>NC_087283.1:13417500-14017500 GCF_015220805.1 Pogoniulus pusillus
GGAACGTACATATACTGTCTTAGATATGAACAGCCTGCAAAGCCCTCTACTAATGTTACCTGTATCACAGTATCACCAAGGTTGGAAGAGACCTCACAGATCATCAAGTCCAACCCTTTACCACAGTGCCCAAGGCTAGACCATGGCACCAAGTGCCACATCCAACCTTGCCTTGAACTGCCCCAGGGACGACGACTCCACCACCTCCCCGGGCAGCCCATTCCAGTGTCCAATGACTCTCTCAGTGAAGAACTTTCTCCTCACCTCGAGCCGAAATTTCCCCTGGCGCAGCTTGAGGCTGTGTCCTCTTGTTCTGGTGCTGGCCACCTGAGAGAAGAGAGCAACCTCCTCCTGGCCACAACCACCCTTCAGGTAGTTGTAGACAGCAATAAGGTCACCCCTGAGCCTCCTCTTCTCCAGGCTAAACAACCCCAGCTCCCTCAGCCTCTCCTCGTAGGGCTGTGCTCAAGGCCTCTCACCAGCCTTGTTGCCCTTCTCTGGACACGCTCAAGCATCTCAGTGTCCTTCCTAAACTGGGGGGCCCAGAACTGAACGCAGTACTCGAGGTGTGGTCTGACCAGTGCAGAGTACAGGGGCAGAATGACCTCCCTGCTCCTGCTGACCACACCATTCCTGATGCAGGCCAGGATGCCACTGGCTCTCTTGGCCACCTGGGCACACTGCTGGCTCATGTTCAGGCGGGTATGTTACCTGTAATGTTATCAAATACGTACTCATGATCAGTAAACCATTCAGCACATGTTGCAAGCCAACAAGCTGACTTTTGAAGTCAATACAAAAACAAGTGAAAACTCTCTTTGTAAGCAGATGTCTTCTAAATAAAAAAGCATGCAGGTGGAGGGGGTCTGTTTAGTATGACAAAATTAAGGCTCATCATCAAAACCAAATTATGAAAAATCCTTTCAAACTTAATTCCTATTGTGGTGTTCAAACGTTTTTGCTATGATGGAGAAGTAAAATATGCTCATGCCCTAATAACTGTACTTCTAACACGTGGCAGAAGACAGCTCTTCTCACTGGGCAATGACACTTTATTGCAAGTCTGCAAATCTACTTTAAGAACTATCCTGTTCTCAGACATTAGTTCATTTGAGACACTGCTTTCTATATCCCCTTGTGCCAATTAAATAATGAATCCTTTCAACAGCAATTTATAAAATATTAAAAACTTAAGTTTCACTTTTACCTTAAAGTTATCATAAAAAACAAACTAATTTGCAAAAGAAGAAGGTCATAACTGCCTGAAAAGGAAACACAGCTTTGTGAAGATTTAAGAATTGGGGGAAAGAGGGCACAATTAAAGCCTTATACTAATAATATTAATAGACTTGCACTCTTTGTTCAATTCAAAACTAATACAAATGCAAATTTTCAGGAGGGAAGACTTACTACATAAATTAGTTTCAACAGAGGATCTCTAAGACCTTGCACCTACTGGTCCTATATACCCTGAAGGAGCTAAAAGCCTCTGTGGAGAAGTAAGCTGATTTTCTATTTTAGAATTCTTTTTTTGAATCATTAAAGTAATATAAGAAGAAGATGTCTTATACAACACTATAAAAGAGGCAAAGAGATCTTCTCTAGCACGGGATCAGCAAAGTCATACTCCAAGAAACTTTTGCAAGCAATAACTCACTTCATAAATTTAGCTAGCTCCTTCCTCAGCATCGCTTCTCTCTCTACTTACACATCCGTGCCCATCAGTACTGTAGCACCTAATGACTCTCACATACTTACAATTATTTATTTTCACAGAATGCATGTAGGGCAGAGCAGCCTGCTATGCCTGCTTTACAGATCTGTAATGAGGGAAAACTTAGCCAGAAAATATTCTAGTTCAGAAATTATTTTCAAAGTATTTCCCCAGTATTATTGACTTTCTTCTTTTAACTCTCCTTTTACCTGTTAACTTTAGTAATTGATGAAGTATCTCTCTGGTCTAAAGGCTAATCCTGAAATGGTTTAAGTGCATACATAACTACTCCTCATACAGTTTTTTGGCTATGGTATGCAGCTGGAAATGTTTCAGAGAATGCATTTATCGTAACGATAGGCCTTTCAGATAAGCATGTGTGAAAATATATTAATATATACAAAATGATTGAAAAATGCACTTAGATACATAAAATTAGTTTGTAGTTGCACTTACAAAATATAATGTACTTAATGACTCAGAATTCCACAAACAGGTTCAGATCTCGCATCCTCTGCACATGCAGAAGAGAGAATTATGCATGGAATAGACATGGCAAAATACAGCTACCACCAAGCACGTAAGATTACTATCACCCTGATTTTAACACATCCAGTATTGTATGTTTTTCCCCTGTTAGTATTTCATAATGTATCAAATACAATTCCTTAAAAATAAATTACTTGCAGTACATAGTGTAGAAAGAAAATTATGCATTTTGGAAAAGGCCACTCAAGCAAAAGACCATCCTTTCCAGCAAGAAGCACAAAGACACAGCTCAGACCTTTAGGGTATTTTAAAAGAATCAGCCTTTAAATCAAACAACCTATGTGTCAAATGCACAGTCATCTCCATTAGTTAATCTGCTTCTAAGGAATAGCTTAAGACTCTCTTGTAAAACACTTTGCATCTCCTACTGGATGCATCTCCTACTAGATACATCTCCTGCTTTCCAAAAAGTATTCACTAGCTCAGGTGGTGCTAATACACAGCCCCTTCCACATGCAACTGGGATCCTGTTGCCCTTACACAACTTCTACAGGAGCCACATCATTCTCTGTTGGACACAGCAGCAAGCACTACTCACATGCAGCTTTTATTCTTCAGTTAATTCCCCTCAACATTGTCCACATCTTTTTTTCGTGTATGGCACACCCTCCAAAGTCCAAATCAACAAGGAGTGGCAATAGTTTTTGTACTAAATGCTCCCATCTGTGCTTTCAGCTCTTGAAGGTAGTGTCAATACACAAAAACATCTAGCTTGAGACCAATTTTCCTTAGGCTTTGATTTTACATTCACAGTGAATGTGACGCTCAGCTGTTTCTTAAGCACGAGTGTCTCAGTCATTGCCTGTATATCTAAATATTGTTCAACAGCCATGTAGGTTATGCTGTTTCTGGAGCATCAGCTTGCAGTGCTTCCCAGACAAGAGCACGTTGGCTTGCTCTGTTGGGTGAGGGCACTGAGCAGTTACACACCCCATTTTATTTTAAAATGCTGTAAAAGTATTAACTAATCTGCCCAGCAACCAAGTATTATTCTCTCCTATTTTACAGATGAAGAAACAGCCAGGTTTAGAGATTTGCCCCAGGCCACACAGCATGCCAGGATTACCATGATGCTCTGTCTCTGGCCAGCCCACTGGGTCACTCACGCCGGTCCTGCCAGCAGAAGGCCAGGGCTCCCAGTTGGCCAGAGGACTTTCTTGTGGCCAGGCCCTTCAGCAAAAGGGGGGGGTCTCCTGAAAAAGGGCTCATGCTCCTAACCAAAGGGGAAGTTCAGAGTTTCGTGTTTCGAACTTGCCACTGTGCATCCTAAAGTCCTCCAACATCATTCACTGACTTTTAAAATACACCTTACCCAGCGAGAAACAACTCACTTGCAAACTACAGGAGTTTCTTATTCATTGAGATTCCCACAAAAATAGCAGTAGAGTAAGACAGCCTCCATAGTCGCCTCCTCTTAGTACCCTGTGGTTTAAGCTTCTTAGAGCCTTTTAAGACGGATTGAACCAGAGGCTGTTGTCCAACTTTGTCACTTCCAATAATCTGAGAAAAGTCTGACATGGCTTTCAGGTGAACCCGAGTAGTTCCCATTTACATGTTGCAGCTAAATCACTTGGAAAGACAGCTCAGTGCCACAGTTACCAGGACTTTTTTCCAAGACCACCAAAAGGAAAAAGTATTTGAATCAGAGATCAGGGTATGTACATTTCCTCTGCACAGCAGCTTTTGAATACTTACAGTGAGTTTTCTTTACATTTAGATTACCACTTCCCAGGTCCATTATGAGTCTGAAAGGACTTGACTGGATTTCCTTACATCATGATTAGCCATTTTTAAGAAGCAGCCCTCTGCTTGCTGCACATACAGCGGTAGAGGAAAAAAATAATTGGGGAACACATTTCATGTTGTTGAAATGAAGTCCACCGAAGTCAGATTTTACAAGACATGACAACATACTAATGCCAAACTGACACAAATTCTCATCTATGCATTTTGGCTTTAATGGGTTAATTAGCTTGGCTGGATACAAATTTTAATTATCTGAGTTTGACATTAATGTCCTTGGAGTGTTGTCTATAAGGATTTGGGGAATCATAGACATTATTTTAGTTACTTCTGGAAACTGTGTGTTACACTGGGATTTAAATAGTAAGAACAGACAAGAATAGTGAGAACAGGTTGATCTATTTTGAAAAGTCAGACTGTGAAACAGGACAAACTGAGATGAAGCAGAAGTCTGGTTCTACCTTGCCTCATCTTTGGAGGAGTCTCATGGATGTAACATAAAAGGAGGACTGGATAGTTAGGAAATAATCTCCTGTGAGGATAGGTGACTGGACAGAAATTTTAAATTAAGTATAACCAAGAGCTCTGTATGCAACTGAGATTTCAAGTTAAGATCTCTTCATTGCTCTGCACAGCTTTTTAAGTAGAAGATAACCAGCCTTTAGATGGTATATATGTATATACATATATATATATATATATACATACACACACACGAGTCTTTATACAAACCAGGGTACAACTATCTAGCTCAGCTACTCATAGTGACCCAGTTCCTACAGAGTGAGAACCGAGTACCTGCACCTGAAGGCAGTAGCTCAGCAGTTCTCATCCTCTATCATAGCGATGCCATCATCCAGTTTCAGATGCAGAAGGGAAGTTAGAAGGGAGAACCACAGAAGAGCAGTTTGCATACAAACTCTTTGATCAGCAGTTTCTAGCGCAATTAGGACTGACCCCTGAACCACACAAGAACACCTATCATGCAGTGTGTTCATATTACTGAGGCTGGAGGTAAGGTATGCAATTTAATGCACACAGTCCAGAATTCGTTGGAGATGGCAGGTTATTTCCTTGCAAAAGTGCAGCACAACAGTGCAAATACAAGTACTATTGATGAGTTATGTCACAGTATTTTAAGTGTGTTACTTATTTTCTTGCTTTTAAGGGTTTGCACAAGTAGATCAAATGTCTGATCAATCAACTGTATTTCAATAGGTATCTATTTCATCTACAGTACAATATTTGTTGGTCAGTAACTTTGCAACAGGCTATTACAGGTTACCTGAAATGAGTAGTATCAGCAGTTCTGCAGAAAGTATTATCTAAGAGCTTTCCAAAACATTCTTCTCTGCTTTTCTACTATTTTCTAATCATTTTTCTAGAGATGCATTTGTTTCAAGATTCCAGAGAATTCTGATTCCTTTTTGTGTATATGGATTTAAGCTCTCTTTGTGCTTGCAACAACAAATAAATTCATTCTTTATAGCAGCAACTGCATGGTTCTTTAAAATGCAATGCAACCCTTTGTGCAGTAGCTTTGCATCTTTTAAACACAACCTTCATTCTGTTTTCCATGTTGCCTTGCTATCAAAGCCAAACTAATTTGGATTTTCTTCTGTAAAAATCTGAATAGATAACTTGGCTTTAGGAACACTAAGTAAATGCAATGCACTTCTCTTTTAGGTCCATACACCTATGTAACTGCTAGAATTACAAGAATACGTTTAAATTCCTCCAAAATGAATGAGGGTGGCATTCAGACAACTCCTCTGTTGCCCAGTGAGAATTATGAAAAGGTAAGGGCTTCTTTGAACCATAATATGTAATTTTTAGAAGGAAGTCTTTTCTCCTTACTTTCCACTGTGTTCCGGTTAAAATACCTGTGAGAAACCAAACACCTCCTGGGAACTGCAGAGCAAATTTAGAGCACTTAGCACTCCACTGAATCAGATCCCAACTTAACAAGGGTAAGGAAGGAACTAATGGAGGTTAACAAACTAGAAAAAGTGATAATCGCAAAGAATAGTAACTAAATGCTAAAACCGGTAACAGTGAGAGAAAATTCTCCAGCATTCAGGGGTTGGGGTTTTTAAATAAAGAAAAGCAACAACTACATTGCTTTGTAATACTGCCAGCATTTTTTGTTCTTTTTCAAAAGAGTAGGCAAGTTTGTGTCATGTTCTTTAGAACACAAAGTTATTGGATGAACTGTTAAAACCACTAAAGGCCTCAGTCATTCCCGATGGGAAATGGAATACTTTCCTATCGTGTATTTTGGAGACAATATGCTTTTACCTGGAAATGCTGATAAGGAATAAATTCAAACTGGTCCTCATCCTCCTGGATCATCTTATTTATTAAAATAATGGTATCTTTTAAACCCTGTGTACTAAGCTATCGGTCAATGCTGATTGACACAAACGTTGGTATCAAAGGTTACATACTGCAGTTTACAACTGGGTACTATCACAATACTGTATGTTAATGTAATCAGTATTTTCATTTCATGAATTCATTTGCAGCGTGACACTGCAAGGGTATTCTTACATGTACTGAAGATACAATTGCTAAGTAGTTCAACAATTCTCCTTTAAGTGGGATGATTTTTTTTCTTATCTGATAAATTTTTAACACAATAAAACCACTCCTAGCTCTGTGTGCCTGTTCTAATTTCCTACCTTTCAAAGTGTTTAGACACTTGGAATACCTAGCATACTGAATTAACCCACAAATATTTACATGAAAAATCTATTTAATTTCTTTCTATAGTAACTACCACAGGGACTATTGTAATGAAAAATTTCCCATCTTAAAGAATTAATGCGATTACTGATATAGGGAAAAAATGTCATTTATATCATCACAAACACGTAAAAGATATAATCCCATAGTCACAAAGAAGAGTCTTTATTCCCTATTTGAATGCTGAGACAATACAGTCTTGCCTTAAGGAGAACAGAAATAATATGAAGTACCTTAAGCAAGATAATTTTAAAAGAAAAAAAAAATACAATTGCATTATTGTTGTGCTAAACTGTGACATACTTAAAAAGCTAATTTCTTTTATTATAATGGAATTAGGTGTGCATATCCTTTAATCTACTTCACTATTTCTTCACCCTTTTGCACACAAACGTGTAAAGTGTTTCCCAGCAGCTGTACTACCTGGTTTAACAAACTGCAATAAATAAAAAACAATTAAAAATGTGCTTGGCAGCTCCACGAACGTGCTAGATTTGTTTTCTTTAACTGTTTTGGAACTAGGAGGTCACAAAAATGAGCAGCAAATTAAGGATCTATTGCAACTCAAATAAATTCAAGACGTGATCAATATTTTATGAAAAAGGAACATTTGACATGAGTGACTGTCCCAAATTTTACCAAATACATTTCAACCAATCACAATGCTGAATCTAAATCAAAAGCTAAGCAAACAAAAACACAGAGAGCCCCAAAATAGGGTTTCCTATAGCTGTATCAGTTAAAGTGCAATCGCCCTTCAATTATTCCTTTCAATTAACTAAATTTTCACCAAGAAATTAATCTGCCGTGGCTGAGCATTCTTCTGTCCCACAGAAGCAAACATTATTCCACTCATTCTTCTTTAAAAAGCAAGACTGAAGACAATAAGGATGACCTAATTAGTTCCAAGCAATATTTAAAGCTTTTATATATAGTACACTCTTATTGCTATCCCTAACTTTCCAAGGCTTTATACTCCCTGATCATGTTTGATTTATCCAGCACTATTACTGCTTAAGCATGTGACTCCTATTGTCCATTCTAGTATGCATTCAACAAACAAAAGGAATCAAACTCGAAGGACAATTTTCTCTGAACCTTGATTAAATTGTTAGGGCAGTGGTGTCCTCAAAGGCAAATAGGGTCACCACTGGTGACCAGAGGTCTTCAATGAGCAGACCCATGCAAAACCAGGCAAAGGCAACAAAGAGAATTCTTCAGAACCAGCAATAAACAACAGCAAGGAGCAAGTTACAGGAATCTCTTACATTTTCCTACCTGAGAGAACATCCTACTAGAAAATTTAAACCCTGAACAGATGCTCTTCCACTCCTCTCCACTTTGAGGAGTGGCACACCAGATACGGTAAGCAATGAAAATATGTGTCTGGTATTAACTGCCTTAGAATTCTTAATTTCAACCAAAGTACTGAATTATTGGTGCTATACTAATTAAGTTCATTTTGGTTGGTTGAACAGATTTGACCGGCTAGTTATGAAAAAAATACTCATTTAAATAGAGTAACATTGGATAAAAGAATGTAGGTCACCAAAGAAACAAACCATCAACAAATACTGCCAGCTTTCTGCTCAGGAAGCAATTTCATGAGCCTTTCTTTGCTCTGTTCAGACCCCAGTTCCTGTATCAGAGCCTTTAAGCACACACTGGCTTTAAGCACATGCTTAAAAAGCTTTGCTGCGTTAGGACAGACTGACTGGCACACAGGACATTTGGGACTGCTTGTAATGTAATCCCCTGCAGTAAGCATGCCCTCTTTTCCAGTGTGAGTGACCTAACTCACAAAATTTATGTCCAAAACAAAAAGATTATGTAGAAAAAATCAAGTCACATCGTGCCTGTCTAATGCTAATGCCCAATATACATCACTTTGTAAACCACAAAGCTCCTATGCTCACAAAATGCCAGTGAAAACAGAGGTCATACCTATGAAAAGAACTACAGTGCACCACACAAAAAAGATTTCAGACTAATTAATGCTTGTGAAGCATCATCCTTTCACATCTGTGCCACAAATGTCCAATTCATATTATATAGCAATGGCCTACAGGTCCTTCATGCACCTAACTTATTTTCTAATTAGAACAAACTAATAAAATCTCCAATATTCTCCTCGAAGTTGCCCTTCATGTAGTGTGAAAACGTTTGAGAGCTTAAGTCATGTGTATTTTCTTTTAGAAGAGAAAAATAGGAAGGTTTTGGGTTTTTTTCCCAGAATCATATGTACTAAAACCGTTTTTATCATCCAAAACTGAAAATAGTCCTCTAAATAAAGTTTTCAGTTAATATCAGTGTTTTGGAGCCTCCCACTGGCAGCCATCACACAGCTGAAGTGAACTATCAGCTGAACCAAGGCTTTATATCCAGCATCAAGGACTATTTTGCTTTAAAATAAATTAGTATTTCTGAGTTTGTATTTTAAATGCAATTTAAAAGATCATAAAGGAAAGAACCCAGCATTTATTGTGTGTCTCCCAGCAGACTACTTAATGTTCAAACATCTACTGTGTAAAGGTCAAATGATTTCGCTGAATGTAACAGTGACAAAAATATTCTGCAGCACTGAAAAAAAAAAAAAGAGATGATCAAGGAAAAAGATATGGACCTAAGATCTCACAAGAGTAACAATAAATAATGCAGACTCAGTTCAGTATGGAAGAAAATTGCAAAGCTGTGCCAGAAGAACCAGATTAAGGAAGATAATGGGCAAAATACAAATGACAGACTTCTGGCAACGTTCTTCATCAAGGTGTATTTTAAAGTAACACAGCAAAAGAATTTTTATAAAACCCCCAACATTTCTTATACAAATATTGCTTGCACAGAAACGTATTCAGAGGTATTCTGCTGCAGACAGCAATGTGGGTAGTTGAACTCAAACAAAAAACCCAGTGTAAATAGTTGTGCTAGTTGTAACATACAGGGTAAAGCTGCAGTGAGCACTCATTCAGGAATGAGACAGATTACAGGTAAAACCAATACAAAAAAAATTTACTCAAATGCTTATCTGAAGCAAACAGCAAAGGCTAATAGGTACCAATTTATTTTCCATTTTACTGTGGCTTTCCTTCCTTGACATTTACATCAAGTATTTTAGGCTCTTATTCTTTCCAATGTAAAGAGCTTCCAAAGCGTGCTATGCACACCACTTGCTGGTGGTCCTGGCTCTTCAAAGCCAAGATCCCACCACCAACTAAAATCAGCTGGAAACAAACCCAAGGATTGCCTATTGGCCTTTGTGATGTGCTGCCATGCAAGGTGAATTTGGTGGTCAACAATGGCACTTGATCTGGGATGATCCACTGGATCTCTCCATACCAGTAGACAAGAACATTGGAGGCAAGAGGTAGAAATGCAGCTGAGATGAGCAAATGAGAAAAATAAAACACAACAACCAGGATTAAAGTATGTGTAGAGGGAGAAAAAATATGGAAAATTATACAGACAAACAGAAAAACCAAACCAAACAAACAACAAAACAGAGGACAAGGCAGCAAAGGGAACACAACACATCACACTGAAGTGAAAAGGAGTTTTCAGTTGGTTTAGTTTGGGTGTTTTTTTAGTTTGTGTATAATGAATGAACAAATCTTGACTTATATTCCAACATCAAACCTTTTTTAAAAGCTCTGGCTAGATTTTTTTTTTAAGTTAAGACATATCCAATGAAATAGCAAGTAAAGATGGAAAATAAGACTATGTCTGAATGAGATTTCTGTTAGCAAGCTCACAAGAAAACCCAAACCCAACAGTATAGATGCTACTAATTTTATATACAAAGACATGTAATTTCTACTAGTAAATTATGTTCAGAAACATACATACGTTTTTTTCTGTGCTCAACCAGCTCAACAGCTTGCTTTGCTGAGCATTTTGAAAACCAGTTGTCCCCAAGTAAAACAGTAATCTCATTGGTATGGACAAGTTTTCCTGGCATGAAGGCAAGAGGACCAAAAGGTACCTGTCAAAGACATAGAAGAAACTGCTAGAAATTGCTAATGAAAATAAAAGCTAAACAGTCATGTCTAAGTAAAATATGGAGGTAAAGAAATAAAAATTCTGCAGTAGTTGTTTAGTAACTAACCCTTCGTAATTATTCTAATCACTGGATCCATTTTAACTTAGTACTGCACTTAGAAAATCAGAAAAGTGGTGTTTAACTAGACAAGTCTTTTTGTGACATAAAATTATAGTATAGCTGAATGCTCACATGGAAAACCAATTTGCTTAATCCTAACATGTAAACATTGGTAACAAAAATGCTGTCATTTGAGACAATTACACATTTGTTAGCTACATATTTATTTAGCTTCACTAAAACTTTAAAAATACTTAAACAGGTATGGTCAACTCAAGGATGAGTTGCTTTTCTCAAGGAACTCTGTCTTTTATACTAGTACCCAGAAACCTCAGTCTAAGTTTGGGCGGCTACTAGAAGGATCACAGTCCATGCTTAATCTCACTTTATCATTCACCAATATGCAAACCTCAATCTTGGATTGACACCACCAAAAACCATCCATTTTCTAACGACTCTCCCAAGGACAATACTTAAAACCAGAATACTTCAGACAGGAGCACACTGGTGATAAGTGCACTGTATAACTTCAAGAGATGCTTCTTAAAGTGGGTAACACTCAATATGTATTACAATGTATGGGCCACTGGTTTTACAAATTAAGACACCTTACACAACCCACACTCTACAGATTGGGCAAGTCCTACTGCTGAGGAGAAGCCTTCGCCGCTGTCACTTCTGTCTCCTGCACCAGCCCCTTGTATTCTTACCCTCTGTCACCCACCTGGCTGCATTTGGGCTTAAACCACAAAGAAATTAGGAGACTAAAACCAAACTGAAGTTAAAATGGGAGATGGCAAAAAACTAAGAACCATATCCACAATTTTCTTTCTGTCTTAGGGTAAAAAGAGATCTCTTTCAGCAAGTTTGTGTAAGTTCCTCCTACTTTATCCCTCTGCTAACTTCTTTACTTCCTCAAGATAGACACTTGCTTTCTTACTGTGTTCATGCTGAAGTAGAGCACTTGGTCTAGGTGATCTATTTCCTTGGGAAGTGATTTTTCCTAGCCTCAGTATCCAGGATGGAACTAATGCTTGAAGCTATTCTCCATCAGGCAGAATCATGACATTAAGACTATGCAGAATATGCTTTTTAATACATGTGCAGCCTTTCCTGACTCAGTGTTCAAGTAGCAGACTGTACCATTTCCCTGTTCAATCTTCCCCCAAAATGATGAATGCAAAATTGAAAACGTATGAAATTATTTGGCTAACAGGATAGAAACTATTTATATACATTTAAAACAACAGATGTGAGTTGACATTGGTAAACTGAGAATAAGCCCTATTAAGCCTCATTGTTTGAAGATCAGGATTTTCCTATGCTTCAGCACAATCATTTTGCTTTATATCATGTGGCCATCATATATACATGATAAATGGCCTACACACGTCAAATTCAGAGCTGAATCATCAACACAGGAAGCAGAAACACACTCTATGCCCACATGGTAAGTGTATTCCAGTGCCATCTTACTAACAACTCAGCACTATACACCAAGCCAGGCTGCCAAGGAAGAAAGCAGGTATTTTGTGCTGAAAAGTTGTTATTTACAGTACAACTTCCCTCCCCTCAAAGAACTGGACCTGAGAAAGGAAGAGGTAAAACAGAAAGAGAGAAAAGCCAATTTGGTCAAAATTCTGGTGAAGCATGAGCCAAGGAGGTAAAGTTTACACAGAAAGCAGTGCAGTTGTTAGGGAAGATTCAAAGCATTAGAAAACACTGCTATGTCAATGTGGAGCTTGGTGGAACAAAAATTAGCAGCACCTTTTTATGTAAAATTAATGTTCTAGGGCTTATTTTCATGAATCAGGAAATACTACGGCCACTTTCTACTCAGGAAATGACTAAGTACTGTAATTCAGTCATAATTATAGTTTTCTATACAATAGATTTACATATCAAACATGTCAAGTTTTGTGTTAGCATTTATGTAATCAGTTCTCGGTTGTCAGTAACACTGCAATTTATAATGGATTTCAAAGAAAAGGGAAAGAAACAAAGCAAAAGTTTAACTACTAGCATAGATGTAACACCACAGTAATGCATTACATGGCAACCTGACTCACCTCAGCACCAAATGACTAAAAATTTTAGCTCATTTTCTTGTGTGAAGGCAACAGTGTACATACCATGATGTCATAGGAGAGTTTATCGGGCAACGTGCGGAGTCGTTCCTGAAGAGCCTCATAATCGCTCTCCACCTTCTTCCTGTTGACAAATTCAAGTGGATTCAATTTCGTATCTAAAGTAAAGAGTCAATGTTTTCTTGCTAGTAATTCAACAACACATTAAAAATACAGAAAAATAAACTACTTTACTCTTAAACACATACAGCTGACAGATTAACTTGGGATGACAAAATAGCTAGATTACTTTAGAATGACATGTTAAAATTGGGACATGGTAATTTTAGACTGTGCACATCTCTGTCTGAACTTGAAATTTTTAGGGTGCAAAGAATCAGTTCTTTCACTAGGATCTGGCCTGTCTCATTCATTTAAAGTTTAACAGTTATATCACCATCCGAATTTGGAAAAATAATTCAAAGTACAGTTTACATGAGGCAAATTCTTCAAAGTATCACTTGTAACAAAGAATTCATGATCTTGCTTTTGACATAAATGGGCAAAACTTTAATTCTGATTTTCACATGAAATCTGTGTTCCTACCAAGTGTCAACCAACACTCCTGAAAGATGTCTCAGCCACCAGAATTCTGTCACATGTTCAATCCCTGACAAGGGACAATACAGGTGAGGAACATTCCTTCTGCTGCTTCTCTATCCAAACTGCAAATAAGGCTCATGCTACATGTTGCTGCACAAGATGGGAACGGCTTAGTGAACTTAAGACAAATTATTCCCATGACAGACACCTGGCTTTGCAAGACACAGCATTTCAGTTGCCATCAGGCTTTTCCTTCATGGGCAAAACAAGTAACTATATACCCTCTAAAAAGCCTCCTTTCGTGACAACGTTTTTAAAGTTTGCCTGCAGAGAGTCTTTTAATGGATCACTGCCATTCTGAAGATGGTCAGAAATCATCAGCTCCTCCATGAAGTGGCTGGCATATAAATGTCAGGTTTGATGATATTGTTTACTTGTACTTTCAAACAGTAAACATATATATGGTAGTAAATTCCGCATTAAAAGGCAGTTGAAAGCATGGAGCAGCACACTTAACAAGGCTGACCCAAGATGCAAATTACAGGTTTGCTAAGGATGATTCAGGAAAGCAATTTATAAATGTGCTGAAGAATGAATGTCATAGTTGATAAGACAACTCTCAAAATATTATCATTGATTTTCTTAGATTCATATGCAGACTGAAGTCTTCTTCAGCATTCATTATGAAAAATTATCTGATACTTCTATGTTTCGACTCATTTGCTTCCAGAGTTGAACTTTGTGGTAATCATCCTGCTTTATACCTCTAGTATTGTGTATTTTAAGTTGCTGATATAGAAAGAATTTAAGTTTTTACACCACTTGGGCATTAAAACTGAATTCCATATAATCAGTTCACAAAGGATGCTCGCTGCTGCTGCTTTGGTTTGAGAGTTGATTTCTCCCAGACGTTTCAGCCAAATTTCTCTGAACATTGCCCACATCAAACTGAAAATACAATTCATTTCCTTCAAAGAGAATCCTACCTAAATTCACCAAGATGGGGCTTGGGGGGAGGAGAGGCAGGAAACAATGTAGTAACAACAATAACAATCAATTACTTAATGCTGTTTACAGAATCCAGCCTTCGCCTCACAGGAATCAGCATGTGAGAAATGGACACTGATGGACTCCAACCACCCACTGAAAAACAAACATGACCTCCAAGCTGAAGGCCTTGCCCATGTCTTAAATGTGAACACTCCATGGGAAGAGAATGGTATGAAAATCCTCCCCCTCATGGCAGGATTAAAAATTCCCATAGGTTCATGGCTGAAAGTCACTCAACATTTCTTCATTAATCTGTAAAGAAGATAAGGTCTGACTGCTGCCCGTTACTGAATAATCTAATTAGGGTGCAGGAGAAATCACTTGCTAAAAAGCTATTTTGCTTTAAAGAGCAAAGTATGTCTCCTTTTTCCAGTGGGACTAGTGCCCCTTGCTGATCAAACCTCCACCACAGGGAATCTCTAGAAGAGTGGTCACATCCTGAACTGGACCATCAAGTAAAGGAAAACAAAAACAAATCCTTCTAATTATTTGGCCTGAAATAGTATTACTTAAGGAAGGAAGCTGACCACCTTCTTCATCTATAGCTCTGCAGTGTGCCACTGCTATGCTCAGTCACACTACGCAGTGAAGAACCAAAGTGAACAGGGGGGAATATTGAGACTCAAACTATGCACATGTCTGTAGAAACATGTGTAGATGTTTAATGTCATACCAAATCCATTACTGGATTCGTGGCTTTAGAAATATATTTCAAAAAGCATAAGATAATATGAAAAAGAAAATAATTTAATGGAAATATGCTGAAGCTGAGCATTTTAAAACCCTATTGTTATTCACCCAATTCTATTTAACAGCCTTCTGTGTCACTGACCATTTAAAAGGTCTTCTATGAACAAATCACTCAGCTGAAACAGGAGCATTCAGCTCTTGTGCAATCAAGATCTAAAAAAGGTTCTAAATCCTAAATAAAATTTTAGAAAGCAAAGATTGTATAGATACTTTTCTACATAAGAGACATCAGTAAGTTAAGGTTTTCCCTTTGAAATTCAGTGCCCAAAACCTCCAAGTTCATGGAGCATGGCCAGAGTTTGCACAAAAGCAAACACACAAGCAAATCCTACTTCCACAGCCAACCCTCCCACCCCAATCCATAAGCCTCAGCCATTTTTGTAAGAGGAAATAATTGCCACAGCTTTCAAAACTTTTCATTATCTGTTCAAATCTCTACAGTTTCTGTCAATTAGTTTATCTGTAAAAAGTACTGTCTCTTAGTGAAAGAATGCACATACACAATTTCACACAGGACCAAAGAGGCATGGAGACCTCAAAGCTCCTGAAAAAGTACGTGGGCTGGGGATATTCTGCCTGACTTCACTGCAACAGCACCAGTAGGCACTTCAATAATATTTCCCTTATTGAAAATTAATGCAGTCTCTGAATTTTAAACATAAATGAAACATATTAGTTTTAGATTACTTTTGCAAGCCAATAGTCAGAATTTAATATGATGATGTGTATAGATTGCCTTGATTTTTTTTCCCCTCTTATCCTGTGCTTGCAGCTTATGTGCATTTAAACTAAAAACATTTGATACACACTAAATATAAATTATTTGCTTGGAGATCTTTCAGGCATGAAG
The DNA here is from genome assembly GCF_015220805.1 of Pogoniulus pusillus. NCBI lineage: Eukaryota > Metazoa > Chordata > Aves > Piciformes > Lybiidae > Pogoniulus > Pogoniulus pusillus. Next base: position 13,433,667 of record NC_087283.1, read on the forward strand.
AAAAAGCCTCTTAAAATAAATTTAAAATATTATATGCTTGATGGTGTATAACCAAAGGTTTAATCTCACCACTAAAGGGGCAGTTGCTGTGATTCCGCAATAACCCTGCAGACAATAATCAAGACAGCTCCTGTTGTTCTCTCAGTAAAATCATGGTAAACACAGCATGGATATATTGTAATTTGATATCTGTAAGATCAACTGTTATATCTCACAGTAACTCATAATATAAGATTTCATTCACCATTAAATGTACATTTTCCTCAGATGTCATAGAAAACTATTATTTACTAAGCATGTTTTCTATTAACCATAGATTGCCAACAGAGAAAAAAAGCGCCCAGAGATAATTTTTTTACATAACAAACCAATTTTTTTCTATGCAATAGGAACTAAGCTTTATCACACACTTTACTGAGGGAAAAAACCAGGGAAACATTACTTTCACATTATTTGAGCACACAGAGTGGGTAAGCAGAATTTCCCTACTTGCTTCATAGTTAGAAAGAAGAATAATTAATTTTGTCCTGGGAGAACCTTTTCACCACTTGGGCAAATTCAGCATTCATCCCACAAGACTACTGGGAGGAAAATGACGAATGAGCTGGGTATTTAAAAGAGAAGTACAATCACTAAGGCTCAGTATATTTGTGATTTAAAGTAATGATATCAGTGGAAAATGTACACATTTGAGTACACTGCAACAATTCTGAGCTATCACTAACTATAATTCCCAAAACACTCTAGCACGATTTGGCTACCATGAGAACAAACTGCAATACTTTACTAAAATACAACTAGGTTACTGATCAGTATTTTAGGCATGCAATCAAACATTTTTCACTTACCAGTGCTGGATTTTTTCTTGGCAGCTAGTGACCACCTGTCATTAAAACAGATAACTACTCATGAAAAAACAAGGCTAAGCACACAGCTGCAATGTCAATGCATCAGAAACTAGAACAGTAGCTTTACAGATTTCGCAGTGTCTCTATATACATTTTTATTTGTCAGCACAAAGGCATGTGAATGGTAGTTCTTAGGCAGCACACTTTATCACACACTAATGCAGACTGATAACCACAGGAAAAAATTACAGCTTTTCCATTCTTATTTTGGTACAATACCTGCTCCATAACTATTAGATGACACACGATGTAAGATAAGTAGTAGTTTGTGCAATCTGCAGATCTATTTTCAATGTTACATGTTTGCAGAATAAGAAAACAACATAAATTATAACGAGACATCAATGTAACTTCCATACTCAGTCATTAAAAAACAAAAAACAAATCAACCCCACAGCACCAAAACCATTTTTTTTTCTTTATCAGCACATCAACAAATGTTTCCACTGGCTGTTTTAATCTCAAAAAAGAACAAATTAATTTTGTGGCATTTAAATACAAGGATATTTCAGATCATTATGGGCTACTGGTTTCCCTTCTGTTCTTTCTGGGTGTCAAAAAAAAAAGCAACTTAAATCTGAGTATTCCACTTTTTCTTTATGCCACAGGCTTTCCCAAGAGATCCAAAACTGTTTACAAAATAAAGCACATTGTTAAAATGAATTCTTTTTTTCATTTTTAACTGGTTTTTTTTTTGACTGTGACATAGCAAACAGACAAGATGCTGAAACCTGTGACCTTCTCTACCATAATTACGTGGAGATTTTGTCTTTCAAAACATATCCTGATCTCTGAATAATGGTTACCAAAAATATAACACAAACAATTTCATTCAATTATATGAAATGCAATGAAGCCATGAGGCAGTTGAATATGTCTAGACATCTTTTCAGTATAAGCATTTTCTGGATTTTTTTTTTTTACAAATTTCATTTTCCTATAGTCAAAATGATACTAACATTTGAAAGCAATTAATGAGAAATTTGCAGCAAAAACAGTAACATACATTCAAGTACCACTGAAATCACTGGAGCAGATAATTCTTTTTTTCCCCCAAACAACAGAATGAAAGAATATATTTTTTTTTTTTTTTTAGTTAGCATATGTGCAGATATTGCAGAACAGATATCAGACCCTGCACTTTCCACTGATACAGGAGTGAAAAAAAATCCACAGGACTACTTTGTGAGCTAATCATTCTTTAAACAGAGTAATGTACCTAAATGAAATAGATCAACTCTGCATTTGTGGTTATGCTATTTCATAATCCATCAGGCAATTGAGCCAGGTAGCTTGCTCTGAACAAAGCCAAGCTTAAATTTATCGTCTGCTTTAAACTCATATAAATCAAATGCCTGGCAAACATTTTCCTTAGTGTTTTAACTATCTTTAGGGTTAAGAGTAAATATACAGACTTCTGTATGACATCAACTGAAAAACCCAATTCATACTACCAATATTAAGCTCATTTAAGAGTAAAGTTTCCATAGAAGGTATAAATCACCTAGGACAGTTAACATGTGATAATAATGCTAACACACAAGCCCACCACTAACAAGTGGAAGAGTCAGAGCCTATTCTATAAACGCCCTTCGTTCTTTCAGATTTGGTAGTGATGGTGCAGTACACAATGTAACTGAGCACACAAACTGTTTTATTAAATCCTTTAAGAAAGTTTCCTTTTAATTGTCCCATTACAGATGAAGATGGAAAAGGCAGGAAGCTTTCCATTCCCAATACATGACTTTCCATGCATGAAGTGAGCTAAAAGCACAAAAAGCAAAGCCCTGCAAACCATAAGAGCAGCATGTTCATTAACCTCTACATGATAATCCTTTCGTAGCTGCATATTAACTAGTTACATATTCATAATCATTTACATTATTTAGAGGACCTTCTATGAAAATTTCCAGGCTATATCCATTAGCTACAATGTTAAAGGTTACAGAAGATAGTCTACTTAATGTTTCCAGGAAGCTTTTTTAATTAGTAAATATGTAAATTGAGCACATATGCTTCTTATGTTTGTTAAAAACAGTCCATCAGTAAAACAGCATAGGAGCATATGCTGTTTCCATCACCCTTTATCCCCTTTAAGAAAATGAAGAAAAGAAAAAAAAAATCAATGCCACCAATCAATTTTAATTTAATTCTTCTTCTTTGATATAATCTCTCTTGAAGAGATACTAAAGAGTGGAACCAATAACAAACCTTTTTGTTTCAGTGGCCAGCACAAAATGAGGCCTTTTACAGAAGTGTTTAAAACACACCACCTTAAAAAGGTTTCAGGCTGCAATTCTGGCACTGAACTCTATTAAAAAGAGAGAATAAATATTGCAAAACAGATGGAGATCAATTATGCATACGTCCTTTATTAGGTCAGTGCCACTGTTTGGATAACAACTAGTCTTATCTTGACAAATAAACAAATAGGTAAATATATAAAGAAATCTTTGATCCTTCACCTTTAATCAAACACATGAAAATCATTAGTCTATCTTCCACACATAACTTACATATAGAATTACAATTAAAGAATTACAATTCTTTCCAGGGTAAGTAAAACAAATAACCTGTTGGTTAATTCACTTGAGTTGAATTTGCCTGGACAGCTCATGCCACCGACTAAGCATTACTCTTAGGACATCATGCTCGTGGTGGAATCAATGAACTCTAAATTTTCCCCTTTCAGGTATAAAAATACATGAAGCAATGGCTTATCTACATCATAAAGTATTTATTGAACTACTTATGCAGCAAATACCTAATCACAGGTCTGGTTACTAAACAGGATCTGCTGTTATAAAACACAGTCTTAAAAGAAAGCAAATGGGCAACTATCTTATTTCCTTCATTCCCCCCAATGGCAACTTGTTAAAACTAAAGGGCTCTTTGGGCTCCTGAATGGAGAGAGCCACACAAGAGAGCCCCACAGGTGGCCTCCTTGGGACAGCCCTGAGAAGGCACACCTCTGTGTATCTGTAACCCAATGTCTAATTCCTTCTGAATCCAAAAAAACAAACCATTACAGCAAGAGACTACACATTGTTCTGCCCTCCTTACTTCTAGGTTGAGCTGTTTAAAGGGGAAGTGTACATTGCTGCTTTTAGGGAATCTTTTTTCTAGGTGTCACAAGCAGAGTCACAGCAGAGCAGGAGGATCAGCTTTAGACCCACCATCAATTCCTAGGTGACTCCAGTTCTACCGTGTTGATCTGATCACACCAATCAATTCATATCATATTGCCAAAGACTTCTTTAGCTCTCCAGAGGGAAAAAAATCATTTTGTCCACAACATTTTCTCACTTTAAAACAAATTTATGTTCCACTTTCTCTAGGATTTTCCACCTGAAGGACTCAAAAACTTCCCCATTAACTGAAGTATAGAGTACTTTGGAAATAGACTGATTTTGCAGGCCAAGTTAACCATTAACATCAGTCAGGAACAGGGCCAGAAAGAAGCCAGACCTCCTGACTCAGCAGCTAGGCATCACAATTACATCCAATGTTTCCTTGGGATGAAGGAAGGTGAGAAGAATGCTCTAGTATGAAGTTGATTCTCATCTGTATATGCCAATGAATCTCTAATCTGTTCCACATTACCCACCTTTCTCTAGCAGGTTTCACCTTACAAACAAGGGCACCTCTTTCTTACATCTCATTTTTCCTCACCTGTTGCTTCTGTACATGCTCCCATTACTAACAGATGAACACAATTCCCTATGGGATTTCTGATTATCAGGGTGGTGCACAGATAGTTCCACTCTCCTGTCCAGTTCAAGATTACTTTCTCCAAGGTGGAGTGAATGCATGCAAATGTCTCTACTAAGCAGACACCTGCCCACAAAGGTGAAGATTTTAGCACACTCTGAGATAAATTCCTCTTTCTCATCTGTTCTGAGCAGCAATAAAGCAAACTGCCTAGCCACAATTTTATTTATGTCTCAGCTCACTGAAAATTATAAGCAACAGAGCTGGTACCATTCTCAGCTGTAGAAAGTTTCTGGTACCAATGGTAAACCTGCTGTAACCAAGACACAAAGCTGTGTTCAAATCTAACAAACTAGAAACTATTTTTTTTTAAGATTGAAGATAACTTCAATGAAATTTATGAAAATAAAAACACCCCATCAGATTATAAAGAGTTTCTAAATGATCAAGAGTCTATTTCTACACTTGAAGGTACTGAAGTTGGAAACAGGCAGCACAGCACAAAAACAAAGCTTCCATTCAAACAAACTGCAAGTTTGGCATCTAAGAGGCCAAGTAAACAGGTACTGTTTCTACATGCACACTTCAGTAATTTGCTTCAGAACTGTGGCTCACAACGTGGCTGGTCTTCTGGAATTAGAAGCTAGGGACACAGATCTAATCCCAGCTCTCATTCTATTTCTTCTATATGGCCTTGAGCGAATCACAACCTCTCAGTCTACATTTCTTCATCTGCAAAATGGGGATAATAGTATTAACCTACCCACCTCAGAGTGTTTAATGATGATTAATTAATGTGAGAAAAGCACTCTAAAGATGTAAGAGCACTATATAAGTGATAAAGCATTATTTACCACTTGAAAAGTAATCTGAATAAAATCAGATATGCAAGTAATTTGTTTACATGTAGCAATAATATAATTTGTGACTATTTAATCTTGAATTAGTCTCACTTTAAACATCCCTTTCAATCACTTTTCCAGTTACTTAGGGAAAAATGACAGTATGGAATATTTTTTTGTGGAAGTAGAGCAAGTAATGAGGTGGTAATTAAAGTAAGGGGCTAATAAAGTCTAAAATCAATGACTTGCCTTCAGGAGACTGTTCCTGCCATTTGGGAATGTGTAACTATCTCAGTCTCGACCTTGGTTCTGTTGCTCAGAACCTTCCATGAACTGCAGTGGAAGTCTATGCTAGCTTTCCAAAATGCAGATCCACGTTCACAAGGCTCATGATAAATCCAAGATAATTTCCACTACTGACCTAATTCAGATGACTCCAACTCTGCGCAGTTTTAACTGCTTAACCTTCTACATTCAAGTATTTACTGCAGTTGATATAAGCCCACAAGCTGTCCCTATCTGTAAATGTTTGCAGTATCAAAATCCACTCAGTCATGCAGCTCATGCATTAGATTTCTCTGTCGCACCCCCAAACCCTAGAAGTTTACCAATGAAATAACCAGCTCACAATATGACTTTACATTACAGAAGAACACTAATGGGTGGTCAAATATTTAATCATCTCCTGGTAACAAGGATGTAACAAGCCACACACAAAATAAACATTTTAAATTAATTTACTTTTTTTTGCTCCAGGAAACTACACAGCACTTGCCTAAAACACTGCAATCACTGATGGAGAAAGAGAGAATTAACATTTGTACAATTGTTTTTCCTAGAGCCCCATTTTCAATCAAAAAAAAATTGAAATAAAACTATTAAAAGTTCTTCAGTTTGTTGGCACATTGTATGATCTAATGGAAAAGGAAGGAAGCATTTCTGAGCTCTCATGCTAATTTATTAAATCATATTACTCAAAAACGCTACAGTTCAACGAATTATTAACATAAATCTATCCCTTTGGGTGAAAACTTTTGCCTTTTTGAGGGAATATGTTTGGGAACAATACAGAAGAAAAAGAAAGACTGAAAACTGAACTATGGCAAACATTTCTTTCTAAAGGAAAAAATATTTTAAAATATAAGCACAATTATTCTCTTTCTCTACAAGAAAACAAGTGAGGATCTACTATTTTATATGTTGATTCTGCAGTATAGTTTTGCGACAAAATAGTACATAACTCAAAATTATCAACAAATGAAACTGAGTTCTGACTAAAATGATTTTGTGAGCTTAAAAATGCTACTTGAAACTTCCTAAGAATTATGAAGCAGACAGGAAACGCCTCATCTCTTCTTTGCCAGCTGGGAAATTCTTCCATCTCAAGACTATTTTATGTTGTGGCTACCGTTGTGGTTATTGGTCATACAGACAAATGACCTTGCAAGACAAGTGGCACTCAAAAGCAAGGCAGCCCACTCACAACGCCAAACAGGCAGGACCAGCCTACAGAAGCCAGCACCATACCTTCTCACTTTGAAGCATGAGTTCCTAACACCTTTTTGCTGTTTTGCTGCTTGGTAGTCCACTATGGGAGTCATTTCAAGGCACAACTCCAGAAAAAAATTCCCAAAGGTAGCAAATGCATTTTCCGCTAGGTGAGTTTGAGGTTTTTTGGCTCTGAGCCAACTGAACTGGTGCAAACAAGAAACAAACTGGAGTAAGGTCCTTCCCTGGTAGCAAATCAGTATCCATGTCACCTTGCTTCATCTTGAAACAGAGCTAAGGAACTTGTAATATTTTAGCTTACTTTAGGTAAACATATTTGTATGACTATGCTATATCCAAGACAGCTCAGGCACCAAGACAGCAGCAGATCAACATAAGCATAGAACTCCCATGACCTAACATACCAAACATCTCAAGCAGGTTTTGCAAGCTTTGATGCATTCTATGGCAACAGCTATGCTGCTAGCAATATCTGAATTAACTAACTGGCTTTAAAGTGACATAAGCCACAGTACCTGCTTCACAGATATACCTTCAGGCTGTGTGTGTAGTTCAACACTCAGGCACAGTTCTGAGTGCACATTCTCCCCTATATCGAGCCACTCAGTTTCACCATCGTATCCCTCCAACTCTGACACAGTCTGCTTGCCAACTTTTGTGATGCTGCACAATCGACCACATTAAGAAACCACAGTGGCTGAAAAATAACCCAGGAAGAAAAAAGAAGGAAAAAAAAAAGCCAAGAACAAAGTTCAATTTTAAGCTAGGTCCCAACCCAGGACACTGAACAGTGTCACAAAGCAGTCCAAAAAAATCCCTAAGATTAAGAAGTAGTTCATCCAATTAAAGTCACCTTCTTCCTGGACAACATATATGATCATTAAAGAAATTTTTGAACAAGTCACTAAGACAGTTGCTTAGAACTGCTTGAACTTGTGCCACAGATCAAAGGGCCAGTCCAGATTCACCCACTGCTAGTTCTGCATTTCCCTGCCACATTTGTGCTGCCATCTGACAAACCTGCCCTTCAATCTCTTTTAGCAATAGTCTGACTTTAATTACCATTAAAAAATATTTAATATCTGTCAATTTATTTCATAATTCTCGACACTGTATAAACTAGTGAGCATTTAATTCATACTGATAAGAACATAGACAAATACTGACTACAAAAAGTAGAAGTGATGATCAGTTAACACTGAAGGAACACAGTATCACATTAAAATCTTCCAAGTAACGACTGATTTAGTCCTTTTAAGTGAAAACAGCACCTGAGAAAACATTATTGGAATGCACCATTAAATAAAACCACTGGACAGGGCTGAGTGGATGTCACTCTGAAGAGGCAGCTGTCCAGGCATCTTTTAGAAAAGGCAGGTCCTTTTTTAAAGGGGCATGTCAAACCAAGCTCCAGACACTATGTTACCTTTTCTCAGTTACTGTGCAAAAGGACATCCTACTGTGCTAGTGTCTCATGCCCAGGCATTCTCTAGACTCTGTTAACTTTGATGCAGGCTAGAAAAAGTGCAATACCCTGGGAGACACTGAGGCTCATCTGCTCAGTCCACAGGCAAGCAGTTTGACTCCCAGTGGCTCCTGCAGCAGTGTGAAGTGTGCAAGACCCTCTTGCTCTTTTTCAGACTGCAGAAACAGTCTTAAAGCTGCCAAGCTGCTGACTTCATAGCACAGCTATTACTCAGAAACGACTTAAACAGAAGCAGACAGATGCAGAAGTAATTCACATAAGAAGAAAACAATTTAAAACAGTTAGTCTAAGTTTATTATTCTTTGATTTGTTTCCCCATGACCCAACTGCAAGTTGTTTTAACTTTTCAAAAACTGCAAAACAATCTTGAAAACGATTTGGAAATTAAAGATCATGCAGCTCCATCTTTTAAAATCATTAAAATTAAGAATATGCCACAATACACAGTGGCCATTGAGTCATGAAAACAGCTGCACAAAGTTTAATGGTGCTTTGTTCTGATGAGTGACAGGAGAGCCACTTTTTTTGTCCTAAATTCCCTAAAATGAAAAAAAAAAGTATTTGTCAGTGCAATTAAAAAAAAAAAAAAAAAAGAAGAAGAAAAAAATCATATTGCCAGCTAACATTGGAATCCTTTAGATTCTCCATGCCTGTGTTTGCATTCTACAAATGTCTCTTGGGTCTAATTGGTTCCATAATGCCTCCCATTACACCTATCCTCACTGCACTGCTCAGAAACTATAGACCATATCAGCCCACTGTAAATTCACTGTCTATACATGTCTTACCAATCATACAGACCCAACTGGTTAACTTCCTATCAGTTAGTAACCCCACTTGATTGTAGGAATAAATGTATATTATGTTTAAATGCAGGCTCTATAGCATAAGAATCAACCTATTTAAATATTCATTGTATAACTCCAGGACTAACGTGCAATAGATTTAACACAGTATTTTCAGCTAACATATGCTGCTTTTGCAAGTAATCCATGATATATACATTATATTCTTCTTACAGAAATATTTAAAACTTTACAGAGGCACTGTGCTTCCAATGATGGTCTTTATCATGAAAATTACTAGGTATTCTTCTATAATTTATCCCCAAGATACACATTCTAAGTCATGTTTTTATACAAAGTGCCTTTAGTGGGAGCACTGAAAATTCCTTCTAACAGTTTGGTCTTACTATCACTACAAATTAACAAGATGAAATCTGTCCAACAGGCGAGCAGTCCTAAACAAGAATTAAAATTACTTTTCACCAGGGGTCCTCAACCAGGATGCTGCAGCCTCAATCAGACTAAAGACAGAAAGTCATGAACACCCTGTTCTTTTAATATTTTTCAGAAAAAAGGAAATTGCAGTTCACGTGCTCCCCAGAACCGCTCTTTTAACAGTTCAAATCTCAAACTCATAGCTGAACCAGGGTTGTACAATGGCCTTATTGTTAAAACAATCAACTGCGATTCAAGTATTATCTTTAATTCTTCAGATGGATAGATAATGCTGTATTTCACTATTACACTAAAGGTTGCCTTCAGACTAATGGGAATAAATAGGTTCCTTTTTACTTAATCAAGTGTCACTGGGAAAGCACAATGTCACAGTAATTAAAAGAAATATATGTGCCTACTTAGATGCCAGTATATATAGATATAGCTCTGGCTAAATAACTTCATTATTTGTTATGATGCTTATACTATGATTACTAGTTCACCAAAGTCTGGCCTGGATAACTAATTCTCCCTCGTCTTTGTGCTAAGACTAAAACGTGAGCCTTCAACTTCAGTTTTGCGAGAAAAATATAAATCTCTGAAAAGAGGCAGCTGAAAAGACCTTCTCCATCTTAAAATACAATATTTTCATAACTGAAAATACTATTGTAATCTTATTATATATATTCATTGCATAGAAGGATTATCCACTATGTCTTCATCATGAGATTCCATTGTAACCAAGAGCTGTAGTTCTTTAGTATAATTTCATATTGAAGCTGAAGTGTTCAATTTTTTTTAGGCAATTTGCAGAAATTATGTAAAGTTTCCCTATGATAAAATATCATTTTGGTACATCAGCCTAACAGAAGCTTAATTAATGGTCTCCTGGGCCTCTTTTCCACTGGAGCCGATCTGTTTAAGAGCCTTAAACTTGCTTACAGAGGGGTCTAACCATGAACCAGGAATAATTCTATGTGGTTAGGACAGAGATCTGCTTACACATTACACTTAACTGACACTAATGAACCAGAGAAATTATTCTTCACCAAATTCTACCACCTTAAAAATTAACAGAAGAAGCTGAAGCGAACAAGTTAGTATCACCATTTATTGGTATCATGGATTACTATCTGCACAGAATGGACAACATAGAGTACTTCAACAGATCCTCTTACTATTCATCCACGTTGGTTAGTTGGTTAAACAGATCTTTTAGCAGTGACCAGTGTGCTATTCAGTTGACACATTATTGCACACAGCCACCCAGACAAGGCATTTTTTACATCCTTGACTGTTACCCAGTTTTCACTCTTATCTAAACCAGCAGGCAAAATACCAATACACACTGAATACAACGTAACTGAGAAGCTCTAATAGGCATCTTAGAAAGAGCTTTAAAATTTTTTAATAATGAGACAACAAAAAGGTGTGCAATCTGGCAAACACATTTGTGTCAATAATACACTGAATATGAGTACAAGTTCCACAGTGCCTTCTGCACCCATAAAGAGTTCACTGCAAGACTGGAACCTACAGGCCTCAAACCACACTTGTTAAATAAGCAGGACCCACGCATCTGAGACTGTATTTTGATGAAAAAGCTATCTTGAATTTTGTGCTACAGCCTCTGAACTCTCAGCACTGATTTCTGCAGAAGAGTTTGGTTCTGCTCATTTAAACTTAATGGGCTCTATCCATTTCAAAGGTAATCGCTACTTTTCAAAGCCAGCCATGAAGAAGTACTTTTGATGCTCCCGCTCTTCAAGTTGGCCCACGAGATGGCTCAGTTCAAGCTGCTGGGGGCCTACCTACAGGACTATGTGATTGTCTCTCTGACTGGGAAAAAAACGCCGAGAAGCGAGAGTGCAAAGCAGGCCTGTAAGAGAGCGCTGCACTTATGCAACGCTAACGGTCTGCAAGGCGTGTTAGGGCAAGCGCTTAGCCAGCAGAGAGCACGGTGTGCACGCAGGCCCCGTGCCCCTCACACTGCACACAGGCGTCAATGCTGCCAACTCCCGGCCAGCCGCCTGACCAGCGGCGTTTTAAAGGGCATTTAGGAAAACACCACCGCTGCCCTACACGCTACCGCGCTGGGCCCAGCCCTCCTCCCTGCGGCAGCGGGCTTGCGGCGGCCCCGCGCCGGTGCGGCCCGGCCTGCTCCCCGGGGTGCCCCGAGCGCTCCCAGCTGCGGCCCACCGGGAAACAGCCGCCGCGACCCGCCGCGACCGCCAGCCGTGACGTCAGCGCCATCACGTGCCCGCCGCTGCACGCAGGCCTCGGCGCGTGCCGCCCGGGGGCCGCCGCCCCCTCCCCCCCACCCCCGGGAGTCGCAGCCGCCCCCCCCCGCCGGCCCGAGCCCCAGTCCGCGCCCCCCTCCTCACGCCGCGGCCCGGTCTGGCAGCCGCCGCCTTTACCTTTTCCTGCTCCTGGCGGAGGCGGCCCACCAGTGCGGGGGTGAGCGGCGACGCGCCGCCGGGGGCCTCCATACCCGCCGGGCCGGCACTCTCTGAGGGAACCACTCCGCGGCGCGGAGGGGTGGCGAAGAGAAAAGCGGCTTGGCCGGGCCGGGCCGATCTCAGCAGGGCGAATGAGTCCTATAGAAATGTTTGTGGAGGACGAAACGCCGGCTCCAGAGCCGCATCCACGCGGGGGCCGCCGCCACCTGGGCCCGGGGCGCCGCTGCCGGGGGAAGCATCTCACACTCGCATTCTGGGCCGAGCCGCCGCCTGGGCCCGGCTCCTGCTGCGCCGGCGGGCCGGGAGAGCGCCGGCAGCTCGGTGCGGGCCGCCGCCTGCCGCCGCCTGCCTGCTGCACTCTGGGTAGCCAGCCAGCCCGCCAGGCGGCCCGCCGCGCCCGCGGGAGGCACCCGGCTGCGAGCCGCGAGAGGCGGCGCTCCCCACCCCCTGCCCGGCCCGCGCCGCGCCGCTGCCGCCGGCCCTGACGACTTCCCCCGCTGCAGCGACCAGCTAGGGGCGGGGGGCAAGGCTGCTACCTTCCGACCCCCACGGCGGGGTCGGCCAAGCCCCCTGGGGGCGATGGGCGGCCGCCCCCGGGGTACGGCCTGTGCCTCAGCCCACTGCTCGCACCGTGGTGCCTTTGGTGCTGCGGCCCGGCTGCTCAGGGTCCCGCATCTGGTTGGATCATAGGCCCGGGGCACGTAGGCCTTTGGCTCGGAAAACCGAACCACGGTCTCAGTGGTGTTGCGATCGGCCTACGGTGATCCTAGATAAACACAGAAGACTATGTTTTTTATGACAGTGCGGTGGTGTCACAATTACTGATCCCGGCATGCCCACTGCAGGGTGAATGTCTGAGTAAACAGTACGGTGCTGTGACCTGAAGGACTGGACTGCAAAATACTTCTAGGCACACTGAAATCACTTAGAGCAGCACTCGGACTTGCCTGGGTGGAAAGGTTGTTGCACAAGAGGCAAATTGGGAGCCACAGTTGGGAGTAGCACAAAGTAATTTAGGTGCAGTAAATTCATTAGCTCATTTCATGAATGGCGTTAGGCAAGTCCAGAGTAACACACTGGGAATGGAATGGAGCCATGCTTCAACAGCACGCTGGATCACAGCACTGCTGAATAACTTCACATGGTGCTTGGTCAGCTGTTGCAGCTGTAACAGGTGGATTTAAACTTGTACATTAAACCCCCAATATGTGGGTTCTGTTATAGCCAGACCTTGTGTTCACTGCTTCACCTTTCTCTTAAGTGAACAGATCCTTGTGAAGACTCACCATGCATATTTGCCATCAGAGAAAAGTGGCTACGTTAACTGGCTCACAGGTAGTGGCAGGCATGTCATAAGGTGGAGGTGCACCTTCCCTATGTTTAGATTAGGGGTTTCCTTCTAGCACAAATGAAACACTCCCTTTCCATGAGCAGAACTGACCCTGTATTCACTACAAAACAACTGTCACATAGATGACACAGTATGTGCTGTGCACTTTTCTAAACTCAGATTCCCATCCCCCTTAAAGAGCTTGTTAAAGCTCTACAGATGAGGAATTTAGAAATCATTTTCAAAGCATGGTTACGCAAGCTGGAAGTTAGCTTTCAGCCAGACTTTAGTACAGCTTCCAGCTTCGCAAATAAAAATTTGCAACTGCAGCTGGGCAGTTTGGTTTAGTAAATAACTACATCCATAATCTTCCAAGAATAATTGAAAGTTAGCTGTAATCTCTGGCACATATTTGTCACCTCAGGATTCTGCAACCTCTGAATGGGTGAGAGACATCTACATATTGTCATCAGAAAACAGCTCATCAGCAAAGTAATAGCTCAAGATAAATAGAGTATGAGCACTTAGAAGGACCACAAGATTTGTATAAGTAACTCCCTTTCAACCTGCTTAAAGCCTCCTCTAAAGTTTTCTCTGGTTATCAAGGTTCACAGACGAGGTACTATAAATATACATAATTTTTAAACGCTCTAGTTTGATCCAGTTTCATCCTGGCTGGAGGACAAACCAGATGCACAACACAAAGCTATAGATCTTATTTAAGATTCCTAACCCTGACATAACAAAAAAGGTGCTTAACTAACAAGAGGAGCCACAAAGTAAGAGTTTCGTATCACGAGGCTTTCAAGAAACGCAATAGTTTCTCGTGTTTCCTGTTCAAGGGCGTCAGCATTTCACATGCCACTAGTACATCATTTAGTCACTAAATGTATTGTGCTGAAGACTTCTAACAGTTGGCCAGAATAAGAGGCTACATCATTACCAGAGTAATGGCTGTATGCTCTTGGTTGTACTGATGATAGTATGGAATAATTTACTGGATCCTTTTGTACATTTTGGGTTTAATCTGCCAGTGAAGAAATGTTCTAGTAGTGACAAACAGATGGGAGACAGCATTTGCCAAGGAGGAGCATGAAGCCTGTCCCTGGAGCATATTGTTTTGCACTTATAACCTGTACAAAACCATTGTCACCAGCTAAACTCTATGGAATAGAAAATAAATAAAATAGAATTTTGGCCTTTTAAACTGAAGATTTTTGTTTACCTGTTTACTACAGTACATCTTTTAGATGCCATACCAGACAATTTTCATAAAACCTTGGGGAAGACTGAAGAACTCTCTAATTAAGAGAAAGGCAAATCGAGAAAGCATAGATGTTCTGTTGCAAGTGAATGCTTAGCACAGATGTGGCTGCTGGCAGATGTCCTACCAGGACCCAAGCTAGATTTGAAAATAAGAAATAAGTGTCATTTCTGGGTTTGGTATAAACAGGTCAGCTTTGGCTGTGAGAGCAGAGGAATAGAAGCAAAGTTTTGGAGAGGTGAAGTTAAAAGTTTGCAGCAGAGAACCTCACACCAG
Organism: Pogoniulus pusillus; assembly: GCF_015220805.1. Taxonomy (NCBI): domain Eukaryota; kingdom Metazoa; phylum Chordata; class Aves; order Piciformes; family Lybiidae; genus Pogoniulus; species Pogoniulus pusillus. Next base: position 13,448,672 of record NC_087283.1, read on the forward strand.
GGATAGGACTTAAAAGACTTTCTTTGGTGAAGAAGCCCTGTCTTCCCCTATACTCCTTAAATGTTATTCACCACCAATCCCCAAAGAGGGCTTGCACAATGGAAGAGGAACACAATGAGAGGACAAAAAGAGGAATCAAATAGAGTAAAATACCTCAGCCAGTTTTTACTGCTTAGAAACAAAGGGCAAACCTTGACACTTCTCTTTTGTAAGACCAGAAACTTGGGTCTAAAAACATGGATTGCAACAAAAGTTCACAGATGAGGACAAGAGGGATAATAACCAGATCATCCTTGGTGCTCATTCATGTACATGCAGATCTACACAAAGAAGAGTTGTGTTTGGATCAGCTGGAAAGTGGGTACCAGGGAAGAGTGAATAAAAGGAGCTCATCATTATCAGATAATTCTGAGACAGATCCTATGAAGACCACTTCTGTTGTCAGCACACAGGAAGAGTGATAACATGAATAGTGAATGAAGTCCCCAGGCCGACATCAGACTCCCTGATCTGCCATGGGCAGATTTCATACTCAGTCTTCTGTCATGAAACAGACATGCTAGAATTGTTTTTCTTGGATCTGACTCTGAACTAGATGTCTTCAGATGTTGGGCATTTTTAACCACAACTGTTACAGCATAGTACCTCACTGTGGTTGTAGACAGCCTGTCTTTACATAGCTGACTCTAAGACTTGAATCAAGGCCTAACATTAATTCTAATAGACAGTTTATGAAATATATTGCTGCTGTTAGAACAACAACAAAAAAAACTCCTCCTGAATCCTCATGTTGAAGTACAATCAAAGTGCCACGAAACCAGGTCTATCTTAGAATTTTCTGTAACTCTGACTAACACTCACCATGCGTGCTCATTTTAAACTTCTAGCAAACTCTCAAGTTCATTTAAAGATTAGAAGCCTTTCTTTGTTGTTGTGACTTGCCAGGAGAAGTGCAGCAGCAAATATTTAAGAATAACTGTCGCCACTCCACCAGTGGTAATTGAATTTTTTCCTATCCAGAAGTTTTATTCTGAACAAGACCACTATTAACTTTTCTAATGCATATTCTTAAGATTGCAGATATGTCTTCTTGGAGCTCTTCCCTGCAAAAAGTTACAGCAATGAGCCTTCCTCCCTCCATTGGCAGATCTGGAAGGAAACCCAGTCTCTCTTTGTTCAGTGGAACATGCAATGCTTGTAGAACCATCATCAAAGTCTGCATTTTCTTCAGTCTGATCGACTTGAAACAGACAGCGTTTTTGGTTTTGGATTATGACAATGGAGTCAAAATACACCTAGTCACCTTTCTACACATAGACACCTTTCATTGTCTAGGTATAGAACAGCTAAGGCTTTTAAATGGTTATTGGTCTGAAACATCAGCACACAATAATGGTGATAGCATGTCCTCTCGTGCTGTTTCTCATTAGAGAAAGATAAAAAGCTTCAGGATTACATCAACATGTTCCTCATTTTTCAATTACATAACAAGACTTAAATGTAGTTTTAAGGGTACTAGGTCACAGCTAACTGTTTATTTGCTCAGTTTCACAAACATTTTCTCTTCTTTTCCATAAATCCACCCAACTATCCACAGGTAACCTTGTGATACTTGAGAACCAACAAACTGCTGCACCCTCAGGTTCATCTTTTCAGCAGGATCTTGTATTAAGTAGATTGTTGTCCATTTGTTTCTCCTCTGCAAGAAAGAAAAAGAGGCTTGATTTTCTGTTACATTAAGGTTGAGGCTCCTGGACCTTAAAGTCCAGCAGTACAGTATGTTACATTTCTACATTTGTAGCGATGAAGAGGAGCCTGAATTTGTATATTGGACTCAATCAAGATATAGAAAATAGTCAGAAATTACTGATGTTTGCATACAGACATACACATTACCATGCACATCTGGGAGCAGCTATTTAAGAAAAGCTGGGAGAGACTAAAAGCTTTCTGGTAGGACCATCTATAGACATTATATTTCCTGATCCAAAAGTCACTTCTATAAAAACATAGTATCTCTGGAAGGCAAGGTAGCCAACTATTAGTGTGCATTATGCTTTAATCTTATTATGTGTTTGATAATAACAACAATATCATTTATTTTTATGTTACTATCATGCAATAAAGCTCCAGGCCCCTTGCAGCAACACAGCTGACTGTATCCTAGCTTTTATACCATGAGCACTGACCTGGAAACCCCAGCTTTTCTGCATGTAGTCACACCCAAGAGGAAAGCCTGACTCACAAAAGATTAGTGTCACTTTGTTTTTCCCCCTTATCTTTTCTCTGTAAAGGAGGAAAGCTTTCAGATCATGGCAGTGTATTAGTAAAGGTAGCCTGGAGAGCTGAATACCTTAAGGACTTCAATCTCCTCTTATATGTCCCACAATTAAAGCTAGTATATCTCTGTTGACTTTTGTGGTGATTTATACCTGCATTAGTGAAAGGAGAATCTAGTTTTAAGGGTTTTATGAGGAATACTATGAAACTTCTTCTTTGGGATTCTTACATACAGTACCAAATTCACATTTCCATTAAAGAGAAGATTGTTACACTAAAGATATTTTTCTCCCAAACTCTTTAGTGTACTTATACAGACCCAGGGAGCAGATATAGAAGTCTTCCCACTTCAAGTGCACCAGTATTTGGACACACCAGCTCTTCAGTACAGAAACTGACAAGCATGCAGTCAGCTTGCACACGCCAACCAAAGCTGGTAGCACATAATATTGGTACAAAGATCTGAATTTCACTTTTGCAAGCTAAAATAAGGCTGTCAGACTTTGTCCCATGACAGTGTGTTTAATACAAGTCATGCACCAGGCCTAGGCACTAGCCACCTGTGTCAGACCATGAAGAATTCTCAACCAGAACTGGCCTTGTTAGTTGCTGTTTTACTGGGCATTTGTTTAGGGGGGAGTTGGGGGTGTGGTGTTCCTCATAATTTTTGATCAAGAGCAGGCTACACAGCATTATTTTTTGTTGTGGCAGAGGTAGACAGTTTGACACCATTAAACCCTCAGCTGTTCCTTTGGTTTCCTTTTTTCAGAGTGGTAAAGTGACATTTCTCCTGAGGAAGTGGATTCTCTTCTCTACACTGCAGCAAGCCAGCATGGCAGCCTTAAATTCCTTCCCTAAGTTTTCACCTGAGTTTCCAGGGCTGAAGTAAAGCTTTTAACTACAAAGGTTGGGTTTATCATTACTTTCAATTACTAACTTTTTCTATCCTTTTAATTGTAATTTCTTATTCACTTCCTGGAACTATTTACATATAACTACATACAAATGCATTCATATGAAGACAGGACATTTCCCTGACAAGCTTAAACCTTCTTTTGTTTTGTTTCTTGATTTATTCCAAGACATGGCGCTCTGTTGCTAAAGACGTCTTTGGTTTCCTGATATCCTACCAGTTTTGTTTCATACCTTTCAGTAAAATTCCAAATTATATTAAGCATTCCATTACTTCTTAAGAAAACAACTGAGAACTTTGACAAACTGAAGGAAGCCAGAAACCAGCATCCTCTACTTCTGCTCTATGAAACCAAAAGCATACGATGATTCGCTTCTGCATGCCCTTGCTTAATCATGTCTCAGCTACTGAGACAGTCTTCATGGCTTCAGTGGAAGTACTTACTCCTCAAGGGAGAAAAATTCAGTTCAGATGACATGTCTAAGAAAGTTTCTCTGGAGGCTTTAGGCCGAAGAGATTCATAGCACAATGTGAACTTTTTTCTGCATCACCCAATCAAATCTGGCCTTGGTAATAGCAAGAAATCATAACCATCTGAATTCTAATCCATGGCATATGTAATCGGGGCTGGGTGGTCTCATTATAACTTCTAGCAGAGCAAACCTCATCTCATAAACCATGACTGCAGGTGGCACTTAAAATGGAGGTCTCTAAACTCAAGTGGTGTAGATTCAGGACGTTTTTTACCACTGTTGAATTCATACAGCATCATTAGCAAAGAAAATGTAGCAAAGCAAGTTAGATACATATTTTCTGACTTCTAAAGATTTTCACTAGATATTTACCAGCATTATTTAGAGGAAGGGGGAGGGAAGACTGTAAGTGTGTATTTTTTGTGTGCAATGATGTAAATTATGAATACTTGAGCAAACCTCAGTGAGATGACCCCAGACATTTAGACTAGCAGGGCCCCAAGAAGGAGAATGCTTACAAAAAAGCCATCTGTGTTTTCAGGACATATGTACAAATAGATCTGATTTTATACAACACGACAAATTAGGTTTGATTAGACTCATTCTGTGCAAAAGATAAATAGGTATTTCCACATCCTTTGGCATATCAAATGTAATTGATCTATGTGACAGTTTAACTGTTCTAATCAACCTGAACAGGGCAGCATATGGATGTATAAGATGGGCCTTAGGCAGACTAAGGCCCATCTTAGTCTGCCTCTGTTTACATGCATTTTTTGTGTTACCTTTCAAGAAAATTGCCACCTTACCTTGTTTTTGTTTCAAGGTACTACACAAACCTAGTCTACTTTGCCACAGCAACAGCTGGCAGATGACCTTGAGCTGGCATCCCCATGTTTTAGTATTTGCATGGAAAATTATAGCTAGTCCAAAGGAAATCTCAACCAACAGCCAAAACATCATCACGTATGCTGGCAGGACTCAAAGGACAGCACGTCTGAATACCCACTCACCAGGATTTTTGATCAGTGGTGATAGCTAAACAAAGGGCAGATCTAGCAACATATACCATCCTCAGCAAGCAAAGTAAGTTGGGCTGACTGTGAGGAAGAGCTGCCAGTTTTGGAGCAGACACTACTGCTCTTTGCAAAAAAATGAATTTTTAACAAGAGAGGGCAATGATATGGGAACTGCTGTTTACATACAAAACTGATGCTGATGAGCAAAGGGTATTATTGTAGTTCACTGAAGGGTAAATACTATTTTTACATTTGATTTCAACATATTTAGAATTATTTGTTTGGGTTTGGTTTTTTTTTTTTCCCAAATCATCTACAACTGAAGAGACAAATTTATATATATATATAATATATCAAAATAAGTCAGGAAGTGACAGAATAAGGATCTAAAGGTTTTCAGTAATATGTTTCATTTTAAAGTTACAAGAGCACGAAGGCAGAGAATTGCAAAGGCCTCTATCCAACAAAGCATTTACATGTACACTTAATTTTAAGTCTCTACAGTCACGCTTTGCTGAATTGAGGCATAATAACAGTAAACTTCTAGGCCAAACTCTGGACTGAATTCAGTAGATGCAGATGTCTTTAAAAGGAAACAATATGTGTATATAGCAAGCACATCTCTAGACACGCATGCCTGATCACTTGCATTCACGTTCTGAAACTGTCAAACGCGTGAATATTTGTTTCCCTAGCTTTAAAATACTTGCCTTATTTAACAGAGTCACAGAGGTACTTCACTCTGGCAGCAGACAAAAAGTGGTCTCTGCTCAGAAGAGCTTACAGTCTAAAATTTAGACATATGAATAGCAGGTAAAACATAGGAGACGAGGAGAATGGAGGAGAACTGGAGTAACAGGCTCACATGGTTATTCATTGTAGACATGTGTGTTTTGTGGTTGCCAAGTTCTAAGTTTTAAATATAGAAGTTTACTTTTATGTAGAAGTAATAATTATTAACAGAGCACAAATCTTAGGGGGCTCTACAGATCATTTTGACAATCCAGAGTGAATGAGGGTTTTGCCACTCATTTCAATAGACTCAGGCTTTTATTCTGAGTCTCTGCTTTAACCCATTCATCCCCAAAAGAGAGTGCACACAAATCTTGATAACCCAGCCAGGTCTGGCCTGACCTGCATAGCTTAGAAACCTGGGTGCCAGTATCTGCCAGCTCCCTGCTCTCAGAAGAAGGCTGCATCCTTCATTGCATAGCTATAAAAAGCAGCATGTTGAGCAGCAACAAACCCTCCTCTAGCTCTTCTATATAGCAAAGCCTCCTAATTAGCCTTGCTATCATCTAGAAGCCAAGCAGGAGACACTTACAGAAGAGGGATTGCTGCAGGATGCCTCTACCCGCCCCATTTTTCTGAGACAAAAGGCACGTGGAGACACAGTGGCATAGAGCTGCTAGGTGGGATGGCCATGCTCAAAGCTCTTGCATGCCCCAGGAACCACCAGTGCCTCATACCCCTGGCTCACACAGGAAAAGAGTTTTAAAACTAGCAGCCAGCAGCTTTCACTGTTGACTTTCAGTTTTGACACAGCTGAGAAGTGGAAGTTTTGAGGAAGTCTGGGTCCAATTTTTATTTTTAGATAAAGTGCCAGGGAAATAAATCACACCATAATAATTTTCAGTAATTTTTATAGGAGAACTGACAACTCACTGTAGTGACTCAGTATTTGCTGAATACTTCACAGCATTGTGCAAGCACTTCCATACACGATTAAAAGAATTTAAGGGATCTGGGCTTTGTTGAAACACTTTGGAAATGTTTCAGCATGAGGTGGGAAGAAGGTAGCAACTTTGCCACTCTAAGGAATCATGCAAAGTTATTAGAAATATACCAACTCCATATATTTCAGAAACTGAACCCCACATTAATGTATATAAAAATCACTTATTACAGAAATAGAAACTAACTTTAAAGTCACTGGTAAAGTTGGAGTAATACTTGGGTTGGTTGCACTCTTGCCCAAAATTGAACCAACCTGTTTGATAGGAAAAAAAGCTTTCCAGAAAGATGATGCTAGTAGCAAAACACCTTCAGAGTGCTAACAAAGAAAACCCTCTAGAAAGCAGAGGCTTTTTCTTCATATATCTTCTTGTTGCTGCTGTTTTGGGGGGGGGGGGGGGGGGTATTTTTTTACGGTGCTTTGTTGGGTTTGGTTGGGGGGAAGTTGTTTTTTTTGTTTCTGCTGTTGGTTTTTTGGTTTGTTCCATTTGCTTTGGAATTTTTTTGTTGTTGTTGGGTTTGTAGTTTGGGGCTTTTATAAAAACATCTCTCCAAAATTCCTATGTTAAAATGAAAGGGAAGGGTATGATGCCCCTCTAAAGCAAGGCACAGGCTCTAAAGTAAAGAAACTGACATAGTTCAGTGACTTCAGTGTGGCACCATGCTGCCTGAAAGCTGCATTCACAGAGAAGTTAATGCAGTATCTTAGCCTGAATTACCTCCTTTTTAATCACTATCTCCATGCTGTTTAGATAGAGGTTTTGTTCTGTTTTGTTTTTTCTAGTTAAATGTACTTGTTAAAATTTAATGCTCTTTTGAAACACTGATGAATTCAAATACCACTGAACGCAGCTTGCTGGGTCCAAAGAGTCACACAGCAGGCCCAAGAGCTGTACCCAAAACATGCTGAAGTAGTTCAGCTACAGCAGAGGATCTTTTTATTTCCAGTGTAGGCATGATGTAATAACCTCCCAGATAATAAGATTTAACTACTTAGCCATGTCCCATATTATTCTTATGAAACACTATAGTAAGCTATGGTTGAAGCAGATCTTTCTCTAAATTGCCCCACATGACAATCTGATTTGCTCCCTCCCAGCAATGGAGATCTTCAGTACCTACAGACACTCTGCTCTCTTTGCGAGACAGGCTTGTCCTTGTCCAAGCCACTGCACTAGCAGTCACTGTCTGTTTTGCAGAGACAAAGCTGGTGGCAGCCACCCCTGAGTACACACAGTTGCAATGTGTTTGCAATATTGCATGAACTCAGACTTCAGAAAAGAAACAGCATAGCAATAATAGAGTTAACCAGAGATTACTTGTGAATGAGAGGAAATAAATGCTAACTTGTTTAATTGCAAGTGTTCTTTTGGTTGGGACAATGCTTTCTTATGCAGCTGAAATGCTAAAAGAAAGAGGAACAAGTAATTTCCTTTCACACTTAGAAGACAGCCCCAATTATTTGTTGAACTTCAACTGTGATGGGCAAGGAAGTACAATACATAGGCCTGGAGATGTTGAGGCAAGATACTATATCAGGTATCCCAACTCACACTACAAACCTACTAGACCACCAAAATACTCCTGCATTAAGTTTAATACTTATACTTTGATGAACAGTTTCTGCATAACTAAAGAATATTTTTCAGAGACATCTTGCAGTGGTCCAGAAACACCAAGACAGGTAGAACCCATTGCAAATCCTAGCAGAGAGTTTTTAGCAGGTACTTTGAAATGGCTTCTTTACTTCCAATTTCAGCTTCAGTTTTCAGATACTGGTTCTTCTGACATTTCCCTGCTCGTTGAGAAAGCTCCCTAGAACCCTGTAGCTTCTTCCTAGGAAGAATGCTTATACACTGTGTTTGAGTAATTTCTCAGTCTTATTTTTATACTGAAAGATACAATAAGACAGCTTGTGGCCTTTATAGCATAGGCAGGTTATCAGGAGAGTTTATGAAAGAGTAGAGGAATTCTTAATTTGACTACTTAGAATGCAGCTTTGGTCATCTCCCCTTTCAACCTTGCCTTTCTTTCGGAAAAAGCTATTTACTCACATTAAGAAGGACATAAGCATGCATCAGTTCAGGTAGCCCTTGGTCTCTCAGCCTGTTTTTGTGGACATGAGCACTATTTGTGACAAACCAATTTGGAGTTGCATAGCAGGTAGAACTTTAAACCTTGTTTAAATCTAAAGCTCTAGTGCTACTTCTAACAGCAGCTTTCATTTCACTGAAGTATTTTCTTTTCACAGAAGTGGATTTCAACTAATCTTAGACTGATTTGAGAAAACCCTTTGCAGATCCCAATGTCATTACAGACTGTTTGCAAAGGCTTGCCATTGATTGTTGCCAACAGTCACTGGTGGACAGAAGCTTTTCTTCCCCACCAGCATCTTCTGGAGGGACTGCCTGGCTCTCTAATATGGAGCTGTTTTCTGAGCTTGAGTGCCACCATGGTTTGATTGGTAACTAGCACAAGCACATGCATATGATTTTGTTATTAGAATCACAGAATCCATAACTAGTTGGAAGAGACCTCAAAGAGCATCCAGTCCAACTCTCAAACCAGCACTGAAGGGTCAACATTAAACCATGTCCCTAAGTGTCAGGTCCACATGGTGCTTGAACACACACCCCAAGGGATGTGGACTCAACCACCACCCCAGGCAGACCATTCCAATGTTTGATAACCCTTTTCACTGAAGAAATATTTCCTAATATCCAGCCTAAACCTTCCCTGGCACAGCTCATAACCATTCCTCTAGTCCTGTCACTTGTCCTCAAGGAGAAGAGGCTGGCCCCCTCATTGATTTAACCTCCCTTCAGGTAGTTGTAGAGAGCGATAAGGTCTCCTCTCAGCCTTCTCTTCTCTAGACTGAACAATGCCAGCTCCTTCAGGCACTTCTGGGAGGTCATGTTCTCCAGGCCCTTAACAAGCCTGAGACATGGAATCAGTGTGGAAAAGAGAGCTGCACCCTCAGCAGCACATGCAGCATCCTCCAAGAGTCATACCTTGGCCGCCTCTCTTGGGAGCCAGCCACTGCCAGGGCATCAGAGCTCCATGGACCAACTCCTGGACAGCTGTTGCCACCCAGCCCCTTGCACAGTGACCTGCTTCCTATGACAGACCTGTTTAATGATCTCCAAATCTATCCCCTGCCCTCGCTGGTGCCCTTTAGGGACTCAGTCTGTGGAGCTATACCTGAAGCTCTGTACAAAAGCCATTCTTCCCCGTGCCACTTATTACCTGTGGCAGCAACTCTTCCTATTCATCACCTAAGACCCACTTCTCTGAAATCCATTTTTGCCCAAAATTTGTGGCCCTCGCTAGCTCTCACATTTAGCCTGTGACAGTTCTGTGCCATGCAGAAGTAACACTACTGAGCTACTGGCAGTCATGGCTTGTGGAAGGAAGAAGCTGCTCTATTCCCTCACAGCACAACCACTGGCACCAAAGGGATCACAAATCCTGTCAGGGCTTCCCTGTCTGGCACTAAAATGATAGCTATTATTTATGGATACCCCTTTTTAAAATTAGATGATTACAAATTAGAAAATACATATCCTTAAATCTGAAAGCACAAAAAGGGGTTATAAATATGCTAAGTCATTCTTTTATGTGACCTGAATAATTATGGCAACTCTAGGAGTTGCAATTTAAAAGGATTTTCAAAACACTTCGTCTTTCAAAAGACACATCAGTAGAAGGTCATCTCTGACCCCTGCATTGTGTGGATTTTTCTGATAGAGTAGATAGACCTAAAATAAAATAACAGCTGCCCTCCCGTAATTATCAAGCAGGAAGCTGAAACAAACCGAAAGCCAAAGTATCAGTATCAGAATACACTCAAATGGAATCAGCAGATAGATAAGCATTACACTTAAATCTCTACAAGATGCTGTGTCTGAACTTAAAGGAAGACACTGATTTTTAATGCAGACAATACATCTGTAATTATTATATGCTGCAATTGTTATAACAGCGTAGGCAAATCTTACACAGTGCAGTATGGGGCCAGCCTGCTCACAGAGCTGACCAGTTCATGCAGTCGTGGCATTCAGAGCTGACCAGTTCATGCAGTCGTGGCATTCAGAACACAAGCTGGAGAGAAAAGCACACATGCACTTCCATCTCCTGTCCCTTCTGTCCTATTAACCTGATACCGGAGCAGCATTTCTGTATGAAAAGCCCAGGAGTGTCAGTTCTAATGCTGAGGGACAGGTGCCCTCGTGTTCTGGCACACCATGTTTTCTTTGAAATGACTTGTCCTCTTAGATTTTTAGATTAAAAACACTGAGTATATAATTCATATATACCACATAAATTTTATATTAAAAAAAAAACCTTAAAAGCATACCTACAGTACTTTAGTACCTGACTTGTATATTTATGTGACTATTGTTAGAAGTGACTAATTGGGTTTGATTAGCTTCATCATTAATATTCTGTCCATAATTTAACATGCTTCAATAAAATACCCTAAAGCAGTATAATGATTAGATTTCAGGAATATGTGTTTTGCAATTAAGTTGCTCTTGATTTTGATATGCAGATTAAGAAATGGTGGTCTCATTTAAAAAAAAAAACTGCCCTTATTAACTCAGCAGTATACTCTGAAGATTAGGTAAGAAATCCAAGATTTTCTCTTTGTATATGCTAGTTAAAATGTATTTCAATCAAGCATATGTGGGCAAATCAGATTTGATTAGTTTAAGTTCGCAGTCATTCTATCTAAATGAATAATGTGTCACCTAACATTGCAAAAATTTGATTAATAGTTTATCAGTTAATTAAAAATGGGGTTTAATTTTTCTTTTTTAGGAAAATGCAAGGTAGATATTCCTTGTCTTCATCATAAATGCAAATTATTTCATCTTGAATCTATTGTTCCTTGCTTGCTTCTTAGCCAACTGGCAAGAAAATAAAGCTTTTAAAGCAATCTCTTTTAGAGAGAAGTAGTAAAACTTTGTTTGCTTACACATATGGCTGCCAGTTGTCTAAATTTGAGCAGGATAATCCATGCACATCTTTATTCCTCTCCCAGGCTCTGCAGGGACTACTTTGAAGAGGCCTTGGACTGTCTTTACTCCATCTCAAAGCAGGTCCAGGAGGACTCTGCAAGTGAAGTGGATAGGCAGGATCCACAGAAGGGTTCAGGGAGAACAGGAGATGCCATCCACTCCAGGAAGTAAACACAAGAACCTCAGAGGACAGGCATTACTAACAGCCCTGGCCAGCCCCATGAGCAAAGCACAGCAGCAGCAGCAGCAGCAGCAGCAGCAGCAGCAGCAGCAGCAGCAGCAGCAGCAGCAGCTGAGTCTTCAACATATCCTCTGTTAGCCAGCAAGGGTGCAAAGCCTTGCCTCTTCACAGAGACAGCCCCTTGGGGCCATCAGCCCATCACAGGCCACAGGAGTGCAGGGACAGCATGGTAAGCAGGAACCCTAACTAAGGGCTTCTAGGAATGGGAGCTACCAAGCAGACCAGGTGTCTGAGCACAACTGCTGCAGGGTTACACTCTGTGGATATCTATACACTCTGTACACATTCTCACTAATGGACCTGTTTAGCCAGGTAAGGGAGCAGAATGAAGCTGCTGGTGATGCCTGCATTTGAGCAAGTGCTCCATACATGCCTGCTCTGTGTTGCCAGCTGCATGTATGTGCACATATATGCTTATGTGGGGTATGCAGGTGTCTACTGGCAATATATCTTCAACCTCACTGCTGGTTGGACCTAGCAGCATGGAACTACTGCAGCCTTGCCTCTCTCAGGCTGTCAGGTCCTGCTTGATACATTTTCCTCTGCATATCTATGCATAACAACTTGATAAAGAAGAGAGGGGGGATTTCCTGCATTCAGCATCTTAGAAAGTTATTTATGAGCACCAACATTAAATAAATGATAGTGCCACAAAAGTCAAGCATGGAAAGCTAGGAAAGTGGCAAAGCTGTAGTTTGCTTCAAGACTTCAGTTTGGTTACTTGGTGCAGACACACCATACAGTTTTAATTATATTATCCCAAATTACACTTTCTACAGTATTTTGCATTATCCAGTGTGCAGCATGAGTAGTGCTCTCTGAATTAGCAAGCATGAAACATACACATCTACACATAACATTATCCAAGTACACGATTTAAGACACTTAGCAAAGCCTCTTCTAAAGATGCTCTTACAAGTCCCTGCTACACGCTAGGGAATACAGGCAGAGAACAGTGACAGGAGGTGCCTCTTATCTCCCTGGCTAAGCATGGGACTGCTATGCAGAGCAGCCTGTGTGCTCCTTGTAGGCATCACCATCAGAGCAAATGAGAGGCAGGATGATGGTTTCTCTGGTAACTTTTCAGTAACTAACAAGAAAGTTTGCCTGCTTTTCTTCATGTCCCTTTGGTTTTGCATTTGAATTTTAATGTTAAAACTAGTTCTGAATGCTAAAAATACCTACTGCAGGACAAGCAGCTGAGCTACTTGTGCATTTAAGTTGCTGTCCTCCTCCCCTTTAGCACTGCCCTTCCTGTGGCTCAGACACACTGCCTCCAGTGTTACAAGTATACAGGCCATCCCAGCCTTTTTCCTACCACCCAAACATTTCAACAGCTCATCCCTTTCAATCTCTCTGCAATCAAACCTTCTAATTGACTCTTCTATTCCCTCATCACCTATACTTTCCATATTTTATATCTTTGCTTCTCTGCATAAGGCAGCCTCCCAGAACTGATAGAGAAGACTATTACCCTTTCTCCTTCTCTCTGTAGCCGCTGTTGCTGCCACATCAGGAAGAAATCAGCTCCTTAATTACAGTGTATGAGACAGATAAAATGCCAATTTCTCCTCCTATTTATAATGATCACTTAATTCTTCAGGCATCCCACAAAGAGCAGAATCTGCATGCTGGTCCCTCATATATTCATATTGTTATTAATAATCTGAGCATGAGGGGAGTGAAAGACAGAAGAGATCGTATTTGCTGCCGTACCCTTCTACACTGTAGCACAATAACCCTGTTTGCGAGCAACTAAATGTACCTATGTGCATAACACTCTGCAAGGCATCATGCTTTCCTGACATGAGCAGTCCCTTCTGACTTTATAGGCCATCTTCTGATTGATCAAGTAGAAAACCAAAAAGGGAAAGAAAATACTTATTTGATTATCCACCGGATAAAAATGGAAGAAAACAGTTAACAGCAACTAAAGATAAAAATCTCCAGCTGCAAGTGGAAATATACAATTACAGTGACATGCTCACAGATTACATTAGACAGAGGGCTAGGAGTAACCCTGAGTAATGGATCCATCAAGAAACACAATTCACTTGAGTGGAATCTAGGAGTACTCAGACTTCTAAAGATCAGGCCTGTAAAGACTAACACCTAGATAACTGCGTCCCTAAGATAGACAGAAACTAATTGGTCATGGATAATAATATAACACACTTTCCCTCCACCATTAATATGTGGCTATATTAATATATCATGGCTTGGTAATGTGGTATGAATGGGCTCTATATCAAATTATTATGTCAATGGCCCATTAAGCAAATAGTATATTAAACCAGTAGAGAAGCATCAAGTGTTTGCTCCATAAATGGGCATATAACAGCAAGTTTAGGATTTAACTAGACTCCCCAAGAAATGAAATACCATACAAGCTGCAGATTAGCAACAAATTCGCTCTACCTTGTTGGTTTCTATGTAGAACCAGACACAAGAAGGCATTTTCTATCCTAAGATTCACCCTGTAGCCTATTAAAATGAAATATTTTCATATGAAAAACAAGACAAACATGAATGACCATGTACTCTCCTTCTAACAAAGATCTTCCATTAATATTTCTGATAAAGGTCACCAAGTCCTCTTTATCACATTATTTTCAGCATGCCTAGCAGTTGTCTTTAACACTGGAAACACCAAACATGCCTCCCGTACTTCTTTTCACCTTCTCCAATATTAGAGCTTGCCACAGAAGTTTAGTGATGGTGAAAGCTCCTGGACAGGAGCCTGTGCAGCCCAGAAACATGCCAAGCCTCCTTTTCCTGTAACACCCCTGATGTTGAGAGACATGTTGAAAGAGGTTTGACTTCTGTGCCCATTCCCCTGGAAGCCTTGGTATGAAAACTTCCAAAAAGAAAAATAACCAACAGGTTCAAGTTGTAACATGGATATTTATCCTTCAAGGAATGTATTAGAATTGCAGCACTTGCATAGGTCATCAGGCCTCTGTCTTCGGGCCCCAGCCCCCAGCTACACTGGCAGAAGCTGGACCTGAACGATGTCAAGGTGACAAGCACCACATGACAGCAGGACAGTCAAAGAGGCACTGCCTCCACAACATGAGGACAGTCGAAGAGCCACTTCTCCCACATTATGAAGCTCAGGCTCTGAGTGCAGCCCTGAAGGCACTGTGTGGGTTTTGCTGTACAGCCTCTGCCAGTGACCTTCCAGATTTGCCTGCCTTCTCACTGCGGCTTTCAGGTGGACTTTCATAAGAGGCTGAGTTGCTCGGTACCTCCCCAAGCCTTCCAGCCCTCAGCTTTAAACAGCCTGACAAAGAAAACACAGGACTGTTTTTCAAACAAACAGGAAGAAACTGAAGCTACAAAAAGCTGTAGGGTGTCCCTGTGTACTGACCCACTGGCACAGCACAAGGCTGATGGCCTCCAGCGTGCGGCTAAGTCATGGCACCAAAGGTCCCCCACCAGCACCCTCCCAACCTGCCAACCCTATATACAATATCAAGAGGCACCTTTTTTGTGTATCCTTTAACAAACTCATGTAAATGAAAGCCATGTGGTATTGATAGACACTATTACTCTATGACAAAGCTTCAAAAAAACAACAGAGAGGAGATGCAGAATCCAAGGTTCAGGCCATTTATTATAAACTGGAAAGGAATGTAAAAATAAACTACTAAGTCATTTGGTACAAGCTGCAGCTGGGGGCTGGGGCCAAGTCTTCTCCTGCTGCACAAACCAAGGAGCAGCAGAGCTTTGGGGCGCACAGGCCCTGCATCCCAGGATTTCCCAACTGCCTTTTAGTCTGGTTCAGATGCCCTGCCCTGGCAAAGAGTACTCTTTGCCTCTTCTCTAGAGCAGCATGTCTTGCCCCACTCTCAGCCTTGCAACAGGCTGCTGGTGTTCCCAGCACACATCTCCTCATGTCCACCCAGCATGACTACTGCCTTAGCAGTTGGCTTTCTGTGCACCTCAGCCGAAGCCTCCCTGCTGCCTGTTGCCCTCCTGGGATTTTTCCCAAGCTCACTCCTGCCAGCATACACAAGTTACTGCTGTTCTGGTTCTCACACATAGCACAAATTACTCCCCTCCACATGTGTTTTCTGTTCACTGATACACAGATCTGGTGACAGTAATCCTCTTTCTTTTCAAAATAGTTAATGGATTCAGGCTCCGTTTATCTCCACTGTGTGTTCAGTTTTCTGGCCTCTCTGAAGTGAGCATAAAACAGTGTTTCAGACACGACACTTCTGTTCACTGTGCACAAGAGGAAAGTGCTTTAAAAGATGCGAGATTGTGAAAAATCAGTGTGGTGTCTTTCTGCCTCACTCATGCCTGCCAATATCATTTTAAAAAATCAATAGATTGCAATTTGCATTAATTTTAATAAATTTGCATAAATGCAGGCAAATACATTGAAAGCTTTGTCCCTAACAATTTTCAAGTTATGCTGGCTCAAAATGCTAGAATCAAGAGCTCACTGCAAGCAGTTGCCTTGAGGGGTTAGTTAAAGCAGGCAAGTATTGCTCTCCCTACACAGAAGAGCCTCTGCAGGCAGTATGGGCATGGGAGCAGGGCCTGCTGCACACTTAGGAGGGATGGGTACATTCCTGCCTACTGCGAGGCAGCCTTAGCATTCGAGGTAGGTTTAGCCAGGCTAAACTGAGGCTCAGCTGCATGGCTTGTCCCTAGTTTTGCAGGAGAGCGGCAAAGGACCCCATGAGCTGCTTTTCTTGTAGCAGATTGCTGTGGCTGGCCATGCTACTTGCCCAGCCCTGGACCACACACTGTTTTTGACACACAGCTTCACATCAGAAGTTGCTCAGTCCTGCAGTACAGCATGTATGTGAGCATTCAAAATACTATGTGATGTTAGGTAACCAAAAATGTAACTTCTAATACAATTAGAAGTAAAGCAGCCATTTGGTGGTCAATTAAGAGAGTCCAGACTAGTTTTATGACTGCAGCTACTTTCTCAGGCTCAGACTTCTAGCAGCCTATATTGTTTCACTCCCATATTTTGGCACCCAGCATTAGGTCTCCACAGTGCTTATCAGCCCCACATTGCCTGCAGCAGTCACTGAGAAGCAGATAGTTCAGGTACACACAGAAATGTGCTATGACATTAGCAAATATTTCTTCCCTTGCCTCAATCTCAAGGTCAGATCTGTATGTCCACCTATCTCAGGCTCCCCCAGCAACATCCAAGCAAGTAATTTTCTTCTGAAGAAGGCATGTTTCTCATCTCCCAAATCCATAACTGAGCAGATATGGAATTTGTTGCAAGCCAATGGGATTTCTTTTAAAAGCATGAGGTTTCCTGACTTTCAGTTGTGGTTTTCAGCCAGAAATGAATTCCCTCAGCCTACACAGCAGGACTGTGCCCTGCAGGAAGGACTGTCCCACTGATGCAAGGCACAGGCATTGAGTGGCACATACAGGAAAAAACAAGTAATCAGGGCAGTTAGCAGGGAAAACCACAAACCTCCTTTATCCACACCACACATCCTGATGCAGGTACTTTACAGCTGAGTCTTCAGCAGTGTAGGTGGATGATTGGGTTGTCCCCCACAAGCAGCCATGTCTCTTGCCTCACTTTTGCAAGTCTGAGCAAAAACTGTGACTTCTTCAAGGGTTTTAAGCCTTGCTGCTCTGCAAAAATTGTATCAGTGACAGAGAGGTGCCCTTAGGCCTCAGCAGTCAGCCACAGGCAATAAGCTACCACTGCAGAACTCCCACCAGGATTTAAGGGGGAAGAAAAATACTGCTGCCTACAGGCCTAAAATCAGAAATACAGGGGTAAAAATGAAGTAACCTTTTCTGCAAAATGTGAAAAACATCACTGGGATAAGAAAATCTGCAGTTGGTTGGGATGTAAATAACTAAAGTCACATAAATACACCAAAGCCTTCAACACTGCAGCTAGACTGAAGAGGAGCAATGCACTGGAAAAAGTATCTTTCAAATCCAGTTCACAGAAGATGATTTCTGATGTCCTTCCACTTAGAATATTTTTCCCCTGTAGGAACTTACACAAAAATGACAAAGAAGGAAAAACTATATAAAAAGCTAAGAAATAATGACTTTTTAATCTTTGATGATATCTGCTCGGAGGGTAACTATCTGTGAGGATTGCAAAATTTAACCTATCATTTTCATAATGACAACAGAATTTATAGAATAAAGATTTATAGATTTTAAACATTTGGAATGAAGCCATCTGGCTCTGCAATAGCCAGCCTCAGACTCAGTGCTTCAATAGCTAGAGCTCTTCTCACTGAACAAAAGCCAAACCTCAAGTCATCAACAGCATCTGGCTATGATAAAGCCTTGCTCCAACACCAACTATACAGAGATGCACCACTGAATTAGCAGGATGCACCCGAGGAGCTGGACTGCATGAAGAGGTAGATGGAGGTGTCCTCTGGGAAGGCTAAGGCATTGAGCATATGCCTTGTTGGGTTGGGAAGAGGATGATTAAAACCGAGCAGACAGGCTAAATTTTTACATTTGCTTTCATCGAGGTCAGATGCTCTCTGAGCACTTGCAGATACTCCCAGTAGGAGAGGAAGCAGCTCCTGGCAGCAGCCAGTGGGATGGTGGCATGCCAGGGAGGGTACCAATGCAGCAGCCAGCTCCATTTGCCCAGGGAAACCACTTCTACACACTCTTACGATCCTCATCCTGAGGGTTAGAGACCCCAAAAGCCCCACTGCCCAAGCCTCAACAGGGCCAAGGTGGCCAGAGGCTCACTGTCCACCCAGCCATGAGCCTACTGTGATACCCATTGTGAAGCCACTTCAATTCCTCAGGGGTGAGGTAGAAATACAAATCTAGCAAGATGTCTGGCATTTTATAAGTGCATTTGCACTAACGAATGTAGACAACACATTTATTGACATTGTAACAACTCCTCCAGGACAACATGTTTTAAAAAATGGAAGAGTAAAGATAAATCTCCCATAGATATTGCAATGAATCTTATACTGACATCCTAACAGCGCCGATTCAATCCTTGAATAGGGAAGAGCTCATTAAAAATATCTTCCCCACTCACTGCATGGGGCCGATGGCTCCTTCAGCCCAGCCCCAGCGACTCCCCCATGCAGCTGGTGATGCCAGACAGGAACAATTTATGGTTTCATGAATTTGATGAAGTGACATATACACTCAGATTAGTATGTTTGCAAGAATTGTAAAGGTTTCAGGCCCAGATTTTGTGAACCACAAGTTTAATTGGCCCACGATTACTATGACTGCATATGCAAATTAGATCAGAGCAATTTCACATGTAAATGGCCATAAATTGGGCACGCCAAGCCTGCCGCGGACTCGCTGCCGCTCTGCCCGCACAGCTCACGAGCCAGCCCCTCAGCTCCCTACACCTGCATCTCGCTGGTGCTACCCTCAGGATCCATCTACACAACAACTGCCTCATGTCATGACCAATATTGCAGGCTGTTGTAAAATGTGGCTGAAAGCTTAAGCAGTGGGCTAGGAAGAGCACAGAGCAAGGCACAGCTGAGAACACAGGAGGCAAGAGGATGGTTTGTGACCCAAAGGGTGAGCCAGCACCCTTCTCTGAGGAGGCTGCTTCTCTTGCCATCTGAAATTCTAGCCCAGGCCTCTGCCAGGGGCTTGCCTCTGCAATAATTCACCAGCAACTAGGAGTAAACTTCACCCTGAAGTTTTTCTTACAGAGTTGGCTGCATTTAAGAATTTTCACAAGTTTTGCTTTCTGCCAGGATGGTCCATTCTTTACAGTGAGGGTGGTGAGACACTGGAAGAGGTTGCCTAGGGAGGCTGTGGATGCTCCTCCCTCCCTGGAGGTGTTCAAGACCAGGCTGGATGAGGTCTTGAATGACCTGTTTTAGTGAGAGGTGTCCCTACCTATGGTGGGGGGTTGGAACTAGATGATCTTTGAAGTCCCTTCCGACCTAAACCATTCTGATTCTATGATTCTGGATCTTTCTTTAAGGCAAGAAGTTCCCACAGACAATGGGAACCCCAAGCCATGGGTATGGAAGTTGAGGCTGAACTTTCAAGTTTCAGGCAAGCAAGTCAGTGAATTTGAACTTGGACTGGTGCATTTTTATCCAGAACCTGAAGTTTTTGCAGCTGGGGCGCTGTGCTGCAGGGCAGCACCTTGCCTTTCTGCAGACCTGCCCAGAGCGTGCCCAACTGCAGGACCAAGGAGATGTTACAGCAGCAGCAGCACCTGGGGACACTGAGAAGAGCCACCTCAGAGCTGCTGACTCCAGACACAGCAGCTTCTGCTCTGTTTCCCTAAGTATCTCATTTGCAGACTGTATTTGTTGTTGTTCTTTTTAATGAAGAAAGACTTCAGATCTTTAGCTGTGGACTTGGTGCTCTTAAAAGAAATAAATTGAAAGGATGAAAGCCTAATATTAATGAGGAAAAACAGAGCTCTGCAGGCCTGAGACAACTAATAGCCTATGCAGAGCTACAAACTGATAAAGATTTGCTGGTCTTTAGGAAGAAGTGAAGCACTAGGAGTTTTCATATAATGTGCTCTTAAGGAAGACTCCAGCATTCAGTCTATCTGAACAAGATGCTTTAGGCTCAGTTTCCTCAAGACTTTTGTGCCATTTATGGACCATTTCTACATGGAAAACAGGAAATTAGTGCACTAAAAATGACTTATGCACCAAATTAGTCTGTTTTCATACCCACAAAGTCCCAAAGCAGCTGTATTTAACTCTGACCCAAGTATTCACCTCAGGGGTGAATTACCTAGAGAAGCTGAAGTTAGATGGAAAAGCATTCACAGCTTTAGAAGCTTATTTTACATATTCACCAATGACTTCATTTTGTAGAAGCAATTGCAGATTTGGTGCACATTGTGCCACGACACAGCCTGGCAGGACGCATTCCCATAGCACCAGATCGACACAGAACTTCTCTGCCTGACCATTACTGTTATTCTCATGTCTCCATTTTAGGTGAAGCTTAAAATATATTCTAATTTAAAAACTAATCTAGGGTACCTGACCTCAATAAGCTGCATATGTAACAGTGCCACACTTACCATGCCCTGCTGCCATGCCCTTACCCAGGGACAGGCACATTGGTCTTGGAATTCTGCATCAGTCTCATTTCACATCAACCTGTGTTTAATGATAGGGGCTGAATGGTGCTTGGGAAGGGAAGCTGAACCTGGGATATGTTGTACAACAGCCTCCCAAACTGTGGGACATTTTCTGTACCCATTTTCTGGGCATTTTTTCAGAAATGTAGAGATCCTTCACGTGTCAGCAGGAGGTGCCACTCGATACCTTCCTGGAACTGTTGCTCAGCCTCTGAACGTGTGATAGCCTTGGGGAGGTCACAAGCAAGAACTGGAACAGGAATTTACTTCTGCTCCCTTTAACTCAATGTAATGTCCTCTGTTTATATCTGCAAGCTAAACTCAGCAAAACCATCCTGCACAGATGAACTCTACAAGTACATAATAAATAAATAATAACAATAACAGTTTGTGTTAATATAGCACCTCTAATCCAATTATCTGAAAGCTCTTTGCAAATACTAATTAATTAAGTCTTGCAACACCCCTGTGACATAGGTTATTATTATCCCCATTTTACACATGATAAACGAGAGTCACCAGCATGCTGCTTCCCCCAAACACATAGTTAGCAGCACAACCAGAGCAGCCTCAGCTGGGCAGAGCCCACAGCCTGTGCTGCAGCACCACATATCATGTTACTCTTTAAAAAAAGGGATTTTAGGGAAAGACAATGATACTACAATGGCAGAAGGGTGAGAAACTTCCAAGACATACCACAAGAGCCAGTCCTGACACACAGCAAGGTCCAGGCTCCCAGTTGCCCAGTGGACCCCTACAGACCTGCAGATTCACACAGAGGACAGATGAGATCACTCCTTACCTCTCCAGCCCCCATCACAGAATGAAGCAATAATTGTATGCCTTGGGCCTTTTTCAAGGCAGGCATTGAAAAACAGAGGTGTAGGGCAAAAGCTGAAGCCCTAAAAGAGCTCACAGGAGCACAGGACACACATGGGCAGCTTTGGTTTCCTCCATGTGCCATGAATTTATTGCATGCCTAGAAAAATGTGTAATTTATGACAATTTAAATAATGTAAATGACCCAGCCTGAAAGGACAGGTGGATGGAGGCTGAAGGGAGCAGGTGGAGCCCAAAGGTTTCCACATCAGCCCACAGCTCAGCATCAGCTGCACAGGTGCGCACACAAATAATCTGCCCAGATGACTTTTACGTGGCTCAGCAGTTTCAATTCTCACTTTACTCATCAATTGTTTAAAAGAGATTCTAACATCCAGAAAGCAAATAATCTTTCACCTTGCATTTAATGACAAATTGATCATGAAAAAGAAAGACAGTTGCTGCTCACTTTCTGCTGAAAGCAGGTTGCAGTTTTTTTACATATTGGGAAAGTCGAGGAACAATATCTCTTAAAATGACCCTTTCCTGCTCTCTCCTTTCAGGGAAAGATATTTGAAGGGCCTTGTGTTTGTTACAAACTGTTCTACACGCTCTATTCTTAATTAACTGCTGCTGGCCAGAACTGCCACCGCTCCCTGGACCAACCATTTAAATCAGGGATGCTTTGTGGCACTTTGGACAGGAGCATGGTTGGAACCATCCTTCAGCTTGGTTCAACTTACCAATGCCAATGAAATGGTGCAAAAAGGAAATTGCTTACATTCCTACTGTACTTTTTCAAGACCATGCTGGTTTTCACCCCAGAAGAGTACTGCTGTCAAACCCAAGCCTACTGCATGTTGAGCTATGGGCTGCTTGATAGTAACAGGGGTAACCATCTTTTCATCTGCAATGAATTCCATTCTCCCTATTTTTAACATCCAAGTAATAAAATTCACACAGCTAAATGAAAGATGTTGTCAATTACTTCATGAACTCATTGCCAATTCACTCTTTCCCATGTTACACTGAGGTCAGTTAAGTGCCACAGACAGTCCCTTGCTTTCCCTGGCAGCACTACACATGCAATGCCCAGAAAAATGGGTGAGAAGCTGTATTGCTTTAAGTCAAACAAGATAAGACCAGTTTGCCTAGGAAAGATCACACATCTCCAGTGGAGAAGAACTGGATACAGCAGCTTGTAGCAAGTGCTGTGGCTAATTCCAGACCAAAGGGGAAGCAGGATGAGAGGAAATTTATGAGTAAGCTCTTCAAGTAATGAAACGAAAGTAATGCTGATTGGCCTCATTTACAGCAGTTCAAAAGCTGATCGACATCACTGAAGTAGTGAAGGATCAACTGACAATGATTTCTGTGGTGAGGAGCAGAGGTGACCTGCAGGATACAGCACAAGGAGGGTCTGGGCATGGGTACCCACAGCTGCAGGCCCCCATGACCCTTCCCAGCACCACCCACACATTGCAGTAGCCCAGCTCGCTTGTGAAATGGGTTATGCAGTGCTGAGCAATGACTAGAGCAGCTTATGGGCTCAGGGCTTTTGCCTCCATAAAATGGGGACACAAAACCAGCATAGAGGTGAGTTCCCAGAGACACCTGCCAGCAGACAAAGCACTGTGCATGGAAAGCACTCTCTCTGTTTAAAGAGGAGCCTGTGGCTGGGTGGGCTTCACAGGAGCAGGACATTGGCCAAAGTCTCACCAAGTGCTTGCACTGTCAGTGGGGCTCATTGTGCTGCCCAGGCTCTGTGGCACATGATCCTCCTGCCTCAGCACAGTCTGGTACTCAATCACAGGAGCTAACACACCAACTAATCAAGATAAAAGTCAGTGGAATGTCAGTCACTCTGGAGCCTATTTTTAGGATTAACAGTGTTTATCTCCAACGGCTCAGAGTGTGCTCGCTCAGAAATGGGGCAGGGACAAACACTGGCACATTTGTTTCTAATATACCTTCGCTTGGAGACTGTGCTTGACCCATGTCCAGGTCAGAGCTGCATGGGAATACATTATTTGTGAACATGGAGCCATCTGGAAAACAGGCAATTCTGCTGAATTTGGGGAAAACCGCCTGCCCACAGGTTGCACCAGCGCCGTGATGGAACATGCGGTTTATGGAAATGTTTGTGTCTTCCTGGCTGATGTACTGTGTTATGACTAATTTCTGTAGGCCACATTGCATTAAGTCAGGATGTGCAGTGAAAACAACATGCCTGATAAAATCTTATGTGAGACAATGAAATGTTAATATATACATTTTGAAACTGTGGAGAGAAAAATGGCCTTTCCGACCCATGCGTTGATTCATGTTCTTATGCACAGACTTGAAGGACACATATGGACATGTCCTTATGTCAGGACACGTAACCGACGTCCGCAAACCTATATGGCCAAAGATACACTGTTTCCAGCAGCATTTCACATACCAGGGGGGAGAAGGCTAACCCCAGATGAGAGAAGTGTTTTCAAGCTTTGCAGATCGTTACAATGCACACACTGAGCTAGTTTAGTTTAGCCCCTGTACTGTGCAGCATCAGGATCCACAGCTGTACTAGCTGTTCTGTGGGACACATTGATTGTGCCTCTTTGGATTGCTCCCATTCCATGAGGACCAAAATCCAAACCGTATTGGAGTGGAAAACAAAATCCCACCAAGAGTTTTCTCGGTGGAGGCATAGCAGGACTGGGTAGCTGGGGCAGGGGCAGGTGAGGCTCTCTGGGGTGAGGCTGTCCAGTGAGGGATTTCTTGTAAGGGGAGCTGGTTTATTTGGGGATGGTGGGGACGCAGCAGCGACGGGTCTGCAGGTGCAGAAGGAAGAATAATGGGATCACAAAGTGGTTTGGGTTAGAAGACACCTTACATTTCATCCAGTTCCAAGTCTCTGGCATTGGCAGGAACACCTTCCACTAGACCTGGTTGCTCAAAGCCCCACTCAACCTGTCTGGCCTTGAACACTTCCAGGGTGGACGCTGGTGTGGCAGGAGGATATTTCAGCAATCTGGTGGTCAGCAGGATCAAGGAAGTGATCATGTCCCTGTGCTCAGCAGTGGTGAGGCAGCACCTCCACTGCCGTGTTCGGTTTGGGGCCCTTACTACAAGAAGTATGTTGAGGTGCTGAACTGTATCCAGGGAAGGGCAGCAACACTGGTGAAGGGTCTAGAGAACAAGACTTAAGAGGAGCAGCTGAGAGAACTGGCATTGTTCAGACTGGAGATCAGGAGGTTGAGGAGAGACCTCGTCGCTCTCTACAACAATCCGAAAGGAGGTTGTAGTGAGATGGGTGTTGGTCTCTTCTCCCATGTACTGAGTAAATGGCCTGAAACTGCACAGGGGGAGGTTTGGGTTGGATATTAAGGAAAAAAAGTCATTCCTGAAAAGGGTGGTCGGGCACCGGATAGGTTGCTCAGGAAGATGGTGGAGCCACTGTCCCTGGAAAACACGTAGAGATGGCACTTCAAGACGTGGTTTAGTGGCCATTGTGGTATTGGGTCTACAGCCGGACTCGATAATCGCAGAGCTCTCTTCCAAACAGAACAATTCTAGGGCTGATTCTCTGCCGCTGGTGGAGCGGAGAGGGTGCGGTGCAGCACGGAGTGTGCTGGGGCAGGCGCGGCCCCGCGGGGGAAGCGGAGCGGCCCGGTGGGGAGCGGCGGGGCCCGGCGCGGCCCACGAGGTGGCAGCAGACCCTTTGCAATGCGGCGGCGGGGCGGGGGCTGTGCCGGGACAGCCCTGCCCCGCGCCGCGCCCCTCCCGCCCGCAGCCGCGCCGGGAGCCGCGGGGCCGCCGCGGGACGGCCGCGGGGGGCAGCCGCCTTCAGCTAGGCCTGGCGGCGCAGGAGGGCAGGCCTGCCCCCGAAAGCCCCATAGCAGAGCATCTCCAGAAGTAACGGCTTCTCTCCGGGGTGTGCGGTGCTCTGCCGTGGAACCCTGTTCCGTTAAGAGCCTGCTTCTGCCACCCACCTGGCAGTTCTCCTCCCTTTCGCCACCAGCAGCACAGCTGGGAGCCGTGCCACTGACACGGTAAGAACTCGGTGTCACTGAGAGCTGTGAAACAGAACAGCCGGAGAAAACTCTATCCGGGCGTTCCTTGCTTTCCCGGGCGCTGGCCCTCCAGGGGCGGCGGGCGGGTTGGAACCCCCCGGGAGGCTCGGGGCAGAGGAGTGCTGCTGGGGCCATGATACCGCCGCAGCACAGGAGGTCTCTCGCCCATCTCACGTCACACCACAGGAAGAAAGAGGCTGGGGGGAAAGTGAAGGCGCTTCCCGTGAGCCGTGTACCTGACAAACCCTGCTGTTAGCAGCCCTTCTCTGAGAGCCAGGTCCTTGGGATCACAGCCGTAAGGAGTCTTGGGGATCATGTGGCGTCACGGCCAGGTGGGCAGGAGGCCCCCTGCAGCAGCGTGAGACAAGTGGGGCTGGGGTTAGCTGCAGCTACGAGGCACAATCAGTAATGCAAACCCAGACACGGCACCATCAAAATTCAGCAGCTGGTAACTATCTGGGGACCAGTGGGGTGATGGCAGATGGCTGGAAGTTTTTCTTTATAAACTGAAAATGCAAACATGGAATCACTGTCTGTGTCGATTTTCCCCCCAAAGAGCTCGGGCGCTAATGGAGACTGCTACACATCTCCTCAATTAAGCAGTCAAGACGTGGTGAATAATAAATGAGCACAGAAAGGCCTGGGCTGCAGCTGGGACAGAGTCCCCGGGTGGCTGCAGCGGGTGCACGCCGTGCTGGCAGAGCGCTCCCAGAACCAGGCTGTGCCAAGGAAGGTCCTCTGAAAAGCGCAGCTCTCTTACTGTAGCCTGTGCCTTCACCCTCGCCTCTTCCACCCAGTCTCCAGCAGCCTGTGGTGCTGCCAGGGGAGAACCAAACCCAAATAGCTAAGTACCATCTCCACGCTTCAGAACTCTTGCTCACTGGCCCCGGCCATGTTTGCGTCTGAAATACATAGACCACTGCTCATTTTAAATGAGTATACAGGAGAGAACAAAGTGAAAGTTGATTAAAAGACAGGACTTGCATTAAGCTGGAACATCGAGTATACATTACATTACATTACAGGTGGATGAGTCCTTTGCCCTGCTCAGTTTTAGCACTGACTTTTGGGCAAAGCATGGGCACAATGGTATTTTACTCTCATGTTGGGTTGCAAATTAACTTTCTTTAAAAGACTGTATGGAGCAGAGAAGAGAAAGTGAATATTGTTTGAGGTTATTGCTCGGGTGGGCAGGAGAACATGAAAATTCAAAACATCCCAGCAGCCTTTAGATGTGGGCAAACTCCTAGCTGTTCAGGCAAATGATTGTTCAATAAATGCAAATGGACAAAGTGAAGCATCACTGAACTTGAGAGATAAAGGTCCTAACAATAGAGGCTTCTTACAGTGTGATTCCAATTTTTTTAAAACACACCCTCCCCCCCCCATGTTTGTATGAGTAAAACCTGGTTTGGGTAACTGGAGCATCAGCTCTTTAAAGTGAAAGATAATTTGGCCAGATCAGCAAATAAGACCATGTAAGATCCTACAAAGAAAGCTTAAAATATGTATCATTGTTTCATTAATAAATGGCTTGAATCCAAGCATAAAAGCGATGTGACTTTAATGGTTTCTCCAACTGGCAGCCACATTCCTTGTTAGCAAGAGATCCCGTGTGGGAACATTAAAATAAGACATCCCCACACAGGCAGGGAGTGATGAAACACAATCTAGCAGCTTCAGCACTCATCAGAGGATGGAGCTTGGTAATAAAATATTCAAATAGCAATTCAGCCTTAAATGTTTCTGTACCTACTGAGTGTCCAGATTCTGGAACTGGGATTTAGAGGTCTTTATATTTGGAAGTGCTATGTTTCTATAAGTAAATAAGAAAGTGGGTGTCAAAAGCTAATAATTATGACCCACTTTGTAGCTGGAAATCTAACTGAATAATTCAAACCTGTATTTTGTCTTAGTCCAGGAAAAGATCAAAATCTAGCATCTCTTTCTGAATAAATCTTTGTAAAGTTGGCATGCCACAGGTGGAAGAGGGACCATGTGATGTGGTAGGTTCTCATTTTTTGCTTCAGTAGACTCATTTTTTATTGAATAGCAGAGTAAATATTTAAGCAAAACTAGTGTAAACTGCTGGCAGGTATGCCATGCTAAGTAGCAGTCATTTACTTTTAAATAATTAAAAGTCAATATACAAGCATAGCATTCTTGTTGCAGTGTGGCATATAGCACCATCGCTCTGCCTATGTGTCACTTCAGAGCCTGATTTACTAACAGAACATTTAGCTCAGCTCATTAGAAAACAGAAAGACAGACTCAAAAAAGGATGTTTTTAAAAACCATCCCTCTTTATATATTTTGGGTACACAGACACCAACTCTTTTTTGGGTAAAAGCTGAATCTGCATTACTTGTGGGGCTGATAAGGAAGCTCCGATTTCCTTTGCATTATGCATAGTAAAAGTGTCAGGATGGCTCTGATGGTGTTTAATTAAATATTTGGCAGTGCTTAATTAATTAAATATTTAAACATTAAATACTAAATAGGATGTGATATATGCTTAGTGGACATTATGTCTCAATAGCCATTAGTCACTAAATAGGACTCAAATTGGCCCTAGAAGACTCCCCTTAGCTAAGCAAGGTCTTAAGTACATGCACTTTTGGATCTTCATTAATAAGTAATAGAGGCCAATTCTGACTATGTAGCAACAGAGAGATCCCTATTAACAGAAATGTTAATGTCTCCCTTTCAAACCAAGCTCTTCAGATCAGACAGCAGATAACGTGTTCAGAGCAGAAGGGTGAGATGTGTTCCCTCAGGTGATAACACAGGGGAGCAGCCGTTGTGGAGGGCAGCAACGAGGGAGAACCCCACCAAGGCCACAGGATGCCTACTGCCACCTTCATAAGGAAGAACAAGGACACAGTGTTCGGATGACTGTTGTCCATCAGCCTCATGATACCTATATATGGGACTGGTTTGGGTTAGCTTCAGTGGATTTAAAACTAATTACATGGTTTAACATTCACACACACGCTCGCTGCAAGGGTCTCACCCAAGGAGCTGTGTACTGCCACCTCAGTGCAAATGAGAATCAGGCTCCACACACCCACCCTCTGCCAGATTCCCACAGGTGTTTGCCACCAGCTGATCCAATGAAACATTACCACATGCCAGCACTCTAAACCCATGTTTTCCCCTAGCATCTACACAATTGAAACCTTAAGCATGTGCATAAGCACTTAGATGAAGTGAGGTCGATGGAAAAGAGAGGGATTGATACTGTCAAGACTTTTTCTGTAAGACATTTTTAGCAAGGAAACAGCATTTTACAAGCCCTTGTGATTTTGAATTTGCCATTTCATTCTTGTCTGTTCTCTAGAAGACTACTAGTGGCAAACACTTCATACTTCTCACCTCAGTGATATTTTTGCTAAGATTTACAATTTTGACCACTAAGTCCCAATGCAGCACTCCAGTGTGCATATTCGCAGTTCCTCTCAGTGTCATGTTGCTCAGCTGCGGTTTCACAGCCCACACAGATGGTGCCCAAGGGACTCTGGCTCACTGGGGAGGGCAGGCAACACTGGCACCCACCTTGCCAGTAATCCAGGGCTTTTCAGGGAGTGGTAAACCAGTTGTAATATAAAGAAACTCTGAGATTGCTTTAAATGATGCCAAAGTCAAATTAAAACCCAGCAAGGGGATCTGTAATAAGCTCAAGACTCCTTTTGTTTGAGGATCTGATGTAAAATGTCACATGCCAGCAGTTGGACTGCCGAAGGGGCAGCAGTGGCTAGACAGCAGGACCAAAGCATGGAGCTCAGCACACTCCTGCCCTCTGCTTTTCCACAGCTTCAGCTTTCATACATCTTCTGTGCCTGCCAGGCTGCATACATGCTGATAATCCGAT
Source organism: Pogoniulus pusillus (assembly GCF_015220805.1). Classification (NCBI taxonomy): domain Eukaryota; kingdom Metazoa; phylum Chordata; class Aves; order Piciformes; family Lybiidae; genus Pogoniulus; species Pogoniulus pusillus. Next base: position 13,478,183 of record NC_087283.1, read on the forward strand.
TGCACTTCTGCCTAGTAGTTTTTACTTGAAATATCATTGAGTTAGCTCTTGAGGGATTTGTGTCTGGTGACATATATATTGATATTGAAGTCAGAGGTTGCCTATTGCAAAGATCATCTTGATAGGATGATTATGAAAAAAGCCATGCTGGTTAGAAGACCCTCTAACTAGATTTGGTCTTCCTTCAGCTGCACATTAGCAACTCCTGGTTTCTTTCTCAGTTTTAGTGATCCAATCTTTTTTTCCTCTGAATTTCTCCTTTGGGAGCTTTCTACAGAGACATTTTCATATATCATGCTATTCTCTGCAGAAATCATTTGCTCGATAAGGAGACTGGATTTTTTTTAATTGTAACATTATCAATGTTCAGTAGCAGCCACATTGCCCACAACTACACATGGCACAGACTGGAAAGGACTGGCCCTGCATCAAAGCCATCTTAGAAGCAAATTAGTCCTCTCACCTTCATGTTTCCACAGTGTGCAGCTCCCAGGGCATCTGGGACCAGCTTTGGAGGGGAGGACACAGCTGCCAGAAGCGGTGCTCTGCAGAACACATTCCTCCGCCATTTTGCTCCATGCAAGCTCCAGCTGCACCTTGTATACATTTCAAGAAACTGTCAGTGATGGGATAGGCACTTTAAAGCAAGCACTCTTACCAAAGATTAAGCAGTACAGCCAGTTGCTGACTTACCAGCTAACTACCAGACTCCCATTTATTTTTCAGTTCTATTGCTTCTCATTGCACAGTGTTGTCAGAAGACACCGTCTGCAGAACACAAAACAAGTATCAGTGCCACATATCCTAGGAATGCAGACAATCTGCTCAGCATCCTCTGCCCATGTCACCTTCCCAGGCGAAGTGAGGTGAGCCCTTCTGAGCTGCAAGCAGGTGGCTCTCCTCCCTGAACTCCCTGCTCTCTTGGTTATTTCTCTTGGTAGCTTTGCATGCTTGCTGCGTGCTGTTAAAAGGCTTTTCATTTCCTGACAATTTATAAATATGTATTGGGCCTGAAGGATGAGAGTAAAGCAACTGCTGTTTCTTTTTTTAAAGAAAATTAAACATGACAAACTTAGTTATTCATGCAAACCATCCGCCTGTTATCTCTGATTATGCAGGATCCAAATGGTGAAGCTGAGTGAATGAGTGCATTCATCAAAGTAACTGTCAGAGGCAGGAACACCAGTTTTAACCTACCTCTACCTATTCTCTTTTGAACTTACATTTCATCATCTTCAACAGGCAGTGCAGTTCCTTGGTACCAAAAGCACCTATTTCACTACTATCTCTCTATTTTAAGGGGATTGATTAGCCTCCAGAGAATGGAGAAGAAACCCTGTGTGTAGTACTCATGCTTTAAAACATCACTTCATAGGGATATTTTAAGCTCACAGGCCAGAACATATGGTATTTCAGGAACAGAAGCTGGAAGCACAGTGCATGTGTATTCCTTCACACACCCAGCATGGAAGGAGGTGAAGTGTTTTGTGAATCCTTGGTGTGTGTTCATGCGTACGTTACTGTGCGTGGGAGAAATAAGCAGAAATAAAATTCAGGCACTAAAAAGTGACAGATTTATTTTCACCCATCCACCAACCTGTCCCACAGCAGCAGAGAAAAGCTGGGATACGTCAACTTGAGAAAACAAAAACGATTGCATCATACTGTCTGATAGTTGTGGCAAGCAACACAGCTCGCTGCTCTGTTTTAATCCAGAAAAGCTGCCTCAGACAGCAGTTCTTACATTCAGGAAGTCAGGTGCATCTTCTGAGGAGGCTCCCTTCCACCTGGTGCAGGGAAGAGGCTCCCAAGTTTGAGGCCAGGTCTCCTCCTAAGGTGGCAGTTCTGCCTGCAGCCTGGGCTCAGCCATTGGCATCAGAAAGCACTGTCCTCCCTGCAGGCACTTCCATGGGGGCCAAGGAGGACCATCTTGCTGGGCCTCCAGGCACAGTCTTGCATTTACTTTCCTTCAAATGGGCTGTTAGACCAAATTCCTCACCTCATTCTTAAGCATGTTAGCCTACCCGTTCAGCTGCTTGCAGGCAACTTACACAGAAGGAGACTCAGGTCATTTGCAGAACATAGAAGTAGCTGAGGGGGTAAGAGCATTTCGGCAGTGCTGTTGTGGTGCTAACATCATATCTGTGTGGCCTGTCATCTCTGCCTGAACTGCAACAGCTTGCAACAGAAACTAGACTCCAGCACATGCTCATGTCGAGGTACTTGCTCTGCCCTAGGTGTGCACATGTAACTCTCAGTAATGCTTTTTAATGCCTTTTTATTTATCTCAGATTACACATACACACTGTGGGGGGGGGGGGGCAGCTACTGCTTAATGTGGCACTCTCACATCCTTGTGCAAAACTTGCATGTTAATAAATCAGTTGCAAATCTTCTTTTCTTGTTCCCACCCCAAAACATGAACATTGTATTGAATGGTACCTTCTGATGCTCAGGAGACATCAGAGGCTTCCTGCTTCCATCCTGCACTGCCTTTCACTACCAATCCCTCTCACAAGGATCAAAGTTACAAGCTTTTGGTGGCACAGACATCAGCTGCCAGCCTGATGGTGCTGTTCCATGACACACAGGTCAGACAGGCAAGGGATTTTCAGAGTAGGGTGGAAGGCAAGAAGGACTTCTTGTAACTTGCAATCCCTTCTGTGGTACAAGATGATGCTTTAACATCAGGAAAAAGCCACAGCACTCTCTCCACTGTGATTTACACTCTGGTTGAGTCAGCCTGACAGCAGGACTACTTAATGCTACCCTCCGCCCCCACTGTTACAGAGTTATGACTTTAAATGCTGAATATGAATCAAGATTTTTCTTTCCATTCAAATCCTCCTTCTGTCCTTCTTATCTGACTCATTTTCTAGCTGCCCACTGACCTTCATGCTAATTGATCATTACTAATAGATAAGGGTAATGCAGCTTTTGAACTGTACTTACTGCATGCTTTATACATCTTGATTGGCACAGGCTGCATTTTTTTTCTTGCCTGGACTAAGATCATCTGAAATAAATCAAAAGGCAGTGGACAATACTTTGAGAATACCATTGCATGCTGGAGTAAGCTGCTCTGCTACCATGCATTACCACCAGGAGTGGGGATTTGCAGAAGGATGGTTGAGATCAGCTCTTTAAACACCCCACATTGCATCTTGGTGTCCCTGACCCCTCTGATTCACACCACCACTGCCACTTCACCTCCCAGAAAGGGGCCTGAATTGATTGCTTGGATTGTAAATACTCACTGGGTGCACCTCCCCAAAGGATGAGGTGCTTCATGGATGTTAGGTCATGAAGCCATGCAGCATCTCATGCATCTGGTGAGCTGAGAATATCTGCCTTTGGATACAGTGAACTGCAAAGAATTTAAGTGACTTGTCAGGCATTATCAGGAAAGCCCAAGGTGCAGCTGAGAACAGTTGCTGCCCATCGCCTCCTCTGCAGCTCTCTGATAATGCCAGCCCTCTGCAGTGCACTAATACCAACAACCACATTTCATACACAAATGGATTATTACTGAAATCTTATAGATAAAGCCATTCATCTTCTGAGGCCCTAGGGAGTCTGAGTAGTTAATACATATCACAGCAGAAAGATATATACAGCACACAATACAAAGGACACAGTGAGAAGCACATATAGAAGCACTGAAAAGGAGAGAAGAGCCAGAGCCACAAAGCAAGTCTGCCCAAGATACACAGCTCAAAGATGTGCATTCAAGTTGATCTTCAAGCACTTTCAGGTGTGTCTTCATGAACTAAACATGAGCTAAAAACTTCAAACTTCAGTTGTTCAGCCACCAATTTTCTTAGAAATGCTCTTTACAATAGAGCAATGATCAGACTTTATTATTATCAGATTTGCACATGTGTGGTACCAGTTGCAGGTGAAAGCAGGTGCTGGAGACTCAGGACACCCAGCCTGCCCAGCCCAGGTGTTTGTACATCTGCCCCTTTATCCAATCACAGTGACAAAATTAAGAGCAGATATCCCAGTGCCCTGTTTTCACCAGTGCTCATACCCTGGTGATGAGCACTCTTAAGAAACCATTTCAGGCAGAATAGAAAATTAATGAGGGAATAAAAGAGGTTGAGTCACACATCTTACATCTCAAATATGCCTTGCACAAATTGGCCGTGATGAATTGTTGTATGAAGCCTGGGTAAGGCTCCTTGCTGGTCAGAATACAGATAAAGCATGTGTAAGCTTCTCACATACTGAACAAAGCTCGTTAAGGGAAAGATGCTGTTTATCCTTTTAATTCTGACCACATCATTCACTCGTCATCTTATTTAGACCCTATTTTTCCTCAGACTGGCAGGTGATATGATTGCATTGGCCTCGATACAATCACAGCTCACACACTACTTGATAATCCAGCAGCACTGACCAGAGCTTTTGTGCTGGTGCAGCTGGGAGAGCTGAGTGCCTGCGCATGGACATCCCACCCCATCAAAACCACGTGGCCCGCATAAAAACAAAACCAGGCAACTTTCAGTCCATGAATATACATCTCACTCAAAGCAAAAAGGAGGCTCTCCAGCAGCAATGCCAAACACACAGATTAATGACAATGCTTTGCCTGTGAAAATGGCCTTGCTGAGTCCAAACACGTTCTCCTGAGATGCCAGATTTTTGTAAGTTAGCGAAAATGTTGAGCTGTCTGTTTGCTTTAAACAATTATGTCAGCTCTGCAAGTAAAATATGTTCTTGCCTGACCTCCCCATGCTGCTAGATAGGGCAGCATTTGGCTGTCTCTTGCTTTAATATAGACATCAGGGGACAGCTGGAGAGTTTCTTGGGAAGAGCAGGGCACAGCCAGCAAGGTGAGAGGTGCAGGGACCAACAGGCTCTTGCAGCAATGTGCTTTATCACCTGCTGGACCACAGTGAAACCCTAATGCCCCGACTTAAACCCCTATCTGACCGGGGCTTGCAGCTATGTCTTAAATACCAAGTTAAAACTGAACTGTTTTGTGAAGAGAGTCCCTTAAATAGAAGATGCCTGGTGCTATACTTAATACAAAAAATAGCCCTAAAGCAGACAAGACAAAGGAGGCTATGATTGCTGCTCCCAACTCTCTCCCCAAAAGGGGAGTTGCTGCAGAAAGAGATGAAATGATTTATCCCATGTCACAGTAGAACTTTTTGGGAGAGCTGGGAATTGCAGAGGCTTCCCCGGGTGCCCACTTAGTACATTAAGCAGAAACTCAACCTTCTTCTCCACAGCACCAGGCCAGAGGCCAGGTCAAGCAGCCTCCATCCTGGAACAGCCTGTCAGTGCCTAGCACTGAGCTGCTGAGCAGAAAAACAATCGCTGTCAACAGCGAGAGCACAGCAGCAATATTTATATCAGAGCTAATGTAAGTAGACAGCAATTGCTTTCTTATGATTTATACCAAACACACCAGGTCCCTCCACCACCTTTCCAAAGGATACTCAGCTGTGGCCAGGGGAACTGCACTGACACTCTATACCAATGGAGCTGGGCTAATGCCAGCCTGCTAGGATATTCTCTCATGCAAGCAAGTGCTCTCTTGATTTCCCCTTCCCTCCCCCCCACCCCCCCAGCAAAATAAATCACACAAATGTAGTTTACCCTACTTGACTTGAAATCACACAAGGCTCCAAGCCTGGAAGGTGCTCAGGAGCTCTGCTCAGACAAACCTGGGCTAAATGGCAACAGACTTAGATGAATTGCAGTACAAATAAAACTAGAGGGCAACCTAGTGCCAGTGCTAGCACATATACATATCCCAAATATTTCACTGCCATTATCTCCAGAGCCCATCTAGGCAGTCTTCTGGCATGTGGAAGATCTACTTTAGGAAAGCCAGAAACACACTGGGGATGATGCTGAAAGGGTTGATTATAGCCAATTTTGAACAAATGGGGGAAAAAATCACAGGGCTCCTTAGTTTTGCTGCTGCACTGGAGGGGCTGTGAGATGACATATCTAGGAACTCCCCAGGCCACAGAGCTCCTGAACACGCTGGTGTCCCACGTCAGAAACTCATCCTGACCTGCAAGTTCACACAGAGCTGGCTGTCTTGTAGCAGAAACCTCCTGCACCTTTTAAATACTTGTAAAAGTACATTCTAAGGATGTAACTGCATGTAAAACCAATTTTGGCTGAAACACAGCACAAAAATGTGTGCACAAAATACACAGTGGATAGAGAAGGTATTTCCCGCTTTATAATCACATGAAGAGAGAACATAACTATGCAAGAAATCCAAAAGCTGTGATGCTTTTTTGTCACTGAATTTCCACTTCCGAGCTAGCAGGAGGCAAGAGGGCAGCTCAGCTTTTCCTTTCCAATAGTCAGATACAGTTTAGCATCAGAAAGTCTTTCAGAATGATCACAATCCAGGAGAATACATATAATTCCCTTTAAAATAATTTGGAGCTTCACTGGTTAGAAAATTGTTATTTCTGCTCCAATGCCAGAGAATTCCATTTATAATTATAGAAATTAGAATATTCTTTCATATCATCTCTCTCTTAGTTCAAACACTATCAGCTTTTAAAACTACTGCTACACCTCAAGCAGCCCCGGGTCACCCCTGCTGCAGAGGAATGCAGACATTCATGCCTCTAGAATCAAGCTCTGAGTAAAAGAGAATGAAGCATCTTTTTTTGACATTCCAGGACAAATTATCCCAACCACCAGTGACTGTTTGGATGCAACCTTCAGTCAGGTGAAATTAGAACAAAAATATACTAAGTAGCTTCTCCAGAGCATGGACTTATAATGCCTTGCGGAGATGCCACAAGCTAAGGACCACATTCAGTGAGCAGACCAAGAAAAGCCATGTAAGAATCTCCAGCAGAAGGCAATGAAAACCAGTAAAGCTTTGCTACTGTCTGTTCTCTCAGAATCAGGACATAAAGGGATAAATTCTCATGTCCCAAACCAATAAACATAAAATTATCTTAACAGGGTAATTAATCATCCTGAAGCATTAATCAGGTGAATTAAAAAAAATAATCAACTGTTTCTGAGGAAATAGCTGTTCCAAGGCCACAGCTGGAGACACACAGCTCAAATCTGGCCCAGTCAGAGAAGCAAGACAACTCCAAACACACAGGAGCCAGTCCAGACTCATATCCTGAGGATTAGTGTTTGTAAAGATACAAAGAAGATAAATCAGTTGCTTTAATTTGCGGCTGCATTAAACAGATTGTCTCTGTAAATTTAGTACCTGCTTTTGCAGTTCCAACTGGAATTTAGTACCTTTGCTGATCAGAATCGATAACTTTAATTGGTAGTTTAGAGTTGGGTCCAAGGTGCATTGACACTAATGAAAATTAGTAGCTTAATTCGCCAGCCACACAGGGAAGTGTGCCAGGAAGGTGGTGGGAAAGCAGAAGAAGGCTGCTGCTGTCTGCAGCTTGCTCCTTGGAGTTTGGAGCGCTGGGACATGACAGGGCTGAGGCAGGCAGGCAGCTGCAGGAAGGCATGCAGGCAGCTGGTCATGCGTGCCCAGGAGTCCAGGTAGTGGCTGCATCACTGTGCAAGCAGACACAAGGGCACAGAGAAGTTGTTCACATGCAAGCATAGAGGAGAGCTGTGACCCTGGCCTGCTGCTCAGGAAGGTCAGACCACATGAGTGTGCAGAAAGACCCGAGAGAGGTAGGCTCCCAGCATCACACAGCCAGGCTGCTTGGTAAGCATCAGGGCTTCAAACACGCCAAGTGGGTCTCTTCCTCCTGAAGGAGGAAACTTCTCCTTGTTACTGACCCAGCACCAAACACAGTTCTGCAGTAGGAGAGGAGGCAGGGCTGTTCCTGCCTTCACTGGGGGAGTCCAGCAGCAAGCTGCCTCCTGGCAGGACACCCACCACATCATACTAGAGACCACCTCCAGTGTCTACTCTTAACAGCGACCTCTGCTCTCTGAATTGAAGAGGCTGTATGCATCAAAACCCAGAGTATCTGCCAATTAAACTCTTCTGGTACAGATCAAAACTAAAACACAGTCACCATGAAGGAAGCATATTTGAAGTCCTCACTATCCAGCAACTAAAGAGTCCAGGCTGGCCCTGCTGCCTTTGAAGCATGCCTGCTGGCTGCGTGTTTCTGTGGTGCTCACTCCCAATTACAGCTCTTTTTAACTTCTCTTGCCTTTTTTTTTTTTTTTAAATTTAAAGAGATTGAGAGGAATTAAAAGACTCTCATCAATCAGATTTATCAAATAAAACTGTAGAGGTAAGGCCAGCTGCAGCTACACATATCAAACTCAGCTGTAGATCCAAAAATGACTGCAATTCATAGTTAGGGTGCTCAGCTTTTTGACAGTTTAGCAGTAAAGCTAATGCCATCACTGCATTCCTAAGCCTACAGAGGTGCCAGACTCTCTACTAGGTAATGGCACCCCAGGATCAGTCCCTGTGCAGGGGTTGGTACTCTGCACACTGAAGAAGGGGGTGTCTCTGCTGCTCTTGCTGCCTGGCCACTCACTTCATATACTACTGTGATGTCTGTTCTTGGAGCTCATGAAAAGCTCAAGAGCCCTTTGGTTCCTTTTCCTTGTCCCTGCACAACATGTGTGGCTGAACAGTCTGAACACATCGTTTATCTAAAGCAGCATGCACAGGTTACTCCAGTCATGAGTGTTTGAGTGAAAGAGGAGAAAATAATGCCAGAACTTCTTGTTGGTTTGTATGGGTCAATATTTTATCAGCCTCTACAAGTTTTGCCTCGCCAAGGTTTGCTTCTGTTGAACACCATTAGCTGTGTGACAGTGCATCCAATGAAGTGCAAAAGCAAGTAACATCCCCAGATACCTGCACAAGGATCGTCAGGTGTGAATGAGAGGTGCATCAAGGAAGCAGGAGCTGGAAATGAGCAGACGTCTTGCAAATGGGAAAAGTCAGAGGTGGGGCAGTCTTCTCTCTTCTGCCTAAAATCACTGTTCTTATCATGTAACCCCCACAAGCACTGCCCACGATTCTTGTAGAAGCAGGCTCTGATAGCCACTGCTTTTTGCAAAGCCCCTGACACAGTCATCCTCCTACTATAGCATAGTGTCAAAAGAGCATCTAGAAACCACAGTATTCTCCTTGCTCCCTCTGCTTTGCCACACTGCTTTCCTAGTGGCCAGTAAAGAACATCCCAGTGATTGCTACCACTTACAAATAATAGTCCCCTCCCTATTAAAAATCTAGGAATTTCAGGGACACAGAGACACATGGAAAGACACCTTGAGAAGCAAAAATGTGGAGATACTTTATGATGTTCCTAATTATGTTAACAAAAAAGTTGCAAAAACATAGAAGGGTGTTTTCCCACCCTAGCTGACTGCACACACTAGCCTCACACATAGGCTTTACCCTAGCCTCTCCTGCATCAGAGCATCCATGGAGATGCCCTCCAAGATGAAACATCACTGCCAATTTTTGCACATACATTACACCATTGAATAGCATCTTGTCCAGAAAATAAGAGCATGACATTCACTTTCCCTTCGGAGCACCCCAGTGGCTTCGCCCTGCAGTGCAGCTGTGTTTCTGGATGGCTTTCAGGGCCCTCTGGCACCCTGTGTCATTGCCCCACACTGTGAGGCCAGCAATGCTCACCCAGCAATGCTCCAGCTCACACAGCTCCTGGGCAGCTGCCAAGTCTGAGCACGCACTTGCACCCGTAGGACATCTCAGATTAATGCACAGCCACTAACGCTGAAAAATACCAGTTGGCTGTGCTGAAACCAAAGCCCACTGCTTTTCCACTGTCCAGCAGAAAGAGGTGATGGTACAAGCTGTCTTTGGCTCCTCTCAGCCAAATACCCTCTACCAGGGGCACAGGACTCACTCACCTGGGCTCTCAAAGCTGATTTCTGCAAATGCAGATGCTTTGGTGTCAACCAGCTTCTTCGGCAGGGGCCTCCAGACTGCATCTCACGTGGTAAAGGTTTTCAGTCATCGCTTGATTACAGAATTGAGCTAGTTCCTTAGACTGCTGCCAGAACCTCATGTCCTCAAACAGACTCCATCTGCTGGTTTTTCAGACAAGCAACTCCTGCAAGGACAAAATATTTCAAGTGAAATAGTATCTACTTTATCTTTTGTTTCTCATGGCAAAATGTGCCATTTTGGAGGTATTTCATAAATTCGGAGTTATGATTATTATTTTTCATACCGTGGCTACTGCAGTGACCACAGAGAGAATTTAGTGAGGTAATAATGTATTTAAATAGCCAGTTTTAAAAAAATAATGGAAACATTGCAATAGCTTAACATTCAAGCCATTAACATTCAAATGTGTTAGATCACTTAAAGGATTTTTGTACGTGTATGCACATTTTGGGGTATATTCTCCTCATGATACGTGGCGAGGAGATAGGCTTTGCTGTTGACATTTAGCATATTTTCTTTATTGCTTTTCATTTCGAGTAAAAGTGTTATTTGTCCACCCAGCCTTCCCTAGGATGAACGCCATCATTTCTGTTTGCAGAGGCAACCAAAAATTAAAGGAAATATTTCAGATGTCAGTGTTAAATGTCAAACCCCAATTTTAAGTAATTGCTAATACTCTGGCACATAGGCATTTTATTCAGAAAACCCCTGTTAAAAATATTCATCGGGGGATGTTCAAATTTATTATGTAGAACAACACAACCTTAACGTGCTAGCTTCTATTTAATGCTTTAGCTCATAGCAACAAAGATACCAATGGGAAATCATTAAACAAATATGCAATTTTTGCAGCATAATAGGTCTGTGTTTGGTATCACTTGGAAAAAAAACCTCACCCGGCTCAAACTGACAGAAAAAAACCACAAGGATCAGGCAAAGTACAGCAACATTATAAATGTTAACAGATTTCAGAGAGCGATGTTATATTAATTCAAATGTTAATGCTGTCCGAGGCTGCTGAAAGGAGCGTGGGGCTGCGGGAGGAGATAGACGTTGCCGGCAGGGGAAAGCAGAGGGAACACAAAGGGCTGCCTCTTGGTGTGAGTGGGGGAGTTTTATTAATTATATTTCCTTTAGAGCCTTAACAATAACATGTCAGTAATCTACACGCTCTGTGCTTAATTGATGCTAATGGCCGGGCCGGGCGCCGGTGGCTGCGGCGAGCCTCCCCACGCCGTGAGAAGCTCCTGGCCATCTTGCGTCCCGCCAGCCCCGCCGCGCAGCCCCAATTAAGGCAATGAGCGTGGGGCCACTGAGCTGCTCCCACCCTCGCCACCACCCAGCCAGGTCCCACACGGGCGTCTTCCACTCTCCACGTCCCTGAAGGAGCGCACGGCCCCCAGCACGGCCCTGCACAAAGGGATGCAGTCACGCTCCCCCCACATCGCAGAAGGATGCCCACTCCGCCTGCACAGCCACCCCAGCCAGGGCAGGCAGTGGCTAAGGTGGAAGAGGTCCCTCCTGGTTCCCCTCTTAACACCAGCAGCTGGGGGAGTGTCAGACACTTCTCCCCACTGCTCATAAGCAACAAGTCCCAAGGCAGCTGCAGCCATCCCATGTGCCTGCAACTGCCCTCAAGGGGATGACTCTGTAAAGTCAGGTATGAAACTACAAGCAGTGAAGTGATGCCTCTCAAAACTAGCCCCTGCCTGGGTTGCTCTGGTATCTCTCTCCTTAGTGCCACTCATCTGCCAGGCAAAAACATTTCCATTATGCTGGTTTCTGTTCAGGAAGGCTGCTGGGGAGCAAAGTCTGCTCGGCAGGGGGAGGATCCAAACCCACTGCAGCTGCCAGCACACCCCAGCAGCGTTGCCGCCAGCAGGTGGCCCCCAGACCCCCCCAAGAAACACCTGTGGTCGTATAGTTCAACAGCACCTGCAGTGCTCAGTGACAAAACCTGGTTATTCTGAGGAGATGCACAACAGCTTCTTGGTATGTTCAACCAGTGCTTTTCCTGCATCATCCCAGCATGATGATGTATTGAAAAAGTCAAACACGTTTTGCCATGATCACCAGACTATCAAATCTACTCCTGTGTATGGCATTTCTCTCCCTTCTTTGAGCTACTCCTAGCCTCTACTCATACCCTTTCAGTGCTAGATGTATGTCAGAGCTCCCACTGCTCCACCCCCGATTCCTTTTTCCTCTCTCCCCACTTGCTTCCCATGTTGCCAGTATGGATGCCTTGCTGTCACACATGCACAGGACAGCAGCCAAGCCTGTACCTCTCCTTCACTTAGAGAAGCAGAGTTCTGCCCAATTCCTTTTTCTTCCTATCTACCTACAAAGAAGTTAGATCTTCTTGAAGCTGTCCAATGGAGGAAGCTGATGGACAAGGAAGAGTGTGACATGACACCCATGAAAAGCTTCCATTTTTCTATGCTCCGTTTTGACAGGAAATCAGCCTAAAAAATAATGGTTTTAAAAAACCCAGCAAACTGTCAATGCAAGCAACTACTTTCCTCCATTAGAAGGCTTCAGGACCAACCCCAGCATCCCACAGAAGTACCTCTCCCACTCCCAGCAAAACAGGGTGGCCCAGGCAGCACAACATTCAACAACTTGTTCTGTTGCCACTTCTCAGGGGAAAACATTTGCTTAAAATCAGTCAGATGAATTTGGAGTGATCTGTAAGGCACTTTGTTATGTTAATGACTGCTACCAACTGTCTCTTCTTTATATAAAGTGTGGACTTATTGTCAGTTGGGGTGAGACAAGACAGTTTGCTTGTGCCTGCAGTCCTTTAGCACTCACCCAAACTACTCATGTGTAGACACTTTAATATGAAGAGACACTGTCTGTGGCCATTATTAATCTCATTACTGAAGCCCAGAATACTAATAAAACCATGCAGGATCAGCTAACCTTTCCTCATCATGTTCATCCATTTTGACCAAGAGTTTGGTCAAAATTAAAATATTTTTCTTTGCTCTCAGAAGCTGTGACTGACAACCAGACCCCAAATCAGGATGACAGAGACTCCATTTTTATGAGGAAATGGAAAAGACAAGAGGCAATGGGTACAAATTACCCCTGGAGAGATTCTGAATGGAATCCAGAAGAGACTTCTCACAATGAGAACAGTTAGACATCGAAACAATCTCCCAAGTAGTGGATTCTTCTACATTAGTCCTGGGCCCTCTCACTTAAGCTACACTCTCACCTAGGAAGGTTGGACCAGAGTATCCTTGGGGATAGACCTGGCATTCTGTAATTCTGTGAAATACCACAGTAAATCCAGTGCATTATAAACAGTGTTTGCTTGCTTACAATACAAGTTACATGACAACATACTCAGCTAAGTAAAACAAAACCACTTTATGCATAAAGAGTTAAGAGAGGCTGCTTCTGTGAACCAGCAGCAGCTATAGTTCAAACATCCCCTGAGATCAAAAAGGTTTTCCTTCCTTCTTTGGTAGCCATTTCATCAAATTTGCCTTCCAACATGCTAATCTGGTGAGTTTTGAAAACTCTGGGTTTATTTATTCTACAAAGATACTTTTTTTTTGTGCTTGGCATGATCTGATTATCTCAGGAGACTGAGACCAATTATGTAGCATTGCAGTGTTTGAAATTCTTTACTGAAGGTTTGATTAAATATAAGTTGTTTCATAGAAGATGATTCAGTATTTGAGATAAATAAGTTTCATACTTTAAAAGGTTAAGACATAAATGTGACTTGTTTGCAGGTAGTATAGCTGACAGCCAACACCAACAACTCAAGTTTCATCACTGCTTTGCTGGAGTCTTAACTTCAAAGCAGACAAGAGTCTCAAATTGGCTAGAATCAAGTACTATAAAAGCCAGAAATGGGCATTAAAGTCTTGCATATGTTTTTATTGTTATCACCTTCTGCTACCTCATGAGCACAAACAGTTGAAAAATTAAAACCTCAAGCCTCCCCAGTTACTTCACCTTGACTGCCCACCCCACCCTTAGCAGCTGTATACCCTGCAGCACAGGCAGTACTGGCCAAGGCAAAGGCAGGAAGACCAGGAGTGAAAAGAAGAGCCATGTATCTCTTATGTACCAAGTCTGAGATCTCTCCAGACAGCAGAGCCCAGATTGAGCCAATCCCAGCCTTGCCAGCAAGGATTAGCTGTATTTAATCCCCAACAAATTTAAGGCTACACAAATTGAGTTACCTCTATTATCTCATAGCATATGCTAGTGTGTCTTGTTGGAAGGGGAATGAGTTGTAGGTGAGTCAATTATAGAAGACAGGAATATGTGGCACCTGATGCTTTAAATCCAGGTTGTTAAATAGGGAGGAGCAAAGTTATGCAAAAAAACGTGAATCACGTGCATCCACTGTCAACCTGCATACTTGCCAGTTGCCCTGGTGCCAAGCTTCTCTGACGCCCCCAGCTTTCAGTCCAAGGTGAGGCTTTGATACATAGTTATAACAAACCTCCCAGGAAAACAAAGATAATCATATGGCACCTGGGTTACTGCAGAATTCAATTTACATTGCATCATGCTTTATGTTGCTCTGTGGCTATTAAAGAAACAGTTTCCAATTGAGGATTGCACAGCAATGCACAGTGAAATTGCTTTCTGAGTTTCCCTTGGATCTACCTGCACCAGGAACAGGAGCCCCACGCACTGCCCCAGGCTATCCTCCCCTAGAGCCCTCTCCACCCTTCTTAGCATAACATGCTTAGAGACCACAAGCTTCAGCCCACTTGTAAGCACACTAAACCTTGTTTTCTTATCTAGCCAGACAGAACTGTCCACTTGCTTCTCCCCATCTGCTGCGATTCCATCTCCTGACTGGCAGGAATATACAATAGGATACTCAAGCATATAAATATGGAGGGAAACACCTCTTGGAAGTGGGATGGTATCTGTGGGCAGTGTGGATACTGTGGGGTTGGAGATAGTGTGGTATGCATTGCACATGGGGTGGGGTGTCAGGGAGGTGGGGGTGGTGTGATGTGTGGTGCAGTCTTGTAGGAGGTTGTGTTGCAGGGGTTACAGGCTGTTGTCTGGTGGGGGTAGGGCGTGTTGCATTGGGGTGCATCACACTGGTAGCCATCCGCACCCCAAGCTACCCTACAGCACAACAGCAGACATTAATACCCACGTTACAAAATCAGAAACAAGCAGGACAAAGATGAGAAAGTATCAACAGCTCTTAAGGTAAGAGCTGCTGGGAAGCATCACATCTCTCGCATGTCACTGCATTCCTACCTGGGAAGATGCAAAGCTACCATCTCCATGCTTGTCTCTCAGACTGCTCCCTACTGAAATAAAACAAATCAACATTTCAGGCTGTGGGGCAGTAAACTATAAAATTTGCAGAAATCCAACTTAGGAAAAGGCCTACCCAAGCAGTTTAATTCATAGGTAAATATGTCTGAGATACAGGTTTCCCACATAACCAGTAACACATGGCATGCTTGCATTCCCTCCGCAGTAAGTATTAGCCAGACTTATATTTAGCTTAAATTGAACCTTTACAGATATGGTAAACTCTTAACTGCAAGAAAATTTCTGTAGTAACAAAAGTTATACACATCCCTATTTAGGAGGCCAATTACACTAAGTATTACTCATTACAGTTTTTTTCAGGACCAGAGCAAACCCATCAACAGCAAAGACTGGTACTGAAGCTGATCTGGTGATTTAGGAATTAAGCCTTTCAGAAGGGTTGTTTCCCACCCCATACACACACATTATATGGCCTAAATGTAAGGACTAAGTACTAAAACATGTCTTGACAACTCCTTCAATGTTAAACTTTTCCAATAACAGGCAAATACAACATTCCTTTGTCTAGGATATATAGGTCTCTGAAAAACTAAAACTCCTCTGAAATGACACCAGTAAATTTGTTCAGCTAACCTTTACACTTAGTTTTTAGCACAGAACTTAGAACCATTCATCAGAAGGGAGAAAAAGAAAGCAGCAACTCCAAATAATTTGTTTACTCTTTGTCACTGTAGGCATTTTTATTACATTAAAGCTTTAACATTTATCAAAACACTTGGATGGTAAGAGTGAAATGGAGAATAACTTAAAATAAGAAGCAGCCTTGCTAGCAACTCTTTAGAAAAATTAACCAACATCAGAGTAGAATCTTCCTGAAATGTGTTATCTATAGGAGGACATGATGCACCCTGGTAGTCTCAACAAGTCTTGAGAGCTGTTGAACAGCCCTTAAAACTGAACATGATGAGCAAAGCACCAAGTAATAGTTTCTTACATTTCCCTTTTCTCCTGAACTGTGACTTTCCAGAAAACATCTTACTATGAGTTCTCAGACACACACCACTCCACACACCAGTTCAGAATCCAGACAATAAGTTTTCAAAGACTATGCCAAAATCCCAAAGTTGAAATGATTGTTTTAAGAAAAAGCAGGGTTTTCATACTGATCACTTCTTACTATTAAGCACAACAATCCAGACAATCTGATTCAAGCATTTCCCAATACAGCAATCACTAAAGTGTCTTGTGGAAGGATTCCATAGAGACTTGTCATGTTTATTATCCCCTCCCTAGCCACCTGCATCTGGCTAAGGAAAATCCAAGTAGCCAACATGACAATTTTACCTTAGTACCCAACAAGAAAGTTTTAGTTGATAAGCCAGTAGTGGTAAATAAATAAAGCCATAGCTACTACATATATCCCCAACTCCCACACTACTAGTGGTCACAATCTGAAAAAAATTTAGCTGACCATAATTGAAAGAAAAATAGGGATATACATAAAACCAGCTGTCTTAGACAGCATTTTTATTAAAAATGGATACAGAGACATAGCAGCATTTACAATAAAAAATTTAAAAGGCATCAAGTTGTAAGCAAACCATTTGAAAAAAAAGGCTTTGAAACATTGTCTTCCACAGTACTTTTCACCCATTTGTCAACAGGGGACAGTACAACTACAGGTTATCCAAAGGACAAACAGGCACAGTAACTACCCTAAACTTCAAGCCCTTTTTCTCAACAGTTGGTCACATCAAGCATAACCCTCCATAGCAGCATTTGGAGCACTCGTTGGTGTTCTTATAAGTGGCTGGTGTACTTGATCCATTTCTTTTAAAATACTTTAATGTTCAATAAAAATATTTCAAATAGAAAAGTTCTTCTGTCACAAAAAAAAGTAAAGTTTCCTTTTCAAATACCATAAAAGCTTATGAACTTCACTGGCAGCATTTCTGTAATGGAGCAGGAGTCAGAACCAGCAGAACAGGCACTTCAGCAAAACTGTCTGTCAACAGTTTCTAAAGTCATATTGGCTTCAGTCCAGAAGACTGTTTCTTACTACTTTGTGGGGGTGTAAGGACACCAGTGGGAAAAGGTGAAGTCCTGTTTTGCTCAGCCAATATGGCTTGTTTTGCTTGAGCTTTGTCCTGAAAGCACAGGAAAAGGGGAAATCTCTTCAGCATATCTTTACAACAGATCAATATTTCAGTGTTCTATAAACTTGATAGATTACTAATCTGGAAATGCGTATCTGTATCTTACCTCCCTAAATGCAACTGATAAATCATGCAGTACACAACAGTTAATGAATGCAAACCCCAAGAGGTCACTATTCAACTTCTGGAATCTGATGATCAAGATTATGGTACTTGTATCTTCAAGAAAGCAAGTTTCAGAAGCAATGAACAAGAAAAGCTTTAACCTCTACCACACCTAAATAAACTAAACAGTACCAAAACTGATATTGTAAATTAACTACCATCTGTTGGGCAAGTTCCTCACCCTAAAACCCAGTATTGCACAACTTCAGCCACAACTGTCCCATAATAGCCTCACAAAGACAGATGATGTGAGACTTATCTTACTTTCTTTCTATAGACAACATTGTATCATCCATAATTCCTAGAGAGAAAAGTCTAACATACACTATTTGAAGCATCTTAACGGGTAGAAACAAACTTCTGATTTCTAGGGTAAATTTTTTGCCATTTGAGACGAGGCTTAAATCACAATCATCTTTTAAAACTAAGTACTGTACAGACCAGGCCTTTGTCCCAAGAATTCTGCAACTGGAATGCAACCTTATGCCTTTTATTATCTGCATACACTCAGTCACAATCTGATAACGCTTCAGTTAAGGTTACTGTATCTTCTAATGGAAGAAGCAGCAGCAAGATGTAGGGTTTACAGACAGTTTTTTTTCCTTCAGTATACATACCAGCAAATCCAAGCTGGTTATGTGTGTCTGTATGTTGTGCAAGTCTTCAGGAGCAATACCTCTAAAGTGTTTGAGTTTAGAGCTTCCTACTTCCCTTAAAGCCATCGCAAATGGAACCATCCACTTGACACATTCCTCTATCTCACACCATTCGTAGCCTGGAAGACAAAACACTTTCATCTGCCTGAACAAAGATGTAACATTTCTAAACATTAGTCAGTAGACCAACATTAGACTTAGTTTATTAATGCCAATACCTGAAACTTTCTGCATCAGCTCAGACGAGGAGAAGTGATACAAAGCAGAAGCTGCAAGTACTCCGTATGTGTACTCCAAGCATCCAATATCTAGCACACATAGATCCAAGAGCTACAAGACAACAGGATTTTAGGAAATCACCACTTTCTCTCTCCCCAGTGAAATAGCATTTGAAGGAAGAAATCAGTCTTACCTCTGCTATTTGTACAAATATTTGCTGTGGATATTGTGGCAGCAATACCTCGTAAAGCTCATTTAAATATGCAACTTGCATGTAAATATTTAGCCATGATACAACTGTCAGTGGATTTAAGTTCCAGTTAAGAGCCTGAAAGAGCAGACATGCACAAGATTTCAGTATGAAAGTTTGTAACTTATATTACAGAACTTCATTCCAGATCAGAAAACATAATTCCAGTTTGAGATACCTTTGAAACATACAAATATATAATCCTCTCCTGTATCTCCTGCTGATAGGGTGGGGTAACAACTCATTTTAATACACACATACTGGTGCATGAATCAAATCACTAGTTACCTGGAGTACACTGTTTTGTTAATAGAAAGAGAAATTGTGCCATTTAAGATCAACTGAAACTCTCTGCTTTTAGTCTGATTATGCTGTACATTTAAAAAAATGAAGTAGAGCTAATTCCACACTTTGAAACACTACCTTCATAATGATCAGTTCCATGCTGAGAATTTCATCTTCTGTACAAGCTCCATCTGTAACATAAGCAAACTGGTGCAACTTTGGGGGATAAATTTCCTGAAAGAGAGGAGAGCAAGTATTAAATTTGTGGGATAGGTTGTTACTATCCTCCTGTGCTTCAAAGAAAGACAATAAGAAAAATAAAACCCTCCACTACTTCAGCATTTCAAAAAAGGAGAGGGAAAAAGAAAAAGAAAATTAACTCCTCCATCCTGTCATGTTGTTCCACTCTGCCTTTAATACAGATTTTTTTGGTCAATCTTTCTGCTTATAGCCTTCACCTTTCACTCTTGATGACTCAGTAGAACATAGATTACATTTGATTACAGCACCAGTGAGACAGTGTCCTAACTGCCATCAAAACTTTATACATACTAAAGAAAATGCCTTTTAACCCTTGCTTTAGAAGAACAATAATAGCACTCTTAAACAACAAACAGTAAAAACCTAAAAGTCACTATGTATTTTAACAGTTCAATTTGCTTCACTAAAAGAATAGCTCAGACTATGATCCAGCAGGTACTCCACTAACAGAATTGCAACAAGCAGTCTCTGCATACAGCAGCCAGCAAGCTCATTTGGCAATCACAATTACAAACTTCAGATTTATTCTAATAGTAAAGATGACTGTCATTTGAAGATTAGAAGAGGTGTACTGTGATGTTAGCTAGTGTTAATTTTAGCTACTTCCAAGAGAAAAAATGGGAAGAATTTTGAAGAGAAAGGAAAATAAATTTTTCTGTCTCCCAGATGAAGTCTTAGTTACAAACTCTATAAAGGCTGCCAATATGCATCTGGTGAAACAGACAGCATGCTTATGGTACATTCACATATTTAAAGTAAACCTGGAGATACTTACCTCAAGCTTTGCTGCTATGAATAAAGAAGAGATACCAATAAGTTGCAATAGTGTTTTTACAACATTCTGTTGTGTTGCCATAAATCGATCAAAGAAATCTTGTGCTAAATAAAAAGTTTCTCTATGAAGCTTGTAGACTTCACAAACCTGGAGAGACAGAGATTGCAGAGGTCAAGAACAGTGCCAGAGTCAAAACCAGATGCTACAGATGTATTATAAAAAGGCAAGAGCTACACAAGAAGTTTATATTTGCTTTCTGCTTCACTGCAGTTTTGAAGTAACATGTTAACTGAGAGCAGGAGCAAAACAGTTTCTTTTGACACAACTTGACTGCCACTACACTAACTCCCAACAGAGAGATCAGAGTGAAAATCCTTTTAAGGAAATGCAAGCACATGTTCTAACAGTGTCAGAACATTGGAACATGCAAAGATGCATCATTCCAGCACCTCAAGAGAAAATTCCCACATATTTCAGAATTTAGCACAGAGACTGTGCCACCAAGTCCTCCAAATGACAAAAGAGACTCTACATACAGAGCTGTAGTACATTCTACATGCCAATAACAGAGATTGGGAGATGCATCTGATCTAAGCAATCACACTTTTCTTCTTACAGTCACTTTCATAATCATTTGTGCAGCTTTTATCTGCACTGTGACCCTAAAAAGCCTACATTGTGGAGATTTAGGGACAAATTGATTATTATCCACTATCAATCTAAATGATTATCAGAGTATGTTGTCAGTTTCTACATCAGCTCAACCTACTACTTTAAGTTTAGTGCCACTTCAACTCTAAGATGAAGACAAGTGTCTAGGGCTAAATGGCTTATGCACAGATCACATGACAGTTATTAGCACATTTCAAGCAAATTACTCTTGAAGTTCCCACAAGCACAGAAAAGCTTACCTCCATTAGCCAGTCTAGAAGGATTGTTCTCATTTTAGGTTGCAGGAGAGGATGCTTTTGCATGTAAAGTTTATCTCTTACATATGTCTCCTCTTTGTTTATCATGTTTTTCCATACGTCCTCTCTGTTTGCCCAGCTATAACAGATCAATATGTTTAGTCTCAAATCTTAAGACAGAGCAGACATGAAGCAACAAAATGAAGCAGCACTTACCCTAGAACTGGTAATGGTGAAGCTCTAGTTGGAACAACACTTAGATGCATAAAGTGAGAGTAGTCAACACCAACTGGATCATCATCTTTATCTGGAGTAGGAATCAGCATATGGGCATTTTTGTGAACACTATTCCAGGGTGGCTGTTGAATGAAATTAACTGTGTTTTAAAATAATCATTTTAGAAGTATAAGACAAGACATTGGAAAATAGGCAAAAGAAACTATGTTTATCTCTAAACTGCACAGTCAGAGATGGGAAGACATCCTCACAGGTCATTTTGTTCAACCCTGCTGCTCAAGCAGAGGCCCCTATAGCCAGTGGCCAAATGCCTTTTGAGTATCTAAGGACAGAGCCTCCACAACTTCTCTGGGCAACCTGCCGGTGCCTGGTCACCCTCACATTAAGCAAACAAAAAATCCCACACCGAAACACCCCCAAATGAAACATTTCTTGATGTTCATAAGGATCATCTGTACTTCCATTTGCATTGATCTCATCCCATCACTGGGCATCATCATAAAGAACCTGGCTTCATGTTCTTTAAGTCCTCCCTTCAAATATTTACACATTAATAGAATCTCCCCCAACCTTATCTTCTCCAGGATAGTTTCAGCTTCCTTAGCCTCTCTAGGAAAGACACTTTGGTGCCTTAATCATCTCAAAAGCAGCCCTTTTGCCAGGCTCTTCCCAGTATATTCTCTTGTACTGGGAAGCCCAGAACTGGACACAGTAGTCTGTTGCTTGTTCTAACAGCAGGGAAAGCTTGCAGTTACATTTGAAGAACATTTTACTCTGTTCTTTTTTTGAAGAGCCACAGCTACATCATGGAAGAACATCCAAGTCAGTCTCCTATTGTCACGTTGTATCTTGTTTTCACCAAAACCCCTGAAGAAGACCTGTAGTTCCATATAAAGCACCCTCAATGAACAATGCAAAATAGTAATTTATAGATTTTTTTCTTACTTATTCATAAATTCTAATTCAAGAATTAGTATTTATGATCCAATCATTTCCAGAACAAAGCAAGCACACGTTAAGTAACTGCCACTAAAATACCAAACTGGCCGTTTCACATACAGAATTTTGCCAAAGTCTGCAAACAAACCACCAACACTTCACACATCTTTTTCTCTGGACCAGAACTTAAGATTAGGTTTACTTTTCTTTGGCTAACTTTGTTAAACAAGACCTTGCTGTATGCTTCACACAATTCCCCTGCAAAACACTACTTGCTTTATTTTGTGATTAAACATGAAACCAGCCCCATGTCATCATGCCTAAACAAATTAAAATCTGATATTTCTGTCTAACACTGAAGTCAGCCACCTTGCTGCAAACTGATCTGTTTTGCAGCAGTGAAAGGACAGAACTCCCTGGACAGGATTTTTAACATGCTTCCAGAAAAAAAACCCACCACATTAAAAATCAGAGGAATCATTATGTACTAACAAGCAAAATGCTCTACATGATTTTTTTCCTCTTGTGAAGAAGCTTTCACACCTGAGCTTTTATCCTGCCCTTACTGCAAGTAGTATCACTTTCCAGCAAAATGGCTACCTCCTAGCACCAGTTTCAGAAACAGAAACCACTGACTTTATGAAACAAACCCCACTTTTAACAGTTGACTCAGTTGAGACTGCTTTGTACTTTTGAGTTACCGATACACAGATGGGTAGTTTTTCATAGAGTTTTACATGCAAATCTAGCATGGCTACATAGCCAGCTATGCCATGATTTAATTTGGGTAAAGACAAAAAAAGCAGTAATATCTTTATCATATCTTTATTTGATTCCTTACAAGCTTAAAGTTTGAATTAAAGTGTCACTTCAACATTACTTTAAGTTAATTTTTGTCTTAGCGCAAAACTAGACTTTAGTCATACTTTGTCCTCCAAACTGCATGGCATGCCCAGCTGCCAACAGCCTCTGGAGAAGTGCTGCCTTATCAGTTAATCAGCAAACCAACAGAAAAGCAGTACATTATATAATGCCTATTTAAAGGTGCCTACTACGCCAGCAGCTTCTGAAGGACAAGGGACCTACTGCACAGGTTTCAACTAAATGAGACAGCTCACATGCTACACTGCAGCAACATCTACAGTCTTATGTAAGGAAATATAAATCAAGGGTCAAGACCCTCTTATGTATTTTGAGAAGTGAAAACAAAGTATTTGACCAGGTAATATCACTTGAGATGACTGGGGAAAATGTGCAAGGAATAGAAAAGATACAGCTTGCATACAGACAAGAAGGAAACAACTGCACAGGGACCTCAAAAGCATGAAGTTACCAGGAAATGAGACAGGATTCTGAGATAATCTAAGAGAATGTTTATAGATGTGGCATGGATTTTGGTTAAGAGAATGAGCACATTGATCAAACTCCTGGGTCCTTAAAGCAGATTTAACAAGACATTCAACCAAAACTGAGAGACTATATCAAGGAACTGCATTACGTTACACTGTAACTGTAAGGAAATTTGAGCCACCACTGAAAGAAGAAACAGTTTAAGATGGGGAGGGTGTGAGGAAACCATAAAGCGCTTCCCTTGGGCTTGCACAGACAAAATAAAACAGACAGCTGCCAAAAAGTAAGAGCTTCAGAGAATTTGTACAGCCTAATGCAGGAAATTCTACAGTCCTGGGCTTACTCCGAGGCAAATGGAAACTGAGCAAGATGCAAGCCAAAAATCAATAGGGGAAACTGCCTCTTCAAATTTCTGTGCAGGCCAGAAAGAGAGATTGGTAGCACCCATAGCAGTATTCCAGATACAGGAATAGAACAACTGATCCAAGATACAGTCCTGTGTCTCAGACCTGAGAACTAGAAACTGACTGAAGAAATTGAACCGAGGACACAAGAAGGCTCACTAGAAAGTGCACCAACAGGGGCAGAAGGTAGGTGACCAAAAGAAGCAACAGCCAGAGCAGTCAGGCCCACACAGCTACTAAAGAAAACTCAAGAGTTCAAAGGTGGGTGTTCTTTTTCTGAAGTTCAGATGTTTCTCACTTCAGTTTTCTGCAGCATGTTGCGAATCATCAACATTATCAAATGTCCATTTAAACAGATCTTTTAGACATCTTTCAGGCATATAGCCCACATACAAAATGTGGTATGTGGTGACCACCTAGATTATCAGTTATGGGCAGAGCCTTCTCTGAAGCAGCCACACGCAGGAACACAAGCGCTGAGACTCCTGCATTTCAACATGAGCTGGGAGCCACCAGAACAAGCTCACACAGATCAGAGCAAGGCGGACAGCATGAAAACAGAGGAAGAGTGTTACCCAAAACTGCATTCATACAAGTAAGGTCAGAAGACCATCATGGGAATCAAAGGCAAAGGAACAAGCCTGCTTGTCTCATCAAAAAAAGCAGCACCTTGTCACAGAGATACATCAATATCAGCGACTAAACTGAAGTGTAAATTTGCCCATCAGAAAAAAGCCATCCATTTTTCAGTCACAAAGATCCATTACTTTGAAGTACAGGGGTTTTCTTTGCCATCAAAAGGGAATTCCAGAACCAGCAAGATGGAAAAATAAAAACAATTCACCTGAAGTTGTTGCCATTCTTTCTGAATAGCATACAGGCTTCTACTAGTTCTAATTTTCTAAAGACTCTGAACTCTGGATATACTTTACATTCTTTAACCATTTAGCTGAAGACCTTTAAGTGGAATTTGAGGTGGATTTCCTTCTTTTTAAATTGGGTAATAAGAAGATAACCTAGACTAGCTAAAGGAACTTTTTGAAAGTTACTTTCAGAGCAGTTAGGTGGAACATTTTGACAACAGTAAGACTGGATTCTGAAGACAGGTTTAGTGAGAAATTGATGAAAACTGTTTCCTAATAGTTCACTCCATCTTCTTTTCACTTTAAAACATCAGTTAATCTACAGAAACTAACTTCTAGATTCAATTCTCCACTCTATCTAGAGGTGGCCTTGTAAATTATATCACAATTGCATGGATGGCTCTAATCTAGTTAGATGAATTTTGTTTCACATGGAGCCTTAGAAATGTGTGTGTTCACAGAAAGCAGGCAGCATTAATATGAGAATTGCTAGCAGAATTACAGCACTGCCAGTTCTCTAAAATCAAACACGGAATTTATGCAATATTCTGCTGTCACAAACCTGATGATACAGCCACTCTTTCATCACAAAGGGTAATGGCATCCTAATTAAGATCTCAGGCCTTATGTTCAACAGAAGCAAACTAATGAATTGACTATGAAGATGTCATAAAGTGGGATGTGACTATGATATTTTGCCTTGTGCATAAACTAGTGTCAGTAAATTTATTTAATGTAGGAGTCATGTGGTATAGGCAGCAGTGGATTTATGGCTACTTGCATTTTAGAATTGTTGTGCCTCAACAGAATAACTATCTCACTGGCTATCATACAAGCCTGCTATACTGCTGCTGGAACCATAAACATATTCTCATTAGTGGCCCATGGCAATTTATATCAGAGAATAGCTTGTGTCACACCACAGACTGAAGAGCTGCTGCTGTGCAGCCAAATGTTAGCTTTTTTAAACAGATCTGTAACAATCTGGCTACTTTGTCACAACAAAAACCCTTCTCTGTGTAGGGAGAGATAAACAGGTATCCATTTTATTTATGGTTTTGCAATCAAAGGGCCAAATCTCTCTAGCATCCTAAGCTTAACTTGAAAGTAAATACTTAGGCTGCCTATGGCCTAAATTACCTACATTTTAATTTACCTAGGATTCCTGAACTAACATGGAACAGCTACTAGGTCGGGAACATAAGGAAAAAAATGGAAGTCTTTATTACTTTAAAGTTGAAGATCAATGTGTGCAAAATATTCCACATTTCTTTCTTTGTCTTCCTAGAAGAAGGTAAAATTAAGTCCCTGTTTAGGGCTTTTTAACAATACTTTATTATTATGCAATAAACATGAACAAGCCCTTGCTTGGCTCAAGCTGAATGAATCTTTGGGTGAAGGAGAGAGCTGTGCTGAAGGACAGGCAGCTCTTCCTTGTCAGAAGTGAGAAATTAGTTTAATATACTGCACAAAAGAAAGACAGAAGGGAAGGAGAGATCCCCTCATTAAATGCTCACCATTTGAGCCCTGCTTAATATGTTGACTGATAACTAGTATACACAGTTGCAACAAGCAGAGGCCATTCCAAACAATGATGCCCATCTGTTATAGTACCACTTTAGTCTTAGAACTTCCAGCTGCCACTTCTGGTTAGATGTGCCACATTATGCATAGCCTTGTGTACCAAATGAATATGGTCTGCACATCCTGATCATGACTTTTGCAGATGAACTACCACCCTGAACATGCATTAGGAGGATGAAGCCCTAATGACCCTGAGTAAGCCTGTGTGTGCAGAGGAAAAAAACTGTTTCAGGAAAGAGGCTACTCTGTTTTTATTGAGTGGGCACCCCAATGTACAAAAGCATCGTGCTTTCAGTACCACATACCAACATAGAGCAAATATAGATAAAAGTAGCATCTCATATTCCAAGATTATATGAAGGGCACTAAGGAACCAGACTGACAGCACTAAAGTTAAGTTCTTCATAACTCAGACCGTTCTAAGTGTCATATTGATAAAACTGGCAACAGTCACTACTAATCTCTACTGCAGACCTGATTTCCACAGCTAAGTCACTATACAGAAGTGTTTCCTCTTTCTGCAGAGAAGTTAAGCCTACCCCTGCTTTAGCACCTAGCATAAACTGCAAGGTTCTAATCAGGGACCTCATGCTCTGCCATCATCTCATAATGACACTCATCAGTATGAATGGAGCCAATACTGGAAGGGAATCTTTCCTCTCCCAAGGTGATATGTCAGTAGAGACATGACTGAACAGAAAGTCACCTCAAAAGATGTTTCAGGTTATATGCTTAAGTGTCTTGTGCTCTGACCCGCAAGGTACGTCTTGTAAACACGTGAGTCTACTCCTGCAACTCTCTAAAGAGGTCAATACAGAATCACGCCATGTAGGCCTGAATGCACATTAAGGCATTTGTAAGCTGCATCCTCGCATCTCGGGACAGCTGGATATACTGTACTAGTGATACATTTAGGCCAAACCAGGCCTCATTGCTTGCAAAGACTGCAAAGCAACCTGTACAACCTGAAGTGTTCTGCACTTCGCATCAGCCAAGATTGATACTTCCCTTTGCTCACTGCTATACAGTATAGCATGTGGTAACTGACTAGCTATTGCACCAACATTGCAATAACAAGGCACTGCAAAATAGTTATAGGAGTATTATGTAAAGTCAACTCAGTTACCTGATTTTCATATTGCTTTTTTCTAGTCATCTCAATTTTGGCAACTTCTTCATCAGGATCCTGTAAGAACTACAAAAAAGAGTAGGTGATTTCAGGAGCACAAAATGCAGGAGAAGCAACCCTTGACAAGCAACTCTTGGCTACAATGAATTGTACCCCATCCCTCAGGAACAGAGTCTCCCAACAGACCACTGCCCGCTCAACACCCAGGCCACCACATGGCCCCCAGCCACCCAACAAAAGGAGGCGAGGGCCCAGAGGCCAAGTCCGGCGGCGGGGCAGGCGCTGGCCTGCGGGCACCAGGGTGGGCCACAGGGCCACCCCGGAGCCTCACTCACCGTGGCCACATCGGCTTTCCTCTTGCGGGCTCGCATACCGCATTCGGCATGTTCCCCCTTGGCGGGAGCCTTCTCCTCCACGCAGTCACTGCCAAGAGAAAAGAAGGTGAGGGAGCGCCGTCCGCGGGGAGTCGCCTCTGGGGTGCCTCACGGCAGACCTCGGCCTGCAGGGCCCCACTCACGGCGGAGCCAGCACTCACCTTTCCCGGCGCATGGTACCCGCCTGGGCCGGGTTGGGTCGAGCAAAGAGCGGTGCGGGGAGCGGCCGAGCAGGCCCGGGCCCCAACCTCCACAAAGGGCCGCAGAGGCGCGGGCGTACGGCGCGGAAAGGGCGGCCGCAGCCCCGGGCCGGCCCCGCCGGCTCCCCCCGCCCCGCGGCCGGGCACCCCGGGAGGCGGCAGAGGCGCCCGCTGTCCCCTGCCCGGAGTCTCACTCACTCACCGCCGCGCCGTCCTCTCCAGACCTCCCCAGCCGAGAGCGGGCGGTGGGCGAGCGGCAGCGGCGTTGGCGGGGCGCGTAGGGGCAGGGCGGGAGTGCGGCGCGGGCGGGCTCCGCTGGGCGCCTCCTGCCTCACGGCGCGGCCGCTCCCGTCCCTGCGCACAGCGCGGCCCGCGCCGAGCGGGACATTTAAACGCGCGGCGCGGGGCCGCCTCCCCGCCCGCCCGCACACGTGGCCCCTCGCACAGAGCCGGGGGACGGCGCCCGGCCGGGGCGGGGTCTGCGGGGGGCGCGGCGGGGCGCCGGCGGGCCCTGAGGGGAGCAGCGCTGGGCGCCGCGGGGCGCGGATCCCACGGTCCCGCGCCGGGGCTGCAGGGGCGTGGCGGGGCTGGGCCTGGCCGGGGGCGGGGCTGGCGGCGCCGACGCGGAAGCAGCGGCAGCGCGCGGCCGCCGCAGGTGAATACGGCAGGGCCGGCGGCGGCAAGGCAAGGTAAGGCCAGGTGAGGTGAGGTGAAGTGAAGTGAGATGAGATGAGATGAGATAAGATAAGATGAGATAAGGTGAGGTCAGCGGAGGTGTGGGGAGCCGACCCGGGCTGGGGCGCCCTTCCTCGCTTGTTAGCAGGAATGGACCTGGCCAGTCCGCGGCGGGAGGCGAGCCACCGCCATGGCCGTCCGGGGCCTGCTCGGCCCTGATCCGCCTTTCTCCTTCCTTCCCTGCAGGGCATGCGGCTGCCCTGGCTCTTCGGGCGGCTGAAGGCGGCGGTCGTCGGGGTGGTACACGTGGGAGCGCTGCCAGGTAAGCGGCGGCGGACTGCCCCCTGGCGCTGCATGCCCCCTGGCGCTGCACACCCCCGGTCGGCGGCACCGGGCCCTCCCTCCCTTTAGTTAGGCGCCACCCATTAGCCTGGCTGCGGAGCCCGGGCCCCGTGAAGTCTGTCGCTTCAACCGCTGCCCTGGCCCCTCATGAAGGGCCACTGGCTTGAGCATCTTCCCTTTTAGAAGTGAAGGAGACAGAAGATACATCTATATGGGGACTTAGATTGAGAGAACAAGGACTTGGTTTTGGTGAGCCTTCCACTGCCGTGCGTTGAGAGACAGTAGTTAAGAAAATGTACAACTGCCCATTGGAGCAGGATGAATGTTGGATAGAGCTCTCACAGGGCCTTTGAGGTGACAAGAAGTCCAGACAAGATACAGAGTTTGTTGCATCCTGAGCTCCTCATCGACTTTTCCAGAGGCTCAGGCAAAGCTGAGTACAGCAACTGATACTGCCCTTGACATGCTAGTGCCTGGAGCTCACCATAGCAGCCTCCAGACGCTATGGTTAGTTTCCCAGATGCTGTGAAATCAGACCATCTAGCAAATTTCTCAGAGGACTCTTCACAGTCCCCATCACAGACTGAGTTTAGGAACCTAAGTAGTGGGAGTTGATCTTATGGGAAGCTTATTGAACTCCAACAAGATCTGTGAATGTTCTTTTCTGACATGAAGCACTTATACTGACAATCAGACGCAGTCAGCCTTGTAGATCAGAGTTTAAGGTAGCTTTAACTTATTTTAAATTGACAGGTGTTTAGTATAGGTATTCTTCAGACCTAGAGGTTGATCTTACCATGGGTTGCTTGCACGGGGCTTCATCAGTGGAGGATAAACTCTAATAAGTACAGGAATAACAAGTTGAGAGTGGATGTGGTACAATTAGAGATTATAGCAGATACTACTCAGGTTTGTGGATGAAATTTAGGAGCTGAAAGGTTACTGTAAGTCTGTCAACTTCTGCTAAGGGAAGAGATGCCACTAAGGCATGTCACAAGGAGATACACAGCTGTTTAGCATACCTACCCTGTTTCTCACTATTTCAGCATGCCAATCCCTATAGTTACCCTACCTGAAAGCTGTTACTGCGTATGTAATCGTTTTGTGCATGCTCTGGGGTTAGCCGTGTTGCTCTTGCAGGGACACCAAGAAGTTCTCTTCCAATGACCCAGATCATTGATCAAGCTTGTCAAGAAGCAGAAACTTACAAGGATGCTGGAGTTGTAAGTTTTGGGTTGCTTCTTCCTGTATCAGTATTTATACAAAGCTGCCTCTGCAGAGCACATACTTTAAACTGAGTCCTTAATTTATCAAAAACATCTCACCCCACATGTTTTAGGAAGCTGTTTAAATCTTTTATTTCTACATAGTAAGTAGGCCTCCCAGACTCCAAAAGCTAAAATAAAGTCACATACAGTCAAAACAATTGAAAAAGCTTAGATTCAAGTTGTGCAATTCAAGTTCCTGAGAACCAAGTCAAGGATGGGAGTGGAAAAGGAGAGTTGCCTGCAACATGTATGGTTGTTTGCATTCTACATACCTGGCGCTAGAATGCTTCATCATCTGGTTTGACAAGCCACAGTATTTTTAGCTCTTTTCAGCACTCTGGTTTCATGAAGTCCTGGAGGAGTGCCATATGCACAGCTGATGCACTAGATGTATACCTCCAGCACTTGTAGAGTCCATGATCACCTTACACTTGTTTTCGTACTGAAACAGCACAGATTACTAAGGGCCAAAAAAAAACCCCAACAGAACATAGGCCCTTTTCGGCCCTCTCTCACCTTTCCATCCTGGTACACTGGCAGCAAGGATGCCTAATTTGTGCATCTAGAAGAGCCAAAAGGCCAATCACAGCCAGAGGCAAGAAGAGGCCTGTACTACTGACCTAAAGTGGTGTAGTAATCTTCATAGGTCAGTGGATTTAACAGGGTGTGTGTCCTTTTGAAAGGTCAGATATGTTTTAAACATTTCATTGCACCTCGTCTAAGGGTGTTGACGTGCTTTTTCTTTGACATGCCTACAGTATTACCTACATACTGGCATGGTAAGATGGTGTTTGAAAGTGTCTTAAATGGACAAGTGATTGCTGCTCTGAACTGCTATTTTCTGTAAAACTTAATTACAAACCAGCTAAAATATTTTTGATGGCATAAATTAGAAGGATGCTTTACAGACAACAAAATTTAATTTAAGAGCTTAGTCTAAATTACAAAAGACTAAGGTCAAAGTGCAGACAAGTCAAAGTAGGTTATGAGCAAAGCAGTAGTAAGGCTAAATTATGAAATAATCCCGAGAAAGAATTGTTGAAAGGGTCAACAGCAGTGCAGAAGAATGCCCACAGAGGTGGACTTTGGGTCCTACAAACCAGA
Organism: Pogoniulus pusillus; assembly: GCF_015220805.1. NCBI lineage: Eukaryota > Metazoa > Chordata > Aves > Piciformes > Lybiidae > Pogoniulus > Pogoniulus pusillus. The sequence continues at coordinate 13,509,469 of NC_087283.1, forward strand.
CTAGCTTGTTCAAATTGTCCGTGTAGTTAGAATAAATTCTACCCATAAGCTATATGGAATGACTAATATTTCTTCCTTTTCATGCCTGATAAGAGGTGTGCAGTATCTCTGTATTCTATACTATATATTTTGTCTTTACAGTTACAGTATCAACATGAGGTATAATGTGATTTGATTTATATCAGAAGAGTGGCAAGTATTAGTGTCTGTCTTCCTGTGTTAGAGGAAGTGGTTACACAAGTGATCTGTAACTCCTAAAGACATTGCTTCACATTCCAGTGCTCCTTTGCCCATTTGTCTTACATACTAATGACAGATGGGAATCTTCAGCAGCAGGAAGAAAACACCGAGCATCTCTAAAGGTGATGGAGGGTACAGAAGCAGTTACTTTCTCTGCTGACATGCACAAAGCTGGAACAGTTTTAAGACAATCAGTACTAACACAAACTTTTACTTTTGGTTTATACTTTACTGTATTTACCACAATTGTAATGAATTCTGCTATTCCATATCTAACTAGTTTACTTTTCCTACTTTTTAGACCTACCGCTCAGGTAGACAGATCAGGCAAGTCATAGAACAGTTACAATTGGAAAAGATCATCAAGTCCAACAACCAATCCAACACTGCCATGTCCACTAAACCATATCCCAAAGTGCCATTCCTACATGTTTTTTGAACACTTCCAGGGACGGTGACTGCAACCACCTCCCTGGGCAGCCTGTTCCAATGCCTGGCCACTCTTTCACTAAAGAAATTTTTCCTAATAGCTAATCTAAACCTCCCCTGACACAATTTTAGGCCATTCCCTCTTGTCCTGTCACCTGATTCTGGGGAGAAGAGACCCACCTCACTTCAGCCTCCTTCCAGGTAATTGTAGAGACTCAGTATGCATTGTACTTGGAAGTAAATCCTAATATTTTCAGAAAAAGGTGACTTGTCTGGCACATTATCAGCTTAACATAATAAATATGAAAGATTTGTGATACTGGAACACAGTAATGAAAACAAGCGAGTGCTCAGCCATCTGTGCTCAAAATGTATATGCTTTGTACTTGGATGTTGCTAAAGAATTAATTCCCTAAACAGCATTTTATAAGCAGCAAGCTATGAGGCATTATGATCTTTCCAATGTGTATATGCATTTATTAAAGAAAAAAGCAAACTATGTATCCAAGTTAACTTTTATTTGCTCAGTTCAGCCTCTGTAACACTTTTTTGTAGACAGGAAGCAGAACACAAGTTCCTGAGTTTCACTGAAGGAGTTTACTACCACTAGCTGCTGTTACCTAGCTGTAGCTACTTGAGTAGCTGCCATTAAAAGACTGATTAAAAAAATCTATAAATTATAAAGCTACATTGAGTTGAAAATATTAATGTGCCTCTTACCCCACAATTTGTTATATTTGCTTCCTTTGTTGAAGCTGGCTTTGGAGATGCACTGATTGCTATTCTGGTCTTCCTGACCCTTCTTTAGTCTATATTCATGGAGTCTAGTGCATGTTCATGTTTTTAAAGAAATGGAAAGTTTCAGGCCTATTACTCTTGTAACTGCAATGATAGTTGGGCTTCAAATTACTTAATAATAGTTGAGACAGAACAAACTACTATTTCTGCATAGAACCATGTAGGTGTGCATACACAATGTGTACAGTGCAATACACTCCCCCCCACACTCCCACCTTTCTTCCTGTAGGAGAGTGTAGTTGTTTTAATCTTGCAAAGGTTTCCATATGTGTTTGTAGGTAAAGCCTTTCTGTTAAGGAAAAAGCACTGGGGTTCAAGTCACCCCAGGTAAAAGTCACCTTAGGTAGCTGCTGAATTAAAGCTTCTGTGCTTGTTACACCTGTTGTGGTTTAACAGTGTTGTGACAATTTTGAGGCTTTTCTGCAGTTACATGTGCATTTGTGGATGAGATATTCTAAGAAGTCATTTCTGTAAGTCAGATAAATCTGAGGAAACACTTTTTCTCTAAGAGAGCTACTTAAACGACCTATTTTCCAGTAGCTGACTGTGATAGAAGCAGCACTTTGTGCATGTACTACTTGAGAAGTCGTTCAATGTTCAAAGGGAAATATATTGTTTGAGAATTAGTTACAATATAGCTATTATGTGTAAGCAACCCTTAAGCCATTTTAATAGTCCATGGAAAAGGAGCACAAAAGGTGTTTCACAGAATTTTATCTCCTACTACCCAAATAAATTCTGCTTTGGAGGGTGCAACAGTAGCTGTTCCCATAGACTTCTGAACAATAACCTTAAGTTCCAAGAACTTGAATTCAGCATAACTGTTTTATTTCCACCGTTTTAATTAGCTGTGTGATAATCTGTGTTATATACATATGAATTCATTAAGCACAGAGATCTGTGATGTTACATTTATATATAAAATACAAAAGGAAGCTTTGAGTTAATGCATCTGTAACTCAGCTCTCTGTATTGCAGAACATATGTTGTTGTTTTTTAATTAAAACAAAACATAACATGCAAAAGAACATCGTCTATTGGATGGTACTGAGAGAATAACATATTATTAGATTAATACCAAAAATATTCACTGTAACTGTGGACCTCGAGGCCTTAGGAAGAGACAGCTGCTGAAAAGTGAATATGGTTAAGTTTTAAGTCAAAAGACTGAAACGTTCTCCCACATGCCTGCATATGGAACTAGAATTCAATCAGATGCTTTTTATGTACAGTATGGCTAGATATTTTACTTAATTTGTAAATTAATTCATTAATGTATCTAATAGAATCATTTGCTTTATGCAGATATTGAACTGTCAGAGTAGTAGCATCTTGTAGACTCAGCTTCACTAGGAAGTTCCTGTGAAATTCTGCCAGCCTATTCTCCTTTTTTTATTTACTAGTGTGGCTTTTTGGGAGCTGAGCATCCCAAGCCCCATTCTCAGATGCCTTTCTTCCTGCCTGTCCTACTGATGTTGGTTCCTGACTGCCTGAAAGCCTGAGGCTCCAAGTGTGCAGATCCTACCTCCTTGCCCTTATGATAAGCTTGGAGTTTCCCAGGTTTTGGTGAAGTCTGCTGAGTAGAGTATTCCTAGGCAAGTACCTTGGGCTTCCAGGTTGTGTGGCCTCATGGAATCGCCTTGTTTTGAGAGTTCATTCCATTTTTTGAGTTTGTTTTGTTAAAATATAGTTCTGTGTTAATCCTTGCACCACATATTTCTGTGTTTCCGCTTAGGCTGACCTAATGTGTTACAAAAGGCAAAAGACTAAGGGATTTCCCTTGCTGTTGGTACCACAAAGGATTCAGTAGTTGTGCCTGAGTTGTGCCAAGTTTGGATCCATCGGAACAATCCTGACCTCATGCAGAGAAGCCAACTGAAAATTGCAGAGGAGGTTGTTTTGGTTTGGGGTTTTATTTCTGAAAATGCTGTGGGTTTTTTTCCTGAGAACTGGTTGTCATCTTTCTCATGTGACTACCTCCAATCTCAGGTAGAAGAATGCAGATGTTCAATTATGCATTACATTGGACGTAGGAACAAAGTCAAGGACAGATGTATTGGTTAGTTGTCCTATCTGTTGGTTTTTTTTGCCTAGTTGAGGTTTTCTTAGACTGCCATTCTGTGATTAAATATGCTGATGAATGGGACCAAATAGTGTGTAGCTTTAATGTTGAGTGCTCATAATATGTACTTGTCCCATTACTGAGTTGGGGCCCTTTGTTTTTAACGTAGCATGAATTTTGTGTATTTAAATACTCAGCTGTAAGTCATTTGGTAAAGGCAGCTGTACCCTGGTGTATGTGGGTCGTGTGCTTGGACTGGCTATGTTCTGCCAGTTTATTTCCACTCTCAGTTTTCTCCATCCTCTGTGTTAGGTGTTCATTTATAATGTCTGTGGCTTAGGCTGTAATTTAGTCATTAAATGCTGGCTGCATTTTATGTACTGTCTTAACTTTTACTGCAAAAAGGGCTTCTACACTACAACAAAGATTAAAGAGGCATTATATATTAAAGCTTTTTTTAAAAGAAACTTTTTTTTTCCCTTTATGATTTTCTACATTATTGTTGACCAGAATTCTTTGTTTGATCTTTAGTTATTTGGATTTTTTCTCCTGAATGTTCTTTCTATCTCTGAAATGTAAAGCTCTCATTTTAAGATGTCTGATAAAACTCCAGAAACAGTGAAATTTATTTTATATGTATACAGTTAATTTGTCTATTTGTGAGAAATTTCAAGCATCTTTTAACTTTCTTACTGCAAATGCAAAGCATTAAGCTTGAAATATACTTCAAGGCTATACTTTTGTTATTAAGCCTTGAGAAAATGATTTGCAGTTGTTGAAAAGTTTCTGGTGTATACCGTACAGTGATTGGAAAATGGAAAAATAAAAGGTACTGGATAATGTACAGAGATTTTTTTAATGAATCACATAAATTATATCAGAAGAGTATTTATCATCACTCCATTTTTACTAAGAATATGTCCATGTGGAGTGAGCACTATAATATATAACAAGTAGCAGTATCTTCCTCCAAGTAATTCTGAATCCAGAGTAGGAGAAATACCAATAGCTAAGACTACAGTATTAGGCACACTCCATGTAGGCACAAGAATAGTCAAACAAAAAAAATCCTTTATTTATCCAAAATAACACTTTCTGCCATTAATTGAATTGAAATTTGTCTTGATTATCTCTAAATCCTCTATTATCCAAACAGACTCAATATCTTATATTCCACTTGGATAATTGAAGTTTGACTTTACACTATTTTTAATGAGGTGTAAGTTTTAACTCATTCGCCTATCATTCACATTTTAGGATGGATCAAAGGAAAGCAAATTGATGAATGTATAATTAAAATCACATTTATTTCTCTTTATGATTTCCCATGCTGTTGATGAAAGCACTTTTTTAAGTGGTTATATGCATCAACACAACTTACTGTAGATAATCCTTCCTTTGAAGAAAACCTTTAAACTTGTCTGTCTTTTAATACAGAACAGCATAATGGTAAACTAGCCATGTTTTATAAGTTTCTTTTTCTCCATCTTAATCATATTTCTTTATAATAATCTCCACAGGATGGCCTGATAGTGGAAAACATGCACGATCTTCCTTACACAGTGTGTCCTGGGCCTGAAGTAACTGCAGCAATGACAGTCATTAGTGCTGCAGTGAGAAAAACCTGCCCTGATCTCACGCTGGGTGTCCAGATCCTGTGTGCTGCAAATCAACAGGCAATTGCAGTTGCTCTTGCTGCAGGTAATAGAAATGACTCATCAGTTATTACTGTTGTTTGCTATGGCATTTACTCTCTGCAAATTGTGCACTGTACTAACATAGATACCATGAAAAATGAGACACGAAAAGCTCACTGTACCCTGGAAAAGCAGAAATTAGATTTTGAGAAAGATGCCTTCTTGATTATAATAGATGATACTTGTACTCTGCTTCAGTTGGAGGCAGCTAAAAATCCCAAGGCCACTACTGCAGCTTTCTAGGTGGAACTTGTTTAAATACAATGATTAGTTTAAACCTACTCATGTCTAAAAGCCACCTTTGGTGTAACTCTATTTACTTGAGTTAAATTATATTTGAGGATCAATTTAACCCACTACGGTTAAGCATCCTGTTTCAGCATCTAATTATATGTTGTTGCTACTATTGTTATCAGTTAAAATTAAGTTTTCATTGCCTTTTTTTTTTTTAATGAATGGATGGAGTGAAGCTTTTTATATAATAACAAAAAATTGGATGTACAGCTAACCAAACTACTTAAATTGCATTTTTGGGAATTAAATATAAATTAATCTATCTTTATTGCATGAATCCTAGACTTGCTAACCTTTTAGCTCTTGATGTTTGTTGAGACAATTTAGGTTTTAATATGTACCATTCCATAATTTAAAGATGGAGGCTGGTTTAATATGGAAGGCTAGCACTCCCTAAATATTTCATAAATTGAGGATTAATGCCTGTGTTTGCCCAAACTGCATATCTGACTACAGTAACAATACATATTTTTTGATGTACAGGTTTTTTGCACAGGCATAATTTTGCAAGAATTCAAAACTAAAAGATGCTGATGTTAAAAGAAAACCATATTTATTTCATATAAAATAATATGGGCTAACTTACCTGCAGTGATCATTTTAATTACATTGAATGTGTTCTAAAAGTCTTAATTCCTTCTTTCTTGGGGCAATTCTTGTTAGTAAATGTGTTTTGAACCTAGACTTCGAGTGTTTTAAACTCTGAAGTTGCCATTTTCAAGATACCTACTTGACAAACTGACAAAACCTGATTTTCATTGTTGCAGTAGATCCTATATGATAGCCTAAAATAAAAATGCTAACAGAATCCAGCAATGGTTTTGAGAGCTTGTTTGCATATAGGATATTTGCGGCATATAGGCATTTGCAAAACCATTTATGTATTATATTTTTAAAAGCAATACTCCAACTACTAATGAGTTATGCACTCTTTTAGGAGCAGAATTGATCACTAAATAAGTGATACAGCGTGGAAGCAATGTATTTCTCTTACTTCTGAGCAATTATTAATGAGGGAAAGAATTCCTGGAGGGCTTCGGTTTTGCTCAGCTCTATACTGTTCTGCACTGTTTGCTCCATAACTGCAGAACATCAGCTAGGAAGGGCCTGAGTTTAATGCATTTCATTGCACTTCTCTAAAAATTATTGTCTCAAGTTCACTGAACAGGAAAGCAAAAAGAAAAGAAAATCACTTTAAACAAAAGCATAGCAAAGTGAGTGCTGCTTTGTAGGTAGCAAATCTTTGGGTAGCTTTTCTGTAGCAACTTGGTAGTAACTTTAGTGTCAATACAGTTTTAATAGGTGGCTGTTAATAAAGCAAGCCCCATATACATTTGCTACAATGAATACTTGCTGGAAGTGTTTCAGCTAAATGTATATGTATCATCTCCTGCTACTCATTTTCCCTGTGGAAACTCCTCTCCTTGATATAAGAAACTGTTCTGACAAGAACTGCATAGGGAAATTTCAAGTGGTCTCTAGGTGAAGTTAATGATTTTATTTTGCAAAGGAGGAAAAAAGTCACCATGCTTACAGTGCGACTAGAAAGAGCTCAACATCAGCATCATGTGGTTATGCTAATAAATATGTTATGGATACCCAAATACTAACTGTTGAAACTACTGAATTTGCCTAGCATATTGACAAGCTATTGGCTAAATCTGAGAAAATAACTAATAGAGAATGAGGCATCTGGAAAGGCTTAGAACCTTGTTAATTTAGGGGTGGAGGAGGGGTGTGTTTAGTTGCTTAGCAAACTTTAATTCAATTAGGCACCTAAAGAAAGGAAAGAATATCAGGAAAGAAAAAGAATAACTGTGTTTGTGCTGGGTGTTTTAGGAAAGGTATGGGGCAGTGGTAGGAAAACAGAGGAAGACCCTGAGGAAAACAGTCACTGCTGTGTATTGCTCATGTTACCAAAAAATTACTATTGAGCCAAAGCAGTTGTTGCCAACATCTCCCTAACTCCAGAGGTTACTGCAGACTTACACCAGTGTTGAATGCTCTTGATTCAGCTCATGAAAACATCCACTACAGGTTGGAGGAGGCGGTTGCCCAACGGCATCCATCCAGCAAGGCTCGGCGTACTCCTGCCATGGGACTTGTTGCAAGGCTCTTATTCCTAGGTTTTTATTGGAAGCCATCTTAGTCTCAAATACTTAGTCTCAGAAAAACACCCCTTCTCAGTAGTTCATATTAAAGACATGCTCCAAAGACTGTATTATCTTCCTTCTTTCCTAGAATGCTGTTTGTGGAGAAGCAAGTCAAAATTTGTTTGCTAGGGTTGCTCTCCAATTGGCTCATTATTAACAGGTGTTCCATGTGGTTTTTAGAGTGGTATAATTTCCTGTTTCTAGTTTCTTATTTAATTAAGTACATCTGCTTGATGTAGAAACAAAATTATGTATATAAGCAGTTTCTATAAGCATTTGTAGAGCAGATAAAAATACCAATGCTTCCTTATTTTGTTCAGCAGATATTACTGGTTATTTCTCAATGCTCAGGAATACCTGCAAAATGCTCACTAAGGCTGGGTCAGATTTAGGTATACTGTTTGGATTTCCTTACCTATGTATTGGCATGTCTCATGTACTTGTGTTGTTTGATGTACTTCCAGATTTCATGGCTTTCCTTTATTGAAACCCTACCTTGAGTACTGCATTCAGTTTTGGGCTCCTCAGTTTAAGAGGAATAGGGATCTGCCTGAGAGAGTCCAGCAGAAGGCTGCAAGGATTATTAGGGGACTGGAGCACTGCCTGATGAGGAGAGGCTGAGGCACCTGGGGCTTTTTAGTCTGGAGAAGACTGAAGGGGGGGTTTAATAGATGTTTATAAATATCTGAGGGCTGAGTGTCAGGAGAGGGGGGACAGGCTCTTCTCACTTGCTCCCTGGGAAAGGACAAGGAGCAATGGATATAAGATGCAGCATAAGAGGTTCCACCTCAGCACAATGGGAAACTTCTTTACTGTAAGGGTCACAGAGCATTAAAACAGGCTCCCCAGAGAGGTTGTGGACTCTCCTTCTCTAAGGCTCGTCTGGATGCATTCCTCTGTGACCTGTGCTAGATTGTATGGTTCTGCTCTTGCAGGGGGGTTGGAATCAATGATCTCTTTGGGTCCCTTCCAACCCTGAACATCCTGTGATCCTGTAATTATAAAGGTCTATTATTAGAGGAGACTGTTGTGTGTAAAGAAGTTGCCCAAAGCTCTCATCTGCTGTTTGTGTTTTTCCTTGTGTTAGTGAGAGGTTGTGCTTGGCTCTAACCTATCATTGTAGGTCTTTGCTGAGGAGATGCAGAGCCTCAGATAAGGGGAGTGTGTGTTGGTGATACTCCTCTTATTATTTTGGATGTTCTGCATGCTCTCCTATAGCAACATGTAGCAGTGATTGAGAAAAAAAAAACAACTGGCCTGTCACTAACCTAATGGGGGCAAAGTTAGTGCTGAGAGGAAAGATTTCAAGAAAAATTGCCATTGTGGAGTATTGGCCTGGCTATCAAAGCATAAAATGGCTGTATGCCCATAGTGGTGCACAGGAACACTTCTGATATTCCAGGTACTCTCTCTACTGTGTCTTGACTACACAGGGTGGAAAACCCAAGCAAGAGGGCCTGAGGCAAGTTATGCTCTTGTGTCCCTGTCCAAGCTTCAGTCTGGGTGCCTGGAAGCAAGACTGCTGTAGAGTGCAGCTTGCCTACACATGGGTAAGCCAGTGTTACACCAGTCACGAATCATGGCTCAGATAAATTTATCTTCTCTCATCTCATAAATTTACTGTAGAGTAGTTTGGTTGACAGAGGCTCAAAATAATCATTTAGAATCATAGAACAGTCTGGGTTGGAAGTGATCTCCAAACGTCATCTAGTCCAACTGCCTCTGCAGTAAGCAGGGACATCCTCAACTAGATCAGGTTGCCCAGTATCCTGTTGAGCCTCACCTTGAGTATGTCTCTAGTCCAACTATAGCTCCTTCTAACTGTGAAACTGCCCATTTTTGCTTTAAGGATGACGTTAATGAAATCCCATTTCCAAATTAGTCTTCATCAGTAATGACACAGTTGGTAGCTGATTAAGTGAGGCTTCATATTAGAAGATATCTCAGCTACCCAGATATACCCATGCCTTTTATAAATATAGCTTTGCTGTCTGTGACCGTTCCTTTCTCTCACCCACCACCAGAGATACGTTGCACAGCAATTCCCTGGCTACAGCCCATCATGATGTTGAAGATGGGTTAGAATTGGGTGGAACTTTATCTGATTTTTTTTCTTTCTATTTGCCACCACATTGATGCTGTAGTGGAGAGGAGGCAGCTGACTGCAACAGTGGTGTGTGTGCCTGGAGAACACTTGCAGATGCTGTGGAATTAAGGCAGTGAGTGCTAAGGAGTTTGCTTAGACCTCTGCTGGAGATACTTCTTCCAGGCCTGCAATTCAGGACTGCTACAAGATGATGTCCTGAGTAGCACAGGGTCTCTGCAGCATGGAGAATGTACCTGTAACATCAATAGCAGGCAAAGTTGATACTCCTCCCTCTGAGTTTTTGGTTTAGCCCAACGGTGGTCTTTGAGATTCTTTTTGCATTAGGAAGACAAAGAACTAGGAGGCAGGATTTACTGTGTATGTAAAACAAGATACCACCAGTAAAGTTACCTCAGCATCTTGCCTTAGTGTAAAGGCAAAGATATTGCCTGAAGTCCAGATATTGTCTGTAACCAGGAGCTGCTGCTTTGCAGAGGCCAGATCCCATTTCTGTGAAGGCAGTAAATCCTAGCTCCCAGCTGCTTTTGATTGTATCGTGGAAGGAAAGAATATATCTGAGAAAAGGCTTTTCAATGGTCGCATCAAATTCACTCTTTCAGAGTGTTAATATGCAGACATGTTCACATTTGCAGCATATAAGGTGGGTAAAGTAAAAGTACTATTTCCTCCATCAGCTCAGTCCTGCAGTATTTTCTCACCCAGCAAAAGAAGTGTTTAGTCTGGGGGCTTTTTTTGTTTGTTTTGGGTTTTTTTAATCATAATTTGTCATGGGAAGGAAAGGAAAAAAATGAAGCTTTTCTCTACAATTGGTAGGCCTCCACAGCTGTTCAGGTAAAGCTGTTTAAGTAGGATTAAAATGGAGCAACACTAACTTTTGACCAAAAAAAAGACAATCTCTAGTTCCTTGAGTGGGCCTTGCAGCAGCTCATTACTTGATTCTGTCCTTAATGTAGTCTTGAAGTTCTGTTTATTAGGTCTCATTGGAAATTTCCTGGGTTTGTTTTCCATCAAGATTACAACATTTTTTTCGTTCCCATATAAGTCAGAAATGGGACTGCCTATTAACTATTCAACAGCTATTACCTTTCAACTTGCCAAATGTGGAAGTAAGCAGTTGTATCATTCTTGCAATTTTATGAGCGTAAAATGAATTCATTAGCAGAATCAGATTATGGCTTCATAAAACAGAAGGGCAATGATTTGGTGTCTGCACCTATTCCATTTGGTTAAAATTTGTATTTTCACAGCCCCCCAAAACCCAGAAAGAGTGCAGCCTTGTTAAACTAAGTACAATCCTAATGTTTAGCAGGAAGTCTTAAATCACTAAGTTAAAGAAACAGAAACCAAGCATCAACATGTAAGCAGTGCCTTTAATAAACTAAATTACTCAATTAATAGCTCCTGAGTTAGACATTATGATTGCTGTGAAAATGTAACATACCTCTAGACTCTCCAACAGCCTATGATTAGAGAAGTATTTTTTCTTATTTAACTCTGACTTGCACTGTAAACTTGGGTGATTTAAATAGACTCTATAGCTTTTGTTCCTAGATGCAGAACTCTCAATCTAGCTGTTTGCACTGTTTATTATTCAGTATCTGCTAGCAGCCATAACTATACTTGTGGCCCACTCTTGTCTTTGGATCCTGAGTATATTCCATGCTAATCTCAAGGCACAGGACAGCTTGCATTTGATTTGGCATCCATCTGTGATGGTTGTTGTTAGCTGGGTGCTGCGTTGCTAAGCACTGCAGGCTTTTCTCTATCAGACATAAGCTTCGGTTTCTGCAACTTCAGGGCTTTTAGGATGAACCTGGAGTTTCAAAACAAACAAGCACTTTGTCATTTGGTAAATATATTTTAAAGATGTTCATGTTTGAAATGTGCTAAGGTGAGGCCTCTGTTTCTTGTGCCCTCTGATGGGTGCGATTGCATTCTTGATGGCTGCTTTCACATGCATTGGCTTCCGTGGTATGCTGGCAGCACTAATAAAATGTGCAGCTGATTTCAAAGCTGGAGCAGCAGCAGAGCTTCAGAAGGCCTTGGAAGAGATCTCTAAAGCAAAGTGGAAAACCAGCAAAACCTGCACAAGAGAAGTGCAGAGCTTTTACATGTATGTTAAGTGATAGGTGAAATGAACTTCAAGGCTATGAAAGATGAAGACAAGGGGAGAATGCAGCAAAGGTGTCAGAATTCAGTCTTGTGCCTCTTGCTGTGCCATGGCCCAAGGCTTCAGTAATTCAACACAGATCTTTCAAGGCTTTATAGGGAGTCCCTGAGTGTAGATGAATGGCCTGTGTGAAGTCTTGCTATTTTTAATCTTCCTCTTAAGTATCCATCCCACAAAACTGTCTCAGTGCAAAAAATTAATGGATATGGTGGGAACCATGCTGGTTTCCTCCAAGAAAAAGTAGAGTTGATTATTGGTGTAAGTTAGGAGTGGAAAATGTTTGACTCTTCCCAAACCTTATCTTTTTATACCTTTGGCACAGGTCTAGAAGTAATTTGTTGTTGTGGTGCTGTGTAGAAAACTCAAGCTACACTCAGATGGAGTCAAGTTGTATATATGTCCCAAGCTGTGCTTTCTTGCCTAGTTTCATAAAGGAAGAAGATTTAGTGCCATTCTTCAGTCTGTGTCCATGTCTCTGATGCTTTTTGACCTGATGGCAAGCTTCTAGCATGTTTAACATGCAAAGAGAAGTTAGGACAAAAGTATTACAGTGAAAGAGTATCTGGAAAGAGGGAAGAAAACCCAAGTTAATGACCTTTTTCACAGAGAATGCACAGCACTGTGCCATGGGCTGTGTTTTGACCTAACTGCTCCTCCGTTCTCACTTGCCTACTGGCATGTGATGGAAAGAAGCAGGGCAGGATGTGCAGCTGCTTGCTCTGAGTCATACAGGAACCAACTGATCAGGGCTGAGAAAGAGGAGGAAACCATGAAGTTAGGGAGAAACCAGTGAGGCCCTATGGGACAGATGGAAATTGAGGGTGCTCAGATGGAAAGAAGTCTGAGAGAATATGAGTGAAAATAAAGAACATAAATATGTGGGAAAGCAAGACTGGTTAGTGATAGAGCATATGGAGCAATGTGTTGGGATCAAGTAAGAGGGGTAGGCAGGAAGGTAGAGTTTTGTCTGGCTTTAGTATTTTTTTGTTATCAGTCCTCAATTTTTATTAAGATATTGCTAATTATGAATTTTTTTCAGGTCTTGATTTTATCCGGGCTGAAGGGTTTGTGTTTTCTCACGTTGCTGATGAAGGGATTATAAATGCTTGTGCGGGTGGCCTGCTACGATACAGAAAACAAGTTGGAGCAGAGAACATACAGGTTTTTGCTGATATTAAAAAGAAGCATAGGTAAATATAAGCAATATTTTATGTAAATATGAATGCAATAATGATCTTATATTTTTTCCATTTTTTAAAATACCTATTTAGTGCCAGGAAAGTTAATGATATAGGGAGAACATTATTGTTTAAGCAAGGTCTTGCAGTGCTAGTAGGGAGTATGATTAAAAATAATTTCCACCTGCAAGCTGCAGGTTGCTACATCTTTGAAGTTTCCAGTAGTTTAACCTTTAGGATTTATAAAAAGGGTCTGTAAAACAGTTTTGCATCTAGTATTAAGAGAGATTTTGTATTCTTGAGTAGATGCATATTATGTTTAAAGAATTTCTTTGCTTGTTTCTGGAGGCTATGCACTTTTAGGTTATTTTTACTTATGCAAGAAGTTGTCATATGGAAGTATCCAAATCACAATATTTTGGCATTTTAAAAAGCTATTCTCTTTTTTCTCTTTCCTGCCAATGACACTGATTTCTTTTACTTAAATCAGTGCTGTCTCTTTATGGATTATGTTGCGTGATTATCAAACAGAAGCAAGTTATGACAGATGAATCCGGTTTTGTTTTTGCTCATAGTTTATCATAACTGGCACATGGTATTTTCAGCTCTTGAGGTGTCACTCTCTGGATTTTTTTTTCCTCAGAAGAACTGCTCAAGTGTTATGTATTATACATGCAAAATAACCTAATCAAAATGTTTGTGTGTAGTATGTGGGTAATTATAAGAATAACCAAGTCTGGAAGATCTTAAATGCCCAATGAACAGGTAATATATTTCAAAATGGAAAGGAAACAATGCAGTGTGGTCAAATTAAGCTTTTAAGGTCCCTTCAGAGTGGTTTCTTTCTAATGATTTCTTTTTATATATACACATATATGTGTATCTATAAATAAAAACACTAAGTACTAAAAATACATTAGACTGTTAAAAAAATAATGTTTGCATCATGTGTTTTTTTTTTCTTTGTCTGAACAATTGATTAATTGATATTTCCATTATAACTCCTGTTGTTCAAAGGCTTTGCTTTTTAAGAAAGCTAATGAGATTTTGGTTTCAGGCAGCTTCATAAGCCGAGAGGAAATGTTAAAGGACTTGTTGATTGATTGATTTGTTTGTTTTTAAATGTAGAAAAATATGTCTGTCACTGAGAGCTGCTAGCCTCCTGTTCTTTTAAACAGAGACAAGTTATCTTGGTAGTGTGCTTATTGTCTTATGGCTACCCTCCCTGTGCTGTTGTTAGAGTGCCTACTACTCTTAGGCTCTCTTTCAATGTCTTTGCATGTATTAGGTATTCAGCTGCAAAATGGGAGGTGATGTACTTCCTTTTGCATCCATTGATGCCATGAGTGGCATTACTTTAGAAACATGCTGCTTCTGAATATGGCCAGAGCAAGGCTTCTCCAAGCATTGTCCATCCAGGCTGACCCAGGAAAGAGGTTGGCTCCATCACAACTCATCAATGCAATATCTGCCATAGCCATTGTTTTGTACTTAAATGGAAGTACAAAATCCACAGAGTCAGGTGTTGAGCAATGGCTGGAATTCTTTCAAAGTTTAGAACCATTTAAATGAAAAGCTGCTCTTGCTCTAGGTTTTAGACAAAGTGCAACACCCACGTATCAAAGACTGCTATTGAAAAGCTAAGTTGCTGGTAACTGATGTTTCTAACTGTGGTGTGAGATGATTCCTGTGATTATATCATTTATAATAACTATACTTTCTGTTACTTGGACTTTGTGGAGTGAAGTGCAGGGTGTTAATTCTTGCTAGGCAACAGAATCTGATTTATGAATGACTGCACATCCACAACTCCCACTTCAAGTCAGAGAGCTGTGTGTGCTCAACATTGCTGAAATACAGGTGCTCGATGTGTAAGCAGCTGTCTCAATTGACACTTGGTAGTTCATACTTAGCAATCACTTTAGAGACAGGAGACCCAGAGCAATAGATGGATCAATTATAATTCCCTAGTGGAAAAGGTTGGGGTTTTGTCTCATCTTTGTATTGCAATGCCACTTCCCAGATTAAAACAGGACACTTAGCATCTCCCAGAAAGCCTGCGTTTGGTTGTTCTGACAGCAGGGAAGATGAAGAAATACAGTCTAAACATTCAACAAGATGGATAACAAATGTGTGTGCTGACAGTAACCACCAGGGCCGTTCCTGCTGTTTACAGTGCTCACGCTCTGACGGCAGATGTCAGCGTGGCCGAGACTGCTGCAGCTGCCGAGCTCTTCCTGGCTGATGGGGTTGTACTGACTGGCACGGCTACCGGATTGCCCGCAGATCCTCGGGAGCTGAAAGGTGAGAGCTGTCATACGAAGGTCGGACAACAGGCAGTGAATTGGCTTCTGGATTAATGCAGAAAGAAATCTGTATGTCCACTGTTCCTTAAGGAACAAAGAGGAAAGAAGAGAAACTCTGAGTGTGGGGTTTGATTTGATACAGCAGAACTAATTTGATTGAGCTGCTATTCAGCTTGTCTGTTGTGTATTTCTAAACAACAATTTGGAAGGATAAAACTGAAAATTATTTCAAGCTTTTATGTCACTGAATGATGCTGAGGCTTAAATGAGAAAAGTGCATGTAAAATTATGTTTAAAAAACTGCTATGAGGAACAAACTATTTTTATCTTTCACACTGAAAATGTTAAGTCCTGCAAGAAAAGTGGCGTTCTGATAAGGCAATATTCCAAACAGTTCCTCCAAGCAGAGGAAGTACTGCTTAGAAGATTGTCAGATGGAATACAAGCTAATTGATAAATAGAAAGATACTGCATCAAGTTAATTTTGAACTGATGTGGACTTTTTATCAAGGGAGAGCCATACGAGTTCTGACCTTTGCAAAGGTGTAATGCGATTGTCAGTGGCTGGATTCAATGATCATAAAGGTCTTTTCCAACCAAAATGATTCTGTGATTCTTCATATTTTTATATTGGCATAAATTTGGGCTCTCTTCATGGAACTGGACTGCTCCCATGCTAGAGTAAAAGTTCTGTCATGGGGGCATTTTAATTTTCTAGTTGTGATTTAGATTGATGGCTTGAATTTGAGTGTCTCACTACATAAAACAGAATGTGTATTTCTTCAGATTTCACTTTTGCTGGTGTGCTTTAATCTGCCATGTTGTAAAATCCCAGTGCAGAGTGTATTGTATTCAACATACCCTGTCTGACCAAAGTGGAAAACATTCTTAATTGCCATTGATACTCAAACCTCAAATCTTTTGAAGTAACTTGAAATAATTTAGTATTTTCAGGGTTTTATCTATATCATATGTGCTTAACCACTCTAAAAACTAATGCTGAACTTGTCAAATATGCTATGTCATACATACTAAATGTTTTGCTAAATTGTAGGCTATAAATGACTATGCTTCAATCACCAGCATTAAAAAGAAAATGATGGCTTGGTGTAAACACTGAGCTGTTGAATTAGTTGGGTCTTTTGGTATAGTAAATTAGAAGGGATACTTGGAACAGGTGACTGAAAGTTAGGCAAATTTTAAAGGATGCAAAATTTCATTCATCTAAAGCCCTATCCCTGTCTGTCCCCATCACTCCTAATGCAGATTATAAAATCCTTTCAGACATTATTTAAGTTAAATTCTTCTTTTATGCATGCACATGCAACCTCCACTGATGTCCTGAATCAGAGAGCAAAACCTGACCTCTAGGCCCATTGTTGTTTTATCACAGGACTCCAATCAGACAGCACCATGACTTCTGCTTTTCTTTCATGTAAACAAACATGTCAGTCTCTGTCTCGTTCTCTTTCCATGTCCAAAGAACAAAATGAATTGGAGTTGGCAGCTGTAATGAAGTACACACATTAATTTTGTGTTTGGATGTGTGCTATGAAAGCAAGAGCATGCAGATGAAGGATTTATTTTACTTAGGTTGCAGCATTTTGAATGTTAGCAGACTCTCTTGAGATGTTGGCATAAAACAGTTGAGAGAAAACCTTAAAAATCAGTATTCCAGGGTATGAGGAAATGACAAATTAGGCATATCTATGTCAGTGGGTTCTTAAAAGGAATCAGATCTACAGTCTACAAAGTTGGTGTTGATGTGAGTGAAATTTTGCATTTCACGAATTTATGCAGCCCTGGAAGTGTTGTATTATGATGATACACACAATTGGGCAGCTTTCATCACACTGCAAAGCATCTCTTGAAAGCAGAACCAAGAGACAGATGAGATTTTTGTCATGTCTTTTTTTCAGCTTTGTTGTGCAGTAATATAGAGTGGTTTTGCCTCTCTGTCTTTGTGTTGAATTGACTGATTTGTGATGGAGTGTGGAAAATGAGTGTTTCCCTGTCAAGCCAGAGAATTGTGTTCAGCAGGGTTTCGTTTGTAGTTTTTGTTGCTGCCTTCTTGTAGGCAACCATCAGCATTACTCCTCATGTAGGCTGTCAGGCTTTGCTCCAGGGTTCTTTGGGCATACTAGGGCATCAGTGGTCAACAGAGTAGGAGGTCTGAAAATCAGACTTGAGGTTATTATAAGGAGCTGGAATTAAAGCTGACCATTTAAAATTACAATTGATTTATTTATTAACCCATAGTTTCATTGAAGAGGTTATAGAAGTTTCTTTCAGTCTGCTGCAGTGTGAAACATTGTTGGGTTGGAGAGTGAATCTATCAGATTTTCACTTTGGCTGTAAGTGTCAGGAAATACCTGTTTTTGTAATCCAGGGTGTATTTTAAGTGACCATGTTAAGAGTCCAGAGCTTTGGATAATGATTGCTTAGTCACTATGTGAACAAAGCAAATGGCCCCAGCTGAGTAACCAGGGGAAATTGGGGTACGTCATGAAACCAAACAGCTGGCTGTGGCTGTCACCTCCTTAGTAACTGTTCATTAAAGGGACATCAAGACTGATTCACTCTCTCCCCTTTTGGTACTTCTACGTCAAAATAGACCTAATGCTGCTTTTGCATTACCCTCAGAGATAAATGGGAGATGTGAGTCTCTGATCAGTACTTTTTGTAAACCCTAGATTTAATGACAGTCCTTCGAATTAAAACACTGTGTTACAGTGGAGCATTACCATAAATATGGTGTTGTGTACGCTACAGTGATTACTGCATATGAGAAAGCTGTTGAGGGGTAGTTGAGCAAGTTATTGGCACAGTGGTGCTTCTTTTTACGCTGCTCTTTGCCATTGTTTTCAGGCTAGAAGCATTTGGCCTTTATTTTATATAACTTGTGCATACCATAGTTCAAATGCTTTCATTGTGCTTTGCAACCAAGTGCTATTTCATTTGATTTTATTAAGGACATGTCTGCAGATATACTGTCACATAAAAGAGCACAGTGCCCTCTAGTTACAGTTTATTGAAACAGAAATGTGCACGTTGTGTAAACCTTGAGATCTTGTCACCATAACATCACAAGATTGTCTCTTTTCCTGTGCCTAAAAAAAAAAGAGAGAAGAAAGCCCAGGGATTTAAAGCAAAGCTCTGTGATTAGAGACATCTTGACAGTGAATGAACATTGCCATGCAGAAGCACATCTCACTGATGTTACGTTGGTTTCTCTTAAAAGTTAGTATTTATGTTAACACAGCCAATAATAAATCACCTTCTACTAATCAACTTTAGACCTTGATGTGCTTGGAAATGACTTAAAGGCAGTGTCTGTAGCATACTTAATTAGCTAACCCAGTCTCATTGCAGACTGAGCACTCCCATTGCCTTTCTTCACATTGTCAATCTGAATAAATCTCTGGCACAGGATATGTGTGTGGACTCCATGTGTCATGCATGGATCACAGCAGGAAGTGGATACCTTGCTCCTTCAGGGTTGTTTTAGTTTCACTGCTTCTAGTGGAGTTAAGCTATTATCTTACACCTGTGTGATCATCCTCTTGATTATTTGGCTCTTAATTTTTCCTGCTGATGTGGAATAATTATAAACCAGCTACCTGTTAATGTGGCTTATGCACTTGTTGTAAAAACAAATGTTGCCTTTGAATGCAGTTCCTCCGGGACTGCTGCACAAATCTGTGGTCAGTCTGGCACCTTAATTATGCACTAGTGTCTATGTAAAGTAGATATGCTATTTCCAAGAGCTTGTAGATACTATATGAAAAAAAGTGATTTTTATAGAACAGCATTTCAGTAATAATGTTATAAATATCTAAATGAATTATTTTGTTGCTGTAAGCAGCATGACTATAAAAATATAAAATATGAATAGAAATAACTATAGTTTTAATCTTATATGCATGATCAATCTTATTTGTTGAAAATTTTCAATAAGGACTGTGTGGAACTGTTTTATTTTTGTGTTAAAATGTTTGTAAGAAGGAGTTATTGTTCCTGGATGGAAAAATGGTAGGCATTATGACTGAAAAAGAGATTCAAGTGTATTTTAATTGATCCCCATTCTTTGGTCAAGTAGGAAGGCAATAAATAATTTGTCTTCCCTGAAGCATAATTAATAAGTTAGGCTTCTGATGAAGCAGAGTTTATATGTTACGTTCTAACCATCTTACACTCTAAGTCAGGGGGGAGGCATCCAGTTGTATGGGTGCTTGTTATGACAGTCAGTTTGAAAGGAAAAGAAAGAGGAAGATGCTTAGGAATTCTTAAACTTGGATTTTTAAAGTTTTGTGGGTTTTTTTTCAGACCCAACTTCTGCAGAAATAGAATCATAGAATCAACCAGGTCGGAAGAGACCTCCAAGATCAGCCAGTCCAACCTAGCACCCAGCCCTGTCCAGTCAACTAGACCATGGCACCAAGTGCCTTATTCAGTCTTTTCTTGAACACCTATGGGGACGGTGACTCCAGCACCTCCAGCACCTCCCTGGGCAGCCCATTCCAATGCAAATCACTCTCTCTGTGAAGAACTTCCTCCTAACATCCAGCATAGACCTCCCCTGGCACAACTTGAGACAGTGTCCCCTTGTTCTATTGCTGGTTGCCTGGCAGAAGAGACCAACCCCCATCCGGCTACAACTTCCCTTCAGGTAGAGCCTCCTCTTCTCCAGGCTAAACAACCCCATCTCCCTCAGCCTCTCCTCATGGGGTTTGTGTTCCAGGCCTCTCACCAGCTTTGTCCCCTTCTCTGAACGTGTTCCAGCACCTCAACATCTCTCTTGAGTTGAGGGGCCCAGAACTGGACACAGTACTTAAGGTGTGGCCTGACCAGTGCTGAGTACAGGGGAAGAATAACTTCACTTGTCCTACTGGCCACACTGTTCCTGATGCAGGCCAGGATGCCATTGGCTGTCTTGGCCACCTGGGCACACTGCTGGCTCATGTTCAGCTACTATCTACCAGTAAAATACTTCAATAACTTTTTTTTTTTAATAATAACCTGTGGGGAACTTTTCCAGGGTCAAAGCAGCTATGCCCTTTGTTTCATCCTTAGAAATTGAAACTACAGGAACTGAGCTGTAGGTCAGTTTCTGCAGAGTCAGGTCTGTCAAAATGCAAGTCAAACCAAGTAAAGAGTTAGGTAATTAAGGGATGCAGAGGGATATGTACAGGCTGGTTCCATGGGCCAAGGTCAGCTGTATGAAGTTCTACAAGGCTAACTGGTCCTACACTTGAATCACAACAACCCTGTGGGATGCTACAGGTCTGTTCTGTAAAGCTGCTTGACAGAAAAAGACCTGAGGGTGCTGGTTGATGTAAATCTGGTCGTGAGCCAGCAGTGTGCTCTAGCAGCCAAGAAAGCCAACAGCGTCCTGGCTTGTATCAGGAATAGCATGGCCAGAAGGAGTAGGGAAGTGATCGTGCTCAGCACTGGTGATGCAGCACCTCCAATACTGTGTTCAGTTTTGGCCCACTCACTACAGGAAGGACGACATTGAGGTGCCTGAAGCATGTGCAAAGAAGGGCAATAAGGGTGGTGAGGGGTCTAAAGCACTGGTCTTGTGAGGAGCAGCTGAGGGTCTTGGGATTGTTTAGACTAGAGAAAAGAAGGCTGAGGAGAGACTTTAATACTCCCTGTAACTACCTGAAAGGAAGTTGTAGTGAGGTGGGAGTTGATCTCTTCTTCCAAGAAACTAGTGATATAGGACAAGAAGTGTTTTCAAGGTGCACCAGGAGAGGTTTGGATGGAATGTTAAGAAAAAAGTATTTACTGAAAGCTGTGGTACCAAGATCCAAGTTTAGTGTCTTCCATACAGCTGAAGAGATCCTCTGATATGTGATCAGGAATGTTCTTCTACATCATTTCATACAACAACAGAATGCAAAGTGAAATAGAAGTGAGATTTTCTTAACATCTGTTCAGAGCTAAAGGTGCTTTTTCACCCTGAGTGATTTTTTTTCATTCTACAGTGGAAGAATTACCATGATGATGAGTTTCTTGATAATCACATTTATTGTTGAAAAACTATGCAAATGAGAGTCTTGATAAAGTTTCAAAGATGAGACTTAATCTTTTATTTCTTTTCTGCAGAGGTTCAACACGCTGTGAAGATTCCTGTGCTGATTGGGTCTGGAGTGACTCTAGAGAATGTGAGGAATTACATGGATGCAAACGCTCTAATAATTGGTTCATATTTCAAGAAAGAAGGGTATTGGGCAAATGGTGTCGATCCTGAGCGAGTAAAGAAATTTATGGAACACATAAGTAAACTGAGAGAATGAGTTTGTCAGCAAACAGTGGCTTTTTTGTGTGTAAGTACAGTATGATGCACCATTCAGAATAAAGCAAAAATGTGCCTAAATGGCTAACAACATTGAAAGAAAATGCACATCGTAGCTGGCTGGGAAGGATGGTGACACTTTGCAATAACCTGGTGCTCTGATGTTTGTTTCTAGGCAGCACATTTCTGTGGCACTCAAAGCCATCATCGATGCAAAACCAAAGCTCTCCAAAGGCGTGTGTAATATATTCTCTCCTATAAGTAAAATGCTTATGGAGTTTAAGAGTTTGTAGTAAATGTTCATCACAGGTGAGATGAGTTTTGTTTTGCCTATGAGTACAATATTAGATGCCCTAAGTTTACAGCTAGGAGTATTGTAAATTGGACAAGTTAATTAGCCTTTTAGTTTTCCCATCTGTAAAATGATGATAATAGTACCTACATCACACAGGGGCTGTAAGACATAATAAACAAATGAATATACAGCATTTTCATCTCCTTAAATGAAAGGCTCTATTAAAGTTCAAGATCATTATTTTTTCATTAGAATTGTGCATTTATTACAAAAATGTAGCAGTTGTATACCACACAAAAAGGCAAGATAATTGGGAAATTGGCTTACTTACCATTCTTATTAGAGAATAAATGTAAATAGTTGCATTTTAATCAAAGTCAGAATTTTGTCAAAATGTTTTTTGCAAAACTGGGAGATTTTAATAAAGGTTTATTGTTATTTTCCAGCAAACTCCTATAGCATTGTACCTCTCCAGACTAGTATTAGTATGCACAAGGTGTAATTATGATGGAAGCCTTTCCACCAAAGCTGACAGGTAAACAGTGTAATTTTTACTGTAAAATGTAGAGGAAAAATATGACAGTCTCACTGGATATGTTGTAAGAGATTCTTCTTGAATTTGATCTTTAGTCTCTAAACAAGTTTCAAATAACCCAAGCAATGCCTGTTATGTCATGGCTGTGTAAGATGTAGGCTTATGTTTTCGTGTTGTGGGACTGGATGCTAAGTGCTTTGGCATCTCTCTGTCATTGACATCTATGCTACGAGGCTTCCGCTGATCCTAATGAAAGTCTTTATGGATACCAAAGCAAGTATATGAACACATTTTTTTGTGTTAGCTGCCCATGCCTCTCTGAACAAAAGATACATCCTCCTTCCAAAGGAAAAAAAAATCTTCAAGAAAGTTCATTTCATTAACATAATGGTGATTCAGGAACACCACAGCATGAGATGAAGTCTCCCTATGTATCTTTTTTCTGGACTAGTCTGTCTCCCACATGACTCCCATCAAAAGCAGTGAAATGTTTTTTGTGTGCTGACCTCATGGAGGAGAGATTCTTTAAACGCTATGATGACCATGAAATCCTTCAGCTTCTCTTCCTTTTCCTCCTAAATATGCTGACAAAATCTCAGTGCATAGAAATCCTTTCAGGTGCCTGTTTATTGTGGCCAGCACTATTTTTTAAGTCTGCAATTACATAGGTGCTAGTTAATCTGCCATGTGTTTGGACTTCCATCAAAATTCATAGTTCTGCCCAAACCACTTCTCTCCACTATTTCTCTTGTGCCAGCAGGAGCATTCATGTGGCCTCATGATTATTAGGAAACTGATTCTAGCTGAAAGTTGGCCAGGTCACACTCAGAAAAGGGTCGAGAAGAGGAATAAAACACAGGTCATCTTCCTTCTCCCTTGGGTCTCCAGCTCTAACTCCCAAGTGGCTGGTTATAGGCAGTGCAGAAATTATTTGAGGATCATGGAGATACTTTCTAAATCTGTCATACACACACTCATTCACCCACAGCATATTTCCCAGGCAAAGCACCAATATTCTTTAGTCTTTTAAGTTCTTAGCCTAAGTACTGAGTTCGGTCTTAGGTCTTCTTTCTTGTGAAAAAACACCATGTTAATAAAAATTTTAAAAGAATTAATTTAGATATCAGGGTGCTTAAATGAGTATATATTCTTTACTTTTGTGTATTTAGGACTGTTTTCAGGTCTTTCACAAGTTGCATATATTAATATACATCATTACAGAGAAGATTCAGTGGTGATTGTCCCAGTAGGTTATTTTCTAATTTAATTGTTATCAAATTTGACAGTTATTTTCAGTAAACCTGTGACAGAAGTTGAACATAAGCAATAAGCACATCTTCAAGTAGTCAGCTGAAAACTACAACCCATACACTGATAAAGATTGTTCAGTGATGATAAGTATGTTTAAAACCCCCTAATTGCCGTTGCCAAAAGTCACATTCATCCCTGTGAATGTGTTACCTGAAAACTCAGAAGTGACTGAGACTCTTAATGGGTTTTCATCTGAATAAAAGGTAATGAGAACTTCTTCAGTGCTGTATGCAAGGTGCAGTTGAAGTAAAGTCATACACAGTAGCCTTTGTAAGACAGAAACCCCAATGAATTGGTGTAATATTCGTAAGATGCAATGAATACCATAGACAGCACTTACACTGTCAGGATTTCTTTTAGCACACCATTGTGTGACACTTATGGAAGGCCCAGGACATAATTTGGGTCTGCATTGCTACATATGAATGGTAAGTGCAGAATTTAGGGAACAGAAGTAAAGGAAAGCTGATTTTAAAGCCTGGAAATGTGACTGATCGCCAACTCTTTATCATTCTTTGTGCCAAAAGTATTTGTCTAGCAGCATTAAGCATCTGCTTGCCTGTTTCACACAGATGCTGTAAATAGAGTTTGACCTTTTGTTCAGAAAGTGTTTGAATATTTAATGCAAAAATATGAAGTTATCAGAAAGGCTGTCTCTTTTGGGAAGAGTGTTCAATTTTTATAAGCCCAAGTTGTTGAAGTACTTTGGAGCGTGAACATCTTCAGAGCAGAACAAAGCAGGCAGTGCTAATGTGTAGAAACTCCAGAAGTAAATAACAGCTGCTCAAGAAGACTTCTATTAAATATGTATTAATTAATTTGAAGTGCATCACTTAAATATGTGAAGAGATTATCTTGTGTTAATTTACATTAAAACACACAGCACTTGTTAGCCTCATTACAGTATCCTAAGTATATCCTAAGCTATCACCTCATCCTACATTGAGCATTTTGTTGGGTGTTGATTGCTTTCGATTTGCCCTTTTAAAATGTCAGATAGTGGCCTCCCTTTCTTGTTGAATCTCTTCCTCCAGGTTTTGCATAGTTGCTGTACTTGTGTCTATTCTGTGCTAAGTGGAAAAAACTTAGAAAGAGATTGTGAAAATAAACAGTTATTGCCCACAGCTCAGTTCCCTGATGTGCCCACCTGAACTTTGTTCATGGTTCTTGCTGTTCACTTACGAACCAGGAGAGAGAACAGAAGTGTCCGTTTGTGTAGCAAGATGACATTAGAAGAAGGTTCAGTATCCCCTTTGGTACAGGAAAGATACCTAGTAAAATGGGAGTCTCTTCAGTGCAACTGTAAATTAAGCTCACTGATAATAATAGACTTTGTGGTCAAAATCAATATATAAATCTCAATAAACCTTCATTCCATGGATAAAACTTAAATATTCTTATCTGGACCTAACAAGACATATTGTCTTACCTATTTTGGTGCTGAAAATATGTAAGCTTTTAAGACTTATGGATGATTTCCCAGTAGTTTCTTTGCTGTTTCATGTAGGCAGCTGATCCAGTTGCTAAGCCATTCTTTCATTTCATTATTTTGATTCTGTAGACTATGTAATTAGAAGTTGGAGTCCAGTTGGTGTTTCCTGCAGCTATTCCAACAAACTTCTCACTGGGGGAAAAAATGAGAAATATAAAGAAGTTACTGGCAGGTCCTGGCATAGCAGGAAGGCTGAAGGAAACCAAAATATTTGGATTTAGTAAAATCTCAAAGACCATGACAAATTGCTGTGTTGCATGGTTCTCTTGAGAGAAGTGTGTGGGGATGTTTGCTGTACTTTCAGGGTTTTTGCAGCCTCTTCAGTTAAGACTATGAGTTCACACTAAGGTTATGTTTCCAAGATCATCTCTGCTGCTATGTGTGCTTAGGGAGACATTTTTTCCTAAACAAAAGATGAAGTTCTGTGGGATAATTATGGTAATAAAGGATGATATCTGTAGCAAAATCCACAGCTCCTTGATGTAAGAACAGATTTAGATGTATGTATCTTCAGAAAGAAGCTATTAAAGGCATGCATTACAAGAACTTTGCTTGCTTCATGTACCTTTGCCTTTACATCCAGTCAGTGTTTGCTGTGCAGAGGAACTCTAGAAGTTGTGCTTAGGAACAGAACTGTCTGTGGCTTTTTTGTCTTTCACATTTGTAGTGCTCAAGTATGTGACCTAAATACTAAATTGTTCAGAAAGGCTGGAGAATTGGGCTCAGGTACTCTTTTTGTGGGCTAACATGCTATGGTGTGTACTAGAATTGAACTTCCACTCCACAGTGCAGCTGCAGAAATGCCATCAGAATCTAAAATCTTCCAGAGAGACAGAGCTGTATTCCTGCTTTAGAGCTGTCAGGGAAACCCATGGTGATTAGCTCCTTGCTTTTATAAGAACCAGTGCCTGTACTGGGGCTTGCAATAAATTGTTCACGTTCAGATATTATTGGAACTTTTCTCTGTTTCCCTGCTCTCCCTCCCCCTTCCCCCCTTAACTATTGTTCAACTCGTAGCAACAGGGATTATTTGATCCTTTGAACACTTGTTTTAGGGATTAAAAAAAACTGTACCACTTAGGATGTCTGCTAAAAACCTGTGCTCAGGCTAATAACTTTGATCACATTGTTCTAATATGGAAAAATCTCTACTTGGACAGTGTCGAAGAAGTTGCAGTTTCCTGACTGCAATCATATTCTGACTTCATCTGTCAAAAAGACTTTGACATTCCCTCACTCAGGTCCAGATAGGCCTATTAAATTCTTGACTTGGATTATTCTTCAGCTGGTAAAGTTACTATTTGCCTATGTGCTATCTCAGGCCTTGAGGCACTGAAATATTTCAGTCTTCATAGATGGCTCCCTTTCTGCCCTATGCTTTGCACACAGACAGAAAAACATTGGTCTTTCCTGTCAGCCTCTTTAGGTCTGCAGCAGATAGGGGAAGCAGAGGCAGCAGCTGAAATGAAAGCAAGACCAGATGGTTTCTAGCAAAATGTTTAGAGTATTAAATGCCTTTTCACCCTAATCTTGAAAAGCACAAATGGAAAAGCCTCTATTTCTTTGCTTAGAGTTTGAAGCTTAAAAGTAGTAAAGGTAAGAAGAGTCTAAGGTGTTTCTTGTTAAACACTTAAGGATAGGAAAATATGTGAGAGTAATTACCTTGATTAAAAATGTTGATCTTATTGACAGATAGGTTTCTTTCAAGATGTCAGAAGGGGATTTTGCTGATTTGGGGTGTAACTCTCTGTGTTTAACTTCTCTTTTTCCTGTCACTGTCAAATTTTCATTGTTTCACAAAGTAAATTCAGTGTCAGACAGCAAACAGTGTTTCATCATTTGATTTTTCCAGAGACATCACTCTTCTTGTGATCAGTGGGACAGAGATGCTGTTTGGTCGTGTAGATCACTGCGTTACTGAGAGCTTTGTATATTAAAATGCAGCTTCTACTTCTGTCCTACTACCTGTGCAAATGAAGAAGGAATACCCAGTGTAATGGGTAAGAGTTGATGTTTCAGTGGGTATTTAGGAATATTTTATTACTTAGTGAACAGCATTAAGTCTAAAAATGCAAGTTAAATGTACAATTTTTTTTTTAAACTTACATATCAAAATTTGCTAAATCTGATAAGAAATCAAAAATTCAAGGTAGAGTTCTTTGACTTTGTGTTGCAGTCTTCATGTTAGCTGTGCCATGTCATACTGCTGTCAGAATAGGGTCACAAAACAGAGGGCATTGAAAAAATGTTTTATACAAATGTAGGAGGAATCCTGAATTCATCTGTAAACACAGATGAGAAGGATGGCAGCGCAGTAAGGACAAGAAAAGATGCTCAAGTTTCCCACAGTTCCTGCCTCATTGTTTATTCCATCTTCCTGCTTTTTCAGTTTGCCTCTCAAGCCTTTCTTGTGCATGTACATAGATTATAGTATGCAGAAGACTAAGAATAAGCTGAAGGCAAAAACTGACTTAATGAATACATTCTTGTGCTAGAGAAAAGATTTTTTGTCCACAGATGCGCAAAGGAAAAACAGAAAAGCAGCTGCCCTTAGAAATGGAGTAAAAGTAGAGATGAGTGCCACGTCACGATGCTTTAGTCAGAATCCAATGTGTTTGAAGACTTTGAGGGGATCTGTACTGTTGTACAGAGATGTAACCAAGAGGAGAAACAATATAATTCTGGAAAAATATTGCAAGTCTCGTGTCTGAGATTCTGTCCTGAATAGTGCTGACTTTTTGTCACCTATCAGCTGGATAATAAGGATAAAAGGAAATCACTTTCAACCATTCTGTTATGGTTGATAATAATCAGTTGCATGTCAAAGTCTTTTGTTTTGCTTAACACCAAACTACAGAGTTATACTTGCATACTGTCATCTTTCAGAGGAAGACCCTGAAAGGCACTGAGATCCTCATTTCATTAGTTTCCATCTCTTCTCTGCAGGTAGTTTGTATTTTCTGAAAGCCTTTGTGGCAGAGACAGCAAAGAAATTTATGTGGCAAGTGGGAGAGTAGGTGAGATGAAGTGGAGTTGAGGTACTGCAAACAAGTGAAGGCTTCTTGGGTCACCTGGCCTGCAAAATTAGGAAATAAGAAGTGCAGTTGATCAGTAACAACTTACTACATTACAGAGTATCTGCAGGACACCCATGAGGTGGTGAGCACTGGAGTTTAGGTGAACTGAAATGGCTTATTTTTCTCTGTAGACTATTTAAAGTATCAGCTGAAGCATTCATGAGAGCAAATGCAGTTGGTAGCATTTGGCCTGTGAAAATTACAGTTTGTAATATTTTTCTAGTAGTGATTTGAGATCTTAAAGGATTGTATGAGTTATATTTCAGTCAGACACTGAAAACTTTCAAGTTGCAGGGAAGAATTTTTTTTACATAGCCTTGATCAAGTAGCCAAAAATAATACAGGATTCCTCTGAAGCACTAGCTGTGGCTACAGCAACACACCCAGTAAAATAGATCAGTGGTCCAATTTGCTTTGACAACTCCTGTGTAACTAAAAATAGGAGAAATAGAAGAGAAAATTTGTAGGGGTGGTAGTAGCTTGTATGTTTCTATAATTTATCAAGATTTTAGAGCATAGATTTCCTTTGGGAAATATTAGTTCTTAGGTTTACAAAGTGCCTCAGTTGTAAATACTCATAAAAATGACAATTTGGTAGGTCGTATTTATTCTTAGGCGGGTCAAAGGACATTAGCGTATTCCTACTAGATAAATCTGCCAAGTAGAGAATTTCTTTATGTTCCCAAATCACAAAAGTACCTCTTGTAGTCAAGGAGAAAATGTCACATTATTGCCAATCAAGGACAACAAGCAAGTATATCGATTTCTACCTAATAATTTTTGCTCTGCTCACTAAGTTTTTATCACTGAAACTGGACACATCAAGGGATTGAATTTAATATATACATATAGTGCTGATTTATTACAGGAGGGGAAATACAGTCTGGCCTTACTTCAGCTCAATATTTTAACACTTATTTTATTCCTTGCATGGAAGCTTGCAATGGCTTTCTACAGACAAAGCATATAACTTTCAGATATCCCTGGATGTGCACAAATCTTCAGCTTGCATACATACACTGGCTGTGAGATGTACGTGCATCCTGCATTTGGTGGTCTTTACAGTCTTGATTTAATTTAAGACTTTTTACATGTGCAAGTCTGTAGTAGGGTTGTCATTTCAGAGAGGCATAACTAATGGTAAACTTGGGGAGAGTGCAGTGGAAATTGGAGTGCATATAGAAACAAAAGGTCTAAGTGCTACTTGCTGAGCCTGGTCTGAAAATGTGTTGGCTTTCACCTAATCTGTGTGTATTTTACCTCAGCTGTGTATTGTTATGCCTTATATACAAGGGCTGTTCACACTGGAATCATAGAATCACAGAATCAACCAGGTTGGAAGAGACCTCCAAGATCAGCCAGTCCAACCTGTCACACAGCCCTGTCTAGTCAACTAGATCATGGCACTAAGTGTCTTATTTAGTCTTTTCTTGAACACCTATGGGGAGGGTGACTCCAGCACCTCCCTGGGCAGCCCATTCCAATGCCAATCACTCTCTCTGTGAAGAACTTCCTCCTAACATCCAGCCTATACCTCCTCTGGCACAACTTGAGACTGTGTCCCCTTGTTCTGTTGCTGCTTCCCTGGCAGAAGAGACCAACCCCACCTGACTACAGCCTCCTTTCAGGTAGTTGTAGACAGCAATGAGGTCACTCCTGAGCCTCCTCCAGGCTAAACAACCCCAGCTCCCTCAGCCTCTCTTCATAGGGTTTGTGTTCCAGGCCCCTCACCAGCTTTGTCACCCTTCTCTAGACATGTTCCAGTATCTCAACATCTCTCTTGAATTGAGGGGCCCAGAACTGGACACAGTACTCAAGGTGTGGCCTGACCAGTGCTGAGTACAGGGGCCACACTGTCCTCCAGGCCACACTATTCCTGATCCAGGCCAGGATGCCATTGGCTGTCTTGGCCACCTGGGCACACTGCTGGCTCATGTTCAGCTACAATGTACCAGCACCCCCAGGTCCCTTTCTGCCTGGCTGCTCTCCAGCTGTTCTGTCCCCAGCCTGTAGCGCTGCTTGAGGTTGTGGCCAAAGTGTAGAACCCTGCCCTTAGCCATGTTAAATCTCGTCCCACTGGCCTCTGCCCAATGCAGCAGAAGGCTAGCATCATCCTTCTTGGTCTCTTCTTGGTAAAACTTGACATTTTGTGATTGTTTTTTGTTGATAACTGCACAACACTGCAGAGGATTTGTCCCACTCCACAAATGCAGTGTCTTTGAACTCTCTGTATGCAGTGAGAACCATGGCTAGTGGTAGAGGTGCAATCCATGAATAACTTCTTGGAAGGCAAGTGTGTCTGAAAACTGAATGGAAAAATCTTCACCACAGAATTAGAGAATGGTGGAGGTTAGAAAGAGCACATCTAGGCCAACCCCCTGGTTCAAGGCAGAGTCAGACAGAACAGGTTGCCCATGGTTACCTACAGGGTAACCTGTGTTTCAGTGGTAAAGGATAAGGTCCTGAGTTAAAACACAGGTTAAGTGAGCAGGAACAGCTAATTTCATTACAATAAATGTATGGAGCAAGTACCAAGAGAGCAGCCTGTTCTGTTATCATGTAATTACAGGTTCTGCTGTCCTTTTCACCTGTCTGGGCGAAAGACCTGAATTTTGATAGCTCTTTGGCCTTTTAAGAACTGGCAGCCCTTCTGTAGAACAAATAGCTGTAGAAGCAGCTGATGGATCTGCTGCTCATGTTGATAATGGTGTGGAGAGGACCTAGGCTGTATTATTTTCTGATGGAGCAGTCAGAAGGATGTATGTTGAGTTTCTTCTGACGTGTCCTTCCCCAACCAGACATTTTGTCAGGAGGTTATATTCAAGGATTATGTCAAGATTTCCAGATGTCTAGTAACCCCAGCCTTTTCTCAGCATGTTAGCAAATCCTTTCTACCGTGCATGAAGAGCAAATCTGACACTTGCTGGGAATGCCCACTGCACGTGGTGTGCACGCATGCAGTACATCTGATATGGCTGGGGCTCTTGTGCTTGTGCCGTCCTGTGGATTTTCACCAGCACAACAAATTGAATGTATCCCAAACATCTTGGGTTTACTGTACATGTTAGACCATCTGTACAACACATGTGCCACAGGTCTAGCGATGCTTTAAGGGTCTGACACTGCATGCACTGCAGCTTCTGGTGATGCATTTCAGTATGGGAGGAGTTCAGAACACAATCATGGGACACTTGAAAATCAGGATTTTCACTAGGAAGCTCTAGGAAGAATTCTTCCATAGGAAGAAGATGACTTTTGGTTCTTCATTCTTCTGACTTGTCCTACTGTCAGTACACTTTCCTGTTGCACAGATTTCAAAAGGATCTGAGAAGGCACTGGTTTTCAGTTCTGGGGGGTCTCGTGTGTCTTGGTTGGAACACATTTTCTTTATCAATGGGAGTTCAAGCCAGAATACAGAAAGCTGTAGTTGGCAGAGCACTGATGAATCATGACTTCCTTCTACCCAAAAAGTCATGGTGCTTTTTTCCCTCCGAACATTTAACTTAACTTGCAGGGCTGACAGAAGCTGTAGACCTCTTTTTCTTTCTTTCTTTTTTTTTTTTTTTTTCCTTTCCCCAAATATCCATTTGCCTTTCCATTTATCTCCTTTGATCTATAAAGTATAGAACCTGATGGATGCCCTAGGTAAATCAAACATTTTCTGTCTGCCAAAACGGTTTTGCAAATGCTTATTTCATGCCATTACCATTTTTCTATTTCTAGCAGTAAATCAAAAAGTATCAGCCATTCATCCACTTTAAAAGTAATGCCTTGCCTTTGCATAATTACACATACCCAGTGGAGATCTGTATGCACAGTAAATCTATTCCTTTAAAAGGTTTCGCCTTAAGTACCACAGTGACATAAATTGGTGTAGCGCAAATTTATTTATTTAAAAGGTTTAATCTTTTAACTGCTTGGGTAACTGTTACACTTCCATTGTTTGATTTGGGCAGGGAGGGCTTTTATTAATGTATCAGATTTAATTCTGCAGCAGCTGTTTATGCAGAAAGGTCTCACGACTGACGAGGACTCGCAGCAATTGGTGTGTGTGTAAATTTATTTTCATTACAGGTCTATTCTTAACTGGTGTTCAGGGGTTCTTCACTGTATCTCCAGTAGATCCTTGAGAATTAAATAGCTTAACAAATGTAATGAGCAAACTTGAGAGAATTATCACAGGATGTCAGGGGTTGGAAGGGACCCAAAGAGATCATTGAGTCCCAACTGCCCTGCCAGAGCAGGACCATGCAATCTAGCTCAGGTCATATAGGAACGTATCCAGATAGGCCTTGAAAGTCTCCAGAGAAGGAGACTCCACAGCCTCTGTGGGGATCCTGTTCAGTGTTCTGTGTCCCTTACAGTACAGAAGTTCCCTCTTGTGTTGAAGTGGAACCTCCTGTGCTGCAACTTACATCCATTGCTCCTTGTTCTATCAGAGGGAGCAAGTGAGCAGAGCCTGTTGTCCCCCCCGACTCCCAGCCCTCAGATATTTATAAACATTTATTAAATCCCTTCTCAGTCTTCCCTTCTCCAGACTGAAAAGCCCCAGGTCACTCAGCCTTTCCTTGTCAGGCAGTGCTCCACTCCCCTAATCATCATTCTAGCCATCCACTGGACCTTCTCCAGCACATTCCTGTCCCTCTTCAACTGGGGAGCTAAACCTGAATGCAGTATTCAAGATGAGGTCTCACCAGGGCAGAGCAGAGGGGGAGGAGAACCTCCCTTGATCTGCTGGACACACTCTTCTTAATACACCCCAGCCAACCTGGTATATTTTCAAGTGAAGTAGAAAGAAAAAATATTCTTAATTGTTCTTCGTAATTTTAAGGGCAGGACTCTATGATGTACTTGTCTGTGTGACAGAGACTGGATTAGTAAGTGACAAAGACTCGGCTTTGAAACTTCTGCCTTAGAATATGCTCATGGGAGCTGCTAAGTGGGAGTGCTGGAGTCTGCAGCCTTTCCCACTGAAACAGCCTTCCCCCTGTTCTGCAGTTGGGAACTAAAGGAGCCACCTTAAAGGCTGTGAGAGTACCTCATCTTCCATACTGGTGCAATCTTTGTCTTCCCATGCTGTTTGCATCAATGCTAATCAATGTTAATTATGGTAGTGGGGCCTGTGATGTACTCATTATAAGAGCCATCCTATTTCTCTGTGCTTGTACAGTCTGTAAAACAATAGAGCCCTGATTGGGGTTCCCTAGATGCTACAAATAGTAATACAAATTGTTGTAATAATGAATACGTGGCTCATGGTGTAATACAACCAAACTCCGTTCATACAGCCTACTGAAGCATCACATGGTAATTCTGTCTGCTGCTACCACTACCTGTGGCATACTGGATATGTCTTGACAGTTGGGGCCTCAGTGCAGTAAACCATTTAAGTTCTTGTTAGTCTTTAAGTAGATGCATGTTTCTAAAATCTCCTTTCAGTCTGTGGTTGCTAGTGCAAATGTATGCTTAAAGCTAGGCGTGCGCATAAAAGCTCTTCTGGCTCAGCACCCTTGTTGTGCTAGATTTATTACCACTACTCCATGACTATACTGGAAGTTGATGGAACAATGTACAAGCATATATGTTTCCTTCATAGGCTGAGGGTTATAGATGCAAGAGTGGGAAGACGCTTCCTCCCAATATCTGAGCAGCTGGTTGGATTGCCACCTCCTGGAAGTGGGTGGAAGCCAACAACTGGGAGCTGACACTTTCCTTCCTCCAGAGGCTAGTCTCCTTCCCAGTGTCACTCCTTGCTGGGCATTCTTGTACTAAAAGCTGATACCTACAGGTGCAGTTTTCTGCTATGAATTTGCTTCAATTATACTGTTATCCATGCTGGGAATTTCAGCACCATTGTTTATATGCATTAATTGGTATAAATAATTGCTATTCATCCCCTGACTCTGCATCTGCAGGCCTTGTGACTTCCAGTGATTTAAACAGTCTCATAATTGTTTTTCAGAGAAAGTATTCCACAAAGCATCCCATATTGCTTGTTACCTGGTTTGTTATGAATATTGGTTCTAGTCCATTTTTTCAACTCCCAACAGACTGCATACCTGGGTTTTAGTTATCTGTGTGTTTGTTAGGTGTTTGCTTATCTGCCTGACTTCAGTTAGTTCTCTGTTGTGTATCACACTGTGTCTACCAAGCCTGTGGAACAAAAGTCTTTTACATTGTTAAGGTGTCATATTTCCCTTCTTGTGTGTGTGTTGTTTTAAAATGAATTTGAGTCAGTGCTGAGTTGCTTCTGTGTTTGTACTTAGTGTAAAATATTTGGTATAGCAGCCAGATTTTTCAGTTAACTTTGCTTTACTGAAATTTCATGATCTACAGCACACCCTAGTGTGTGTTATTTGGAAATCATAAAGTTCCACCTAGTAAATTTTACTTCCTTTATGGTGAAGCAAAATGTAGGATTCCAATAAGCTAAGTCCTGGGAATTAGATGCCTTGTATCCAAGATGGGAAGCAGGTTGAATCCCTTGATTTATGGAACAAAAAAACAGCCTTAGAAATCAAAACTATAAGACATTCTTTTATGAAGAAACCCTCTGTATCATGAATTTATC
Organism: Pogoniulus pusillus; assembly: GCF_015220805.1. Taxonomy (NCBI): domain Eukaryota; kingdom Metazoa; phylum Chordata; class Aves; order Piciformes; family Lybiidae; genus Pogoniulus; species Pogoniulus pusillus. The sequence continues at coordinate 13,544,485 of NC_087283.1, forward strand.
TGATTTGCAATCTGCAACGTTGGACATATTTTACAATAGACCATAAGGAAAAGCAGCCTGGGTTGTGTGAGAAAAGAGTATTTGTTATGTTCCCTTTTAGACTGGAGAGAGCATGGAGACAGAAGCCAGATGTAAATAAAGCATTGTGGAGGAAACCCACAGGCAATATTCACAGCTCAGAGCCTAAGTGACTGTTTGCTGTTTTATGGCCAGAACACTAGAAAAGTTTTCCACCTTTTATAAATGGTAAAGTCACTTGGTTTTTCAAGTGTTGGTACCTGTATTTTGTTTTCAGCAGCCAACAGGTCCTATGATATGATCCCGCAAAAGGGATGTGCACCTGCCTGACTTTTTGGCTATCTTATACTCACCCTTGTCTGGATTAGGATCTATATTTCAATAATTTGATTTTTTTTTTTAATTCTCCAAATGCACATAATGGCAAGGGTTCTGAATTGGATGCTGTCAATCCCTCCAACAGGGAAGAGAAGGGAAGAGAAGGGAAGAGAAGGGAAGAGAAGAGAAGAGAAGAGAAGAGAAGAGAAGAGAAGAGAAGAGAAGAGAAGAGAAGAGAAGAGAAGAGAAGAGAAGAGAAGAGAAGAGAAGAGAAGAGAAGAGAAGAGAAGAGAAGAGAAGAGAAAGCAGGTTTCAGAAGAACTGTGAGAAAGATATTTAATTACATAGTCAGGAAAGAGGCAGATATTTATCAGAGGTGAAATCAAATTGGTGATATGTGGATAATGCAGAAAGGAAGTGAAAACAATGTGAGCATCAGAGAAGAGCCTAAGCTTTGTAAGTTACAGTGATTGAAGTTAAATCTCATGAATTCTCAGAGAGAAACAGAGAATTAATCAAGAGAGATGAGAGTTAACAGTGTCCTAACCTCCCAGCATGTGAAAGCTGTACCCAGTGTACACTGCAGATGCCGCTGAGCACTCAAGCGGCTTGTGCAAGTTCAGTGTGTCTGTAGAGTTCTTGTTGTCATTGTTCACTGTGTGTGCTTAAGCCCCAAACAGCTGAGCTGCCCAGAAAAAAAGCACATTTGGCCACTGAATGCTGCATGCCAGCAGACAAGCAGTGCTGAAGCTATTCTTGTTTTCACAGAGGGCCACAAAACCCTAACAAGTACAAGACTGCATATACCCTTGACCATCTTGCAGCTCCAGCTTGGCTCAACTGAAAGATCTAATCCTGTATCTCTGTTAAATCTACAAAGCATTAATTGTCTATGTAAGACAAAGTTAAAGGTGGAGTTCTCCTTTCTGGCTCACTCACATATGAGAAATACCTAATATTTTGAGGAGACATAAGTTTCTTCTCAGACCTCTGGCATTTCACTCTTTTCAGATAATTCAATCATTAATGGAAATAAGCATTTTGTTTTATGTAAATAAAACCCAAAAGTTTGCAATAGCTTATGGTTTTTATTTCAATTACATGCAAATCACTTTGTGAAATGTAAGGGGGAAAGCAGCACAACTGGAACAGCACAATTGTTTCCAAGAACATTCATTTCAAATCCACATACAATATTTCATTCATGCTTAATTATTTCCCCAATGCTAGTCTAAGCATTACTAGTTTCCTTTGTCTTTCTGCTTTTGCATGCAGTGTGATTAGCAAAACTGCTTGTGCTCCACCATCTCCTGCACGTATGGGGTTTAGCCTCATTGTTCAAAGGGTGGAGCAACAAGCAATATGAACACTCATGCTGCCAAATTTGGCACACGTGAGCCCTCCAAAGTATACAGATATCACCCATTTCATTTAAATCCCTGTCCATATTTTGCATTGATACCATAATGGCAACTCCATTGTCTGGGTGTATTATGTGAAGCAGCTTTTCTCCCATTGTTTGTGCACTGTAATCCTTGAGGTTTCTGTAGTCATCGTGAGCAGCTTACTTGAAAGAAATCACTTAGCTCTCACAGATCGCTCCTCCTGAACCTGCTGGCAAAAGAACAGCCCATGACTAAAGCATGAGACCTGTGATCTTTCTGAAGAAAATCTCTTCAACAGAGTTTATAATTCGTTGCTTTCACGAGGCTCTGTTCTCAGGGTTTGGACTCAGTGTTATCTTTCGTCCCCCATGGATTTTTCTATGAGGCATGATGGGAGTGTAGGCTAAAAAAAGACTTAATAATGATGGCCATGAATGTGTACCCTAACAACATTTTACACACACTTCAAATACTGGCAAAGGGAGACATCTACTGTTTGACAGAAATTAAGGACAGTTGTTTATTCTAATTGCAGCAGAATCTTAGCCTTTTATTCTTCTTTGGTACAGAGAGTGGCACATCCTGCTGTGAGTCTTTTCAACAGACTTTTGAGAACTTAATGCTTGTCTGCTTAGGGCAGAATGAAAGATCCCCTGGAATTTATCATAGAGAAGGGGCTGCCCAGTTCTTTCTAGCATTCAGTCATCTTCTTGATCAGTGCCTTCTCCTCTAGTGGCACTTACCTCTTATGGTTGTGTATATGCATGCTGTTGTAGGTAAAGACATTTAGTATTATCTGTTCTTTATAAATTGTACCTTTTACTGGTTTTAATTGCACCTCAATTTAATCCTGAGACAGTAATTTATGACATTTTAAAGGCAGTGGTTCCCAAACTGAGGTCTGCAGAAAGTCAGCAAAAGGCTTCTTTGTAATTTGCAAAGTTTCCAGCTCTTTTTTCCAAAGTCTAGATCACATTATAGGACAACTATAAATATGGTATAACCACTGCTCTGCTCTTCATTTAGCTTAGCAATAGCTCTTTAGACAGCCCTGTTGTATCCACATAGGCATTATGTGTGGTCACAAAAGCTGACACCCTTGTGATTGCAAGTGAAACAGAGCAGTGACCCAGAAGGCAGTATTAATGTTATTATGCTAAACTGCATAAGCCTGAGAATCTGATTGTAACACACTGGAGAATCTGCAGTGACTTTTGGAAGCTTTGAATCTGATCCATTATTGTAGAGAGTGATTCAAATTCACCTTTGCATCTTCTTGCCTCCAACGTATCATGTGAGAGAAGACAATCAGACAATCTGTACAAGCTGGCTTCTTACCTTCCACCTTACTGCCTTTCTGACTGCAAACTCCACTCTTGCCTGCCGTGTGGTCAGAACTCAGACCCAAGAAAGCTGAAATAATTACTCTGTGGTCCCAGAAGAACAGGAAACTTAGTCCAAAGTTTTGTAAAATTTGGGCACTCACTCAGCACCCATGAAGTTGGTGTAAGGTTACAAGTGAAGTCAGCCAAGGACCCTTGACTTAGTGAGACTTATGTCAGCTTCTTTGTGCATACTCTTTGTGTCTACAAAGTAATGTATGTTTGGGGTCAAAATTATATGTAGCTGGACATTAACTGTTTTCAGACTCCATATGCACCAAGTTATGGTACAGATTTCTCACACCACTGAATAATATCAATCATGGAAATAGTATCAAGCAGACACTTTCAAATGTCATCCTTCTTGATACTAGAGTATTTTGTTCGATAGCTGATTTTACAACACACATTTTAGATCTGACTTTGAACTTCATCTACTTTATGCTAGCCCTTTAATTAGAGTTTAGAGAAAGCTTGGATTCAATTTTCTTAGATACATTCTGCAAAAGAATGAAGAGTGGAGGAAATGGTTGTAGGAGAGTCTCCCATTTTTAGCTCCTCTCTGGAAACCTTGGAGGTATTTTGTGAAGGTATTTTTTAACTGAGATTTAATTTCCTCTTCAGCATTCATACATGATGTAACATATAAACATGTAAGCTAATTTTAGGACTCTCTTAAATTCAGATTTGCTGTCGCTTTTCCTGAAGGGGTCACAAAATGGCAACTCTCTACCAGTAAACTGAATTAGGCTGCTCAGAAAGTAAAAAAAGCAGCATAAATTACTACCGTAATAAGAAGCTAAAATAGCAGAAGATGTTTGCAGTTAAGGAGCTCACTGGGATAGTGCTTGCTAGCAATCTATGTTTTATTCCAAAACACTAGCCTATATTTTTGGATCGTCTTTCAGGTCTGAGAGGGTACAAGGCCATTAACAGTTTTGTAACCTTCTGCACCAGCAGTCCATCTTTTTGGCACTGAAACTGATTTTGCTCAACTTGGCATTTTATCACCTGAGAGTGTGCAGGGAGACAAAAGAAACACTTTTTAGAGCAGCAGTGGAATGATTTAGTTCAGTCATACTGTTCTTCAAATTCAAACTGTTTCCTGCAAGCTGATGAGGCAAAAACTCCTATTTGCTTAATGCCACATAAGGTACATTGAAAGGCTGAGAAGAGACAGATGTGCTATATCTTCACTTCATATGCAAAAATCTGTTATATCCTTTATTTGCATTCAATTAGAAGTCAGACCCTGATGAATATCTAATGCAAGAAATGGGGAAAAGATTTGCCATCAAGCATATGCTTTGCTTGGGTGGGATCTCTGTAATCTACTGTTGTGTCTTCCTACAGTGATTAGGTCATTTTTATTGCATTGTTTACACCTGTGGTACAGAGGTGAAGAATGTTATTAGATGAAAATCAAAGTTAGGTACCTGGTTTTAGAAATGTTGTCTTTTTTCTTCATAGAGAGTTTTGGAGAAAGTGCTGTTTCTTTCAAACAGCCATTCTGCAGTTGCAAAATTTCCCTTACCAAGTGGCTTTGTTTAAGGATTTAAATGCTATAGCATTAATTTTATATTAATTTTCCTTTTCAGTATAGATTTGTTTGATTTTCCTGGTAATCCAGAGTATAATAGCAGGAATTCATAAGTTTTAAAACTGTATTGCTGTCAAGAAGTGAAGATTCAGATTATAATAGGAAGTAGAAGTAGCAGACGCTTTCAGAAGAGATGCTGCTACCCTGCGACCTGGGAGTTTATGGTATCTAATGAGAGAGAAAGGTAATACAGAGCCCTAGATGTTAGAGATAAGCAAAGCAGCTTTCCTTCACTGCAGCATAGTTTTCCAGACTTCTGTGGGAATTTAGGGAAATCTCTACCTTCCTAAACTTGGATATGATTAGACACCTGCTGTATTACATTTTATCCTCTTTCTTCTCTCTGGGCCACTTCCATCACACATTCTGGGGAACAAGTAACATTTGTTACTTTTGTTCCTCTTGTTTGGATGTGATAATGTAAATCAAACTATCCTTACCCATATCCAGGTTAACACATTGAAACGAAAGGGAAATCTCAGAGTATTTTTAGGTGCTTTGGAGACCTAGGCAAGTAGAACTGTATTACTTGCACAGGCTTCAAGTTCTGATTTCCCCCACCCGGCATTATGATAATAGGAAATGTAAAGTTTATTTAAAAAATTAAGAAGTGTAGCTAGGTGAAAAGACAGAACCAGCTCTTGTCACATACAGTTGCCTAATCCTTGTGTTTTCTCCAGGAATCTTTGACACAGAAGAACATTCAGAGAAACAGCTGTTCTCTGTCCAGCAAGATTAAATGTCTTGTTTTAACAAAAGCTGTCACAGTTATCTGTGAAGGTAGCAAGTATTTCTGATAACTACATCAAGTGGTTTGGGGCAGTTTCTCCAGAATGACTTGGGTCCTGGTGGCTGTTTCTGAAGACCCTGTAAGGAGCAAGACTGAAAGCCAGAACGCATCATTCTGTTGGTAGCAATAGCCTATCTCTGGCTGAAATCATTCCTAGTGCGCCTTGGCCTATCACCTAGTATGTCAAAACCTCTGAAAATATGCAGTGAACCCAGCACACTGAGGTCATGCTGAACTGGCTTGTGGTTATTTTGGGGTTTGCTGTATGTTAGGGAAGGGCTTGGCAGAAATCTGCCAAGTGTCTCCTCATGAGAATGCCAATGCACCGATCCTGTGGTTGATTTCTGATGCTTGCTTTTAACAGGTGACTTGAGGATTTGGGGCATGAAAGGGAATTTATTTTCTTAGTTTTTCAAAGGATACCATTCCTAGGAACCTGAAGAGGAATGTGTAAAACATCCTAATGAAGGAAATTAAATAGTGAATCAATGCTGATAAAGGGGACAAAGACAACTACGACACCAGAATAGCAATGACATCTAGTATTTTTAAGAGCCCAGCATACCACAGTGGATATGGTGAGGTTATTGGCAAGATCTGATTTACAGCAGGACTACTTCAAACTGCTCTTACTGCACCGGCAAGTAGAATTTAAAAGGTATGTGAACATTTATCTCAGGTACTAATTACTTGTTACGAGTAGACGCTGAAATGCATAAACCCACGCTGGAATTACACTGACAGATAAAACCAGACCACACGGTGCTGTACAGAAGAATACAGCCGGCAGAGCTGTCCCTTCTTGTATTGAGGATAACTTTTTCTCGAGCAGGCAGCATGGAGCCGAGCCCCTGCAGCGGCGATGGCCGCGGCGAGCTGCAGGCAGCCAGCAGGTGGAGCCACCGGGCAGCAGACGGGGCGGGAGCACGGGAAAAAGGCCTTCCCGCAGCGTGCGGTGGGATGCGTTGTGCTGACTCATGTGCAGCGGGCAGTGCTTACCGAGGGGAGTAACCGCCGTACCGTCAGGTGCTGGCTGGTTATCGTGTACGGAATCAAATCTTAATCCATCTGATTGCAATAACCACGTTCCCACTAACTTCAAGACTCAGGGTTCCTCTAGGAGTGTAGCATGATTCACAGAGTACTTAAGGGATGCGCTTTGCACTGTTATTTTACATTATCTTTTAGCCTACATTTTCATTTTAGTAACTAATATTGTTAAAAAACAAACCCAAACCACCCAGCCCACAAAAACTAATAAATAGCTGTTGATGCAGCCCCAATAACCTGCATTAATTGTTAAGCAGGGTAGTGATGCTTTGGTTTAGTGATAAAAATTCCTTTCTCTTTGATGGTTGGCAGACTTCATTGCTTTTAATTTTGCTCCTTGTAAATCTGCTTACAGCTGGAATCTGGGGTGTTACTTTTTAAAATGAACATGGCATTCTGGGTCTTTGCTCATTTTAGGAATTACATTTGCTTTTTACATCCCAATCATAAAAATCAAGAGCACCAGCAGACCTGTAACATTTTGAGTTGTTACACAGAGAGTTATTTTATGTAACCATATAAAGCATGGGGAGGTTAAGAAGTCCCCAGCGCAGCCACAGGAAAGGGACAGAAATTGTGAGTTATATTCTGTTTTCCTCATCGTGTTTTTCTATCTTCTCAACAAGAAACGACTGAGGAGAGATGGCTTACCTTAAAACAGAAACGAGCTAGCAAACCTCAAGACCTCTGTTAATAATTAATTCTCGGGGAACGGCAGAATTTTGAACATTAGGCAGTAACTTTTGGAAGAACTAGTGTTAAGGAGCAGTATGGTATTTCAGAGCCACATGTGAAACAGCTGTTGAACGCTGCTTCAGCGCACAGCTTGTCTGGTTATGACTGGTGCTCTACCAGCCTAGCATGCTGCAGTTCACCAAGCTGATGGCTGAAAAAAAAACTGGAAGTATACAAAAACATTCCCAGATTATTTTCTCAGATTAGGGCCAGGGACCTTAATGGCATTCTGTGGCAGGCAGTCCCTTCCTTCCTTTTGTAGCTGCTCAGCTGTGCTCCCGAGGTGCTCTCCAGAGCAGCATGCCTGGCAATGCTGTGACCCTTTCGCACTCTTCACAAGGGCCGTGCCCGTGCACCGCAGCAGCAGCAGCACATGCTCTCCGGGGCCTGTCGGGCTGTTCAAACGAGCACCGAGCTCCGGAGCGCGGGTACGCCGCGCCCGGCTGCAGCGGTGTGCGGATTCCGCCAGTCAGCACTGGCCCCGCGGGCTCTGCGACGGTTTGCTCCGAGTGCCACTGCGGGGGCAGGCGGCGAACGGAGGCGGCACGTAAGCACCTATTGCCTAACACCGCTCCGGGTTAGGCGTTTTCCCCGCGGAGCAAGCGCGGGAGCCGCTACAGGAGCCAGGCTGACTAGCGGAAGAAGCTGGGCCCGTTCTGTGCGGCCTGCCCTCGCCCCGCTCCCCGGCCGGCACGGAGGTGAGGCGGACTCAGCGCTCCCTCGCAGGGCGGCCACCAACCCCCGGAGGCAAACGGCAGGCCCTGGGGCGGCAGGCAGGAGGCCTGACTGCGCTCCTTCTCGGCGCCGCCGCCGGAGTCTTCTTGCTCGGCCTCCTCCGAACCGGGCGATGCGCGGTGTCGGGTGAGGTAGGCGGCCGGAGGAGGCGGAGGGAAGGAAGGTCCGCGGTTAGGGCTCGCCGCGGCCCTGCTCCAGAGGGCCGGGAGGCGCGGCGTGCTGGGACCCTTTGGCGGGGCGGGCCCCGCTGACTCCTTCACTTCCACCGCGGCCCGCTGTCAGCAGGGTTTGGCCTTGGCTTTGCCTTCTTGGGGCCGGGGAAGATTCCAGGAGAGGTCGGCTGCAGCTGTGTCAGCCGGGCTCTGTGGGGAGCGGGGTCCGTGGGCGGTGTGGGGCGAGAGGCAACGGGAGCCTGGGCAGGGCTGGGCGCCGGCTGAACCCAGGCAGACCGCTCTCTATCAGAGCCTGCGGCCGCCCTGGGTTGCAGAGCATCGCTTGGGTGCGGCGAGCCTTACAAATCTTTAACCTTCGCTTTCTGTTTTCCCCTAGTTACACTGCGGCTGTATCATCCTTTCAGCCATATTAATCCAGGAACTGGCGTAGAGAAATAAATTAAAGATAACTGAAGTGTAATTAAATTCAGGCTATTTGAAAGAGTTTAGAATTCCGGTTTTTGTGCAGCCTATTTTAGTCATAAATAAATTTTAAATCGTTCATAACGTTGAGCTGAAGTTCATACGAGGCTGGGCTCTAAAGATAAGATTTTCAGAAGGTGATGATGCGGGAGCAGAAATGCAGTTTGGGCCAACAGCATTGCATATGGGCTAATGGTGAGACCAGTACTGTGTAGTGACCAGTGCTCCTTTGCCTACTGGAGTATCTTCATTTCCTGCCTGTCTACCAAGTGTTACCCAAATAGTGAATGTCTGGCCTGTTTAATCATCAAGTCAGGTCTTTATGCTGTTAGGAAGTTCTGTTCTTTAGCCTATCTCAGTTGCTGTGCACTTTGCAATTGGTTTAGCCCTGACTCTGATCTCAAATTTGTTATAAAACAATTCAGATGACAGAGCTGTTTCTTCTGCCTCATCTGCACAGTAATTGTCCTGGGTTATCTTCTGGGTATCTGTGCTTGCATAAGTATTTGTTGTCTTGAAGTTTCAGATCACATTAGATGCTTTCTTGCAATTGTGTGGAGATTCTCATCCCATGTTCTTGCTTATCATCGTGTGGTGTCCACCAAGACAAAGCTGGTTCCTAGTGAGAGGATTTGGACCTATGTCTGCATTGTTCGGTAGATTTGGAGTTTGTCTTGTAGGTGACTTTTGTTCAATGTACGTGCACATTACAGTGATGTTTACTGGAGAGCATACATGTATATATGTGTTACCTCAATAGGAAATTATAAGAACAAGTGAGGACAGGTCAGAAGTAGTCCAGGCTGTGTACTGGTTAGACTATCTCTTGTGTGGACATTTGGGAAGGCATTAATTTTTCTATGAGTGGAACAGTCAGCCCATGGTCTAAAAATACTTTTGCCTGTGAAGGAGGGAGTAGGGCAATGGGATGGGAGTGTTAAACAAAAAAGAGATAAGATTACATTCCCACTACAGGTTAATCTGGGGACCATCTTTGGTTGTTTGCATTAATAGGATTTTCAGTGAGTTGGGTATGATGTGATCTTTTGGGCTTTTTTTTTTTTTTTTTTGTCATTCTCTCTATGGCATTTTTCCTTTTCATAGAATCATAGAATCAACCAGGTTGGAAGAGACCTCCAAGATCATCCAGTCCAACCTATCACCCAGACCTATCCAGTCAACTATTTCTGAATGTGCTTGTTAGAAAACCCCACTGGTTGTGGCTTCAAAGATGAGATACAAACACATGATATTTATCATTCTCTTTGGATAGGTAGAGCCAGATATTTTTTTTCCTTGAACTACTGAGCATTTTCAATGGCACATGCAATCGGCAGGAGCTGTGGGGACTCAGCCTCTCTAAAAGCCAGGCCTAATTTTAGTGGTCATTGATGTTTCTAATCCTCTGTTTGTACAAATCCAGTAGTTTACATTCCTAGTGTTTCTTAATGTTTGGGTGGATTCTGTAGAAAATAATTTGGAGCCAGAATCAACTTGCAGTTTTGTTTATTTATCAGTTACACAATCGAAATTGATAAATATTTTTAGCTGTTGTCTGTTTCTGCCTCTGACACCTAAAATTTGCAGCTCCTTCTAATCTGTGACAGGATTCTTGTTCCCTTGTAGTTCATTAGTGTTTTCAAATATGCTTAACTCTCTATTCTCCTCACCTAGTAATTGTGATCATTAGGTTTATATCAACTGCAACTTTGTGCTCTGCATTCTTGGAGTTGGCTTCTTTACAGACCTCACCAATCTGTGAGGAGCTGGAGGTTTGCAGCAGCAGAACTTTATAAGCAGTGTGAGACTAGTAGGCTATCTAGTGATATGTTTTTTGGTGGTTTTTTTTTTTTTTTTTATTGCCTGTTGGTTGGGATTTGTGTTTGGTTTGTTTTTTTTTTTTTCATGGCTGCATATCACACTAGCAGGTCAAACTGTTGTGTAGTCTCTGTGCTGCAACTTGTTCATGTATTGCAAAAGTGACTTGCTTTCAAGGCCTACAGTGTATGGCTAACAAAAAACGCTCAGTAAAAATTGTCTGATTGAGCACTTTGATTCTTTGTCAGAACCTGATATTTTCAAAGAAATTCATGACCATAGATGCCTTTGTAAAAGGTCTGTGCAGTGCTGGTCCACTAGTTTGTGTCTGCATTGAATGTAGGAATATCCAGGATGATTACTTTATGTGTATGTGGTTTGAGTTTTAATGGCTCACACTTGTGCTCTCTATGTACCTACTATTTAAAAAAGCCTCGACTTGTGTGTTCTGTACATCAGCTACTATATTCACTGCAATTCAGGACAGGACTTAAAACATAGTGAATATGCTAAGAAATCATAGAAATACTTGAAGGAGTTGAATAAGGGCAGTTGACCTTCTTGTAATTTGTTTGAGAATTCTTAGAGTGAATTCAAAATTAAGCAGGAATGGCTCTGCTGTGCCAAGAACCTTTTTCCACCAAGCCAAAACTTGGGAACTTGTGAGTAAAATAATTTAGTATGGAAAAAAAGACCCAAAATTGCTTAAGTTCATAGAATCACAGAAACATGCAGGTTGGAAAAGACCCTCAGGATCACCAAGTGCCACTTAGAACCCTACTGTACAAGATTCACCAGCTTCAGTGTGATTCCTGTTTTCATTATGACCTGGGAGGTTTTTTCACTCTTTAACGAATTTGCAGTTTAAATAAAACATATTTTATGACTAGATTCATTCAGAGAAGCCTCAGGGCAGCTGTTCACCTTTGCACTGCTCAAGAGGCCCCATCACTCTAAGGAAACTTCCAAGTATTGCCAGTATGGTGGATGGAGTAATGCAGGTGGATTTCTGTGGACAGTCAACTTCTATGCGCTACAGGAACGTTTTGGGTTTCTTTCTCTTGAAACAGAATTTCACTTACAATCAGATGAGTTTAGGAAATTGTGGAGGTCAGTCTGTTTAGTTGATGGAAATCATAATACTGCTATTAGTGAGAGTGGTGTTGTCTTTTCAGCTTGCCAAACTGTGTTGCTCAAACATGCCCCAGAGCCTCCACACAGAAGAGCTTTGCATGAAGTGCTTGCTGGATTTAGCCCAAAGAGAAGCAGCAAAGTAATTTCAGCACTTAGGTGGTGGGGTTAGTCCAAGGTCATGCTAAGCAGGCGTAGTACAAGCATGAATCCATTCCTATCTCACTTAGAGGAGGACCTGAATCCTGTGGGTTTTCTCAGTGCTGATGTGAATGTTACTCTGAATAGCAGTCTGCTCACCTGTTGTAAAGAATGTAAAAACAAATACTTTATCTTCTTGGTTTTTAGCAGCGTTGGGCTTGGCAGTGTTAGCTCTACCAGTTGTATATTTTGGGGTGGTTTGTTTCTCTTTTTTCCTACTTCTCTAGGATGAACAAGAGCAGCCATTCATTTATTACTCTGAGTTTGAATCATGCTGGATAAGATAATAGCCAACTCTGGAAGCAGAGTGTCACTCTGCTGTCAGTAACCAGCACACACTGCCTTTCTGATACATGCCTGTGTCATAAGCCTGCCAAAAACCCAAAAGCGGTGGTGGTGAAATGAAGAACTTTTGTTTTCCTTAGGCTTGCATGAAGATGAAAGAAGTAGTGAAAGAAGTGCAGCTGTTTAATGAATTTCCTACTGTGTCTCTGCAGCTACAGAGTGTATGTGGTCCCTTCAAAAAATCCAGATTTTTGTTTAGTGTCAGCCATACTTGGATACTGCAGTGAGGCAGCTGATGTTAAGTCAGACATTTTAGTGTGAAAGCATTCACTTTCACAATAGTTAATAATTAATAAGAAAAACTGTGTCACACATTGGTAGAAACTGTTTTAGAGTCTGAAAAAGCAAACACCTGTTCAGTAGTGCTAATATTATACATACAACAATAAATCTGCATTTTTTGTATATGTGTTTATAGTTTCAAACATATTTGTTACCTTTTGTTTCCCTGCAAGCCCTTTCCTCACTCCATGTGCTTAGTGAGGAAGCTTTTTGTTACTGTTGTGCCAAGACCTTGGGCCTTATTTTCTGAACACGCCTCCAACTCTGCTATGGGGATGGAGTTTCTTCATTTCACTTTATGGGATTTCCACTCATCTCATTGGTCTGAGTTAATGTGTTTCATTAGGAGTGAACCTATTTTTGAAAGATGAGGTGAAGTTTATTTTTAGTATCTCTTCCTATTTGTCTATCATTAAAGCAGTTGCTAAAGTCTAAAGTCTCCGCTTGCTTTGCCAAACAGAAAGCCACAGATGGATTTTTCAGTGCTTGGCATTGTATAACACTCCACTCTAGCAGGGCCACATTGGAATTCCGTTGTTACTTGGAGGGGACAGCATGTTTGCAAAGATCTGTCTCAGGCTGCAGGATGGGTGCCTGTGGAAGTTGGAGCATAGTAACTAAGAAGCTTAATTCAAGTGGCTGGCTTATCAGGAAGCAAATGGGAGAAACAAAATAAGGGGTAGAATACTGTTCTTCAGGTATATTTATTATGTAGAAATTCCCCAAAGGTGCTCTGTATTACTGATTTTTTTCACCAGGTCACACTCCTGGGGTGACAGCAGCAGCATTATGTAGCCGTGCTCCTTGTTGCCATCTGCAGAAGTGAGTGGGCTTAGGCAGCAGCAGCAAGTGAATGAGATGAAATAGGTTTGGTCTTGGAGGGATTGTGCTCAGCGTCCAAGTAATTGCCCCACATTGAGCCTTCTCACTGTGTCTCATCTCGCTGTCTTTTCATCTCACCTGTCTGTTCAGAGTCCTGCCTGTTGTACGCTTACATGCCTGTATTCCCAAGGCCCAGTTTCTAGAGCTCCCTGTTTATTCCCAGTCCCAGGTCTCCTACAACTCCTGAAATCTGTTCCATTCCTTAGGCTTTTCTTGAATCATCGAGGCAGCCTCTCACCTTCAAAAATCAGTGTAAATGTTTAAGTGTGTAACAAAACTGGGAAAACTCAGATCTGAAAACAGCAAGTGATTTGTGGCAAGACTTAGGTATTATCTCATTGTCCTGACAGATTTGTCAGTTACAGTCTGTTGGTTGTGGTGGAGTGAGGCTTTGCTTTGTCTTTCCCAGAGCTGACCACAGCGGTGAATGCACACAGCAATTGCTCTAGGCAAAAGGCAATGTACTGTAGAAGAAGACAAAAACTTTAAGTCTCATTTTGGATACCTGACCTTGTTGGGTATTCTGAGTTTGTCATAAAACCATTTTTTCTGGTGTATGCTGTGGTTTCATTTTCAGATTCAATAACCTTTAACTGTTTCCAAGTAAGTTTTGCTTTCTCTTTCATTTCAGTGAAAAGTAAGTTTTTTTGCGTATAGTAACTGTGTCTCTTTCAGTTTAGACTAACAGACTCCTGAATTATATTCCTTCCTAAAATCTAGCAGTAGAGACTTAGTTTCTGTTGCTGCAATCAAAATATAAATTATATTGTAAAAAATCTTTTCCAGGAGCTAACTCACCAAGATGCCCATCAACATCGACAATGTGATGCAACTTTTCTGCCATCTCTCTCAGGAGAAGGGGATGAAAGCTGCTGTCAAACACTCTGGTCGGGGAGCACTGCTGGCAGGTGCATCAGCATTTCTTGGGGGTCTGATGGGAGGTCCACCAGGAATTGCTGTAGGTAAGTGTCTTTTGTTTTAGGAAGAAAATGTATTGTTAACTCCATGAGTACAGAAACTGGGAAATCTATGTAGTGGGTGTGGGTTGAAGGTGGTCAGCTGTAGAGGAACTTTCTGCTGTTATCTTGGTGACTTGAAAGGCCTCTACTTACCAGAACCTTTCTTGGCCCCCCAGAGTATGTGGGGTGTTGATTTGGTAGATGAAAGCATGAATGTGTGCAACCCCAGAAACTGATGAGTTTGGTCTCTGGGAGGAATTTCTGAGGGGCAGACTTCATGGAAGTAGGAGGCTGCAACATGTGGTACTACAGAAGCAGAGAGCTTGGGCCCCTCTGGAAATCTGGCAAGAGACTTTTATCAGCAGAGAATGCAGTTGTTCGTTGGGTGTTTCCCTTGGGCATGGTTTCACTGAATGGTAGGGCTTGTCCTTCAGACACCAGAGCCCTGTGGAGGGTTAATTTGTTTCTGGTTCCTAGCTTGAAGCTATTGCCTTTGATTGTGTCAGGAGTTGCTTTGTGATTGCTGTGGATGTAAAAAGCTTTACAAATCCTTCTTGGTGCTTTGAGCATCATACATAAACCAGGTTAAAGCAGACACATGCACAGCTCTGCCCTGATTTCTAATCAAGGTGGGAACACTGCTGATGAAGGCTGTGGATAAAGGTTCATGTTTTAACATTAACAGGTAAAGACTAACATTTCTCTTTTCTAGGAGGAGCATTTGGTGGAATTCTTGGTGCCTGGATGACTGCAGGCCAGTTCAGGCCAGTCCCTCAGATTCTGTTGGAATTGCCTCCAGCTGAGCAGCAGAAACTCTATGATGAAGCTGTTGTTATTCTCAGGAACTTAGACTGGACCGATGTTGCTCAACTGACTGCTCTTGTAATGGGAAATGCTAGTCTTCAGCAGAAACTGACAGCAGTGCTGATAAATTACTTCTCCAAAGAGTTAAGAGCAGAGATACAATATGGAGAATAACCCTTTCCAGAGCAAGCTTTTTTCAGTGTAATGAAATGTAGTCCGACAGTTGCGATTCTTCAACATAGCAATTACTAGTTCTCAGTACTAATCATGAATACAGACTGATCTAAGTTTTATTTTGACTTCTGCATTTGGGGTTTGTTTGGGTTTTTTTTTTGTTGTTTCTTTTTGGTTTTGTAAGGATAGTGTTAGATTACTGGATTGTCCTGACAGTAACTCGCTGTGTAATTTTAAATAACTCTGCACTGGAACTGAATTTGGAGTCACTGAAGGAAATTAAGCTTCTTTTATGCTGATGTGCCACGAATTAAATTTTCATTGTCATTGTGTTTTGTTTAGAAGATTTAGTCCTATTTATGTAAGTGCTTTAAATTTCATGTCTGAATGACATGCAGGTGCCAAAGTAGCTAGGGCACTTGCAAGAATTTTACTTACTGTTTCAGGCAAGTTACAATAAGTAATGTTATTCTACTGTGAACTCAAAGGTCTCAAGTCTGACTTTATTCTTTATCATGTATTTATTACAGTTTTCAAGTTTTTATTCCTTTCTGCTAGAAGTGAAGCCAATACCTAAGCAAGTTTTAAGCCACAGTTAAACATAATGTACTCAGTTATTAGTTTCTGGTGTCCTGAAGTGTTAAAGCACAACAACAATACTCTTAAAAACTTTAAACAAGGGGAACTGAACTGTCCATCTTTATACTGTCCCCAGCAGTTCTCAGTTTTCATTTAAGTATTCAGCCTTGTAGTGGACAGCCTGCAGCTGGCACAGTGGTGGTGGTGGGATATGCCAGCTGCAGTTACCACTCCAAGCTCTAAATGCAGTGTTGCTGAATGTCCCAGCCAGTTGTTCATTATTTGTTTCAGAACACTTGTAAGACAAGTTCCTAAGTAGAGAAATGTGTATATGTGCCTTTTTTTAATGTGTGAAAACAACTAAAACTGTTCTGCTAACTTCATTTTCCCCCTAAAATAAAGATATCTCTCTGTGTACTGAGGTTTCCAGAATCTGGTTTTAAATGGTGAAGCTTTAAACTCAGAAGTTGCTATTGTATACATTTGATTAACTTACTTCTGCAGGTACCATTTGCCATTAATAAATTCCACGTGCTTTCCTGCTTGGAGTGCAAGGCAGTGATTATTCTTCTCATGGTTTGAAAATACTTTTTCAGTCATGAAAAAGATGAATGGAAGTGACTGGTAAGTGGCAATTCCTTGTGCTGTCATGGTTTTATAATTGTGAGCCTGAAATAAGTGCATTTTCAGTTCATTAACAGACTGCACATGCTGCAACTGGCTTTTGGAGACTTTACATACTCTGTATTTCCATTTAAAACTGCTATTTTTATGAATGCTGTTTCTTTTATTTGCAATTTTCTGATTATTTCACAAATTAAATTCACTCTTTCCAAAAATAACATACAGCAGCAGATGATCAAATGATACAGCAGCTTATAATCAGCTGCTCAAACACAGACATGAAAAAAAGTTGGTATCTAATTATAAAGCAGCCCACAGGAAAGATGTGCTTTCTGTTAATTTATAATAATATCCAGTATTTAAATGAGTACAAGCTTCAGACATCAATATCATGACTCCCCATTTTACAGGCATTCATAAATGTGGGTCAACACGTAGGTGGTGAATTGATTTTTGTTACTCATGTCAGTGTAATAGACATGACTGGAGCATAGATTATATGAGTTGTATCTTGTCTTCTTCTGCGTTATCTGTTTCTTAGGATATTCTTTCAAATGCTTTTTATTATGCCCTTAATAAACAAGTTAGAACTATGATCTTTTAGCCTTCACTGTGGTGTAAGGTGTCGTAAGGATATCAACAGGAAGTGGGAGTTCTGCTTGAACCAGTGTAGGTTGTGTTAAACCACACTGCTGCTGACCTGAGAACTCGTGTGCCACTGAATACCATGTCATTAGTCATAATAAATTTAACTTCCACAGATTTTTAGGTGATCAAAGTGGAACCAGGAGTAAATTAATTGAATTCTATTTGTTTTCTGTCTCATTATTCGACAGGTTTGATGCTTGTGGAACTTGGAAGGTGCCAGGTACTTATTTTCAAAATGGTAACAATAGATTTACAGTTTAGTCTGAAACACATTTTACTGCTGGTGAAAGAAGAACAGACCACAGCTCAGGTGTTCATCTCCAGTTGGACATAGGAGTTTGGACATTGGAAATAACCACTTCTGATTGTGGAGACCCTACCAGAGGTGGATGAACATGGTATTCCACAGTAGATTTGTTGTTTGTGTTTGGTAGTTTATGACAGTTCACACTGTTGAATTCTGTGGAAAAATCAAGTCCTACCTTGACTGCTCTCATTACAGCCCTATGCTATTGTATCAAGATCACTGTGACATTTGTTCCATGGCTTTATGCAGGGATTTGGGTAGGTTAAAAGGTCTCTTCTAATTCAATCATCTGAAGAAAAGGCTATCTGCATGAGAGTGTAGTAATACATGTCTGTGGCTGTTCTTTGGTGGAAACTTGGCTGTCCACTGCTCTGTCTTTTATTGGTATTGGAGACAGCCAGAAGGCAGGGACGCAATCTTCTGAAATCTGTTCCAGCTGCTTAATATCTGGAACTGAGTGTGAGGTGGAGTTATGACCTAGGAAACAAGCAGTTGCGGGAATCAGCTGAAAGAATCACTATGTACATGTTTATGTAAAGAAACCATCTGGGATGCTGGGTATTAACCTGGTTTGGTTGTGGATGTGGCACAATCAAGCTAGGTTTTCGCTGGTGGATTGTATATATTTAGTGTAAAATTGCCCCCCACCCCTTGTTTTTTCCACAGAATGTAAAGGGTTGGAAGTAACCTCAAAATACCATCTAGTCCAACCCCCATTCCAGAGAAGGATCACCTAGAGTACATCACACAGGAATGCATCCAGGCGGGTTTTGAATATCTGGTCCACAACCCTTCTAAGCAGCCTGTTCCAGTGTGGGTTTTGTTTGTTTGTTTTCAAGCTATCTGATTTAAAAACAAAAAGCAAATATGATTATAAAGTGTTCTGTTAGCAAAGAGGGAATCTATATATTTTTTTTCCTACAAAAAGAAAAGCTGTCCTGAATTCGGATAGATTAGTAATTGAGATGTGCCATCTAGTGGCCATCAGAGAATTTCTTAAATTCATGTAAAGGCAGCCTCATATGGATAACACTTTACATTTTTCCAAGGAGAGTAAGCTTAATTTCTATTTTCGCTCTTAATGCAGTTCAAATTCATCAAAATTAGCCATTTTATTATATTAGGAATACCAGGCTAGCCACAGACTAAACTAGAACTCGTGTACATTCCCTGTTTGAGTTTTTATCACCTTCAAATCTGGAGCTCGAAGTTTGGAGAGGTTCTTGCCTCCTCTGTGTGTCTGGCCATGTGTAACTGCTGCTTAAATGGGCCCTGCAGGACTGAGGAGTACCAACCCTAAAAGTTCTGTCTTTTGATAGGCACTGCCACAGCACAAACTTCCTAAAGGTCCTGTCTAAGCGGCATCAGAGAGGCTCCTAAGTCCTTTAGAGCAGCATAAGAAGGCAACAAAGGCCCTGAACAGGCTGATAGAGTGGTACACCATAGTTGCACACTATGATGCCCATGGTACTGCTTAATTAGTTGCTATGGTTCTTGTAATCTGGGGACTTTCCTTGCTGATCTTGGTGAGATCCTTCTGCAGTGGAAGGTAGTTCCATGTGATGCTTTTAGCTGACCAATGCTGAATTGACAGCAGGCAGTGAGAACCTTCCCAGCAGCAGTAATCTGTCCAGAATGTGATGGGACAGAGAGCTGCTTTGAACCTCAGAGCTGAGGGGTGTATGAAAGACCTTTGGACTGAGGGGGCCATGTAAATTGAACATTGGCTGAGCTGTCTGGCTTCTAGAGGCTGGTCAGTAAACAGCTGTCAGGCTGGTGTTGAAGGCCATTGTTTCAAAGGAGCTGGAGACTCAGCGTGGTTTCTCTGAAACTTGCTGCTGAGCAGACACTCATCAAGTGCCTTTCCCATTTATTCCCAGTCCAAGGTCTTCAACTCCTGAAATTTATTCCCTTCCTCAGCATCTTCTTGTTTCATATAGGCAGCCTCTTGCCTTCAGAAACTGGCATGGAAATGTTTAAGTGCATATCAAAATGAGGAGAAGTGAAATGTGAAAACACCAAGTGATTTGTGGCAAGACTTAGGACAAGGAGAAAATACATGACAGATTTGTCAGTTGTAATCTGCTGATTGTGGTAGAGTGAGGCTTTGTTTTGTCTTTTTCCCAGAGCTGTGCATGATGCCGAACACTCCTTTTGTTTTCTGAGTGTGTCATAAAAGAATTTTTCTGATCTGCTCTATTGTTTTCTTTGCATATCCGGTGGCTATTTCGAAATAGGAGTGGGTGGCTGGGAAATGAAAGCGAAAGCAAAATCAGTTTTGCCTTTTTTAGCTGTGCCTCTTCCGTTTTAGACTCACAGACACATCAGCTCGGTTCAGTTTCGGTTGCAGCAATCAAAACATAAATATCTTTTCCAGGATCTTAACTCACGAAAATGCCTGTTAATGTTGATGATGTGATCGTCCTGTTCTGCTGCCTCTCAAAGGTGAAGGGGATGAAAGCTGCTGTCAGCCACTCTGGCAGTGGATTGCTGATGGCAGGTACATCAGCATTGATTGGAGGGCTGTTGGGAGGTCCACCTGGATTTGTTGTAGGTAAGTGTCGTTTGTTTTAGGAACAAGAATTGTTGTTAACTCCCTGAGTGAAGAAACTGGAAAGTCTTATGTAGTAGGTGTGGGCTGAAGATTTTGAGAATGCATGTATCTGAGCTTGAACAAGCTGCCACTTATATGTTGGCATTTTAGAAAGGAGGTGCGAGTGTGTTAGTGTTTCCTTCTAGGAGTTAATAGCAACCTGACTTTGGTCCTGTGTGATAGATGGGAAGTCCTTTATAGGTCTGAGGTTATTGCTGTCTAGAACTACCTGAAGGGAGGTTGTAGCCAGCTTGGGGTCGGTCTCTTCTGCCAGGCAACCAGCAACAGAACAAGGGGACACAGTCTCAAGTTGTGCCAGGGGACACAGAGGCTTGATATCAGGAGGAAGTTCTTCGCAGAGAGAGTGATTTGCTATTGAAATGGGCTGCCCAGGGAGGTGGTGGAGTTGCCATCCCTGGAGGTGTTCAAGAAAAGCCTGGATGAGGCACTTAGTGCCATGGTCTAGTTGACTGGACAGGGCTGGGTGATAGGTTGGACTGGATGATCTTGGAGGTCTCTTCCAACCTGATTGATTCTATAGTGGTACCTTTGAAAATCTTTGAATAAGCTGTTAACAAATAGGGATTCTTTTTGCTGGGTAGAGCCTTGGTTCCTACCTGCTGAGGTAGACCAGTATCCAAGGTATGACACAAAGCAGAATAAACACAGGCTCTGAGCTCATCTGTGCAGACCCTACTCCAGTGCTGTGGTTGGGGAGGGAAGAGGAAAGAGTTGAGGTGGGAGCAAAGGAGCCCAAAAGATGGTGGTAGCAGTCAGGGGTATGTTAGTACCTGGTGACCTCAAAGAAAGAAATCTCGGGTGTAAAGCAGAGGTGAACAAGTTTCTTAGCATTAGCATGGCATAGGATTATCATCCCAATGATTTTGTTTCTGTACTTCTACCAGTACCTGTGTGATCTGCCTCTTGGTGAACTTGTTATTCCCTGTCACTTTGGGTCTTTGTCCTTGTGTGGAAAATAATGAGGAGAGATTCTAATAGTAAAGAGTAGTCTCTCCTTCTGTGTCTGTTGAAGTAACAGTTGTCTAGCTTGAAAGCTGCCTGGTCACTGAAGTCATGCGGGCCTTGGTCCTTGAATGCTCCTGACTCCTGCAAGCAGTTTCAGCAGTTTCTTGGGCTTACTGGTGTGGGAGTGAATTGCAGTATGCCTGTGTAAAGGCTAGCAAGATTGAGGTACCAAAAATAAGCAAACAGTATTATGTTACAGAAATACAAAATGAAGCTATGTATTTACTCCTGTTACGAGTGCAGAGATTAATAAATAGGTGAAAATAATACTTTGACAAATGTTTGACTGAGGTTACCAGGAAGAAAGACATGAAATTGAGCTTTGGTAAGAAATTTGTAAGCTGTAAATCAGAAATAAAAGTTAAAATTGGCTTAATTCTTGAGTGGGGTGATGTGAATCACTGGAGCTATTCTTGGATGTGTTTTCTCATTGTGTTTAAGTGTCTGTTTATAATATTCTCCACTCAAACTGAGTAGTCTTCAACCAGTAATGAAGGCACTGGAAGAAGGATACCTGTTATGTATTAGAGTATGCTTTTGGTGTTCAGTATACTAGATGTATACAGTAAGAATCTTAAGTATGGCAAAAGCCATATCCTGATTATAATGCAACTAAATCAGGAGACCCTTATTTAACTTTATACATTACAAAGAAAAATTACTCAAAGTCTTTAGTGGGGTTTAGGACAGTTGTAGGGACATTTGCAGTCCAGTGAGCTTTCACTTAGCCTGGATAGGTGCAGGACTGTGTTGCAGGGATTGTCCTTACTGCTGCACCAAGAATTGGAGGATGAGTTATCTGCCTTCCACAGCAGTCACTGCAGAAGCTTGCAGTGTTATCTTGCTTTCTGAGGACTGCTTGCTCTGAGTGGACTGTGCTTGTGGGGAGAAACTGGGACTGGGTAACAAATACTTGTCTCAACAGAAGTGGAACTTAGGCATCAATACTTCTAGTGGCTTTTGCATTAAGTACCCCCAAAATCAGATATTGATGTTCTCATAACAGTTTCTTAAAGATGACTCCAGCCCTTGTAGACTTTCAAGTATTTCTGTGGTATCATGGAAAAAAGTACCAACTGAGTAAAAGCTGATATTTTTTTTCTCTCTAATGAAAAACTGCATTCCTGTGAGTTTAGAAATGACCTTTTAGAAGCAGCTGCTGGCAGGGAGGAATTTTTGAAAGCAGGGTGACTTCCCACATTGCTCCATTCTGAGAATTCTGCTACTTTCTGCAGTCTGTGCCTCTGAGGAGTGGTGTCAGAATGGCTGTTGAGAGCACTGTGTTGCAAGTTAGACTGGTAATCCTTTGAAAGAAATCAGTCTGTAGGACTGTTGGTTCTTTCAGCTGCAAACACAATCAAATGTCAGTTGTAGAGGATCCCTCTGCTGTTATCTTCATAACTTGGAAGGCCTCTACTTACCAGAATCTATCTTGCCCCGCAGGGTATGTGGGGTGTTGATTTGGTAGATGAAAGCATGAATGTGTGCAACCCCAGAAACTGATGAGTTTGGTCTCTGGGAGGAATTTCTGAGGGGCAGACTTCATGGAAGTAGGAGGCTGCAACATGTGGTACTACAGAAGCAGAGAGCTTGGGCCCCTCTGGAAATCTGGCAAGAGACTTTTATCAGCAGAGAATGCAGTTGTTCGTTGGGTGTTTCCCTTGGGCATGGTTTCACTGAATGGTAGGGCTCGTCCTTCAGACACCAGAGCCCTGTGGAGGGTTGATTTGTTTCTGGTTCCTAGCTTGAAGCTATTGCCTTTGATTGTGTCAGGAGTTGCTTTGTGATTGCTGTGGATGTAAAAAGCTTTACAAATCCTTCTTGGTGCTTTGAGCATCATACATAAACCAGGTTAAAGCAGACACATGCACAGCTCTGCCCTGATTTCACAGTATCACAGTATCACCAAGGTTGGAAGAGACCTCATAGATCATCAAGTCCAACCCTTTACCACAGAGCTCAAGGCTAGACCATGGCACCAAGTGCCATGTCCAACCTTGCCTTGAACAGCCCCAGGGATGGCGACTCCACCACCTCCCCAGGCAGCCCATTCCAGTGTCCAATGACTCTGTCAGTGAAGAACTTTCTCCTCACCTCGAGCCTAAATCTCCCCTGGCGCAGCCTGAGGCTGTGTCCTCTCGTTCTGGCGCTGGCCACCTGAGAGAAGAGAGCAACCTCCTCCTGGCCACAACCACCCTTCAGGTAGTTGTAGACAGCAATAAGGTCACCCCTGAGCCTCCTCTTCTCCAGGCTAACCAATCCCAGCTCCCTCAGCCTCTCCTCGTAGGGCTGTGCTCAAGGCCTCTCACCAGCCTTGTTGCCCTTCTCTGGACACGCTCAAGCATCTCAGTGTCCTTCCTAAACTGGGGGGCCCAGTTTCTAATCAAGGTGGGAACACTGCTGATGAAGGCTGTGGATAAAGGTTCATGTTTTAACGTTAACAGGTAAAGACTAACATTTCTCTTTTCTAGGAGGAGCATTTGGTGGAATTCTTGGTGCCTTAAGGCCTTCAGGCCAGTTCAAGCCAGTCCCTCAGATTCTGTTGAAATTGCCTCCATCTCAGCAGCGGAAACTCTATGGTGAAGCCATGGTTATTCTCAGACGCTTCAACTTGGTGTATGCTGTTGATTTGATTTCTTTTGTAATGGGAAATTTTAGTCTTCAGGAGGAACTGACAGCAGTGCTTATAAAATTCTTATCCAGAGAGCTAAGAGCAAAGATACAGTATGGAGAATAACCCTTTCCAGAGCAGGCTTTTTACAGTGTAATGAAGTTCAGTCTGACAGCTGCACATAGCAATTACTAGTTTTCAGTATTATGAATCTAGCCAGCTCTAAGTAGTATTTTGACTTTTGGTATTTGTTTTATTTTGCTTCTTTGGTTGGTTTGTTCTGTTTTTGAGATGTTTGGGTTATTTTTCGGTACGAATAATATATATTACTGCATTGTCCTGAGAGTAACTTGCTATGTGATTTTGAACTACTCTGCACTAGAAGTGAGTTCAAAGTCACTGATGTGCCTTATTTTTTTTTTATATAATCATGTTTTATTTAGGAGATTTAGTTGTGTTTGTATAAGTGCTGTAAGTTTTCATCTCTGAATGACATGCAGATGCTAAAGTAGCTAGGGCACTTGGAAGAATTTTACTTACTCTCTGTTACGGTCATACAAAAGCATGTTATAAGAAATAATGTTATTCTACTGTGAACTCAAATATCTCAATCCTGACTTTATTCTTTGTCACATTTATTATAATATTCAAGGTTTCATTCCATTCTGTCAGAAGTGAAACCAATGCCTAAACAGGATGTAAAGCACCAGGTAAACGAACTGTTTGTTTTGTAACTAAATGACCACAGTTGGATTGCCAAGGCAATAAAGAGTAATTGCTTGTTTATTGGAGAGTTACATTTCTTTGGTTTTATCAAGTCTGCACTGCAGCACTTCTACCTGGGCTCACTCCACCTTTGGTGAGGTTCTTACCCACTGTGTGTGATTGGGCACGTGTAGATGCTGCTGATGTGGACCCTGTAGGACTGAGAAGTAACAGCCCTAAAAATTCTGTCTTTTGCTAGGCACAGCCACAGCAGAGACTTTTTAAATTTCCTGTAGCATCAGAGAGGCTCCCAAGTCCTCTGGAGGAGCATGATAAAGCAACAGAGGCCCTGAACAGGTAGGGAACGGGCTGATAGTTTGGTACACATGGTGGCACACTATGATGCCCATAGTACTGCTTAATTAATTGCTATGGTTCTCATTACTTGAAGGACTTCTCTACAGGATTTTTGTGAGATCCTTCTGCAGTGGAAGATAGTTCCACATGTGGACCCACTGACTCCAGAGAGCAGGAAGAACTATAAGAGCAGCACACTTCTGAGATGCTTTTAGCTGAATAATGTTGAGTTGAGAGCAGGCAGCGAGAGCCTCCCAGCAGCAGTTATCTGCAGAGACCTGCTTTGAACTGGAGACCTGAAGTTCTGCAGAGTAAGGACATTCCTCCCCAAGGGAGCATCTGGTGGCTCTTGTCTCGGCCTTTTTACATCATCTTTGTATCTTCAGCTCTCAACTCTTACTCCAGCATGGAAAGCACCGTGGATTAACGTTGTGTGGACAGTTTTTGTAAGAGAAGCCCCTCTCACTTCCAAGGCTGCACAGCTGCAGGTACAGAGGCCTTTGGTGGGGAAGAACGTTCTCAAAACAGACAGTCTCCGTCTCTCTCAAAGAGGTCTCCCGTGGGCTGCTGGCAGGAGGAGATGCTGTGCAACCATCTATGTGGGGATCCTTGCTTGCCAGGGTAAGCCAGTGGCTGTTGTTCCTCTGTTGGCTCCTGCTCCGCTGCTGGTGCCTGCAGGCTCTGAACAGAAAGACATCTTGGAGAGGTGCTTTTCTGTCCCACAAATGGCAGGATTCTCTCCTGCAGCAGTAGTTTGCTCTAGTGATCTGTCCGGGATTTCTAATGACCTGTCCAGGATTGCTTATGTGCAACATGGAGGACAAGTCAGATTGTCACTTCATCTCCTGGGTTCTTCTTGATTGTTAATGGTGAACTAACATTTTGGACAAATCTTTTATATCCTTTAAGATATCTTTTACATTCTACTTCTCTTGACTTCCTGCTTGCCAGATGAGTGATCAGGAGAATTGGCACGTGGGATTTGCTGCAACTTCCACCACTGTCCTTCTGTCAGTGCAGGGTCTTTCTGTACTGTAGTCTCACAAGCATGGGGTTCTAGGTCTTGATAGCAGCAATACATCCTCCATGTGATGACGTGGCATCCCTCACTATCTACATAGGTTTCTCTTGTAACTGCTGTTCTGGAGCCTTCACATACACAGATTTCCAGTCATACATAATTTTTACCAGTTTAAATATTTCTGTTAGAATCCAGGCAGATTCATGTTGAAATTATTTTTCCCCCTCACAGTGTTGCAGCAGGCCCAGTAGCGCTCATTACTAAAATACAGGCAGACTCAGGGGTTTAATCCTGCATAGCTGCAGTGCTGGAACCTGCTGAGTTCAGTCTTCAACAGCTCAGTAGCCCTGGTGCAGCTAGAGTATGCACAAGCAATGCATTTGTCGTGAGATTTGAAGTTTTTATGGAGAAAGCAATAACTTTTTAGGCTGACATTGCTTGAACAGCTGATGCTTAACTCCAGACTAACTGAATAGCAGCCTTTCAGCTGGGTTGGAAGGCTTTTTAAAAAGCAAAGGTGTTTGCATTACAGTGAACTAAGGCTATTAGCCTCTAATTAGAACATGAGGTTTCATCTTTACCTTTCTAGAGATCACATAGAGAAACCTATGTATTTTCAGGCTGCAAGCCAGAAATCAGACATTCATCACGTAATTGCTGTAGATGTGTGCTAATACTTCTCATTAAGTGTGATTTATGAATTCGAGAAGATCCTGTGAGGTAAATACCCACAATTATTCTGAAGACTGCAAAAATGAAGCATTCTCTTTTTTTGGATGACTGTGCAGCAGGAAAGGTTTAGACAAATGTAAACATTCCAGCTTTCAGCATTTGGTAAAGACACTGCAATCCAGCACCAGTACCTCTGCAAAACGTGGCACTGGTGATCTTTCAGCAAAGATGACCCTTCAGCTGTCAGCATGGAAGGCATTGTGGCTTGATGGAAAGCCCATTTTGCTGGGCTTCATCTTTGCTGCCTCTCTTGCTTGTTTGCTGGGTGGCCTGGAGTAATTTTCTGTCTTTGTCCAGAACAGGGAATTATATTTAAAAAATGTGATAGTAGTATTATGTAGTTAATCACTGTCTAATCATAGAGTTGTTTAGTTGGAAAAGACTTTTAAGATCATTGAGCCCAGCCATTACCGAGCTTTACCAGATCTGGTGCTAAACTGTGGCCCTCAGTCGCACAGATCTGCACCTTTTAAACACCTCCAGGGATGATGATTCAGTCACCTCTCTGGGAAGCTTTGTTCCAGGGTTTAAGAACGCTTTCAGTGAAGTTTCTTCTAATATCCAGTCTAAACCTCCCCTGGGGCAACTTCAGGTCATTTCCTGTCATCCTATCACTTGTTACTGAGAAGAGACCAACACCCACCTCCATACAACCTCCTTACAGATAGTTGTAGAGTGAAAAGGCCTCCCTCCTTTTCTCCAGACTAAACAACTCTAGTTCACTCAACTGTTCCTCATAAGACTTGCTCTCCAGACCCTTCACCAGCTTCACTGCCCTTCTCTGGACCTTCTCCACTGTGATCCTGCAGTCAGGACAAATGTAATAAGTGTTGGGAGAGATTCAGAGCAATTGAGGTGAAGAAGAAACTATTAGATTGTGAAACGTGCAGGAGAATAGAAGCTTTACAGTGGTGTTTGACCTGAAGTAATTAGACCCTGCACAGGAGTGTCTAACAGGATGCATGTCTTGTATTCCTTATTTCCTGCTCAGCCTCAGTGGGCAGAAGTAATTTAGGGTGAAATTAATTTTTTCCTGTGCTCTGACATGCTGCTTCAGTGTAGAGCACTGCCAGATACTCCCTTACACATGTAATCTGAAGGCAGCATGACAGGTTTCTTAGTTCTGTATCAGTCAATAAGATATGATGAATAATATTTATAAACTGTCATCAAAACTGATCTAACAAAACAAAACCTTTCAAAGTCTTATGTTTACCTGAATCCACTGCAGCTCCCTGAGCAGCAAATAGTGTTAGAATACTATGAGAAAATAATTGGAGAATCTCCCAGCTGAGTCAGAGACAGGAGCAACCCCAGTGAAGAGACATCAGGGAGCCAGGGCAGGTATTTGGCCTCACCTACACCTTTCCAGGCACCAACATTCCCTCACAGCTGAAGCATGTGAGCCCCTGGGTAAAGCCTGCTCTGGATGCAGAACTGTTGGTGAGCTGCTGCTTCTTTTTATTGTCACTCAGCTAACTGTGCCCCTAGATTTCTGCCCTCTCCCTAGCAGGCAATTCTACCTGATACTAATGGAAGTTCTCTGCAGGGAGAAAGGAGGCCAAGGCAGCTCTTACTTCTGACTGCCATCAGCATTTCCTCAGACCTCTCTCATTCTAACAATCTGCTCCTACAAAATGAGGACAAAAATGAAGAGGCCATCTGACTTTTCTACCTTGCTGTTCCAGGTTAATTTTAACCCCTACATAACTAAACTTTTAAAAATCCTAAATTAAACCCTCACTCCTTTTTAGAGCAGCAAAGAATACAAAAGATGCAACAGCCAGTTTGGGATTGAAAGATTACAAGAGCAAATTGCTGAAGTTACTCAAGAAAGCAGGGGACAGGGACAACAGTTCAGCAAATACTGAGTTAAAGCAGACTTGCTGGAGTGTCAGTAGGAAGCAGCTGCCTGCCTCTTGCCTGTCTGTGAGCTAAAGTTCATGCAGCAGACTTCTGGCCAAGCTACAGTTTATTAATTGCTTATGCAGGAACGAATTCACTCATAAAAAGTTAAATAGGGGGTGCTGCAAAGAAGGCTCTTTGGTCTGGTTTTGTTCGTTTCCATAAAAGGCGCTTGCTTGGGTTTTTTTCCCCAGCCACCCTCTTCAGGAATCTGTGTATAAAAAACCCCAGTGAACAGCCTTCCTTTGCCAAGCAGCTGCCTGCATACTTGAGGCTTTCTGCCATTTCTGAAGTTTAACTCTGCAGAAGCCTGTGCTAACACCGACCCTAATCCTCAATTCAGGATTTCGTGTCTCCAGTCTGGCCCTGTGAGACTGGGGCTGCTGACAATTGTGGCAGCACACACCCAGTGAGTACAGGGCAAAGATGATCCTTCCCTTTGCACCACTAATGGTAAGTAGCAGTGAGGGTAATAAGGAGCAGACTTCCAGAGTGCTCTGCTGATACTAAGCTGCCCCCCAGCCTTTCCACAAAGATATGTGTTTCTGCTGTGCACAATTTAACTGCTCTGTGTTGTCATGCAATAGGATGCAAAATTGGATGGTGTCTTCAGATGGCAATCAGGAAGTCAATTAACCAGCTGCTGGTGGCTCAGCCCGAACAACTGAGCCAGCTTCAGAGCTGCCCCGTATCTTCAGGTTAGCCTTGGTGCGTCTTTGGGAACCTCAAATATTCGAGCAAAGTGACACAATGCCAAGTGTTTAACAAAGTGGCTCCAGTGTTTTGGCAGCAGCTAAGTTTCTATCCTTTAACTGCACCCAGAGGATTCAGTCCCAGTGCCACATAGTTAAACACAGGCACTGCTGTGCTAAACTGAAGTTTCTGTGGTGCTGTTTTCTAAATACAGTATCCTGCTGATGTGTACTGGTCACAAGGAAAAGATCACACTGTGCTGTGCAGACTTGTCAAGGAATACAGTGAATGCTCTGCTTTAACTGCAAGGTTTCAAAGCCTTTCTGGGCAGCAGAGTCACCTGCCCACAGCATTCCAGCACTTGACATCAGCTATTAGAATTGACATGAGCCAGTGGTCAGTAAAACAGTAGATATTGGCTAGTATGGGTAAATACCACCAGAAGAAAGGCACTGCTGATGATATTGTCAGAGCTGGGCTCCAAATGGCATGTGTGCTGCCAAGGCAGCTGCATTCTGAGAACAGCGTGGAACCCTTGGTATTGTATGAAAGGGTTTTTCTGTGAAAGGGAGGACCTGCCCATTTACCTCTGTGCCTCTTATCCAGCTCAGAGGTGGAGCGTTCCTCCTTGAGTGCTTTCTTGTCTACAAACAAGTGATTAAGCAGAGCTAGGAAGAGCTAACTTCTTGTGATCCTTGAGTTGCAATCAGTTATTTCATGTTCTCAAAACTACAAAACCAGCTTAAAACTTAACCTAAATGATTTTTATTGCTTGCACCAAACACAAAATATGTCTGCCACCAGAATCAAGTTGCTAGGCAGGAAATCTCCTTTCCTCCTGTTCACAGCCACGTATAGTGGAAGTTATATTAAGACGTGGCCATGCTATTGTTTTGTTTTGCAAAAAGAGTTCAAGTGCTGGTGGGTGGGAGGCAGAGCTGTACTGGAGGCTATCAGACTGCTGAGTTCCAAACAGCTGTTAATGCCACATCTGTTTCTGGAGCTGCCTGTGAAAGCTTATGTCTGGGGAGCTGCATTACTCATGCTTGGGTAGCAGCCAGCTTCTCTGCCTGCTTCCAAGACAGGACCCTTCCCCATCTCCCAAGGGGAAGAGTGGTTACAATCCTCTGCAAGTCTGGAGGCTTCTGCCTTCTCGTGCTTTGTGGATTGATGGTTCTGAGTGGTGAGGGTGCTAAAATGGGGGTGGGAGGGCTGTGTGGCGCAGTAACCCTGTTTTTACCAGTTTGTCTGTAGCTTGTAAGACCTAAATCAACAAACATACTTTTTAGAATCCCATCTGTGCCGCAGCCATATGCTGGACTTTGGCCACTGGCCACTGTACTCTCCTAAGGAGAGAGAGGAAATGTCAGTGGTGTGAAGCATGTTTGCCTGGTGATTGCCAAGCTGCTTGCAGTGCCACTGCTCCAGAAAGGGATTCTGTGAGGAGCTGCCCTTGTTTAGGGGCTACACCAGCTGCATCACAGACCCCTCTTTTAATGAAGACAATCTACTGCTACTGCTTGAGACAGCCTCCTTTTGTCATCCTCCCCACAGCTCTTTAACAGCACAGACGAAGAGGCTCACTCAGCCTGCTGGCCTGTGGGCGTTGTATGTGTAGCATCTGCCTTGAATGGGGCAATAGTAGAAAGAAGAAAGGTGGCTGCAGCCTGATATCCTGTGGGATAAGTTCTCCTCCGGCGTTTTTAGTCCTTACTGGAAATGCAGTCAAATGCCAGCTTCAGAGGGGCTCTTCTGGTGTTGAGCAGCAGTTGATAGCAACTCCCAGTCTGCCTCATCTCCTCTTGCTGCTGTCTCAGGACAGTAACACTGACAGATGTGCTGTCTGGGCATTTTATAAGCAAGTGCCCAGGCAGAAGAGGGTCCTTCTCATACACATGCATGGCACTGGGATTTTTTCTGCTGTGGT
Source organism: Pogoniulus pusillus (assembly GCF_015220805.1). Taxonomy (NCBI): domain Eukaryota; kingdom Metazoa; phylum Chordata; class Aves; order Piciformes; family Lybiidae; genus Pogoniulus; species Pogoniulus pusillus. The sequence goes on from NC_087283.1 coordinate 13,575,457, forward strand.
GTGCAACGTAAAGCAGACTTGGCTGTGTATTGCCACCACAGTGCTTTACACCATGGTGAGCAGCCTGCCTTTCCCTGAAGTGCTGCCCACCCACTCTAGGTGCTCTAGAGAGCATTTCCAGTGCTTAGGTCTTCAGGTCTACATTGTGTTCACTGTGGAAGTGACAGTAGTGTAACATTTCCTGTCAACTCCTTTCTTGAGAGTCTATGGGCTGAAAGTCAGAAAGAGAAGCCTGTATTTTTTATAGGAGACACATAGCTTTAAAGCCCAGCAGTAGCCAAGACCATCTGTGCTCCTCAGTTCCTTATCCTGACCAAAAGACCCAGGCTGAGGAACATGAGAAACTGCCTTGTGGCATTAGTGAGTCAGAAGAGGCTGTGGACTTTGGCAGGGCCAGAACTTCTGCTTGAATAAAAATGGAGTGTTTGAGTAACCGGGAGCAAGACTCTGACTGTGAAGCTGGCTGGTTTCATCCTGCTGCCTCTGAATGCTTGTAAGTGCTGAGTCAGCACCATCTTCTGGACCTGGTGGTGTGCCTTCAGATGGCAGAGTATGCTCCTTACAACCACTTTGATCCTTTTCAGTTTATTCATGGAGCAAATCTCCCTGTTCATTTGGCTCTGTGACTGGCTGCTACAGCAGTGCCATTCTTCTCACACAATGTCAGGGGCTGGAAGGGACCTCGAAAGATCATCCAGTCCAACACCCCTGCCAGAGCAGGATCACCTATACCAGATCACACAGGAACACATCCAGGTGGGCTTTGAATATCTCCAGAGAGGGAGACTCCGCAACCCCCCGGGCAGCCTGTTCCAGTGTTCTGTCACCCTCATAGTGAAAAATATCCTCTTCATGTTTACATGAAACTTCCTATGCCTCAGCTTCCACCCACTGCCCCTTGTCCCATCATTGGGCATCACCCAGCATAGCCTGGCTCCAGCCTCTTGGCACTTACCCTTTACATTGATGTGGTCACCCCTCAGTCTCTTCCAAGCTTAAGAGCCCCAGCTCCCTCAGTCTCTCCTCATAAGAGAAATTCTCCATTCCCTTCATCATCTTTGTGCCTCTGCACTGGACTCTCTCAAGCAATTCTATGTCCCTTTTCAACAGCAGGGCCCAGAACTGGACACAGTACTCCAGATGTGGCCTCACCAGAGCAGAGGGGCAGGAGAACCTCTCTCAACCTACTAGCCACAGCCCTTCTAATTTGCCCCAGAATGGCATTGGCCCCCTTGGCCACAAGAGCACATTACTGGCTCATGGTCAACTGATCTCCACACATCACGTTTGGGAGACTTTCAGGATGGTGTCACTCTGCAAAATCCCCAGCCTGCAGATGTTTTTGTGAAGTGAGCATTCAAGCTACTGCTCTTCCTAGTCCTATGGGTTTGAAAACTGCAATGAATCCCTGGTAAGACATTTAGTTCAAAAAAGGAAAAAGCAAACAAGCAAACCATTGGGAAATGCCCTATTAATGCACTGGAGACAAAATCAAGCTGAAAAACAAGGCTGGACTGCAACAGCACAACCCATGATCTGAACTCCATGTGTTCAGCAGGCCAGAAGCCAAGAGCTTCAGGCTCTAATCCCAGTATTGAGCTCTCTAGCCTGGCTAATAAAACTACAGGAAGGGGAGGAGAAGCTTTGCTTAATTTCCCCATGTTTTCCTGGGCAAGCTCCTTTAACCATATTTATGAAGTTTTAAGAGTTGGTAAGTTATGTCTACCTTCCATGTGTGATATCTCCTCTAACCTCAGACAATTCAGGCCTTTCCAGGTCTTCCCACTCAGCAGCAGCTGCAGCATGATACCTTTCGATGCTGCCTGCACAGCTGCAAGGTTAGGAACACCACCAGCACCTGGCTGGCAATCAGCATGCTCTGGGAGAAGGCACCGAAACACACAAGGCAGCGTGCAGGTAAGAAGCCTCTGGAAGTGCAAAGTACTCATCTCCACCTCCTCACCTCCAACCATGTTTCAAAACAGCAGGGTGTGTATTGTCAGTTATCACAAGTGTTGCAGCTTTTCCACCCTTCTTTCTTCTCCATTCCCACCTCCTGTAAGGAAAGGGGATGGACCAGTTCCTGGAAGCTGTGTTTCCAGAAAGGCCATCAACTACAGTATACACAATAAAAAAGGGCTGGGTTGGAGTTCTTTTCTTGCTGTGATTAAGAGAAGCTCTTTCTCAACACAGAGGCATTTGTTAGAGGCATGCCTGTCCTTCACTGCTGGATAAAACCAGTCCATAGCTCTTGGGGCTGATAATAGTAAGACCTTTGGACACAAAGGATAACGAAAATCTGATCTCTTAAGAGAACTAAGTTCAAAACCGGAATACATTTCTGGAGCCAGTTACTAGGAAGAAACTGTGAGTTCAACCTCAGAAGCTTGGAACTGAATACTAGCTGTGGATGCAGATTCAGCAGCTGGGCTATTTTTGGCTTGTGAACCATTCTAGTGGCTGTTTATTTTTAAGGTCATTTTCTGTTAGCATACCATGTACACCCTTTTGGTGGGTGGAAGCCATTATACAAACAATCACTGCTGTGCAGAGTCACGAAATAAGCTTGGAGAGGCATGGATAAAACAGAACTTGGTGTACTTATTGCTTTAATACTCTGAAATGTCTGCTTAGGTCGTAAGGTTTGTTGATCCACACTAAATTGTGCCCCCACTGGAAAAAACAGTATTTCCGTTCATACAGACTACTGCAGGGGATTACAGAAGATCTGGGAAAACTCAGAAAGGAAGCATCAGACTTGGCTTTGTCTTTTTTCACTCACTCTTAGCTTCAAGCAGCAAATAGAAACCCACAGCATTCACCCCACAGCTGAGGAGTCAGAACTCATGCTGACTATCCAGGCCTGAATCTCAGCCTTGCTTAAGACTCTTGTTAAATAACAACACGCTTCATTGTCAGATTTTCCTGGCTTCTTCCTGCTGGCCATATCTTTATTCACACACAGTCAAGTAATACAAATTCATCAGAATAGCGGCAGTTTACAAAAAAAAAAACAGTAAGAATGATTACTTTGAACTGAATTAAAAAAAAACAAGTCTGGCCATCTGGCAGGCAGTGTAGTTTTTGGAACAGGTCATGGTGAGGAAACAGTTTATAACACCGGCAGTGTACTCCCAGCCATGTTTCTTTTCCACAGCATAAAATGCACAATATACTAAAAGTAATTACAGAGTTTGTGGAAATGTCTGCTGCAAAACAATTGCTGTTGTCTGATTTTCAGTATATTTATTCCCCTGCTGTATCATGACAGAATACTTGAAAAAACACTCATGAACATTCTTACTTAATTTGCACTTTACAGCTAATTTGAGATCAACTTTAAAGTCTTGGGCTCCAATCTTGGAAGTACATAAAGGACCTTAACTTTGCAGTCGTGAGAGCGACAGACAAGAGGCGATCCCACAAGTGAACATTTAATACCTCAGGCTCCTGCTCAGTAAAGAAGTGAAAGGTGAAGTCCTCTGTGTAGTAGGATCTAAATTTGGGGCATTTTCTTGGATTTTTCAAGACCTTTTCCAAGTCTCCCCTGAGCTACCCTTTTATCCAATAGGCCTGAGTTCATCAAGTTGCTGATAATCTGGTGGAATGGCCTGTTTTTGAGATCTGGGGCTCTGCACTTAGTTTAGTCAACTGTGGTGAGTCTCTCCCCTCCCTATAACACTCTTCTGTGTAATTTCACCAGCACCTCTCCCCTCTCCTTCTCCCTTCTGACCCAGTACCACCAAAGTGGCCTCTTTCCACATAAGAGAGATGGATGTTTCGGTGCATCATATGAGGTCCCTGCATTCAGAGCACTGTGTTTCCAAAGTTGAGAGACTTGGGTGTAGAAACAGAAGCCTGTGACAACCTTATCCTGCAGAGATGGATGACTATCTCCTCAGGGTGGCACACTTGCACTCCTGATGTAGGTGCGATGCTCCTGCAGCATCTGGAGTGCCCCATGCCATGACAGATGAATGCACTGCTGGCAGACTAGCATGTTTAACTTCAAGATTTCCTGCTCCTTTTTCTTCCAAGAGCCATCTCAAAGAATCTGAGAAAAGAGATTAGTATTGCTCTGTTTTTGCAGATAGGAAGACTAAGGCACCAAAGGGTGGACTTGTTTGGCCAAAGCTGATCCACAGGTCTCTGCCCCAGTCTGCACTTTTTGCTGAGCTTTTGCTCCTGTTGTATGAGACGCACTTTCAGAGGGGCAACCCCATCTCTGCTTACCATGCAGACACCACACACAGGAGACAAAGATCCACCTTCACAGGCACAGTCTTCAGAGAAAACATCAGTAAGGGCATGCACAGGAAGCCAGAAGTTGGCTTTCCGATGTCTAAATGCCACTCGACCAAGGAGGTCAGCTATGGAAAGCTGACCAAGATACTTCTGAGGTATAAAACTCTGTGTCTGCTGGCCACTGCTCAGTTTTATCATCGTCAGACTTGTCACTGTCATCACCACTGGAAGGTTCATAGCCTGGGATAGCAGAGCAGATTGGCTCTGGCTGTCTGCGATCTGCTTCTGCCTCTTTCTTCTTGTCTGCCAGCAGCTGCCTGTAGCACAGGTTGCAGACCCTCAGGGGCTTGGGAGACAGTCGGGGCATGAGGAACCTCTGCCTGGAGCAGTCTGCACAGACAACAAAGCCACACTTGCGGCAGTGGTGCCTTCGTGTGAGTGTGGAGAACTTGGTCTGTGTGCAGCGCATGCAGATGTCTGTTGCCTTGTCTGGGATCCAAGGAGCTGCATGCTCTGTGGAGGGCTGCCGGCCCATCTTCGTCAGCAGGTGCCTGATGCACTCCTCCAGGTGGCTGATCCACTCCTTCCTCTCCGTGAGGGAGGCTGCAGAAACCACAAAGGACTTCTTGGAGGTTTTAATCATCCAGCGGTTCTTCATCTGCAAGGTGTCTGGCAGCGTCTCCAGAGTGACATCTTCGAGGGGAATGATGTGCTGGGAATTGTACTTCCTTTTGTTGATGACTATGCTGCCATAGACGAGGATGTCATTGAAAAGGAAGAATATGCGAGGCTTTGGTTTCTTGCGGCATTCTTTGGTTAAAATCCCTTCTCCTAGAAGGACCCTTCCTGGCACAGCTAAGGGTTGTCCAGAAGCCCCAAAGCAGTTTTCCACAGCAGCAATGCGCTGGCTGTTGATCTCAGTGTTTACAAGATGGTCCACCATCTCCGGCTCGCTCTGAAAAGGGGAAGGCAAACAGCACAGTGGTGAAGCTGCAAACACCTGCACTCAGGTGAGGCCGAGTAGCCAATGTATGCACAGGTGAGATGTTCTTAATGCAACCTCAGGTTACAAGTATCCTCCTTACCCCTCCTCACTTTAGAGCGTTACATTAATTTTCCACGCTGAATTTTCAAACTTCCTAGCCTGACTTTGCAACACCCCTGTCTACACTGGGACAATTCACTTGGCAGCAGTGGAAGCCCCTGAAGCAGAAACAGCTCATCCATTACAGTTGTTCTTTTTAGCACTATAATTGCATGTCCACAGTAAAGGAACTGGTTGATCTAAACCTGCTCTTATGTATAAGTACTTGCTCAGGAGATGCCACACTGTGACAGCTAAAGAATAACTGGACCTGTCCCATTCTATCCTTCTTGGAGCTAACTGATATTGGTCTAGATGCAATCTCAGAGAGGGGATGTGTAGTCTTGGGAACAAGCCTCCCAGTTCCAACTGCACACCTGCTTTCCTTAACATAATGCCAACACATTCACCCCACAAGGCCATTTTGTGCCAGATCTAAGGCAGGAAAAAAAAAAACAGTGTGGTATCACTTGTTTCCACTGGTCCTACTTGCATGATAAAGCAGGTTAAAAATCTCAACAACAAACAAACAAGAAATAAGCACCTGCTACGTGAATGAGCCCACAAGTCCTTCCTCCATTACCCCAGTTACCCTGGGGCTGCTCATGCTTCCAGTTACGAGACAGATGATTCTGAAAATAGTCTGACCACTGCTGAAAGGGAAGTTGAAGGCAGCACGCTCATCCCTTCCCACACCTCTGTGACGTACTGCTCACACAATCTGGGGTTTCAATAACTTGTTGGGGTTTTGTTAATAGTTACAACAGTAACTCTGAAATTAAAGCAGAGATGTTACTAGTAAGGAAGTTTGCAGTAGTTTGCAGTAAGGAAAATGCTCCAAGCTCTTAAGTCCATTTTTCATCTCACCTTAGCCCCTCGTGCCCTGAAGGGTGCTGCCCTAGGCCAGCCAGCCATGGGAACGTTAGTCACTTCCTACCAGGGAGGTAGCTCAGCCATCACGAGGTGGCTCCGAGGTCACAAGGATGTGTGTGTTGCCCTGGTTGCCATTAGCAGTGCATCAAATCACTAATGCAGAGCCACTCTGACATTTTCCCTGTCCTCCTTCTGCAGAGTCTCTGCAGCCATGGAGGCTGGAAGAGGAGGCAGACAACCCCAGGTTCTGTATGTTTGGGATAATGATGATTTACATTCTTCCTTTGCCCTTCATCCCTAATTATCCCTTCAGTATGCTAGAAGTGAAACCACAGAGCTGCTGCTCCATTTACATCTTGCCTGAGCTATCTGGTAGACTGACTAGTCAGTCCCTCTGAGTTCCCAGAATTTTCTGTTTCAGAGCAGGCCAGGGTACAAAGGTGCAAAACTAAGAGACAGGTTCAGCTCTAGAAGACATAAATAATCTATCCTGCAGAAATAGTTTTCATGTTGAGTGGCCTGTGCTCTTCAAGATCTGGCTTCTTCAGAGTCTCCTTTGAACTAGAGGGAGGTCCCAAGGCTTCCAACTCCCTTCTGGCAGGATGTGTCTCTCCAAGGCCTCAAAGGACCAGAATGGATATGATAGAGTTGGATAGTGTTAAGCATATCCACTCATGGTGGGGTACTCCAGCACGAAGGGCAACTCACCATTAACTGCAACGCTCCAACTGGAGGCCGTGCCACACCCAGATGGCCAGAACACAGGGAACCAACACCATTTGCAGTGGCTGAAGGAATATCCCAACCAACCTGCCATTTCACTACAGACATGTAGAAGTTGTGCAAAGGGATTTAGTACTTGCTGTCAGCAGAAAAGAAATTATAGCTTGGGAAGCTGGGTGTGGAAAGACTCTGAATGCAACAAAATACTGTCAAGAATTTCTGGAACCAACACTACCAAGTAGGATAAACTGAAGCAGTTAGTCCTGCTTCTACTGGTCTTGCTTACTCTTGTTTCTGGGTTATGCATCCCAGCTCTTAGCCTGATTATTTTATGTATTTTAGAAGCAGAGTCCAAACTCTCAAGCAAACATGATATGAGACAACTCTATGTCTAGGGCTCTCCATGTACCAGATCCTATTGGAAATGAAAATGTTGTGTCTGATATAATGACTGTGCTTGCAAAGAGCTAGGAAACATAGGCACATTTTCAAGGAGAAGAGCAAGCCCTGCTGCTGTGAAAGCTTTAGCTGTTGCACTGATTTGGGCCCCTGCACAGACCAGAAAGCTCTTGGATGTCCTGTGTAGAGCTGAGGGAGAACAGGCTGGACAGGGGATGGACACAAGCATGCAATATGAAAGAAATGAAAGTGAGCTCTGAGGCATCACTTTTCCACCTGCAGGAGTATGTCCTTAATCCACCCTCTGGTTTGTTAACCTAAAGTGACATGAGATAAATAAAAAAACCCAACTGTTTTAGGAAATATTCCCTGCTAAGGCTATCCCAGGGCATTTCTCAAAGGAGTTTTCCCAGGGAAGCAAAAGCAGAGTCTTTTCCTTCCATCCCTCTCTGGTACAAATGACTGAGAACAGCACATACACATATTAAGCAGTAAAAACTCAGCAGAGGTGGCATTCACATTGCCCACATTTATACTTGGACAACTAACTCTACCCCTCTACACATTCCTTTTTTAGTTAGAGAAGGAGGAACAGCCATCTGCAGAAGGTGATTCACCTTGCCCCACCACACATCAACCCTATCCAAGTTTTAAGTAACACTCAGCTCCAATAACCACATACAAACCCATTTCATCTTAATATTGTGACTCACTATGAACAGTATTTTAGAAAGAAATTAGTGTGTGAATTTGGTAAAAAAGGATAGCCACGAGCATTACTATGTCCCCCTTTACTGTGAGGCAAGAGCCTCTTCCTTTGGAACAACAGTGGTCAGTTATAAAATCGAGGATACAAATTCTAATCTAACTTACTCATTTTGGTATTTTTTTTCCCATTTGTTCAGGTCTCTCCTGTCAGGTCAGCAGTGTCACAGGGCTTATTACCAAGTGACACATATGCCCTTGCACCACCTGCAGCAGAAGCTCACACAGTTGAAATAAGGATGGGAAGAGACACTGTATTGGCATGCTACTTTTCACGTGAGTCTTTTAAAATGGGTATGTTTGGGACTGATTTTTTTCATTGGGATCTGTTGCTTCTGCACGTGATCAAGTATTATGTAGTGAATATATCTGAGTGACTATGACTGGTATTTAAGCAGAAAACAACATCAACTACAAAGTATGTGGCACCCCACTACAGAAGTAGGCAAGCCAGTTCTTTTAACAATGACTGCTTGTTCACTTACTATAAACAGCCATGTTGATGCATGCCAGGCAGAGCATTTCAACTTAACCTCCTGGGTCAGTGAGTCTAGGGTATGTTTGACAAACCTGTATGTATCTAAGGCTTAGGTGTAGCAATATAGTGAGCTGTTTTACCTGATTCTTTCACTCCTGCTGTCAAACAGAACTGACACTCTTGGTATCCACTGTATGCCTAATGCATACCACATGCAAGGAATGGCCCATAAGCATCAACACAGAAGTGTGACTGCTGATGTATGTGAGCAGAAAACGCCCGGAGCCTCAACTCTTACTCCCTCTCTGCTATGTGAAGCTCAGAGATCTCTCCTGGAGTCAAGGCTGGCATAAGCTCTTCTTCATCAAACACAGTAAGCAAGATGCAGTCACCTTTTAGCCAGAGCAGGCATTAGGAGCAAGAAAAAAAAACATCCTTTTTTTTCCTGCTGGAGCAAATTTGAGCTTGCCTTTCTGTGTCTTCTGGCATACTATAACTGCTGGGCCACAGGGGTAACAGGGGCCAGCTGTGGCAAATCCTCTCCAGCCAGGCTCACAAGAAACCCAATTCAGTACATGTACATTCTGGGGCTGACTTGACATTAGGCCTTTGAGAAATGCCACCAGTTCCACCAGGATATGGACTTACTGAGCTTCTTGCCACTACTGTCCAGCATGCCCAGCACTTCTGGCATGTAAGACCGCAGTAGGAGAAGAACTGTGAGGTGGTTTGTAAGAAGCTCTGACTGATGCTACTACAACTAGGAGTTGGCAGCCCAAAGTCATCTGTGGCTCTTGCATGCGCTAACCATGCTCTGAAGTGTCCAAGTAGCTTTGTATCAAAGAAGGAAAACCTGCAACTCTAAGAGCCTCCCCCACTCCCTCTTCTCCACTCTCTGTCCGTGCACATATCCTTGGGCAGTGCAGCTCAGCAGTGTTCCACTTGCACCTCTTGCTCCCCACTCTGCTACTCATCCTGTCAGCCTGGCGAGTGGGCATCAGGAAGAGACCTCTCAGGCTTTGGAGCTGGAGGTGACAGGACTAAGGCAATTGCATACACGCTCAGGCTGGACAAGGGCTCATGACAAAGGACAAGCAAAGATTTGCTGGTGAGATAAACTATCTCTCCCGTGTCTGAAAACCCACATGCCTTCTAAAAGAAGGCCAAAGGTGGAAGATTCCTCCTACAGCTCCGCAGCGGGACCGATTTCTCTAGCGTTGTCAGTTTCTGTAGTTGTGGTGTGGCCAAACTTGGCAACCTAAGAGGCTCTTCAAAACAACATCGTTACTGTATGGAGCGCTTGGGCCACGAATAGCTGCGGAACGCGGTGCTTATTCACTACTGACCTGCTCTCCCGTGAGCAGGGCACCGCACACGCGTGGCAGGACACCCGTGGGTGGGCGCAGGTCCCAAACGGGCAGGGCATACATCCCCGCAGGGCCCAGCATTACCGGCAGCGAGAGTGGCTTCCCCCACCCCTCTCTCCCGCAGCGGGCTGAGCGCAGCCGCCCGGTTCTCGGCCGGCACACCGGCCCGGCGTCGAAACCTCTCGACTTCGGCGTCGAAAGCCCTCGACTTCTCCAAAACTTTCCCCTTCCGCACAAGCTGCCCGCTCAGCCGCCGCGCCGAGCCCCCACCGCAATCCCGCTGGACCCCGTACCTCCGTGGAAGACCCTAGCCGCCCCCGGCGAACAGTCCCCGGCCGCTCCGCGCCAGGCGACTCCGCTCCACCGAAGTCGGGCTGCACTCCCACCCACCCGTGTCCCCGACTGCCACCGGCCGCCGGCCGGACTCGACGCACCGCGGGGAGCCGTGCCCCGTCGCTGGTCGGCGGCCAATGGCGGAGCCGGGCAGGCGGCGGCGGGCGGGGCGGGGCGCCGCCAGGGGGCGCCCGAACGCCAACTGCTGCCGCTCCCGCGGCGGGCGGCGATTAGGCTGCCGGGGCTGCCTGGCGACGTGCGGGCCTCCGGGCTTCTCCTGCCGCTATCCCTCAGCCTGCACCCCGTCAGCCTGGGCCCGCTGCCCCACAGGATGCCCTGGGGGCGTCTCACAGACTCACAGCATGGTTTAGGTTGAATGTGACCTTGAAGATCACCCAGTTCCAAGCCCCCTGACATGGACAAGGATGCCTTCCGCTGGACCAGGTTGCTCAAGGCCTCATCAAACCTGAACTTGAACATCCTCAGGTAGGGAGCACTCGTGACCGTCCTGCGCCACCTGTTCCAGTGTCTCACCACTCTCACTGTAAAGAATTTCTTCCTAAGACCTTGTCAGCATCTACTCTCCTCAAGTTTAAACCCATTCCCTCTTCATATCACTACAAGCCCTTGTAAAAACTCAGTTCCTGCCTCTTTTATAGGCTGCCTTCAAGTATTGGAAGCCTGCTATAACGTCTCCTCTGAGCCTTCTTCAGGCTGAGCAGCCACAACTCTTGCTGCCTGTCCTCATAGATGAGGTTCTTTATTCCTCTGACCATGTTTGTTGGCCTCCTCTGAACCCACTCTGGCAGCTTCATGCTGGGGGACACCAGAGCTGGATGCAGTACTCCAGGTGACCATCCTGACAGTCATGCTTCTTTTGATGCATCCCAGGACATGGTTTGCCTTCTGGGCTGCAAGCACACATTGCCAGCTCATGTTTAGTCTGTTATCAGCTGACACACCAAAGTCCTTCTCCTCAAGGCTGCTTTCAAGCTTGTGCCTGAGATTGCCCCAGCCCACGTGTACAGGTACCCAGGACCTTACACCTGGCTTTTTGGAACTTTCTGAGGTTGGCTTGGGCCACCTCGCAAGCCTTTCCAGATTGCTCTGGCTGGCATCTCTTCCAGTGTTTGAACTGGGCCACACAGCTCAGTGTCATCTGCAAACTCGCCAGGGGTGCACTCAATCCCGCTGTCCATGTCACCAACAAAGATGTTAAACATCACTAGTCCCACCACCAACCTCTGAGGGATGCCACTCGTCACTTGTCTCCATCTGAACATTGCACTCTTGATCACAACTGAGTGCAGCCACCCAGCCAATTCCAGGCACAGTCATAGTCTCACTGTGTCTATGTCTTCCTGGTAGCTCATGGGCCTCTGAGTGCCCCTCCTGCATGTCACTGATGTGAGGGCAGGACAGGTGAGCAGAGCCTGTGGGTGCCCTTTGGCATCTGCTGCAGGTGCTCAAGGTCAGAGGCATGGGTGAGCCAAGCTCTGCACCCTGCCTGGTGCTGTAAAGCAAGCCCCAGCTAACCAGGCCCACGCTGATCTATAATTCAGGTGATTGTTCACTTTCTGTAATAGCTTTTCTATTTTTAATGGGAACTGATGGACCTGTCAAGGTATTAGAAATGTTTTCTTTTCCCTCAGGTTTTCATTTTCTTTGGTAATAATAATGTGGTCTGGGGAGCTCATGGGGAGCTTTTAGACCTAAAGTACTTTGGGCAGTCATGAGTGTTTCCATAAGACCTTATTTCTTCATACTTTATCTTTGTGCCAAATAACAGATGGACAAGAACGTAGACTAAGTTAATTGCACTTATGCAGCTGCCTGGCAGTTTATGAGGAAGGGTCACAGAATGGACCATTGGGTCACCAAAAAAACTGGGAAAAGAGAATGCACCACGGAGAGCAGGCTACTGGGCTGAGCAGAGATGTTCAGGTTATTGCTAGAACTTTTGGTGGGGGTCTTTTTTGTCCTTGTGGGAGGGCAGGACTGAGTGGCCTGTTACTAGAAGGAGAAGCAAATCCTTTGCAGACAACTGGGAGCTGTTTTGTGTTGAGCTCGGACACCAGCTGTCTCTGCCTGGGCTTTCTTGAGAGCGGTCTTCAATGTCTGGGGAGATATGCCCATCTTTAAAATTAATCCTTGGCAAAATACCTTTTTTAATGTAAAACTAACTGTAAATACATAAAGCACTGAACTAAATATGTCAGCATTTGTCTTAGCAGACAAAATATTTGAGATCTAACCAGCCTTTGATTATTCTTCTGAAATGGTTATTTTCCCATGTGCTAAAGTTATTTGGAATTTGCTTTCATGTTGTTGTAATCATATTCTTTACCACTGAGATGCAGTACTTTGGTTTATTTTTCTTGCTGTTTCTCAATATGCTTACCTAGGCAATAATTATTACATGTCAGCGCAACATAGCATTGGGTTAGCCAAGCAGCCTGAAATTTGAGGGTTTTTTATATTTTCTCTGCCTTGAGGAGGGGAGGTGTGTTCAAGCAACTGCTGCACGAAGGGAGGGGAGCCTCATAGTGCAGGCTGGGCTCGTATGCAGTTGGTATTAAGTAGTTGCACTCAAGAGATTACTTTCTGTTGGTACTTTGTTTGTATTGGAAGCTGTTACACCCTTGTTTGAATGCCTTTTTGAGATACAAACTCAGAGGTTAACCAGTAATTGTACGAGCTGTTTGATAGGCAGGCTCAGGAGCTCTTTTTACCTGGCCATAAAAGCAAAACAGTTGTGGGACCACCACAGAAATCTGCATCAAAAACTATCAGCTTTTAATGCAACTGGAGCGAGGTAAAGAGACTACCTGATCTATTGCCTGTGGCATTTTCTCCAAACCCACTTGTTTCTTGCTAGCAGAAATACCTTGCCCAATTGGGATGCAATCATTTCAAAGCAAGGGAAGGAAACTGCAGCTGCTCAGCTGAGTCAGCCAAAGGTAAGCTCTGCAGGGGAGAAAATGGCTTTTTATTATCTTCTAGAGGCAAAATTACTACAACAGCCTGCAGGAAAAAAGATTAGATTGTAACACTAACAAAAACATCTGTTAAATTCTGAGCTCGGTGTATGCTTAGTGCATGTGTTTTGTTGTTTGGTGGTTGTTTGTTTTTTTTTAACCCAAACATTACAGTTGATAAAATTATTTTGGATAAACTCAGTATTGAGATTCAGTTTAGGATGTTAGGAACCCACTGCAATCAAATGATAGAGAGTGATTTTAACCAATGAATACATGGGGCATTTCCTCAGTGGACAATACAAGACATTTTGTAGCTATGGAGGTTTTACATACTTGAGCTTGGAATACTCCTGTTGCTTAATGAGGGAATAAGTCAATGTGTGTTCATTATACAAATTACCTGTAAGCATGAACAACCTCTGTCTTATGCTCTGTGAGAGTGTAGTGTGCATGGAGAGGTGAATGTTGGTCTGATTTGGCTCCAGCTGATTTGAATTCAGCTAATCAGCCTGTTGAAGAAATGTATGAATCGCTGTGATTGATTTGTGTCTCTGAAACCATAGCAATATTGTTTGCATGCTTTTGAAATGAGTTGTTTCCAAGTCTGATTGTGCAGAAACCTGAGCTCTGCTCATCTCATTCTGGAACTTCAGAGCATCAGTTTACAAAACATCACTAGTCCACATGCCTTGAATACCGGGCAATCCTGTTTCAGAGGGTCGTTATGTCCTTGGGGTTTCTCTCAGCTCATGTGTGGGAAGTTACTCACTTGGGGCCTGTCTGCATAAGGATTGTCAGAGGGATGAAATTATTCCTGAAAGCAACCTTGAGACTTGCTTGGTACTCTGCTGTTTGCATAAGGAAGCCATATGCAACCAATGTGATTTTGTTTTCACAACGACATTGCTATGCTTTGCATGTGGGCAGCACTTTATTCTAAGGATCTTGAAGGGCAGCATAAATCGAGAGGGCTCATTACCCTCGTCACAGAGAGCAAAAATGAAACTTGGAGTGTTACCTATGGTCTAGTTTGACCACTGGAATAGGAATAGTAGACTATTTGCTACTCTTTTCAGCATTAATGGGCTCTGGCTCAGAGTCAATAACTTGGGAGGGAGGCTGAGAAAAACATCCCCAGAGCTCCTGACTCACCACCCCGTGTGCCTCACCACAGGGTCATGTCCCGGCTCAGAAGTCTCAGTGGTTGTTAGAAAAGCTGTCATGTCCAAGAAGCACGAACCCGCTCACGTTTGCAGGTTTACATCCTAAGAGACTTTGTCCAGGATGGTTGGACTTACTTTAAACAGGAGCTCTTGAAGGCACAGGAACTGGCAGTTCCCACATGCCGAAAGATGAGCCGCAGGGGGAGGCGACCAGCCTGGATGAGCAAAGAGCTCCTGAAGGAAGTGGGGGAGAAAAAGAGGGTGTATCGCCTCTGGAAGGAGGGGAAGGCTTCTCCTGATGTGTTTAAGGAGGTAGCCAGACTATGTAGGAGAAAAATTAGAGAGGCTAAGGCTCAGCTAGAACTTAGGCTGGCCACTTCCGTGAAATTTAACAAAAAACACTTTTATAAATTTATCAATGCTAAAAGGAAGGGCAAGAAGACCCTCCACTCCTTACTGGACCAGGAGGGGAACACTATAACTGATGATGAAGCAAAGGCAGAGGTCCTGAATGCCTTCTTTGCCTCAGTTTTCAACAGTAAGGAGAGAGGAGGAGGATGCAAATGGCCTCTTAAACTGGGGGATGGGGTCGGGGAGCAGTGTGTTCCCCTGGAAATTCATGAGGAATTAGTTCAGGACCTGCTGAGCCATCTGGACACCCACAAGTCCATGGGACCAGATGGGATCCATCCCAGGGTGCTGAGAGAGCTGGCAGCTGAGCTGGCCAAGCCACTCTCCATCATTTTCCAGCAGTCCTGGCTCACCGGAGAGGTTCCAGGAGACTGGAAAATGGCCAACGTGGTCCCCATCCACAAAAAGGGTCGGATGGAGGAACCTGGGAACTACAGACCCGTCAGCCTGACCTCAGTGCCAGGGAAACTGATGGAGCAGGTTCTCTTGGGGCCAATAACTGCGCACCTGAGGGATGGCAAAGATCTCAGGTCCAGCCAGCATGGGTTTAGGAAGGGCAGATCCTGCCTTTCTAACCTGATCTCCTTCTATGATCAGGTGACCCGCTTGGTGGATGTGGGGAGGCCTGTGGATGTGGTCTATCTGGACTTCAGCAAGGCCTTTGACACTGTCCCCCACAGCAAACTGCTGGCTAAGCTGTCAACCCGCGGCTTGGATGGTAACACTCTGTGCTGGGTTAGGAACTGGCTGGAGGGCCGGACCCAGAGAGTGGTGGTGAATGGTGCCACATCCAGCTGGCGGCCAGTCACTAGTGGTGTCCCTCAGGGATCAGTGCTGGGCCCCATCCTCTTTAACATCTTCATAGATGATCTGGATGAGGGCATCGAGTCAGTCATCAGCAAGTTTGCAGATGACACTAAGCTGGGGGCAGATGTGACTGAGCTGGAGGGCAGAAGGGCTCTGCAGCGGGACCTTGACCGCCTGCACAGATGGGCAGAGGCCAATGGGATGGGGTTCAATAGCTCAAAGTGCAGGGTGCTGCACTTTGGCCACAGCAACCCCATGCAGAGATACAGGCTGGGGTCGGAGTGGCTGGAGAGCAGCCAGACAGAGAGGGATCTGGGGGTACTGATTGATACCCGCCTGAACATGAGCCAGCAGTGTGCCCAGGTGGCCAAGAGAGCCAGTGGCATCCTGGCTTGTATCAGGAGTGGTGTGGTCAGCAGGAGCAGGGAGGTCATTCTGCCCCTGTACTCTGCACTGGTCAGACCACACCTCGAGTACTGCGTTCAGTTCTGGGCCCCCCAGTTTAGGAAGGACACTGAGATGCTTGAGCGTGTCCAGAGAAGGGCGACGAGGCTGGTGAGAGGCCTTGAGCACAAGCCCTACGAGGAGAGGCTTAGGGAGCTGGGGTTGTTTAGCCTGGAGAAGAGGAGGCTCAGGGGTGACCTTATTGCTGTCTACAACTACCTGAGGGGCGGTTGTGGCCAGGAGGAGGTTGCTCTCTTCTCTCAGGTGGCCAGCTCCAGAACAAGAGGACACAGCCTCAGGCTGCGCCAGGGGAAATTTCGGCTCGAGGTGAGGAGAAAGTTCTTCACTGAGAGAGTCATTAGGCACTGGAATGGGCTGCCTGGGGAGGTGGTGGAGTCGTCGTCCCTGGGGCAGTTCAAGGCAAGGTTGGATGTGGCACTTGGTGCCATGGTCTAGCCTTGGGCACTGTGGTAAAGGGTTGGACTTGATGATCTGTGAGGTCTCTTCCAACCTTGGTGATACTGTGATACTGTGATACTGTTTGTGGCTTTCCCTTTGTAAGGGACCGGAAATTCTTATGGACGTGGCTCAGAGTTGTTGGGAATATCGTTTGAGACACAGTGAGCCCGGCCGCAGCCCCCTGGGGTCGACCCGAAGGGCTTCGGGACCCTGGAGACTCCCCGGCGACGGCGTCGGCTGAAAGACTTCAGAACCCTGGGAGCGCCCCAGTAACGACCCCCGGCATGCGTTCGGTTGCCGAAGCGGCTCGGGTCGCTGTTTTTAGCAGCAATGGGAAGCTATAAAAGGCGCCACAGTATGGTGGAGGGAGTGAATCGGGAACCGGCGAGTTGGCTGCTAGAGACTTAGGATCAGCTACGGGGCAGTTAGATACCGAGAATCAGCTAGCTAGGCGCCGAGGGAGAGGAGCTGCCGGAGGAGTTTTGCTGTTGGAGTCCGCTGGGAGCCCGCCGCACCAGGGCTTTGCCGAGAAGCGGCCGGGAGAGCTTCCTGCGAGCGGCCGCCCAGCTCATGTGGCCGCAGGGCGCACTCCCTGCGCATCGCACCACAGCCACTCCTGCTGCTGCTAAATGAAGCTTCTTCGCTCATGGGCAGTGCTGTGCGTGGCCTTTATGTAGAGTTGGAACTGAAGTCTTGGTCAACCAATAATTACCAAGCAGGCAAACAGCAGAGGCTGAATGTAAGTGTTGTGTATAAATACACAGTAAGTATTTGCTCTTAGTTGAGCACCAGAGAAATGAAAGATCTCATCAGTACAAAAGATGTCTGCTTGTCAGCATTATGAGAAGGGTTTGAAATCCTTGAGGCTCAAGGTAACATGATTTCAAACCCTTCTCAATACTGATATTTGAGTTAAGCTGTGACAGTTGCTTGTGGATCTCAGTGAATCATAGAATCAACCAGATTGGAAGAGACCTCCAAGATCTTCCAGTCCAACCTAGCACCCAGCCCTGTGCAATCAACTAGACCATGGCACTAAGTGCCTCATCCAGTCTTTTTGAACACCTCCAGGGACGGTGATTCCAGCACCTCCCTGGGCAGCCTGTTCCAATTGCAAATCACCCTCTCTGGGAAGAACTTCCTCCTAACATCCAGCCTATACCTCCCTTGGCACAACTTGAGACTGTGTCCCCTTGTTCTGTTGCTGGTTGCCTGGCAAAAGAGACTGACTACTACCTGGCTACAGCCTCTCTTCAGGTAGTTGTAGACAGCGATAAGGTCACCTGAGTTTCCTCTTCTCCAGGCTAAATACCCCCAGCTCCCTCAGCCTCTCCTCATAGGGTTTGTGTTCCAGGCCCCTCACCAGCTTCATCCCCTTCTCTGGTCACGTTCCAGTATCTTAACATCTCTCTTGAATTGAGGAGCCCAGAACTGGACACAGTACTCAAGGTGTGGCCTGACCAGTGTTGAGCACAGGGGCAGAATAACCTCCCTTGTCTTACTGGCCACACTGTTCCTGATACAGGCCAGGATGCCATTGGCTCCTGGCCACCTGGGCACACTGCCAGCTCATGTTCAGGTACTATCTACCAGCACTCTCAGATCTCTTTCTGCCTGGCTGCTCTCCAGCCACTCTGTCCCAAATCTGTGTGGATTGATCAAGTACATTGGTCCCTGTGAGTCTCCAGGTTGCACCCAAGAACTGCCCAGTACAGAGATGAACAGCAAGGAGAGCTCTGAAATATGTTCTTATCAGAGGAGAGGAGTGGGTGAGTATGCAGTGACAAACAAGTAGAAGGTTTTGTGTGCTGCCAGACCACTATTTCTGAGTAGTGTTCCTCAGTAATGAGAGCATGTTCTAGTCAATATGCAAAAGGAGGTGAAGAAGAGGTGAGGTAAAAGAATGCAAAATGCCAGAACTGTGAGCAGCTGCAGACATTCAGTGCAGAGAGGGGTGTAGTATTAAAGGAAAATATAAAATTAATGTTATGAAAAAGAGATGTGCATAAAAAAGCTGCTGAAAGCATATAGCAGCCTGCTGTGGCAGAGTACTGCACTTCTTGGCCTCAGCCTTCCTTTCAGAAGAACACTACTCTGTGCATGATCCTCATTTGAACTCTTTTTCCTACTATTCCTACTCTCTTTAAACGATGATCTCACAATCAGACTGTGCTTTTATTGCACGAGATAAATCATGGTGAACAATCAGATATTTCAAACACTAAACTTAGGTAGATTAGGCATTTCAAATATTAAAGTGAAGAAGAAAAACACAGGGAACAAGGGTGTGATAACCATCAGTTAATTTAAAAAGATGTAAATGTGTTCACCTATGATTGACTGATTAGTAAAAGACAGATAAGAGAATTTCATTTATAAACCCCATGTTGCTCCTGGATATAGCTTCTATTTATGTGAAGAACATGTTTTGGTGTTGTGCCTTTGGAACTGCTGCCTGATCTGATTGTAGAAAGGAAAAAAATCATCTCTTTGTAAGGGACCTGTGCCTTGCCCCACACCAATGCCTTTTGTGCAGGAAGGCATCTGTTGTGATTGCCTGGGGAAGTTCTGTGCATCAAGTGTATAGTTGAGAGAGCTGTGTGAAAGGGAAAGGACAAAAAAAGGAAATCCACATTCCCTTTTGTGTTCTTAAATATAAGAGAAAACAGTCAGTGTGGTTTTTTTTTTTTTCATGATGTCCTGCTGATATCCTGGAAAACAAGAGAGCAAACTCCAGCTTGGCTGGAATCTTCACCATTGGTGTGCTGGATCTATAAATGGAGTGGTGCTGAGCTGAAGGAAGAATCATGGGGATTTATTACTACATGGAAGAAGCTTATTGGCTTTTAGAGAGTATATTGTTTGCCTGGGTTGTGTAAAGGTGTGGAGATGTGGCACGGGATAGGGTGTAGAGGATGTGTGAAGGTTCACACCTTAATTTGTGAGGTGTAAAAATGTTGCTTGCTCAAGAAACCAGAGGGATTTTACATAATAAGAGATGTGTAGTGGGGTGTTGAAAGATGCAGGAAGCTTTGTGTGTTTGTTTGTTTGTTTGTGGTGTTGTTGTTGTTTGTTTTGTTTTCTAGTTTCTGGTTGTGGTTGTGGGGTTTTGTGCATCTCAGAATGAAGTATATCTTCTCTAACCTCAACCCTGAAGAGCAGTTGGGGGCTTGCAGGGGAAGGTACTGCAGTTTGGCTGTATCATTTTTGGCTGTCTGAGGAATCTGAAGATAAAAAAGTCCATGGGACCTGATGTGATCCATCCCAGAGTCCTAAGGAAATTATCTGCTGTAATTGCCAAGCCAGTCTCCATGATATTTGAAAAGTCCTGGCATTCAGGTGAAGTCCCTGGGGACTGGAAGAAAGGAAACATTACATCAATTTTTGAAAAGGGTAGAAAGGAGGAGCCTGGGAACTACTGGCCTGTCTGCCTCACCTCTGTGCCTGGGAAGATCATGGAGAAGATCCTCTTAGATGCTATGCAAAGACAGGGAACCAAGACAGCCAGCATGGCTTTACTAAGGGCAAATCTTGCCTGGTGGCTTTCTGTGATGAAGTGACTATGTCAGTGGACAGGGAATGACCTATGGATGTGATCTGTCTGGACTTCTGCAAGGCCTTTAACACAGTACCCCACAACATCCTACTTGCCAAGTTGGAGGGATATGGATTTGATGGGTGGACTGTTCAGTGAATAAGGAATTGGCTGGGTGATTGCATCCAGAGGGTAGTGGTCAGTGGCTTGAAGTCCAGATGGAGAGCAGTGGCAAGTGGTGTCCTTGAAGGGTCTGTACTGGGACCTGTACCCAGGCTGGGGCATGAGGTGATAGAAAGCAGCCGTGCAGAAAAGGACTTGGGGATGCTGGTGGATGACAAGCTGGGCATGAGCAGACTGTGCACTTGCAGCCCAGAAGGCAAATCACATCCTGGGCTGCATCAAAAGAAGCATGGTCAGCAGATCCAGAGAGGCGATTCTGCCACTTTCCTCTGGTGAGACCTCACCTGAAGTGTCCGGGTCTGGAGCCCTGAATACAGGAAAGACATGGACCTGATGGAGGGGGTCCAGAGCAGGGCTATGAAAAGCATCAGGGGGCTGGAGCACCTCTACTATGAAGACAAGCCAAAGGAACTGGAGTTGTTCAGCCTGGAGAAGAGAAGGCTCCAGGGATACCTAATCATGACCTTCCAGTACCTAGAAGGGGGTGTGCAGGAAGGCTGGAGATGGACGGTTTGTGAAGGCCTGCAGTGACAGGACAAGGGGCAATGGCTTCAAACTACAAAAGATTCGCTTTAGATTGAATGTTAGGAAAAAGTTCTTTACAGTGAGGATGGTTGAACACTGGAACAGGTTGCACAGTGATATAGTTGAGGTCCCATCCTTGGAGATAGTCAAGGAGAGGCTTGATGAGGCTCTGGGCGACCTGATCTAGTTGAGGATGTCCCTGCTTACTGCAGGGGGATTGAATTAGAACTTTAGAGGTCGCTTCCAACCCAGGTGATTCTATCATTCTGTTGGAATTCATTAGCTTAGAAGCTCCCACAAATGCCTCAGGCTGTGTACCTCCTCATCCACTCAGTTTGGGAGAATCTCTTACCATTAGTGCATCCATTAGCCTTCATTAATACAATTAGCATAATAGCAATTAAGATTTATTATTCCCTACAAAAGGATAAACCCAGTAATACATATCTCAGACTCAAATTCCTCAGTGCCTTGTTTTCAGATTATTTTGGAGTTGTTTGCTCTTTATATCCTTCTATTTCCTAGGAAAAAGGAAAGCCACTTAGTTGTAAAATTGTTTGGGTCAATGAAATGCACTGCAGTGATCTTTCATGCATGCTAAATAGGTGAATTGATCTATGGTACCCATACAGCTCAGACAGCCACTCAACAGTCCAAACTGCAAACTTGTCTTCTTCAAGCAAAAAAGCTACTTAGTTTACCCATGTTGAAGACATTTTATAATAGCAATAAGACAACTCTAGAGAGAACCATCTAATATTAACTCCAGGGAGTAATCATCTAATCACAATCTGGGGGTGATTTGAAGCACTCATCTGGACCAAATGCCTCACAACACCCCAGGAGTGGTTTTATTGCATGATAGCAGTACCCCATTGAGCCTTATTGCTTAATTAAAAACAAATTCCCAAGTAATTTTTTTGCCTTTCCATAAAAACACAGTAGTACATAGCATGTATAAAACATCCATTAAATGATGGTAGATGCAAATTTACATTGTGAGATACAATCCTTTCTTTACCACTTGGGGTTGAAGTTAAATGTAAAACCATTTCCTGTAATCTGTGCACTGCTGTGTTTAGAGAGGAATAAATATGGGAAAGAGAGGTTCATTGTAGGATGCCTTGTTTTTATTAACTGATATGTTTGGTCTCCTTACAAAGGAATTAAAATTTCTCATCCATCTTGCAGACACAATAGTCAGTCTGCTTCCTCCTGGAGATTTCCTCAGCCTGCAGTCATTTCAGTAGGAATCCTGTGTACCCATCCAGGATTTCCATTTCTCTCTGAGCAGAGAGAACACAAACAGTGCAGGTGATGTATTTGGGACACATCTAGCATGCTCTACAAGTAGTACCTGGGTGTCCTTCATGGGTTTTGTAGTCTAATGCAAATTAAGCCTAGTAGATGCATAGTAGAGCCACTTTTCATGGGTTTGCTGCACAGCTGACCTCTGCCTGCAGTGGGTGCATGGCTGAGATGTCTCCACCAGCTGCAGATTGACTGGGACCACTGCTGCAAATGTGGCTGCTTTGGAAGAGTCTCAGACCATGAATAGGAGGAGTATAAAAATACTTTTCGTTTGTGTTGAGACATGCCTGAGTGTCCCAACCCATAGCTCTTTTCCACCTGTACAGAATGCTTTCATAGCACCAAAGTGATTCCCAATGTAATGCTCCCTTGAGGACTCTGAGTACTGTTTGTATATTACAGGCAAAGGAAGCAAATCCAAGTTTTTAAGTCTTTGTCCAAATATCATAGAGAGTACTGGAGGCACATCTCAGAAATCCTGGCAGCCAAAGCTGTAATTTGACTTTCAGACACTGAAGTAAATGGAGGAGAAAGGGCTGGTATGACATGTTCTTGACTTGTTGGGCTGTGTTTTGTTAATTGGTGAACCCAAGCTTGCAAGTACCTTGTTCTTTTTAAAAGAAAAGCTGAGGATTGGTAGTAGTTAGTTGTTCCACGTGTGGAAGCTGCTTTGTGGTACCTACAAGCTCAGGATAGAGGCTGACACTTCTGCCAATCTGTGGGCTCCACTCAGTGCTACTCACGCCCTTCTGTTTCTTCCCATCAAATGGTAGTTGACAAAGGACTAGTGAGAGCTGAAGCCATGTGAATATCTACTCCTGATAGCAGCATTTGGGCATCATGCTTTGTTCCTTATTTAGATTTTGCAAGTTTTGGTGTTTGGGGTTTTTTTTTTGTTAGGTGAAGCACTTCACTAGAATGTCTTGCTGACTTAATTTTTAATTTGCCATTAGAGAGATGCTAAGCATTGTGGTGAAAGATTTATTATAAAGAGGTTACAGCATTGTACCTGGGAAATGAATGAGAGTAAAACTAATCACCTGCATCTGCTGCCTCAGATCAGTCTGAAAGGGTGGCAAAAAGAGTAATTAAGCCTGTGTATTTAAGAGTTCTGTCGTACTTGGGACAATGCTAGGTCAGGAAAAGACATGAGAGGATCCAGTAGTGTTCTTGAATTATAAACATTTTTACCTGAAAGATCTGTGCTGGCTTTATTAGGAGTGCCATTATCTTGCTTTGATCTGACTCTCTAGGACTGGCTGCTCATACAGCTGATACAGAACAAGTAGCCAACAAAGGATAACCCCAATAGGCTTTAACACCTTCAGTGAAGGATTTGTCTTCCCCTCAGATAGATGTATGTAATTTTACAAAGGCTTTTATCTTGATGTACTCTGGAGATCACCATATGCAATAGAATCAACCAGGTTGGAAGAGACCTCCAAGATCATCCAGTCCAACCTATCTCCCAGCCCTATCCAGTCAACTAGACTATGGCACTAAGTGCCTCATCCAGTCTTTTCTTGAACACCTCCAGGGATGGCATGCTCTACTGGCTACAGGACAGGGTTTTAGCAGACTTGCTGTCAGACTTGCCCAGTCCCATTAATATGCGTGGAGCTGCAGGGAGGTCAGCAGTGCTTCTTGTCTGCCCTGCCTGTGTTGCAGTGTTCACTGGCACTGCTACATTCTGGATGCATCTGTAGGGCAGTAGATGGGAGCCACCCTGGAGCAGGGCTTGAGGGAGCATCCATGGTAGAGCATCTCCCACTCTATAGTTAGGGTTTTTTTTTTTTTAGCAAGTAGATTTTGAAGAAGAACAGGGAATTCACTGGTCTTCGACAGAGTGAGAAAAAACAGCTGTGCCCTACCTTGTGGCAACCAGTTACACTGGGCAGCATCATGCTGCTGGGGTGGCAAAGACTTGCCTCAGCTGCATCAGATGTGTGGCTTGCTCTGAGTGACTGCAGCAGTGCTCAAGAATTTGCAGAGTACAAACCTAGCCTGTCCAGAAAACGTATTTGCAGTAAGGAGAATTCAGTTGTTATGGAAACATTCGAGAGAGGCAGCTGACACAGGCTGATGCATGCACTAGATTAGCAGTACGCACAGATGCAGT
The DNA here is from genome assembly GCF_015220805.1 of Pogoniulus pusillus. Lineage (NCBI taxonomy): Eukaryota > Metazoa > Chordata > Aves > Piciformes > Lybiidae > Pogoniulus > Pogoniulus pusillus. The sequence continues at coordinate 13,599,662 of NC_087283.1, forward strand.
TAAAAGGCAAGTTCATGTAAGGTAAGGGAGCAGTTTCTAGGTACTGTCTGCTTCATGGGTGCTTTTTTTCTGTAGGAACATGAAAAAAACGCACTAAAACACTTTAAAACTGTGAGCATGTGGCTCCATCTTGTGGCATCAAGGCAAAATATGTTGCTCTTGGCATAGGAGGCGAAGGGATTTTTCTGTTGGCTGCTACAAAAGCAAGAACAAAAAGTGACAGCAACAGTATTAAATGCGTGTGCCTCAGAGCCAAGCCACAAGTTATTAATGTAGTTTTCCTGAAACGACAGACCATTCTGCTGTGTAGAAAGCAAGCTACCTCCAAAGTGGACTGTTTGCAAAAGCATGGTACTACTCTCCTACAAAATAACAGCCTTTGATCAGAGCATGACCTGTACCAGAGACTCTTGGTGCCTGTGCAGGTGCTATTATTGCCTCCTCCTTATAGCTCTAAGATGTTTTTTCTTTGATTCCTCCACCCCAATAAAAGCAGCTAAGATTTGTGGTGTGTCTTCATGGAAATGCTGTCTGGCCAGGAGTAGGAGCAGGAATGGTCAGTTCTTTAAATTCTCAAGAATTTAGTGTCCCCAGTGCTTCTGCCCATACTTGTGCCACCCCTCCAATAACACAGATGATGGCTTTTACGTGTGCACCACTTATTCACAGGGAGTGTTGTGTAGAGACCTGCTTGGAAAGAGTGTGTCCATGTCAATCCATCTCCTCTATGGCAGGGAATCATATCACAAAAAGCATCCCAAAAGTAAGCACTAGCCAAGGCTTTTCATTGTGGCCTCAGCATAGCTGTGAATTGAAACCAGAGGTAGAACTCTTCAGTGTGGTGCTTTTAAGACCCCATACAGAGGGAAGCATTTTAAATGGTCACAGGCTGTGCTGATTAATATGATTGCATCCTCCATGGCTTGCATTTAGTGTTCCTAACCTGCCCTGCAGTCAGAGAGGATTGGACTTTGGAAACTTGAGGTTTCATTCCTATGATTTTTTTAAAGTTTTCTTTCTCTCTATATTTAACCTTCACCTTCATCCTGTTTCATTTCATCATGTTAACACATTTTGATTTGTAGGGTCTCCATTTCCTGTGGGTTATTCTAAGGGATGTACTCAGTTTTTCTGAAAGGTGTCACAAAGGTAACACCTTTCACTGACACTGATAGAAAATAAAAAGTACAGACCTCTTTTATTAGGAAGTACAAACCCACAACAAATCCTGCCTGGAGCGTGTTTGATAAACCAGATCTTTTGCAAGACATCTGGAGATTGTGTTTGCAAATCCCCAGCCAGCTTGTTTTGTAGTCATTGTTACCATAATTCAGGTTAATGTTGTTGCCACTTTTTACTTGCTAAAACACATGTGGTGCTTTATTACTGAAAAAAAGTGGCTGCCTTGGAACAGAAGTTCCTTTAAAACCCTACTTGGAAGTTTGCTGTTTGGAGAAGCAAATGTCAGATCCATTGTCCTAGCTCCACACTGCCATTCTGAAAATGCAGCTGTGAAAAGAGATTACTTGGGTACTGTGATGGGGTGCATGTTAGAATCTGAATTGAGAATTATGTAGCAATAGATACCTAAAATAACAAGTGGAACAAGGAAACTTTTAGCTTTTCCTGGAAAGATTTGATTAAAAAATAGTAGAACCCAAGTGAGAATGCTCATGCCATGCTCTGAATCTCATTTGAATTTTTATAGCTGTTATAATCTTTGATATATAATCTTGGAAATAGGGTCTCAGAAATGCTGAGTCTCTTGACTATTGCCTCACAAAAAAAGAGTTGCTGCAATAGGATACATTTCTGAGACAAGTTTGCAAGGCTGGCTTATGTCTGCACATCATCACTCAACTAGGTCTGTGCTGGGCTTTTTGCGTTATTTGGGGGTATTTGTGTGTGTACGGGATCAGCTGCCTGCAGCTGTTCCAGTCATGTCAGCCTTCTTAGTGTAACAGGCACAATCCAATGTATCCTTATCCACTGAAATGTTGCCACAGGACGAGGCTCAGGGCTTGGACACACTGTCATGCCTGGAGGAAAGGAAAATCAGATGTAACATTATGGCTCTCCGCAAGTACTTGTAAAGAGGTTGTAGCAAGGTGGGTGTCAGTTTCTTCTCTGACATACTAAGCAATAGCAGAAGAGGAAAGGGCCTCTGGTTGCACCAGGGGAGATTTAGGGTGGATATTAGTTAAAAAAAAAAAAAAAAAATCATCCTCAAATAGATTGTTGATCCCTGGAACAGGCTGCCCAGGAAACTGGTTGGGTCACCATTTCTGAAGGTATTCAAAAGATATGTAGGTATGATATTGAGGGACCTGGTTTAGTTGTAGACTTTGCAATGCTGAGTTATGGTTGTACTATGGAAAAGACTTAAAGGTCTTTTCCAATCTAAACAATCCTATGAAAAATAACAAATAGCTCCTTCCCCCCACCCCCCATCCTTATTCTTCTGTATTTCTGTGCAATGGAAATGGAAGTTCCCAAGGATCCTGGGCTACAGGATTCTATGTGCCAGTGCTCTTTTCCCTCTCATTATCATATGCTTGCAATCACACTCTAATTTTTGAAATAAAAAAACCTTCAGGATTCTTTATTGGGACTATTAAACCTTCAATCTTCATTATTTAGGATGGCTACTTACCTTTTGCTTGATGAAGCCATAATGCAACTGCTCCTATAAAAACTATCAAAATGGCTGCTGTGGCAGTGAGTAGATTTTCCTCCGTGTAAAATAATCCTCTGTGAGTGAGACATAACTACCATTTACATTAATTAGGCAGCCATATAATGGGGTCTTCAGTAGCTATTACATCATTTAAATTCTTCAGTGAGCACCTCAGCCACCCAAGAACTATCCAGCTGAACATTTCTGAGTCCATAATTTTGAAATAGTCCTTTAGAGGAAGAATATGCATGGCAGAGTGTGCAGACAATTTTGCACCAAAAAAAAAAATCATTTTATTCAGATTTATGGGATTATTTTAACAAGCACATAACCTTATTTCTCCCTCTCAGAATAATAGTGCTGTTCCTTCATTTTGGGGCAGAAATGGTGTGTGCAATAGTGAATGGCCAAGGAAGTTGTAGCCAGAGGTCTGCATTAGCAGTCAGACTCACATACACAACAAATCTGCTTCCTTAAACATTCTCTTACAACTCTGCAGCCTGAGAGCTATGTGGCTCTGTTGAGAAGATCTGACTCATGGATAAGTGAGTATAGTTTGGCTTTGTTTTCAAAGTCTAAACGTTTGCCTTTAACAAGTATCTGAAGACTTTAGCATTTATGTTTAATTTTGGCTATTGATTTCCATTTTGTGAGATCAAGCCAAAGGTTTAAGTCAGTGTCGTTTGGTTAGGTACTATGGGAAGAATTTGTAGCAGGATGAAAAAAAAGTACTAGCCTGGAAATAAAATGGGGATAGGGCATTACAGACTGTAAAGTTTAAGTTGTGCCTTCTCCTTCTGCATCCTGGTTCAAACCTATCAGTTATATTATTATAGTCAATTGTTCATTTCCCCCCTCTTAATGGTTATAAGATACTGTCCCTTATTTGGTTAATTTAATAATAGAATGCAGCAGACAGCTCTCTTAACAGGGAGAACTCTTAATTTAGTGTTAAATGTTACTGGGTTCTCTGTAGTTCTCTTTCTCTGTAATCCCTGTCCAACTGGCAGAATGAGCATAGCTAAGTGTGAAAACTCCTCTGTAAGTAGCATGCCAGGTACTGCTTTCTTCTGCAGCCCTGGAGATCATGTGTACCAGATGTAACTGCTTCTCTCAGCAGTGGTGGATGTGTGATCCTCCATTTTTCATGTTCACTAATTTAATTAAACCAGTACAGAGGAAAATTTCTACCTTACCAAAAAATACATTTTCATCACATGCTGTAGGGAAAGACTGACTCAGAATTGAAGTTGCTTAGCACACTAATGATAGCATTATGGAAATGGGAGCATGGGACAAAGGTGTGTCAAACCTCTGGAACTGGCTAGTGTTGATGTACAATTTAACTTTCACATAGGATTATGGCCTGGTGAATGTTGTAGCGTGACAAGCTTTGTAAATCCCAGCTTTGTTTGTCGAACAAGACGAATAAGGTGAATGTTTGTTATACAGGTTAAGTAAGGTGCCTTACTTACCAAGATCCCTCGTGCTAATGAGCTCACCTCGAGTGCAAGAATGCAGTACAGCTGGCATAAGAGGTGCACCTGACAGAGATTAGTCTCTCAAAGTACTCAGGTGTTTTCCATAACAAGAGAGCTTGTTTGGAGTTTCGGTTTTGCTGAAGAGGCCAGCTAGGAATTTGCCTCAGCTGTGCTGGTGCAGCAGACTGCCCTGATGCAGCTGTGATTGGCTACTGGGGACCTTCTATTCTGCCAGTACAGCTCAAACCTCACTTGGTGTGTGGGCTAAAGAAAATGGAGCTGTTGGAGTCAGAAAGGAGAGCTTGTGGACTGATGAAGCCTTATACTTGCACCATCTCTGGTAAGTTCAATGTGGAGGCAAGGGAGATTAATTAGGGAAATTAATTAGGGGAAAGGGAGTGCATGGTTTGGGGACTTACTGCTGTCTACAACTACCTGAAGGGTGGTTGTGGCCAGGAGGAGATTGCTCTCTTCTCTCAGGTGGCCAGCGCCAGAACGAGAGGACACAGCCTCAGGCTGTGCCAGGGGAGATTTAGGCTCGAGGTGAGGAGAAAGCTCTTCACTGAGAGAGTCATTGGACACTGGAATGGGCTGCCCGGGGAGGTGGTGGAGTAGCCGTCCCTGGAGCTGTTCAAGGCAAGGTTGGACGTGGCACTTGGTGCCATGGTCTAGCCTTGAGCTCTGTGGTAAAGGGTTGGACTAGATGATCTGTGAGGTCTCTTCCAACCCTGATAATACTGTGATACTGTGACTTGTACCTGGAGAATGGGCACATATAACTGCTTTAGTAAAGGGCTGAGGAATTCCTCTGTTTAAATAGTGTCACCCTGTGTTTGTGAAGACATTGTTCCTGTTTCCTGAAAGCATACCAAAGTGAGGTTGTGAATAGAGTTTAATCTAGCTTGCAGCCAGTCAAGAGTGGTGTTCCCCAGGGCTGATCTTTATCATCTTTTTGTCAGTGGTGTAGATGAAGGGATTGAGTGCAACTACAATAAGTTTGCAATGGCATTAATATGGGTGGGAGTGTTGATCAGCTTGAGGGCAGGCAGGCTCTGCAGAGGGACTAGACAGACTGTATTGATGTGCTGATGCTGACTCTGAGATTCAACATGGTCAAATGCTGGGTCCTGCATTTTGGTCACAACTCCATGCAACAGTACAGGTCTGGATAAGAATGTCAGGAAAGACTGGCAGGGGGAACAGTGGACCTAGGAGTGTTAATCAGCAGCTGTTTAAACCTGAGCCAGCCAAGAAGGCAAACAGCATACTGGCCTGTATGAGGAACAGTGTGACCAGCAGGACCAGGGAAGTGATTATTCCCTTGTACTCAGCACTGGTGAGACCACACTTTGTTTACTGCGTTTGATTTTGGGGCCCTCACTCCAAGAACAATGTTGAGTTGCTGGAGTGTGTCCAGAGAAGGGCAATGAAGCTGATGAAGGGTCTAGAGAAGACTGATGGGAGACCACCTTGCTCTCTACAACTACCTGAAAGGTTGTAGCAAGGTGGGCATTGATGTGTTCTCTCTAGTAACAAGTGATAGGATGAGAGCAAGCGGCTTCAAGTTGCATCAGGGGAGGTTTAGGTTGGATATTGGAAGAAAGTTCTTCACCAAAAGCGTTCTCAAACACTGGAACAGGTTGCCCAGGGAGATGGTTGAATTGTCATGTCTGAAGATACTTAAAAGATGCAGAGATGTGGTACTAAGGAACATGGTTTAGCACCAGACTTGGTAGAATTAGATAATTACTGGACTCAATGATCTTAAAGGTGTTTTCCAACCAAAATAATTCTGTGATTGTGATGCAGAGGAGCAAGATGGTGTCTTGGGTCTAATCAGTACAGTGGGTCCTGCCCTATATCACAGCTGTGTTTTAAGTAAATTTTCAAAGGAGTGGGTGGAGGTATAGAAAAAATATCCAGAGGAGTTACTTAGAGGAGGCAAAGGATGCTATTTAAGAAAGGAGTTACAAGCAAAGGTGTAAGTTATTTCATAGCAAACCTCTTGGTAGCTCTCTCTTGTATGCTGGTTCTTTGGCATGCACACACCAACAGAATGACCCATCAGTGCAGGTTAGTCATTTTCATGTTACCTCATTTCTAAGAAGGTTCCTTCACAAGCAGTGAGGAGTTTAATGTGTTCTGGTGAGAGATGAACACTGATCTGTGTTCTGGAGAAAGCAGTTGGTACAGGGGTTGGTTTGAGGAGCTAATGGGTAGATGGTGATACCAGCAGTCTGTGGGAGTGATTTAGCTTAAGTGATTTATGAGAGCTGTTTGGAACACCTCACTGAGTCATTACAAGGCCTGTTCAGGTGATTTACCAACTACAGTAAAGGCATCTTGAATGTGGTGGCTGTTCAGCTGTTATTCTTCATTTGTCATCTATGTGTTGAAGCATGTGATTACCTTGAAGAGACCTTTGAAAATCTCTTTTGCTGTAAATAACAAATTCACTGCTATTATTTATCAAAAAGGACTGCTAGGCATTGTTTGTCTTTTTTTGGTTGCTGAGATAGCCACTGGCATTTCCATTTTTTAAACTATGGGAAGGTGCATTGTATTTAGTTATTTGTCCATATGGTAGACTATGGCACATCCTTCACAGCGTAATGAAACATGATTGTGCCCAATTTCAGTTTGTATAGCATCCCCATTAATGATGTCTAGTTAAGACATCCATTAAAGGCCCTTAATGTTTATTAGCTGGACTGTGCCAATAAAGTTCTATTAGCTTCCCCCTATTAATTTAACATGATAGGCATTTAACAGATGTCTTAATTATATGTTACACTGCAGGCTATGAGCAAAATTAAAATTAGGTCATTGCCCTAAAAGGAAAGTTTCTATGATTTATGCTACCACTTAGAAGGAAAAACAAACAGACCCCACAGGAAACCAGGGAATTTAATTTCAGAGAACTTTAAGAATGGTATTAGGTAGAATAACTTGCATCTAGGAACTTTTAATGCATCTTGTTCTTACTTCAAAGATAAAAATTGAAAAAGGCATCTACTCTTGAAAGTGCCTAAGTGTGTTTATCTGTATTTTCAAAGGCTTTCTCAGTGTTTCGTTCTCCATTCCCATGAGATGATTGTACTTCTCTGTATAAAATATACATCTTTATCAAAAACACTGTCCATTTCCCATTTTGAGGGCAGGTCTTTGTATAGTTGCAACAGAGACTTATTTCTATACCAAGTGCCTTCAAAGGAGTCAGAGGAGCTGTGTGTCATAAAAACCAGTACTGCGCACACTGTGATTTTAACAGATCACTCTGCTTTGGTGATGCTGAATCTGGTTTATGTCTGAGAGACCATGCCAGGAAGGTGCAGCTCCCTTGTAACATATCCAAGGAACAGGTCCAGGAAGCAATTAGCTTTGAAGGTAAACTTATGAAGGCTGACAAGGTTTTCAGAGGACTTGGGGGTGGTGGAGGTGGTGATCTTTGGCTTTCTTATGGAAGATAAATGACTTTTCTGCGCTGCAGCACATTCATGACAAGCTGGAGCTGGCTGTCAAACACCAGTACTAGGCTTCAGTGTAGTGTATGTATCCCTTTTCTTTAAAGAAATGACACTGGTTGGCTACAAATGCTTGAATGATGGCAAAGAGAAACTTCTCTCCCTAGATACAAATGTTTAATTTGATGTTGAAATTGACTTCCTAACTTAGACTGAAAGCTGCCTTTATAACACCACAGAGGCTCTTGTGTAACAGAAAAATGCTAAGGCTGAGGGTACATGAAGCACTCACTCAAAGCCAAACAGGTCTCCATTTCAACCACTGTTACAGACTACTCCAAAAGGCAAATATATTTATAAAAGGTTTAAACATCAGAAACTTCTTTGCAAGTGCTGCTTTATTAAGGGTGGTTAGTGAATTCAGAAGACTTACATTACGAAACTAGTGACTTCTTGTGTTCTGGTGATGTAGTGCTCACAGACAAGTGAAATTAAGTGCCATTCACATTAGCCTTTTAAAAAAATGTACATTATGTATGTTTTATAGAAAAAGAGTGTTTTTTATAAAGGCGTAAGAAACACCAGCAGTCAGGTAATCAATACTAATCATATAAGTTTAATAAGCCAAAATGCTACATACAAATGAAAAACATAACAAATTCCAACAGTCTGAGAGACTCCTTTAAAGCCAAGAGATAACCAATTAATTCTTCAGTAAGAACAAAGTTTCAGACATATTTCACATAGCTATTCTATTTCCAATGTGCCAGAAAACCTGGTATTTAAACTGCAAGAGAACAGCAGACATTTCCATCAATACTTCTGATTTTTCATAAAATCATAGGTCAAGAGTTCCTTTCAACTTGAATTTTTTTGCGGATCGCTCACTTGCTCTAATCTGGAACTTGCTTCCATAGATGTAGGAGATGAACCCGTCAATCTCCAAGCTAAATACATTGTGGAGTTTGGGAATAACTGAAAATGGAATAGAGAAGAAATTAACAAAAGCTGACTAATGTAAATCCCTGTTATGAAATTATAGTGACCTATGAGAGGATATTATTTACACCTCGACTTGAGGTTTGTCACATGTCCAAGTTTTTTATTCTTTAGCAAGAGGAGAAAAATAACCAAGATCTCTGCATTTTAAAGTGCAGTTACTAAAGTAATGCTGCTTCAGGAGCATGCAGTTAAGTGTGGCAGAAAACATTTAATGGGAATCAGGTCAGTAAGCCACATGCACAGTCACACTGGGTTCACTGCAAATACATCTTATTTAATTGATTGCTTCTAATTAGGTACTTTTTTTGGTAAGATACTAGGCTGTTACATGGTTGGTAAAGACATTGACTTCTGCCACTCTATGCAAAGAACTACAAGTACCTTTATAAAACAATATATTCAAGATGTGCGAGATGAATAATGTGTTTAAGACATTTCTGACTAGGTTATGAAAAGCAATGGAAAAAAAAGTCTCTTATACCTTTTAATTTGTCCTCTTTAGTGATAATTTTGAAGACATTTTTAAATTCCTGTAGAATGATTCCTGTTATCCCAACGTATGAAGGGCACCTTGATTTTGTGACTGAAACAGATGTATAGTAGAAAATTTCAGATGTGGGCAGTTTATTTCTCTTCTACAGTTGCCTCATGATTTTAAAGAATGGTTTGCAATATTCTGAAATAATGATTACAGTAATAATGAGTGAACTTGCAACTAAGAGCATGATTTTTCAAGAGCAATTGAAAACTAATTGGTATAATTAAGTAGAGAATCCATGGACATACAGGCTCAGCTATGTTGTTCTAGATTAGTAATACTGAAAGGAAATGTAAAACTAAGCACCTGAAATACAGTAGTGTCTAAGTCAGGTGATTTTGTAAAAGAAAATAAATAGAATACCTGTAACAATAGCTCCATGGAGATCAGCTTTTAGCAGTTTGCCTTGAACCATATATGGTTGCCTTGAAGAGGAAGGTGAAATTGGAGAAAATGAAAATTATATGGAGAGTTAGGTTTAAAAAACATGACTACTGAAATCATGGTCAAAGCTTATAGAAGTAGTACATAGCCTTACCAAATAACTATGATGTTTTAAATAGCAACTCAGTAAACCTGGAAATATCTACTAAATAAAACCTACACTAACTTAGAATACCTGAACTTACGCATCTGGTTTAAGTCCATGACAGAGGTCTCTGATGTACTGTTTCCAGAGTTCATGTAGTGGTAGAAAGAGGGTGTATCTGCACAAAAAAACCCAAAAAGCTTTTAAAAAGAACCTAATTATCAAAAAATGCCTTAGTTGATTACTGAAGTAATCCATATCTACAAAGCAATTAAGACTAACATGTGTAAGTTTTGTAATCTGCTCTCATAACCTAAGCCATGAGGTAACCTACTTCAACCAAGACATTTATGTTAGAGAAAAACCCACAAACTACATATGGTCCTCTGTATCAACTCAAACTGGTGGTGTGTTTTAGGGAATCAAGTAACATCTGAGACCAAAAAGATTCCCACTCAACATGCACTAGTTTGAGAAACCTGATGCAGAATTTTAACTCCCTGGTCACAGGCAGTTTGACTTCAAAGCGAAATCAGAGGTAACTGCATTTGGGTGTGATTTTTGTGCTACATTTTGGTATACAAAAGGAAGGAGAACAGACAAGAGAACTGTTTTCTGATGATGAAATGGCAGAGTCTCAGGCTAATTTTACATACTGAAGGGTTAGTAACCATGTCTACATGCTGCTGCTTTTGCAAACTCTTGATGCAGTTTCTACTTCTACTACAAAAAAGAAGTTAAGGTCTTACCTTCGCTGCTCAGGTTCGATTTCAAAAAGACGCAGTTCTCGCCTTTGCTTGGCAGTAAAACCTTTTGGTTTTTTCCTCTTTTGTTTTGCCTTTTTTTTGGAGTAATGCTCAAGAACTACAGCTTTCCGAGTTAATACATCCTGGATAGCTTCATCTTTCATTTTCGGCATACTGCGCTTCAGGAAGGCATCTATAAATGCTTTGGCCTCTTCCGGTCCCTGAGGCTAAAAGATTTTAAAACAACATTAAAACTTAATATTTTAGAATTTAATTAAGAGCTTGCTGCCCGCAATAAGAACGGGAGATCTACATACAAGCAATAGTAACTGTAAAGCGTCCGTGCGCCGGAACCTCGTGCATGCAGTGCCGAGGTAAGCGCACGGCAGCTCCCGAGGGAACGCCACTGCCTCCGCTTAGCTTGAGGCGGCGCCTTCGAGTGCTACAGCTCAAGGGAGCGCCCCGGGCAAAGCCGTGCCGGCGCGCCGCCGCCGAACAGCCCCGCACCGCTTCCTCTGCTCCGCAACAGGGGTCTGAGGAGACCGTGAGGAGACCGTTCAGCGGCAGCTTCGGGCGAGAGCAGCTGCCCCCGAGACCAGCTCCCACGGCTGTCCCACGGGCCAGGACTCCTCGGCCGACTGCGGTACCTGGAGGCGCGGCTCTCCCGTCTCCTCCGGCGGCAGGCGGCGGTACAGCTCCCCTGTAAGGCATAGCGAGGCAGGGCGTCAGGGGGGGCCGCCATAACGCGGGCCCCAGCTCCCTACCGGGCTTACCCTCCATGGCGGCGGCGTCCGCTTCCGGCGCAGGCGGTGACGGCAGGGATGCGCCGGGCGCCTGCGCAGGCGGCTCGCGGAGCCGGCCGCACGGGGGCGCGCGCGTGCCTGTGGGGCCTGTGAGCGGCTCGGAGTGCGGCGGCGGCGGCGGAGCGCTGAGGGCGGCGCTGTGGTGACGGGGAAAGGCTGGTAGGTCCTGCTCGTCCTGCAGTAGTTGTGCGCCGAAAGCTGCTCGCTGTAGTTCCTGCTCGGTTGGAAGCTTGTGGGGGCCCTCGGGTGCCGAGGCCAGATGCAGATGTGGCGCTTCGGTGGCCTGCCCCGAGGGGACAGGAGCTCAGCCCCTGGGCGCTGGCTGAAGCCAGGCCGAGCTCGCTCAGAGCTAATCTGCGCGCACCTGTCGTGGCCAGCACCCAGCTGTAACTCCTTCATGGGCCGTGGTGGGAGCGTCAGCAGCTGTGGTAGTGCGAGAGGCCATCGGTAAGGGGAAAGCCATCCTTTTGTCTTGCTGTGCCTGGCGTCTGCACAAGAGTCCTAAGGGATAAAGAGAAAAGTGTGTTAAAAACCTTTTGGGTAAACGGAAGCCAAAGAAAAGGGGCATTGTGTGCGTGTAATTGTTAGATTCTGATTGTGTAGAGTTTATACTACTCATTTTTTCAGAAGAAATGCCACCTTGTTAACCATCTCCCCCACTGCTGCTTAGGGTAGTAGACCTCAGCCTTAACCTCAGCTCACAGAGGCTGTGCTGATGGAGGTAACCAAGACCCTCATGTCTTCTGGAAGGGGGCATGTACTAGTTTCTGAGTTATTGCTTAACATGGCTGCCACTGGTGTCCCAAAGAACTCATAAATCACAAGCTGTACTGCTACTGAAAACTGTATTTCTGGATATTGATTAACGTATTAAGCTTCTGCAGCTCATGCCCACAAATGGCTCTCCTGCATGTGTATTCCCATCCTCTCCCAGATTTTGGGAAAGGGACTTCAAGAATAATCCTCCTGACTTCCTCTCCCTCTGATGTGCTTCATTACTCTGTCCCCTAGTTGACTCTAAAGTTCACATATGCTCAGAGAAGTGTGGACTTATTAGTCTTAGTTGTTTAAAAGCTTTCTTATGTTCAGGAAAATTGCTGACTTCACAATTTTTTACCTTTACTTCAACAATTCATGATTTTCTCTGAAGCCTCTTTCTCCAGCTGTGTTCTGTGTTATTGCAAAATTAAAAAACAAAGGCTAACAAATTAGTAACTTCTAATGAATGGTATCAGTGCTGGACTCTGGTTTAGAGGGAAGCCATTGCTAAGATCAAAATTTAAAGACAAGAATGTTAAACAGGGATGCTTATCACTGCCATAAGGTTCTGCAAAGGGGGAAGCCGTGGCCACGGTAGATCATTGAATCAGCCATTTTCATTAAACTAGGTAGAGAATATTTAATAACTTAAATTTCTGTTAGGTGTCTGAACGTTACTAGACAAGTCACAGGTTTATTTCAGCAGAGATCAGGATTTAAAATTAACACTGTTTCTAGCCAAGCTCAGAGAAACAGTCTTACAAAATGAAATCTGGTTATTTCTGTCTTTTACACTAACAACTTGGGAGAGTAAGTTGAGCTCCAGATAATTATTACTGTGGGAAAATTTATTTTCAAGACTGTCTTGTCAATTGTAACATAACATGCACCAGCTCACTTTCTCTAGCCATCCACCACACCAAGCTTCTTCTCATCTCACTTCTCTTAGTAGCCAAGAGTTTTTTACCTAGTCCCGGTCTGTCTTTCAAGGCCTCTCCAGTCATTGCAGCTACCTGTGCTCCCATTCAGCTATTCCAAGTGGCTAACAGTGTGTCAAATGCTCCCATAGCATGCATGTACTTGCACACTCAGCAGCATGAGATCTTGGTTTAAAACCTATTCTCATGTTTCTAGCAATCAAGGTCAGAAAAATAGGGAAGATGCCACTTGTTTTGGAGATTGCCTCCTCTTCATAAGTCTTTGCTTCTTTCCTCCTGTGTTAGGACAAAGACCTGCTCGTTGTACAACACAGAGGTACCTTGCAACTAGAGCAGCAAATTAATTTTCCTTGACAGCCTTAGTGCTGACTCATGCCACCCTCTGAATAGATCTGATGGTTCTCCAAGTACAGCAGAGGTTGATAGTCTTGTCACAGGGGGATATTGGCTTAGCAGATAATTAATCACGGCTTGGTAAAGGATACTTGGGAAGCAAGTTACTGAGGCAGGATACAGGAAACACAATAATTTTGTTGAGTTCCGCTGTGGAGCAGAAAGGCATTAAAGTGATCCCTAACAGGGAGCAAAATTGTAACTCTCTCTGTATGTGCATAAAGAAGAAAGGGCCAGTCTCTGCAGAGTATTAAGCTTGAGCACCAGTTAGTTTGTATCACAGACCTCCTGGCAGTTAAGTACATTGCCACAGCGAGCAAATCTCTTGGTTTTACAAAGCTTGGACTCCTTGAATTGTCATTGCTACTAAGAAAAGATCAATTTCCATGAATGGAGTACCAGGATAAGCGCTATGGCTCTTTAGGGCCATATGAGTGCTCCTTTACTGGATTTATGCTGCAATTCCTAGGGCACTTCAGGGATTAATAGTCAAATCAGTGTTGGCAGTGCTGGTGTTGTAAATCCAATGATCCAGGCTAAACTGGTGCCTGGGGAAGCCAGTCTCTTCCAACAGCTCTACATCTTCATTTCTCAATTTATCTTCAGATATAATGTCTGAGGGACTGAGATCAGCACACTGGTATCCCAGCAAGACAAACACCACCAAACAAACATGAAAAAGAACTGGTGAAGAGATTGAGAAACCAGAGAACAGGCGAAGGCAGTTTGTGGTTAAGAAGGAGGAGGCTCAGAAACATGAGGAAGGTTGGGTCAAATGTGAACATAAAATGAAGTGAAAATGTGGAAACAAAATAGTGATAATGCCTGTTTTTGATTGTGCAGTGTCACCTGCTCTGCCTGTCTTAAGCATTTGAAGTTTTTTACATCAAGTAAAACACCTTAGGATAGGTTTATAGTGATGTAAGTCCAAAATATATATTGTTACTACCAAGTTATAGGTGCTAACATTGTAATTTCTTATTCTATTAAATCTATATGTGGCTTTATTTATTCCCCCTCCAATAATAAAACTAAAAAACATATATATGCAGCCCTGCAGTAGTGAAGCAATCTAACTGTGTGCACTAGGGGGCCATATTGCTGTACCTATAGGTACTGCTGAATTACAGTGATGGGGGAAAATATGTGTGTGGGCCCGGCTAGGCAACAGCTGTGTCCTGGGAAAAACTGAGTGAATGTGGGAGCAATTAGAGAAAGAGCTTTAAGCTGACAGTCACAGAAAGTTAAAACATGGGATGCAGAGAGGCCAAAGATGGTAATTAAAGATATTTGTGTGACACAAGAATAGAAGATAAGTGCTTTTTAAAAAAAGAAAATAGGTGTTAACTGAAGGAAGAGGTGAGCAGAGGTACCTGAAGTTAACTATGTGTGAAAAGTGACTGACCTATAATCACTGTTAAGACTTTTGCTGATTGTCATTGATACAAGAAATAAATACTGTAATTCTCTAGGAGTGCTTCTGCAGACGTTTGAGCTCTTGAGATCAATATAGCCTATTCTTCTTGGCCAAATTGTATTAGTAGCTGAATTTGGTCCCCAGGGATGTCTGTACTGGTGAAAATAATTTCCATTTAAACCCCTCTGAAGTGATTTCTTCTATCCAAATGTCAAGCTTCTAATGTGATTTCTACCCCCTTTCCCATTTCTGTGCTGTGAAGCAGCATGTAGCCAGCCTGTATAAGTCCTGTGGCTGTCCCATTATGCCACCACTGATGATGCTCTGTGGTTGCCTTCTCTTCCTGCCAACACCTCCTCTCAGCCTGGGCAGCAGTGCAGGGCCACTCTGTGCTAGCATTTTTAGGGTCCCTTGGTTGACTGTACCTAGCTTCCTCCTAGCTTAGCTGTGCCATGTCAGAGTCATACTTGTGTGCCATGCATGGTATGTTTTCGGGCATTTGGTGCTTCTGACTCCCTGGATGTTAGCAGCCTGAATTTTCATTTCTTGTCATTGTCTGTTTGCTAGAGGAACGTTTATAGGTTTTGTGTGTGGAAGGCCAGGCATTAGGAATTTGGTTGACCAATGTTAGATGGCTGTGGTTAGTTAATGAGTACCTTGTATCTCTCAAGTTTTTCTTTTCCACATGTTTTTCTGTGATTTTTTTCTGCTTTATAACCTTGTCTTTAATGGATCAGGATGAGATGTTTGTCTTTGTCCCTTATTACCCCTCCAGCTCTTAAACTATTCTTTCCAGCTGGAGGTTCATTTACAGTCCTTGCTCCTTGTCATCTCAAATGGCATCTGCCACTTCAGGGTAAATACATAAGACTAGCTTTCTGCACATGGTGGAAATAAGAAGAAACTTGGAAACAAAATCCCTTGTAATTTAATATCGCAGAAACCAGAAGGCAGATAATCCTCCCGGAGTCTTTTAGAAAGTGTCTCTGACAGAAAAGTTGGGTTGTGAGGTGGAGCTGGATGGAGCCACGGCTACTCTTTCGGGTCGGCTCAGTCGTGATGAGGCTGCTCTCGCTAGAGGGCAACCCGAGACCGGGGTCGGCTGCTGCGCTCGGAGCCTCCTGCGCCTACTACTGCCCATTGTGATCAGGCAACCAACTGTTCCGAGTGTTAGCTTAAAAAGTGCTTCCTCTTTTGGAAGAAATTTGCCAATTTGCATACAGGAGGCCTCCAGTTCTCCCATGCACTTTGGCATCCTCAGTGAAAAGAGGATTTTGAAGGAGTTAAATTTCATCATTAGTTAACGAGGCTACTTGTTTAAACACGGATATAATTTTCTATCAAACCAAGAAGCTATATCCCTCCTAAAATATAGAAAAGATCAGTGACTTTCAAATACCTGGAGATAATTACTGCAGACTAGAACTTCCCAGCCTTGCCTTGCAGAGCAGTGCTAAAAAAGATACACTTGCTCCCCAAAACAATAATGAGGAGTCAGTAAGCTGAGGCTTTGGCAGCTGGTTTGGTTTCCCTGCATGCTGAGATCAGATGTGATCCAAACGCACATGAGGTTGACAGACATCACTGCTGCTCTTGAACAGTCAGTATTTTCTAATTAATGCCAGCATTCTGCATTCATGTATTATGCCATGACAGTCTGTCTTATAGTCATTGCTTTTGCTGTGCTTTGAGTCTCATTTAGATCTTGTTGAATATTTCATTATAAAACATAATTAATGTTGGCTTATGTGATAGGGATGTATGATGCGAGATGAGTATAAAACTAGATAAATTATAAAGTAGTAATAGTTATTAAATAGTTTTGTGTATTTAATTTGACTTTGATTACACTATATGCAATTAACGTAGTTCATTAGAACTTAAAACGAATACCAAAGAAAAAGGTTTTAGGGTAAAAAAAATCAATTATGTTGGATTTTCATTAAAAATACCCTTTAGACTTTTTTTCTAGAAAAGGGTTGTCAGGAATATGTTCTTGCATGCTGCATACTGTTATTTGTAAGAGACTGCAATGAAAAATCATACCTCAGAGTTTCATGCTGCCGTACTGTAACTGCTGCAGCTTTCATGCATCCCTGTCAGCCAAGGTGCTGTTTCTGGTCACCTCTAAACATGCTGGCGCTGCCAGGCCACCCACATGCTCAAGGACCACTCATAGTCGAGTTCTTAAACATAAACAGGAGTTTTACAGTGTAACTGAGCCTCAGGGCTCTGGGGTGAAATGATGCAGTTCTTACTAGAACGAATGTGACAGGAAGGAGGAGGCACTTTCAAGCAAGGCTTATGTTAAAACAAGTTGTGTTTTATTGAAGGATGTCTTGCTGCATTTCCATTTTTGTGCTTGGGGCAGAGGGCATCTTTCAGTTCAGGGGGTTCTTGCTGGGCCCATGGGGGCTATGCCTTCTACCCCAGCTCAGAGGAGCAGGAGGCTCCAGACATAGGGCAGAATATGCAGTGCAGCCACCTTCTGCACAGCTCAGTGCCAGCAGGTGCTTCATGTCAAACATCCAGAATGCCTGGAGTTAGGAACTGCATGAAATCCCAAGAAAGCTGAGAAGGTTTATTAACCTGATAGAAATTTCTCAGGTTTTCTCTATAAGGGGGCATCTTTCTGAAAGGCATCATTACCAGCAAGGCCCTCTTCCTGCCAGACTGTTTCAAAGTAGCACAATTCCTTCAGGTCTCTGCCAACTTGGTGTTCCATGATTCTATGATGCTGTAGTTTAGGCTGCTAGGAGTGACTCGTTCTTTGTACAAAAGGAGAAAAACAGTCATAGCATCTGGAGGTTTTGACTCCTGATGCAGGTAAGGTCTTTATGAGTGGTGGTCAGAATGGTCAGCTCCTTTCAAGAAGCTAGTGGTGAGGGTTTTAGCCCTCTGCCTGTAATCTGATTGCTTCTGATGTGCCAGCATGTGGTGGGGCAGTGAGGGGGGTTAATGCTGCTGGATTGCTTTCATGATTGTAAAAAAAAAAAAAAAAAGGCAGCTCATCCAAAGCCAGCCAGAACCCCTCTGTTTGAGGTCAGTGCTCCAGCAAGTGCCTTTAGAAGAAACAATAACTTGGTACAATAGAAAATATTTTGTCCGTCTCTTCAGTAGAAATCTGATAAACACAGAGAGAGGCAGGTGTCCAAGGAGATAAAAGTAATAAATGTGGCTGCAGTTCTGGAGTGAGGTAGCCTGTCAGGCTGGTAATTAAATGAAAGCCCCTCTCATGAAATGCTGAAAGTGAATAGATACGCAGAGAGATACCATTTTGTTTGCCTCAGTAATATATGTTAATTTTAGCATGAGACTAATTAATACATTTTGCAGTGGGACAAAATGGGGGGTGCAGGAGATTATTTCAGGTGGTAGAGGTTATTAAGCACCTTATAGTTCTTAGAGCAGTGGATGAGAATGGGAAAGAGAAAATATTAATTTAAGCAGATCCTCTAACCAGAATTAACTAATCTCACAGACTGACCCGAACTACATTTGCAGACAGCTGTCAGGGGATCCTTTGCTTTGTTACAGCTCAGTAAATACAGAGCCCTACTTAGCAAAGAGCTTGAGTCACTCTGTGTTCGGGTGGTTTGACAGGATTTCTGAGAGTTACATGATTGTGAGATGAGGAGTGCTGCAGTGGTGGATCATACCTCCAGGAAAAACAATAGTTATCTGAGACTGCTGTAAGCTTAAGGATGCTTTGGTAGGTGTAGAGAGGTGGTGCAGGAAAGGGCTGACTGCATGTAGAAGTATGCTGGCAATCACCGTCACAACTGCATGTACCACCTAAACTTCTGCTCAGGACCTGGTCAGTTTTAGTGATGTGCCACTTACTGCTGACAGTTCTGTTCAGCTCCATCTGGTCTGTGGTTGCCCTGTTCTGGACACAGACAAATTCTGAGGCCAGACAGGCACGGATGTGGCAGAGATACTTGCCTGAAAGCAGTGAGGAGACTGATCCCACTGTGCACATGGGCGGGGTGTGTGTGTGTTGGTTTCTCCTCGAGGAAATGTTTGACCCTTATGCCCAGTTTCCAACATGTTTGTCACAGCCATCAGACTGTCACGTAGCATCCCTGCAGCTCTCGTGCATGCAGCTGCCTGCCCTAGAGGGCAGATACGCACTAACACTGATCACTATGCCCTCTGGTGAGTCCAGAGTTTCTGGGGCTTACTGCCACCACACAGACCAGGCCAGCAGCACGAGGTTCTGCTGCTTGTACAAATGAGGTCCTGATTTACACATCTAGGTGTGGCAATAAGGGCATGACTAGAGGTATTTCAGCTCTGAAACACAAGCTGCAGCACAACAGGCTTCCTTCTGAAAAAATTCTGTGATCTGTAAAATTACCAGCATTGAGGCAGCAGACGGCAAAGCAGATTTTCCTTTGTTTTCTCCTGCCTTAGAGGAGGAATACTTGCTTGCCCTTTAGGGTGATTACAGCCCATTTACCAACACCTCTTTTTGAATTTCAGACCTACATTTTGAAACAGTCGCAAGCAAGACATGTTCCTTTTCAGAGCCTGGAGCAGTTAACACAGAGGTAAAGTTTATTTAACAATTCCAGCTGAACAGTTCCAACTGAATTCACATTGTGAAATTACAGGCCCATTTAAAACAAAATAGAAATAGAGGCAGGTTAGAGTCAGAGTAATGACTTCTGCAGAGTGCATCCAACAACCATATTCAGAATTTTAAGTTTTTTATAGGACATTTTTCTTTATGCTTTCATACAATTATGGGAAAAAAAAAAGTTAAAAAAAATGTACTAGATGCTGAAGGCAGGCTTGAGAGTTGCTCAGTGATTGCAAGTGGGGACAGAATAGTGAAATCAGATGCTGACTGATTTAAGAGCTGTAGGCTCTGTCCTTGCTGTCATGGACCAGGATAGAAGTCTGTGGCCTTCCTGCTTACTCATGTGTCCCCAGGGGATGTTTTCCCTGTGCAGCTGCCCAGGGCAGGACCTGTAGGGGCACAGTCCCCATGAGGCCTGGCCCCTGCTGCACACTCCTTGTTTTGCAGCCATTGTCTTGATCCCACAGAAGTCATCGCAGTCCTTTTTGTTCCAGACTGCAGCTGTCAAAACACATTTTTCATGAGAAAGAGGGTTGCTGCCAGTTTTCCATAACAGTGCTTTAAGTACAGGTGAGACTTGCCACCCCTGCTACAAGAGAGTGGCTGCTGTTAAGTGTCCTTCCACCCGAGCTCTGAGGGGCCCTGGTTTGTGTTACCATAAAACCAGGAGGTGAGAAACAAGTCTGGGAACATTTTGCAATGTGCTGTATCTGCTCTGTGCATTTTCCGGTAAGAGCTATGTGAGATGTGGAGGGGTGAGGAGACCCTGTGTCACCACAGGATGATACATCCTGTGCCTGTGAGCATGTCTTAATGAAGCTCTCCTTATCACCTGAGGAATTACCTCTGGCCATTTGAGATTTCCAAAGGGACTGCCAGAACTTCTAAGAGGTTTTGGGGTCGGCCTTACTGTGATTCTCTCTTGACACTACTGAGTCCTACTGGGCCTTTCCATAGCCTTGTCATTTAAGCAGAGATTGCATTTATAGCTGCCCTCTTCTTATGTGTTAGAACGACCAGAAATGATAGAAATAATTTTCCCACTGTATCCAAGGTTCACAGTTGCACCCATGTTTGCTGTTCACACAGACATGTGGGGTCAGTTTCGGAGGTGAAAAAAGGGGGATGTTCACATTGCTAGTGAGCTGCACACTGCAGCTCAACTGCTCTGGCTCAGTAGCACCAAGAAGTGTTCCTGCTTGGAATAGAGGCAGTGAATGAACAAACCAGTTGGAGCCTTTGTTCTTTCCAAGAATCTGAGTAGGTGTTTGCACAGGCTGACTTTGAGCACACCTTCAGACACAGCACAGTGCTCACTGCAGCTCCAATCTGAGGTCCTGGTGCTGCCAAGAGCATTGAGTTTAAAACTAGCTGATCCTCCCACATGGCAACATGATTTACTAAACCACTAAGATATTGGGTCAGCCTTGTAAATCATTTTAATTATTTCACTAAACAGGTCGTGGAGATAGATCAATAGAAAATATGGCATTTAGGCTTACAATGCTGTGCATTTATTATGGAAAAGAAATTATATTAACTGATTTAGGAGCTAATAATAACTGAAAATAACAATTTAATGGAAGCCTTCCAATCCTGCACTTTGAAAGCAGGATATAGCTATGCAGAATCTACCCATTTTAATCTCCATCAAGTATACTTAGCAATTTTTTTGACTCTCAGAGAAATGTCAGTCAAGTACAAGTAACTTGCAGACTTTCAGCATCTCATAAATTACATTATAATAAAACAAAACCAAAGAAACTGTC
Source organism: Pogoniulus pusillus (assembly GCF_015220805.1). Lineage (NCBI taxonomy): Eukaryota > Metazoa > Chordata > Aves > Piciformes > Lybiidae > Pogoniulus > Pogoniulus pusillus. The sequence continues at coordinate 13,620,763 of NC_087283.1, forward strand.
AACAACCATTTTTACATACTGGCAGGGTCACACAAGCCAGGCACAAGAAAAATAAGGAGATAGATTGCAATGTAACAAAGTAGAGGTGTTACACAGCAGGGGCTATTTTCTGCTTACAGTTGTTATTACCATGAGATTGTGGTTAGTGCTGCTGGGCTTGAAGGGCGCTTCTCTCTCAAAAATGCTAGGGGTTTGTCTCAAACATCTGAATATTAAATAGATGCTAGATACATGAAATATATATACAGGGGGGGTGGTGGTGAAATAAACCAGAAAATAACCCTAATCTCTCCTGTACAGCAAACAGGTGTCATCATTCTGTAGCTGGGGTCAGCATTCTTCTATCACAGTTACACAAAATCTGATACGCTGTGTCCTGGTTTTCTTATGCATGCATGATAGCCACCTGTGCTGGTAAGGTATTTTCTCCTGAAATAAGCTGTGCATTGTGAGTGTCTAATGCTTTACTGGCCATTGAGTAACTCTGCTGAACCAAGCAGACACGACTGGGCAGAATTTGAGCTGTAATCAGATAATACACCTATGTTGCCTGCTTGTTGGAAAGCCTGCAGCCTACTGATAGGCAGTTGTCGCATCAATTATCTCCACTCTGGCTTGCAGGCAGAGCTAAGCCTTTCTTTAGGCCTTCAGGCTAGATACCATTTGAATGATGCACTTGATTGCACCCCAATTAGCTAGGGATGCATGACGAAAATCATTATCAGTGAGTTTATTTGGGAAAACACCATATCCTGCTGCTTGGTTCAGCATAAGAAATAAAAAAACTACACCCTTTTAAACTACAGCAGAATGAAACTTTAAGCTGTGGCAAATTGTGCTGCTCCTGCTTATTCACCTGTCTCCCTGAGCTCCATCCAGCTGGTCTGGGAATGTTTAGTGTTGCTCAAATAAAAATAAATGGCTGTAACATAACTGCAGAGTTGACTGAGAACATTCTCTGTGCAGCACATCTGTCAGCAGGTTGGTTTTACAGTGTCCTCAGGTAAATGGCCCCTGCAACTTCCCATACTGCCTCCCCTTCTCCCTTGCCATTTTGCAGTTACACTCTCCAGCTATCAACAACAGACTGGATGATGTTTTGCTCAGCTCCTGTAAATGACAGCAGCAAGAGGTGAGCATTGAATGAAGGGCAATGTGCTATGTGGACACGTGGTGTTTTCATGGCCCTGAACACAAGTAGTGCTTTCTCTTGTGCTGCTCTGCACCGAAAACTGGCAAGTTCAACATCTGAATTACCCTAATGAGCCTTAACTTGGTTGACTCTTCCATGCACGTTTACAGCCAGGTTGACAAACTTTCTAAACCTGGGAAAGCTCTCTGCATTTACTTTTGAGATTATTTGCTTTGGCAGATTGCTTTAGCATAAGTAGCATAGGATCTCTCTGGTCTTAATTAACTCTTGGGTTAATAAGGAGCTTCTAAATTCTTGGAAAATACTGCAGAAAGTTCAGTTTCTCACATTTGACACTGTGGCAAGCTGGATTTAGTTCCAGTTAGTTAGGCTTGATATTGGTGTTACAGTTTGGATTTTGACAGGTGCCTGGTATGTGTTGCTAGCCATTAGTTGCTTGGGTTTGAGCCCCGCCCCATGCAAGCAGCAGCCAGGTGGGCCTTTCTGCTGGCTCTCCCTGCATGCTGAAAAGCTGCAAGGTGGCCACATAAGCAAGGCCACCACAGAATCAGTGCACCCATATGTATGCAGTTTTGGTCTTCCTCTCTAGTCCAACTGTTTGCTTCTCTGAGATCAAAATGCCAGTGTTACTCATTATTTAAAAGATTTTACCATGTAAGGCTCTGGATGCTGACTTTGGTGGGACGCAGCTAGCTCAGATACAAAGTCATTAGCTCAACCAGCCACTTACATGCAAATGGAGGTTCTTTTTTACCAGGATTGCAATTAGCACCTTGCTGTGCATTTAACTAACTTGACACTTCCATACCACTATACTATAAAAGTGGAAGTTGTACCCAAGCACTCCATAAATGGATTACACTATTATCATTATTTGTGGAACCACATGATTTTATTTTTACTGTCTTGCACTGAATTAGCATAAATGAATCACAAATGTGAGTGTATTTGGTAGAGATCATAACTGTTGTTTCCTTAATCAAACTATGTTTTCATCATCTCGTCTGGTTTTGTTGCCTTTAGCTTATCTTGTGCCCTTTCTTGAGTGCTGCATTCCCCTCATCAATGACAGATATGGTTCATCTAGGTCATCACTTGGCAGAATGATTCCTTGGTCTAGCTCAGGATTTAGATGTGCACACCATGTCCTCGTCCAAAGATTTATCAATGTTTCCAAGCAGGCACAGCTCCTGGGCTCACTGCTTGGCTTAGTCACAGCAAGGTATGCTGAGTAGTTACTTGCAGCTCTACAGAGCTCAGGGCGATGTATGTTCAGTATAATCACGTGGGCTGTTTGAACAACATTCCAGCTGCTGTTAAAGACACAGCATTAGGCTAACTGGGGAAAACAGGCTTTTAAATCCTGAGGTACTTGAGGTTCCCTTCAGGAACCAATAAGTGGCTTTTCCTTGTGCTCCTACTGTCTTTGATGTCTGGAAGCTGGGGGGGAGGCAATAGCTGTGCACTGGGATGCTGGGCAAGAGATGTCCTGAGCTGCACTGTACATGGCTCTGGGAGCCTGGCAGCCCAGCCACTGCATCCTGCGTTCAGTGCTTCAAGAGAATCCTGAACAGCAGAGAAGGAAATAGAGTCCTCACCACCGTGTTGGTGATGCTTAGGAGTCATAGAGGATTTGAGTGTATGTCTCAGAGCACCAACTGTCCCTCCAACCAGGGTTGCCTGCTGGGAGGACATGGGCTCCAAGTGGTACCCTAATTACCAGACCCTTCACTATCTGTGTTCCCATCTAGGCCACACCAACCCACCATGATGCTCTTCTTGAGAGGGAAAGATGAGGCAAATAAAGGTGGGTATGTCAAAGCCCTGACATTGACCTTCCTTATATCCATTCTAACACAGCAGGAGCTCTGCCTGTGGAGCTGGTGACACATTTTTAAAACTGCAAAGACAGTTGATTGATGACATACTGACAGGTATCAGTCACTTGGATCAACTCTGTCAACACCTAAATGCAGCCATCCAGAATGGTAAGTAAATTACAGCATATACATTAAAAAGAGACTCTACTATATAGGAAATAGAGAGTTAAATCTCCTATTTACCATAGACTATAAATACAGAAGCACTGTTAAAAAAAATTAGATTAAAAACTGTTGTAAAACCCAGTGCTTGGAAATCGGAAGCATGCTGCATTTTTCTGCCAAAGCAGCTGGCTTTGACTGACAGCCTAAATATCAGCAGCTGCCTAGATAATATGTACATCACCCTGAAACCCAACATGAGTCAGTGATAGCCACTGCATTATTAGTGCAACTTACAAACGTAAAAAGTATTTAGCAATGAAGAATTCCTATTCTAATTTGTTAAGAAAAATCAGTTACTTTCAATTCTCAAGGCAAATGATAAAGTAAAAAAAAAAGCTCCAATTTTATGTGGTTGTTTTATTCTTACTGCAGTACAATCTTAAGTCTTACCTGTTGCTTACTTTGTTTCAGAGTATGGACAGAGCAGTAAGTTAATGTTCTGGGCAGACCTGGTCATGGGATACCCAACGAACCCTTAGCATTGAACACCCTTTTGCATCTTCCCCAGAGTGAATCCCCAATGTGTCCTATTTGAAAAGTATAATCCTCAACTGAATTGTAAGTATTTTTGGTTAGTTATCAGTTATCTCATTTATATTAAACTACAGATGATTATCCATATGAGATTTAAGAAACATTTTAGCAACAGCAGGAAACCAAATCTATAGGCAACAAACAGGGAAATCCATTAACTAACTAGAGCACAGTCTGGTTTGACTCTCAGCGTCACTGTGATTTGCTTTAATGTCTGTAGTTGCTATAATGAAAAGGCTGGCAGTCACTGGAGGAAAATGAGGAGATTTTAATCCATTCATTGACATAAACAGAGATTTTTCAGAAGCCCCACCTTGTTCAGTGCTGTATTTTGGATTGTCATTGATGCAGAGCCCAACCGCCTATTTTCCCCAGCTGGCTCCACTTACAATATCTGTCTTTACCCAGCAGAGATTGCTGGCCTAAAACCATCATGGACTAAACCTGACCAAAACAACCCTTGCTTTTCCCTATCCCCTGTCCAGCCACATGGCCGTGCTCAGAGAACAGTGCTGCTGTTGCTCTGGAGCAAGACAGGGTGGTGCACAAATTGCTGCTCCTGTGTTAACAAACCCCACACCTGTCTACCTGTCTCATGCATGCCCCCTGCACTGGGGTCTTGTCTTAGGACATCTCACCAGAGAGTGAAGCCCTTAGCCACCCAGCAGCCCCCTGCCTTGCAGCTCAGTGACCTGCAAAGGCTGCTGGAGGACAAAATCCCTACAAAACCCAAAGGAGAAAAAAAACCCAACAAACAAAAAAAATCCCACTTTTATCTGTTGTAAGCAAGCAGATGATGTTTTTTACCATTTTAACATTGGTGGCAGAGAGCCCCTGGGGTGACAGAAGTGGTGTGCTCATGGGACAGAAGCTCACTAGGCTGCTGGGGCCAGGCTGCCTTGTCAGGATTGGGTAGAACCCCCCCACTGTCAGCAAAACCAGGCAGCATGCTTACTTGCTACAAATTAATATTCTCACAACAGCCTCCCCTCCAATCAGTCTTTGCTAAAAGCATTAATTAAGACTTTAACATTTTTGATCCCATCAATTTTCTGTTCTCTTCTTATTAAATAGATGTACTAGGGGAGCTTGAATAATAACTGCCCAAAGTTTGGGGCTAATGAATAAATGAACTTTGCCAGCCTCTGGCTATGCATGAAATTTACTGTGTAGTAACAAATGCAACACAGGCAGCTCATACATTAACCAACAGAGATTTGACACAGGAGTTTAGGAGCACATTACTTACTAATGCTACGTGAGACTAAGCTCCAAAATATTTTATGCAGGAAATGGAAAATGCCATGGTCAGACAGTCCTTTGCATTCTCCACCACAGCATGAAGCTGCTTGCTTGTCCATCTTGCCTTTGGTGAGTCTCTAGCTCTCTTGCCACACACAGGGCCAGAGACACACAGGTGATGGTCTCAGGTCTGCACATTTGATTTTCCTTGGGAGTTTTGCCAGATACAGAACATATCAGAAACCAGGTAATTTTGCTTTTTATTTGCTAGGTCTTGGCACTTTGAAGGTCACCTGCATGCTGTAAAACTACTTCTCTTCCATGTATTTTTACATGTGCATGGCTCTAGCATCAGCTGTTACGCTGGTGTAAATCCATTTGCCTTGGTAGAAATCCATTAACTCACAGTGAATTTATAGCAGTATAACTGTGAGCAAGCTATGCCTGATGGTGCAGACTGGAAATATTACAAGGAAAAGTGCAAAGTTCTATTGATTTTCTCTCAGGAAAAATGTGTGTTTCCTCATGATTATATTATAGATGACTCAGCTCTGGCCCCTAACAGCCATCGCTTGTGCTGCCCAGCTCAGCTGCTTGCTAGCTTTGTGAGGAGGAGTGACTGACTGCGCTGTCCCCAGGGACCACCTCTCCAGGTGCCCAGGGATACACCCACCCCACCACTGGCACTGGAGTGATTTCTGCCTAGCTCTGCATGGCACTGCAGCAGCCAAGGCTGCCTTTCCCTAGCACTGCAGTCCAAGCACTTATTCCTAATCGATTCTGACAGCAGACACCACAAGAAATGCTGAGATTTATGAAAGAGCAAGATTTGCCACTAGCCTCTGTCCATTAGGGGTACAGCAAAACCTCACTTTGCCCTTTGTAAACACAATCAGCAGAAGCGAGGTAGTTGCCCTTTTCAGAAGAAAGAGCACTCTCAAAGGACAGATGTTTTAGCAAAAGTCCTTAACACGCTCATAAGCAATAAGGCTCCAAATGCTTTGTTTTCCCACCAAAATCTTTCCCATTCCTGTAAGTGCTTTTTAGAGACTAAATACTGTACCAAAAGCTGCAGCCCCATTTTCAGTCCCTGCACTACACAAACACGGGGCGAAACACAGGATGTGCATTTTGCAAGCAAGCTCATTCGAATGGGGGAAGCCAGGGCCCCAAAATCTAGAGGACTCACTCTGCAGAGTTTAGAAGGCAGAAATACAGTGAAGGTAAAGGTAGAGTCAGGTTACCTTGGCACTGGGAATGAGTTATCTCTGCATGTGCTCAGGTCTTCACTGGAAAGAAAAGATGCCTGTTGTGCTTGTTAGATTTCTTTTATCAAATCCTCAGGTTATTGTTTACTAGTTCTGAGGCTTTATAGCAAATCGGAATACAAGAATTGTTACTCCTACTGTGACACACTTAATTCTGATCTCAGGGTAAAAAAAAAATAATTTAGTTGCAGATGTAATATTTTTCACTTTTAATGTGATTAAAATCTGAAAGACCTTGATAATTCTACTCTTGCTACTGCACACAAAACTGCCACATCCCTGTGCAGGTAACAGGCTACAATACATAAGGAAGACAAATGCAAGATGATTTATCCCCTCCCATGTTTTCTGCAAACCGCACAGCACACAGTTCAAGACATGATGTACTCCATGATGAAACAACAGTATCAGAGGAGAGCAGATGATCTGTTTACTAAGGGACCATGCTGAGGTATGGCTGCAGTTGAAATAGAAGCATAATCAGTCCTAGACAGACATGCTTCAGCCATCATTTATTTAGAAAAAATTAAGTAGATTTTCTCCTCTTCTGGTGGAAAAAGTATTTTGGTTCTCTCTCTTAGCAGGAAGACAAGTCACCGAGCAAGATTCACTGCCCTTGACAAAAAGCAGCAGTGATGAGCTCACCAGAGGACCCACAGTTCAAATCCAGGCTGGTTTCATTTTCATGACCAGCCATTACTTGAAGGGTTAGAGCTCCCATAACATTACAGATATACCTGTGCAGTGAGTAACTGTCCTTGACAAGTCCCCAGACATGAATGCCAGTATTAATTCCAGCATGCTCCAGCATTCAGCTCTTTTTTCCCCATTTGTCTTTTCCATTCAGGTTGTAAAAGACTTACCCTCCTGCATGCATATGGAAGCCAAGGACCATGCTCTTCAGTGCCTCGCGCTCTGATGCACTTCCAGCCTTGCAACAGCCATCTCCCTCAAGCCTTCCCAAATATGAGTTCAGGTTTTTGCAGGAGGATTATGGATTACTCCCCAGTCCACAGGACAACAGAGCTGGCATTAAAGGTAAGAACGTTCTTGCAAAGACTTTTATCACTTTTGCTACAGCAGAGGAAAGCTCACGTAGTAAGAAGACAAGTGACATGTAATTTTAAAAATCTGAATATATTTGAAGTAAACATTAGAACCAGATCTGGACAGTGTAACAGTTCAGCTTGATTCATTTTTTACTTCTATTTGCAAAGAGGCTTGGAGGAAACCAAAGCAACTTACCTTGAATGTCACACTGTCCAGCTGACTAGATCTTGCATTAAGTGCCCAGAGGTAACTGAGGTCACCGGAGGAAAATGCAGCTATAGTTTGTGACAAGCTGCCAGCACGTTCCGCTGTGGGCTTTGCAAGTACATGGGGGTGTGTAATAAAGAACTCATTTCAGTTGTACTCAGTTTGTGACACATCTTCCCTCAGTTCTCTGTGCTGTGATAAGGTAGGGAATGGACACAGCATGGAGCCTTCTCATGCAGTTTCAGGACACAGGGACAAGCACAGACGTCTGTAAAAACTTTATTTCAAAATCTTTTTATTCAACTGTTATTCAGCAATATACAATACAGTTTATAAACAAATGTCTTACCTTGTTTCCAGTCTTCATTTAAAAATAAATATTATTGACAGTGAATATTAATTATGGTAAGATGTACCTTTCAATTAAAATGTCTCCAAAAGAAATAAATTAATTAAAAAAGAAAAGGAAATCCAAAAAACCTAAACACAATAATCTACTAAAAATATTTCCTTTCTTAGGAAGGGCTTTGACCCAACATCTTTACATATTGTCATAAAGATAACTGCTCAACAGTTCGTGCAAAATGAAGAGTCAGAGGGAAGGTTTAGAAAAGAAAAAACAAACATTAAAATAGAGAAATTATAAGTGCCATGCACAGAGCAGGGCTTTACACCATAGAATAATGCATCTAGTTTTCAGACTCTATGTGGTTTACTTTTCTGTGGCATCCCCAAAAATATGTTCTTCCCCCCATGTAGAATTTATCATGCTTCTTCAGTCTCTTTCTGTCCATCTTTAAAACTGCAAGTAACTTTTTATTTTGTCAGGGGTTTGTTCTGTTTTTAAATAGGTTCCTTTTTGTTTGGCTGAGGAGTGGAGGCAGCAGTCTGTCAGTGGTTTACTAATAAATGTACAAGCTTATGCAGTATTAACAGGGACATATATAGGAGTGGGTCTGTAGCATAAATAGGTCCTGTACCTAGAAAAGAAAGAGACAAGGGAGAGAAGAAGATTTTATTCTTTGTCTTTTCCAATATAGAAGATTAAATGCAGTAGGAAAATACAGGAAGATTTATTTTTATCATTTCAGAGCCAGGGGTCAGAAGCTTAATTTTAATAGTAAAACAGCATCCTCAAGCTATCCAACTCAAATAGCTTTCTCTTCCCCCTCCCAAATCTAACTCCACTTAGGTCATTTCATTATGCATTACTAATGGATGCCTAAACTTGGCTTCAGCCAAGTTACCAGCAATCGAGATTTCTATAAATACTCCTTAATCTGGTATATGGTTTCTTGAGAAATGACAGGTATCAACCACCCATTACTTTAAAGAGAAATGACAAATGCTGCAGCTCTACTCCTTGATTAACAGGACACGAACCCATTTCATTTGGAATGGGAACAGCAAGACCTTGACATCTTCTTTACCTTTTACAGGAAAGAGCAGAATTTTAAATCAAAAATGTGCACAGGAGCTGTGGAAACACCGAGGTCGGATCTGGAACACATCTGCCACGGTCATTTCATCCAAGCCCAGGGAGGGCAAGACTACTCCTGCTCCTATCAGGTAACCTTGGCAGCACAGCATGGGGCTGCAGGGGTAGTTATGTAGGTGCCAGCATGGAAAGCAGGTGCCTGCAACTTTATGGCTGGAGGAGAAGGATGCAGCCTTCCCTAGGCAGAGGCAGACACCAGTGCCCTTTGCTCACAGCAGGAAGTGGCATCAATGTCCTTACTGCAGGTAACAAAGTTGTTTCTGCCTCACATCCACTTACACTAAGGTATTTGTTAAGGCTTTTTATTTTCTAGCTACCTACACCACAAATAGAATAATTTACTCTGTGTGACCATAGTCTGGCCCCTCTCCCTTGTGTGGGAGGGCTGAGATCTGTTGGCCACACTCTTGTCTGGAGAGCAGGACACACAGGCATCGTGCAGGTCTCTGGGGCTGCTCCATCTCTGAAACAGGTCACTGCTGTGTTGCCAGGCAAGGGCAAGAATAGCCCTTTCTATGGAGAAGTTCTGCTGTCCTGGTGCAGCCTACTCCATTGCTGCAGGACGAGAGATTAGTGCCTTTCACTCCCCAGGCCTGTGCTGAGTCCATGCAAACAAGGCTGGACTGGTCCACAGCAGCAGTTGTTTTGAGTCCCAAGTGCCACGGTGTGGCACCTTTCCAAAGTCATGACATGGACTAGCATGTGCAGTTGTCACCAACGCTGTAACGTGGCAGTACAGGGCTGCACACCCATGAATAACGTCTGATGTGGCTGTGGGACACTGCCACAGAGACAAATGCAAAAGCAGGAGTACAGCTGGAGCTCTGCATTGCAGCTGGAGTGCACATCTAGCTTCATCACGTGAACACCCAACATACAGATGTAGTTGACACCCAAAAAAGTGATTTTCAGAGACACTCTGCAAAGCTGGAAAGCTTTAAAAAAACCTTTCTTTGTTCAGTATCTCTGGAAAAGGAGTCAGGCCGCTTCTAATCAGGAAACTCACTTCAGGCACCCTAATGGGAATACCTGAGTTTTGATCTGTAGGAGATGTGAGCCTGTCTCAGCTGTGGCATGATCAAAGGAAATAACCTGGAACAGTTCCTGAGCGAACTGCTGCTCATGGGCTCGCTGTTCAGGCTGCCTCATGATTTATACACACCTCACCAGCAAAGCTGGAGAATTATTATCCAATATAAAAACATAGTTCATAGTAATATGGTGTGCAGCTGAGGAATTCAAATGTCCCTGTAGTGCTATCTCATAGACATCTAGACTGTGTGGAGATTATTTAGTTATTAAGGTTTTAATTAAATCCTTGTATGCACCCACACATGGCCAAGGACTGCCTACATAGCAACAGCAAGGCATTAAGACAGAATACAGGGCTTTTCTTTTTAAAGCTGAAAATCAGCAACACAATGCAGGGAACTAATGGAGTAACTTATTAAATCCTTGCAAGAAGACACCAGAAGATGTTGCAGGGCAGTGGACAACAGCTGATGGAGCTCAGGTTCCTAGCCAGCACATGGGCTTGGCTATCACCAGCTCCAGACACTCATGCAGCTCCAAGGCAGCAATGAAGGAGCTGACAAGGTCAGAGTTGCCTTCTCTGCCCCAGGATCATGCCCTGCAAAGCTGAGCTATAAGGAGGGTCTGCCTCTGGAGACCTGCAGGCTGAGAGAGTGAGGGCAGTGGGAGCCATCTCTGTCCTGATGCCCACCCTGCTAGGCTTCCCAGTCACTGTATTGGTCTGGGAGCAAACTATTCTTCAGCCTCAGGGACCTCCCTCCTCCAGCAGGTTCCATGGTTCCCTTAAAAACAGAATCAATTCATGTATACATTATATCCTGCACTTTCAGCAAGGGTAAAACCCTAACAACAGATCTACCTACACGGAGAGAGAACAGCTTGCTGACTGGCAAGGCTGAAGGTAAACCCTCATTTTCTGTCCATCTCAGCCTGATGTGCTGCTATGTGGTACCTGAAGACAGGCTGCTTGCTCACAGATTGCAGCCACTGGCACAATGGATCCATACTTCAGTCAGCATATCCCCATTTCCAAGCTGTCAGTTGGCTCTACTTGCTTCTGGGACATGGCACGGCTCCAAGAATGCCAGCCCAGGATGGTCCCCATGTGCTGTCACTGTCTCCTGTGCCCAAGGATGGCAAGAGCAGCCTGGCAGCAGCTGACATTCCTGGCAGCGCATGCAGCTCACAGGTGCTGAATTTGTGCCAATTCCAGACCTGCCCACCACTGCGGTGAAGATCTGGCCTTGGGCATTTATTATGCTCAAACCTGAGGCTAGTGAGAATCCATTTTTCTGTGCCAGGGCTGAATTTGGTCTTTCAATGAACAGGATTCCAGTCTGAGGAGATGCTACCAGTTAGAAAGAAAGCTGCGCACTGGTGAGGGGAGAGTCCCCCCAGAAATGCTGAGGAATTCAACCTGGAGAAATAGGCTCTTGTAGCTCAAGTGCGCTTACAACATCATACTGAGGGCTGCAAAGGACACCAGGTTGGGATTGTTCTGTTCTGAATGGAAAGCAGTATTAGTCACAACTGCATGCAGCAGCTGTGTGTGCCTGCTTACCCAAGTCATTCCCACCTTTATGTACTAGTTTTAGTTAAAATCTCAACGCAGAACTGTGAATTGATGCAAGTCCAAATGTTTTGTCTTTTCCTTCTGTAGCACTTGTCATTGTTTTTAATCTACATTCTCCATCTTCTTGACAGCAGAACATGAGTTCAGAGTCTGTTAACAGAACCTCCACAATTATATAAAGTATATTTTTAAGAAATTATTTGAAAGCAACTATTCTAACTGAAGACCAAATGCAGGCTTCTTTATTTCACTCTAATTCAGTGTCATTCTGCTCTATGATTTCAGGCAGTAGAAGCAGATACACAGAACATCAGATTTCTCCCCTCTCTGTACATTAGCAAGTAATTCCTCCCTGTTCAGTTAAGACAAACCCTTTTCACTGTAGGTAGCACTGTTTATAAAGAAGCCGGACTGAGCGTCCTCAGTTCTGCTTCTGCTGCAGTAGTGGAGCTCTTGACGCTTAGTTAATAAATTGGGACATTTGCAGACATAAACAAAGTGAATGTGGGTCCTGAGCAATAGGATCTGGACATGCCATTGACCCAGATTTGGGAACAGAGTTTCTGTCAAGAGACTTTATATCAGGAGCACGCAGTTACTTACTAGCAGGAGACACTTCTAAGAAAACATTTATGCTTTGAATATTCATTTGATGTTTTGTTATTGTAAGCTTATTTATCACTACACAGATGTACAATTTTGCTTTTAAATTATTTATAGCACGTGGCTAAAAGGTGAAGTCTACCACTAAGCAGAACAATAACAAATTGTTCTGTTGGTGTATGGTGAATTGCTCTCTAGCATCACTCATCTTTCTTTTTGATTTACAACATAATAATGTTTTACTGTAGTTTTCTATTTAATAATTCGCTTTGTGCCAGCATTCATCAAAGTCTGACTTGAAACAGTTCATCCAGTTGAAAACAAACATTAATTAACCAAGTTACTTGCTACACAGAAGAAAATGGGAAGATTGTTTTACAAGCTATATTTAACCAATGACCAAAAAACAGAATTTCCCTCAGTTTCCTCTTTTTCTTCCCAGAAGGAATCTGGAAAGTTCCCTGATGTCTCTTTCTGAGATGCCAGTAAAATGCAGTGGCCCATATAATAAAAAGCTGAAAGACATCAGTAGCCTATTTTCCTTGAAAGATGAGCTACCACCTACAGTCTGACAGCCTCTTTGTGATGGGAGCTGGGACCTTGGCTGGCAGTACCATGAGACACTTCTCTATAGTCATCTGTTAGCCTCAGTCTGTTTCCTTAAGGAACAACATTCATTTCAAACCCTCAAACCTAGCAATTCATTAAGAGGAGAGGGACTAAATTGACCCATATAGACTGATTTATTCTCTCAGTCCAGAAACTTTAAACTGTGCTTGAGATATTCTTGGAGAAACTTCTCCTACTGTCTTGTATCTGTGGAAAAAATAGGGGTTATATGGGTTGTTGGTCGAGGATCATTACAGGCAGTAACCTCCTAGATAAATTCTCACTGACACAGATATGGAGCACTTCCACTGAAATGAAGGGAGTTTACCGAACTTTAGATCTAAGAACTTCTTAGAAGTTTTTTAATTAAAAGACACCATTACTGAAGTCACTATCGAGTTTGTGAACTCAAGAGGCAATAAGCTGCACCACATCAGAATTGCTCTGCAGTTTGAGACACAATCTGGTAAGCTGCATGTATTCTTCTTCCAGTACTAGCACAAGTCACGTTGCATTTTTGCTACCATGGTGGTTTTTTTAAAGGCTTGTAACTGGTGCTTTAAGCTTCCTACTCCTCATAAAGTGCCAGCTCTTCAGGACACTGCAGCCATGTATCCAGAGCCTGTGCTAACCTCAGCACGCTCTCCCACCTAAAACTCATCACGCTGCATGTAACGTGAGGTGCTGCTGCTAAAAGAAGTAGGTGGTACTATGGAAATCTATGCAAATATAGTGAACTGCAGGGTCCCCATTGCTCCTGGACTTCAGCTGCCTGAGGTACGCCATGCCTAGGCACAACTGAAAACAGCTGCTAAGCTGCCTTTTGGCAATGGTCATTTTTCACATATTTATATGCAACTGCTTAGGATCTGCTCACCACTGAGCCTGCCTAGAAGGCACAACAAATGACGAAGTTAGTTTTCTAACCACCACACATTTTTATTTATGGTTAGCTAAATTTTGGAACAGCTTTCCGTAACTCATCTCAAAAAAAAAGGGTCCTGTAGAAGTGAGCCAAGCAGCTCTCTTCTTTCATCCATGCCATCAAGAGTTTTAAGATGAGGGGTAAAACTTTCTCAGGCAGCTGGGTGAAACCATAAGCTTTGCCCTCCACGCTCTTCTTGCAAATGCCCACATGTCGCTTTCCTTACCCACACCATAAACTCTCCAATAAACTAACCAGTTTCAGTGGCCAGAAGACACTAGCTGGTTGTGAAACAGCGTAACCAGTTCAGATCTTCTCAAATACACCTCAGCTTTGTTTGTCCACCTTCTCTCTTAGGGTATCTATTGGTATGTTCAGGCTTACAATTAGAAGTGAGTTGCCAAAATACTGTGTAACAAGAGGAACTGAACTCCTATCCTGATTTTGGAATCTCAGCAGGTTTTAGTATATCAAATAAGATTCCACTTCATCTGGAATATCTAGCACTCCTGAACTGATGGTGTTTGACTTGCCCATACCCATTTCTATTTATGTGCTGGGCTGAACTTGTGTGACTGAATAGGGAGAATATGAGGCTTGAAAACTCTACAGAAGCTGCATACAGAGCAGCACAGTGCAAAATTCCAGCACAGGCAGAAATACAAGTTGGCACATTTAAGAAAAAATCAATTATTTGTCATAGTCTCATCCTTAATTTCTGTTGTTCTTAGTATGACATCTGACAAAGCCCATCTAGGACAGAAGACTTTGGTGTTTTAGTGGTAAACCACAGCATGGGTAGCATGAAGGCATGAGAATTGCAGCATCTGCTAGCTTCCTGAGCATTTCAGCTGACATGCTTAACTCCCATTTGGAGAAAGAAAACGAGAACATGGATGACTACCCTTGAATACCAAGAAGCCCCTGGTTTAGCATATCCTATGAAAAACAAGTCATGTACATACATACTTACAGACAGATTAGAGAACAAAGACGTTAGATGGCAAGGAGAGGGAGGTGTAGTCAAGCAGGGAAATGATGCAGAAAGGTAAGATTGTTCTGATACAAAGCTGAGAAAAAGATTCCTTCTGCAGCATTGATCTTCTAAAGTACTGCAGTGAAACTGCATGCCTTTGGGATGTGACAGACACAGAAACTGGTAGAGGAGTTGGGTCTATGTTTCTCAAGGCATTTGCAATTATTGAGGTGGATTTCTGTTCACATTAGAGCTCATTTCAACTGAATGTCATTAAGGCCAAATTGTTCTGAAAATACTAGGACTGACAATCCCTTCCCAGCACGGATATGGCACACAGATCAGTCCAGTGGTCCATTATCCGTTATGGAGGCTCTTCCTTTTTTCTCCTAGGTACAAAGGTGTTATTAGACATAAGATACAGGATTAGACAGACAACTGAACTGATGCAGTTCGACAGCTGCTGCAGGGTAGCGTAGCAAGACCTCTTTGTATTAAATGCAGCCACTAAGTAAAAGAAGGGTAGTTAAACTAGTGGACTTCAATGTATGCAAGTGTGTGTCAAGTAGAGAGCAAGAAATACTTCTGCCTATATGGAAAACATTTCTGCTTTTTAGTGCACCAGAGAAACATACAGTTTTGTTATCAATAAGCTCATCTCCCACCAAAGTTACAGGAAGTATTTTTAGTGCTTTTACTTGTACATTCTGAGTCACATACTTCTGTTCTGTGCTTGGTTAAAAGTTTTATATAATAGGTAATCTGTTTAATTATTCAAGGTAAGTTCATTGTAGATTCTATGTTCTGTTTCATATTGATATAATCAACTTTATTTCATTTACACATAATTCTTGGAACAGTTGGTACCTTTTCCCTCAATATCCCTACTTCCCTTCTGTGGCAGCCAGATGAACAGCCAGCAGTCTTACTGAAAGGCTCGTCCCACTTCTTCCAAATGCTACATTTGACTACGAGAACTGTTGTATTGTCCCTCCCATGGCATGTGGGCTGGAATTAGATGATCCCTGAGGTCCCTTCCAGCCCTGACAATTCTATGATTTTTAAGGTGGTGCCCTCAGAAAGCCCAGGAAATTCACATGGAGCTGGGCCCTTGAAGGGCTGCTATTGGGACCTGTCCTGCAATGGAGACAGCCAGATCAACTGCTCAACCACTCCAAACAGCCACTCTTGGAGAAATTAAGGAAAAACTTGAAGAAGACACCAGCACATGATTCAGGTAAACACACTAACTGAGAAAAAGCTCCAAAAGGAACAGTGCTATAGACAGTGTAGAATAGGAACATACTAGAATAGAATCCTTCACTCTATGTAGATTATACATCTTAAGTACTTTATATTGGTCTGCACCTGCATAAGCCAGTAACTTCCCTCTTTTGAGATCTGCAGATAGTCTCTACTTTGCAGTACATTCTGATAAACAGATTTCTACTTTTGTATCTGTAAGATCACCTCCCCTCACCAAATACCTTATTAAAGATCCAACCCAGGCAGCTATGGATTTGTTATATTTCTGGAATTTTCTGCAGTTCTGCGATCCAAAACTAGCTTAACAAAACCAAGCACTGTTAATTCATTCCTCGGCACTTGAATAATGAGAGATACAAAATTCTTTGTAATGTGATTTGGTGGGAAACTAATTTTGAACTAAAACATACAGGAAAATGACAAACTACATTAGTGGTGGTTCAGGTGGTAAACGAGCATCCAGCCCTACACATCTTTCACATACATATAGCAAAATGCAGAACTCAAACTACCCAAATCATGAGGCAATAAAGAATACTGGTAGTGGGGTTTCAGTTGTTGGGCTCTGAGGTGAGTCTTGGCCATATCTCCAGGTTTTCATTATGAGCAGGGGAATTGACAAGCCACACTGCAAACAGCAGGTGAGCTAGGTATGGTCATTCAATTCCCTGAGTTGACATTTTAGGGAAAGACTTCAATAAAAGTGACACTGGACAGAACCACCGGTTTCACATTCTGCAGCTGGTATGGGCAACCCACAAAGAAGTTCTCACTTCACTGTCTTTTAAAGAGTAATTCTGACTTGATCAGGATTAGGAGCAAGCTGCCAGTGTAGTTGTAATTATCACTCCAATCAGAATTACTGAAGTTAATCAAATCCAAGTGCAGATTATCTACGGCTTTTTTTGAGGAACAACCCTATCCTGTCCACACGTAAAGAACAGAGCTAAGTCCATTACCAGAGCACATGCTGACACAAGGCAAATGGCTGTATAGAGAACATGTGCTGACAAAAAAGCAGAGCCTTTGACTAGCACAGAAGGGACTGCCTTTTTGCTATAAACAAAATGGCAACATTTTGGGAGCAACCCACAAATACACAGACCCTCCAAACCTTTCCAGTCATTGATATGTGCTAGGTATTAGTTAACTAAAGACACTGTCCAGCCCCTAGATCTTAGAGAGGCCAAAGCTTACAGAATGAGCCAGCAAAGGGTTATTTGGATAAACTATGGCAGGGTGATATTCCTCAGTGCCCTCTTTACATGTGAAATTCTCAGCAGCCTGGTGTTAGAGGGATTCAGATTAGAACACCAATTAAAATATTTATAAAGTAGTTCTAATTATATCACTTCAGTGAATTTTACTCTTCACTAATAAAATGGCAGACACAGAAGACAATGTCCATTACAGGACTTACTAACTCTGCACTGCCTCATTCTGAAGTTAGCAGTCGATCCTAGCACACACAATAAGGATGCTCTGCTTGCTCTGCTTCCCAGCCACAGCAACACAAATGCAGAGCAAGGACAGACACTAAAGCAATCACTTGACATCCTGCATAAGCGTCGTTAGCACAGCTCCCTTCTCCAGCCGTGGCACAATGATCTGTGCACTGCGATCACACTGGCTTCTCCACAGAGCACAGCTGCTGCTCTGCCAAACTGCTCTTCTATCCAGCTAATAAAATTGCCTCCCAACTGATAACAGCCTAGCAATAGAAAATACTTGGTTGTTAACTGCTGTTTCGACAAATACTACTATTCTGCTGACAACCCCATTTTTTCCAATACAAACCCACTTGAACCGGTCGTTATTGACATACGTCTGCTCTGCCATTATCTAATTTAAAAAACACATGGTAAACAGCAACAGGGAACCTGCCAGCCTTCTCTAGAACCCAAAACAAACTTCATCTACTGCCAGCACAGTCCTCTCAGGCTCTGTTACGTAAAGAAACACTTTCTTCACAGTACCACTGTAAGATTAATTTCCTGGCAGATCCTGCTTTGTTTGCTTTCCAACAACAGACCACCACCATTAATATCCCTCAAAACTAGTACCAGTGAGATTGTCTTGACATTTCTTTCTGTTATGACTGCTAAGTATACTGCTCAAAGTATTCGGGTCCTATCTAATCCACAGCACAGTTCAGGTCTTACTTTACACACCGGCAAAGCTGCATCAGTTCAGCAGAGGTAGGAAATGTGTAACAGTTACCTGCTTCTTGTAAAATACACAGGCTAAGTTTGCTGGTATTGCAAACTAAGACTCCATTTTGCAGTGCATCTGTTGGAAACTGTACATGAAGAACTAACAATATATGTATATTCTTGCCCCAAATGCTCTTTGTTCAAACAAAATGACACGTGGGTGTGCTTAGCTCTCCCTCGTAGAAATGTCTAGTTTTCGCCCACTAATGAATCAATCTCGGATAGCTAGACCAACATTAGGTACAGCTCCCACATTCAACAGAAAGACTTGGAATACCTCTCTCATTGTGTTCAGTAGTAGTTTTTGAAACATCTTTTCATCTAAAACGCAAAGACATTAAAGAAGTTCAAATAATACTGAGATTTCTTCAAGGACACTGCACAGGAGTTAGCAGAATAGGTTAGACAGTTTTGTCTGTTCTCCTGGGAACAAGCAAGAACTGCTGAAAGGAGGTTGGTTACTCAAATAAATTGCATTTCCACAGTACAAAAACACCCTGGCACAGCTTGTTTCTGCCCTAGGTAATGAGGTGACACGGTACTGCAGTTCATGTTTTTGTCCAGTTTGAGAATTAATTCCTATTACACACACAGAAAAGAAGATATTTGACCTCACTTGTCCCCAAAGCAGTCTCATTTGCCTAGATATTAAAGTGCTAGTGATGTGTATTTAATGAGGATTCTTTTTGCATGTTTATTATCCAGTGACATTTAGGAGGTCAGCCTGATAATTCAGTTATGGCCTCTGTCTTGCTACTTTACTTAATGTAAAGGAAAATGTGATGTGACCCAGGTTGCATTTAACTACAAATAACAACAAAATGAGTGCTCATAGGGGGAGTGAAGTAGACCCATATATTAATGAATTGGAAAGATAGGGAGCCTAAGCTTAAGAGCAACACAGACTTTTCTTTCTTGCTGTTTTGTGTAATGTTAATCTAGCAAAGATAAACAAGCTCCATGGGCTATTTCTCAAACTAGCATGCAGAGTCATTCTAATTCTGACAAAACCTGGAGAGCCCTAGACCCAAGCCCTTACACAGAGGTTAATCCAAACTCAACCACAGCCACTCCAGACAGAGCCCCTCTAATCAGCCACAGCTCATTGCACTGCAGAAAACTCTGTTCATTTACTTTCCTGTCTCTGAGCTGCAAAATCCCGTTCTGCTTTCCAGTGCACGATGGAGATCAACACTCTGCCACATGGTCTCCTGCCTCAAGGTAGGTCACCACAGCTTGACTTCGTGCATGCACTGCTCTTAGGAGCATCACCAAGAGCTGCACATGCACAGAGAATGCAGAATTTGGACCTGGAGCTTTGTTATCTCAGGCCATGTAGCCCACAAACAGACTTCCCTCTGCCTCAGACATAAAAGGCTTTGTGGGGGGCAGAGGGGAATAGGTGTGAAGTGAAGACTTACTTTCTTTCTTGCTGTGAACACTTCATCTCTGCATAACACATGAGCCTGTCTGTGTCCTTCCTAGAGCACTCTAAGCATAATGAAGCACAGTTTCTTGTTTCACACTCCCATCTTTGTTTATTTTATTTAAAGCTTTCACTTCGTGGCTTTGAGGCTAGAGATCAAACAAGTAAAAGGGAATTTGGAAGCTGCAATGTCTGATCTACATTCTGCTCAGAAGCTAAAAATTGCCCCCAAGCCAATACACATGCACTCAATTTGAGGACCATTTGGAAGGGTATAATAGAGACAGTTTGCCTCCCAGAAGGTCAGTATGAAGATCCTTGTTTATGACTTCACCTATCAGATGACAGATTGTTAGCTTCATGACTAAGGCACTGGACTTAAATTTAAGAGATCTGAAATTAAGTTTTCATATTTAATTTCACAGCTGCCATACATTTAATAAAATTGGTCATCACTCTTCCTGCCATTTGTCCAACTTATCTATTTGGACCACAAACCTTCTGGGGTAGAAACACTGCATGTCTTGCTCAGTGATGTTCCTGTATTCCCCCCCATCCTTACCCAGCACAAACTAGGAACACTTCCAATCACATTAACACTATGCAGTCCTTCACTTGCTCACCCTGATTTTGTTTAATACAGCAAAAGATCCTATTTGCATCTAAGTAGTTAAAGGGAAAGCTAAATATTCTTTCAATTTATAAGCATATGTAGAGCAACTCCTTCTCTGACAGTATTAAAACCAATGATCTTACCAGCAGATCTTTGTCTCCCTGCAGCCTAAACAATACATTCTGTGTCCACTTCAGCCTACCTTGCTGGCAGACAAGCCATAATCTTTCTTACTCTCGTGAGACCACAGCACTAAGTTTTTACCTGGTAGCATAAACACTGCAGACAAAATTCTGTTCCAGTAGCTAGTATTTCTGGCACACTGGGCATTTTTAATGTTACACTGGATCTATTCCCTCATATGCTATAATGCTGACCACAAATTTCTACCAATTGCAATTTCAGATGGCATGTCCCAAACTGTGGATGAGGTTCTGTGCTCTTTAGAGAATGTCAGTAACAGACACATTTATTCTAATAAATTCATGCTTCCGTTCAGCTCTTAAGATGTGAAGAATCACATTTTTCCATGATGCAAGACTATGATTCCAGCTGAAGTAAACAAGAGCCCTGCAGGCACATCTGAAAGCAGCACTTGATCTATAATCACACTTATTGGAATACAAGCACATAGAGGCCCTATCTTACACTACACTGAATACACCAGAAAGATTCCTATTGCAAGGAAAATAGGGTTAGAACTCAGTTCACGCAGGACACCATGGCCAGTAGCACCATGTCATCAGCTTTTCAGTGCAGCTCTTCAGTGTATTAAAGAAGGGCATTTCTTAATCACTGACAGCAAATCCATTGTTTGACCACAGTTTTGCTTTTATGCAGAGGAAATATCCCAATGTACAATGACAAGACTTCAAAATGCTAAAGGATTCTGTGAGTAAACGTATTAGATGATTGAACTATTACACACAGATTTGGTGCAAGTACTTACCTGCATGTGTGCTACGGAACTCAGAATAAATGAAGCCTATGTGATATGCTACTGTGCATATATGTAATTCACGCAGCAACACAGGGTTAGGTCCTGCAGTCCTACACAGCTATATGAACAAGGATTTAGTTTGAACCGATGGCTTATTGAGTCCAACTTTCCTGACAAACCAGGTTCATCTACAGCAGGCCACACATGAATGCATCCAGGTGAGATTTTGAAAGTCTCTAGAGAAGGAGACTCCATAGTGTCTCTGGGAAGAAAGTTTAGGACTTATTCAACCCAAGTGACAGCACTGGAGACTTCAAACTTCGATTTCCCCAGAAAACCTCACAATATCCCTGCAAGTCCTCATAACACTGACTTCCATGTCAGCATTTTACTGGCATACCTTCATTCTGAGTAACACTTCATGTCTAAGGGAGCTAAATAATTTTCTTGCCTCCACACTAAGTAGTCTCTCTCTGCTTCAAACCAAGTGCCTCATCTGGACAGTTAAATACACCAATTAAGGGGACTGGGATGGCAACCAGCAATCTGCTTTCCAAAAACAAGAAGAGAGACGCTTTCTGGTATTGTTTCAGATGGTTCTGGTCCAGAAAACACCTGAATTGGGAACTTTGAAGGCCAAGTATTTTGGCTAGTAATCTCCTGAGCCATGCTGTGGCTGATGCTTTATTGATAAGTAATTAGAGGCAGCACCAAGCTGCCACAGGTATGGCAATTACAATAAACCAAATAAAATATTGTCTTGATCCAGAGTGAAAAAAAAATCCAAAACATTTTTGCAGGGGGCCATACCAAAATGCATTATCAATTGTCTGTCTTGTACAGAGACAAAAGCAGTTGCTGGTTTATACCTTAGTAAGTCAGTACTATGAACAGTAACAGGAGTCCTGTGCTGTACACCGACTTCAGGTTTCTCCTGGAATGGAAACTGCCACAGAGTGGCACTGTTCACAGATAACAGGACTCAAAAGAGAGATGGCATAACAGGAAATTTTGGTTTAGCCTATTTTGTAGTCCTCTTAGCATGAGTCTCCACCTGGAGATCCCCACAAAATATTTTTCAGCATTCCACTACCTTATTCACTGATTTAAATAATTCCATTATCTCCACTACTAGCCACAATGCTTATTGTGTGTGTTCAGAATTACATCCAGCCACAAACAATACAGCAGTGCCACATTCTCAAACCAGAGACATGTAAAAAATCAGGTCAGACAGCAGCTTAGATGATCTGGGCAGGGGGTCCTGGCCTAACAGACATATGTGACATGCTCTCTTGGCGGCACACACTCGCATCCATCTGTTGGGATGGAACTCAGCCCACTGCACTTCCATTGTCCTAGTTTTAGTTCATATACACCACATAAGCTCTGGGTTCAGCAGGCAGAGCACACAGTGCTGTGCCTCTTAAATCTATCTTCTATCATGGGCATGGGAAAACACTGTGAGAGTTCTCACTACGGGTGAATGGAAAGAGGAAACACCATCAACCGCTACACCCGGGCTCCGGTGCGGAAAGCAGACATCTCCAAAGGACAACACGCTGTGAGCATTACAGCATTCAGTTTGATTTCTTGTGGTCAGTGCATTCAGTGAAAGCAAACAACTTTCTGTTCTTGCAGGTCTCATTACACCTCAGAACTATCATTTTGTCTTCCAGTAGACACCAACGAACATCAGCTTAGTTTTAGAAATTATGAACAGTAAATCCCAGTTTTCACATGTATTTCTACATAAGAAAAAGCCTAAATTATTCAGAAAACAATCAAAACCAGTAGCCAGACAAAAGACCGTACCAAAAAAGCACCAGCAGGTCACAGTGACGCCTATACAACTGATTTGCATTAGTGCGATCCAAAAGTTGCAATCATTTACCCTGAGAGTGTGGAGCGGCATCAAGAAGTGTGAACATTCCTGCAAGAGGATTAGGAATCTACGTCAGAAGAGACTCGGCAGAGAGGGGAGCTTAAGGCTTTCCCTGCACAGTCAGTAGCATAATATTGTTGCCCTTCTTCTACAGTCACTTTGACAGGGACATCTGTTCAACATTAGCAAAGTGGCAGTGGCTGAGAACGGAGTTTAAAGCCCAGCAAGAGCAGCATCACACCTCTGAATCTTGAAACCTTTGCAATGCAGATTTCAGACTTTAGGTTCTTTACCTCATACTTTGCTGTCGTTAGCGTCAATGAAGTGGTAACATGGTAACATGGCATTAATAATACAGTATTAACTGCTAGACAATCAAAATTAGCATGTTTACATTTGCAAGCCATTATAGAGCACAAGGTCTCCAATTCTTATCCGGCCAGTAACTCAAATGTGGAGCTCGTTACACACCATCTGACGTTCCCCTTCCGAACCTGCACCCTGCTCCGCGTGGGCCTTGCGCCTGCCCCGGGTGTGTGCCCCTGCAGCCACTCGCTGATTTGAATTATCCGCAGAACAGCCACGGTGTTTTGCTCAGCTGAGGCTGCAGCTACTGAGCAGAACACCACGTCCGAAAAGCTACAAGGGAGTGGTCTCCCACAATACCTACCAAAAGGAAGGTCAGCACCAACTCCCGAGCTCTACGCCTCTGCGCCAACTTCTGGCACGGCAGGTGCCGGGCGCTGGAGCCCACCTGCATTTACTTACAGACTTCGGCCACAGCTACTCAGACTTAGCACTGCAGCGACAGTACCACCTGCGCAGAGAGGTGTCGCAGTACGCAAATCTAAAGGGAGGAGCGGGACCCGGGGAGCTCCGGCCGTGCTGGAAGAAGGTGTTGCCCCGCCCGCTCCCCCGCGCCCTACCTGACCCGTGCTGCTGGCGGAGGATGGCGGCCTGTCCGGGTGGTGGCGAGGCCGAGGAGGCGGCCGCCGCCGAGGCGGTGGCAGTGGCGGCAGAAGTATCTCCCTCGGCCAGGGGCGGCGGCGGCTGCGGGCGCTTGCCAGGACCCGGCGGTGAAGTGGGCCGTGCGACCGGACCGTGGCGGCGCGGCGCCACGCCGCTCTGGATGTGCGAGACTGCCTCGGCCGCCTGCACGTCGGGAGGCGCGAAGCGGGAGAGAACACGCAGCAGTGCCTGGGCCTTGTGTTCCTGCGTCTCGTCGTCGCTGTAGTCCGCCACGCGGCACTGGTAAACGCCCTCGTCCTGCCGCCGCACGCCCGAGAGCCGCAGCCGGTGCGAGATGTCGTTGCCTTGGACGCGGACCGTCTGCAAGAGAGCGCATCCCAGGCGCCGACTTAGCAACGGCGGCCGACCCCGACCACCCCGAAGACCTGACCCGGCCCCGCTGCCTTCCGCTTCCCCTCCCCAGCAGCAGTCCTACTGTCCTCCGTGCAGCCCCGGCAGAGCTCGCTCTTCCTCCAGGTACGCGTCTTTCGCCGTCAAAAATCAGCACGCTTGGGCTCATTCCCCCCATACCGAGTGCACTGGACGTGAGCCCAGCCCCTCACTGTTAAAGCCCCACCTCAGAGCCCCAAGGGGCTATGCATATCAGTCGCTGATCCTCGTCAGCACACTCTATTCTGACCCTAGCCTCTGCCCCTACCCAGGCCCGCACGGCTTTCCACAGGCGCCCCAAACGCCGGGCCACCTCCAGCCCGCACGAACCGCCCCAACCCGGACAGGTGGGGAAAGCCCAGCAGCCTCGGGGTCGCCTTGCGCCTGCTAGGTGTAGTGCCACGCAGCCCAGATCTAAGAGGTGGTCCGCAGCACTGGCCACTTTCCGCCACTGCGGCGGGAGGAAACGGCTCTAGCCGCGCCTCAGCACCACGGAGAGAGGTCAGCATACACCTGAGGCCACCTCGCTGGGGCAGAGGTAGTGCCAGGGTCGCATCGACGGGGAGGAGGTTCGTTTCCTACTGTGTATGGAGAGGAGGAGATCGCCACAGGCGACTAGGGTTTGCAGAGTGGAAGGTAAAAAACTTCTCTCCTGATCTGGCCCGCAGTCTTTTCAGATGTGGCTAAAGAAGGGCTGCAGGGCAAGCATCACAGAAAGTCACCCCCTCCCGATTTGCGAGGAATGAGATATGACTGCTAAACCGGCAACAGATGGTAAAGTTTCGACCAAGCCACGACACAGGGAGGAGGGAAAACGTGCCACACTCCTGCCGTGCTGCAGGACCTGGACTGCCAGTAAGACCAGCTGCATTCATGTGTCAGGAGAGAAGAGGGGCATGCAGGAAATCCCATGTGTGTGGGAGAAGGGGGTGCATATCACCCAGCTTGAGCTGCACTTACACTGATTTTGGTTGCATCCTTATTTGTTACCTAAAAGAACAGAAAGAAAAAGGAGATTAGACTCAATTCTGCCAGCACACCAAGAGATGCTGTATTCCCACCCCAGTGCAAACACAGCACACAGGCAGATGCAACTTTCTCCACTTGCTATTCACAAAGTCCCTGTGTGGCTGACAAAAGATGAGTTCCCAGGTGATGGGGAAGGCACCAAACCAGTGCTCATCTTGGGGTAACTGTTTTGGTGAAGCTCATATGGTGCCCACAGAAGCATGATGAGCGAGAACAGCTGCCAAAGAAGTGCTTGTTGCATGCTGTGCTGCTCACAGTCACTGACACACACTGGGGAAGATGCTTTACCAGCAGCATTAGCACAGTAGTGAAGTGCTTGGGCAGGCTGCATTCCGCACTGCTCAGGGCAGAGCTTGTGCTGAAACATCCTGGGAGCAGGTATTGCTCTGCAGGCTTCGTACTGTTTATTTTTTTTTGTCTGCAGCCAACTACTATAAACCTAAGTGATGCCTCAGATCTCAGTGATGCACCTCCTAGGGAGATGGTCATCACTCTCCGGGAAAGCCCTGCCATCATTAAGCAACTCACAGTTTTTATATAAGGTTAAGGAAGACATTTAAATCCATGCGATTTATTTCCCTGTCTGACAACTGACTTACACTTTCCCCAGCTAGGCGGCATCGCATTAGCTCAGTGTCTGTATGCTTTGCATCTCTATTTGAGCTCTGCAGGAAAACAAGCATGCCACAGAGAGGGGAGCTGGCACAGGCGCACAGACTGCCATGGGGCACCCTGCTGGCAGAAGGGCCCGGGGCTGGAGAGGACGACGTGCCCTGCACAATAGAGCAACGTAGCCTGGAAGTCCTGCCTCACCCTGCTTCTTGTATGGCCCCATTTGTCACCAGTTGTGCACTGGGAGAAAGCTGCAGAATGAACTGGTTTATGTTGGAGAAATGCAGCTGAAAAATTTTGCTTACCCTCATGCCAAGTGGCTTGATAGGAGGAGGGGAAAGAACTTGCAAAGATTTAACTCTGCTTCATGCATTTTAATTACTACATCTGTCTGAAAATGTCTTGCTGAGCTACAGACACAGGTGTGTACGTGCACCCCAAGAAACTGTGTGCATTTGTACACGCAGATTGACAAGTACTTAACATACCAACAGAGAGAGGTGTATCCCTCATGCCTTTCTCTGTTCCAGTGTGCAAACAGAGGCTCTCCCACCTTTTATGTTCTCTAGCTCAGTCCACAGAAGCACTAATTTTTGCTTGTCCACCTTTCATACCACAGCTATTTTTGACTGCCTGTCTTGGGTCCTCATTGCTGATTTTGCAGCAGGACAGTTATAATTTTCTATTCAGTGTCCTTAAAGCACTAATGATTTTTCCTGAGGTGAGGTCCTCCTGTTTTCTTCCATTCCAGGGAGGGCCTGGGGATGCCAGTGCTTCCAACTGCTCACTGGCACTGGGTAGAGGAAGCACTCTTCTCTCTGAGACTGCTGTGCTTATTCTGATCACCCTCTGACCATGCTGCACTTGATGAAGAGGTATTATCTCCATAGCACTGTATTACCTTGCTCCTGCTGCCGGGGACACTGATGGCTAATTCGTGTGCAAGCTCTCTGGCCGGTTCTTTAAGGTACCACCACTGGATTTCCAAGGAGTAAGAGGTGGATCCGCTGGCTCGGAAAGCACAAGGCATCTCAATATCATCTCCCTCCCTAACAGTGACATCTTTGGGAACTTCAGTAAAGGTAGCTGGGAGAGGAAGACAGAGTTACAAGGGACGGATAATGGGAAAGATTAAAAGACAAGATCAGTCCTTTTCAGTATAATGTGACTTGCTTTGGCTCATGGGCTAAGCGCTGAGACACGGGTTTCCTCTAGGACAAGCAAAACCTCCAGGACTGTGCACTCGGAGCAAGGCCGAGCCGGTCCCCACTACTCTGCAGCGGGGCCGCCGCTGCAGCGGAAAGGGGAAGTTTGATGTGGGCCTTAATATCACAAGAAAACACTCGGCAAGATACAGGGACTCCAGTAACCCACCGCCCCCTCCCCCGAATCCGGCGCGGTGACTGTCCCGGGATGAACGCCCGCCGTGCTCCACTCGGGTGGCTGCGAGGCACCAAGCCCGCGCTGCCGGCAGCTGTGGCCGCAACAGTGCCACCTTGTTCTGCAGAGCCCTCCCAGGCTACGCTCCCTGCCCCCTAGTCAGCAACACTTCGACAGGAAAAAAACGGCGGGGAGGACGGGACTTGGAGCAATTGACGGCAGGAGCATAGCGGCTGCAGCTCGGCTGCGGATAGGGCAGCAAGCCTTGCCGGCACCGGAGCCTCGCCGAGCCCGAACCGCAGTCTCGCTGCCTCTCGCCAGCAAGTTGTGTCCGGAGCAAGCGTTTCACTGGGGGAAGAGGCTGAAGTTTCCTACTCACCGGTGACGATGAACAGCAGAGGTACGTTGAACATCAGGTAACAGAGAGTGCAGAAGAGCCCCCGATTTCCCATCGCATCTGTGTGGGCTGCAGGCGGGGGCCGGGCTCGGGCGCAGCCGGGCACGCCTCAATCCATCGCACACGGCGGGGCCGAATCAGGGCTCCTTCCCAAAAAAGCCAAAGCCACCCGACTAACCTTGGTTTGCGGAGAAGCAAATATAAAATCCAGAGCCGGCTGCTCAAACTCGCTCTCAGGTGGAAGCGACGTTCTAGGAATGAAGTAATAAATTTCGCCCCGGTTCCTTGCTCCGTCGCGGGCGGGATTCAACTGCCTTGCGCTGAATGAAGGCTCCTGCTGCCCACAAGCGGAGAGGCGACGCTGGGCTCCTCTCCGAGACCCATCACACTGACAAGTCTGATCTCGGGGCTCGCAGGAAGGTCCGGCGAGTCGGCGGGGACGAGACTCCTCTCCTCGAGCCTGGGGAGCGTCCGACGTATTCCCGTGGCGGCCCGGGCTCTGCCCCGGCTCGGGCTCTGCCCCGGCTCGGGCTCTGCCCCGGCTCGGGCGGCGGCTGCACAGCGGGGGCGCGCCGGCACGTCTCAGCCCGCCTCTGCCCACCCGAGCGGCGCCGGCCGCAGCTGCCCCGCGGGCCCAGCCCCCGCCTCCGCGGCCGCGCACCGCTCCGCCCACAGCGGGATGCCCCGCCTGACGCCGTCCGCACCGCGCCGCGGCCCCACTCGTCCCTCATCGCGCTGCGCCCGGGAGATCAGTGCCGTCCGGTCTCGCCTGCACCCTGCATGTGGCTCCCGCCTGCCTCAAGATCCCAGGCTGGCTCTCAAAGTAACTGCGTAGTACTTGAATGAAGAGCAATACACTGACTGCTTTTTGCTAGCATCCTGATCCAGGTCTGGGTCTCCTCTTGGGGTGTCTGCCCAGAGCTGATTGTTCGGTCTTGTCAGGCTTCCAAACTTACTATGCTTATTACTTGTTCAAATACACGAAGGAAGAAACCCCTAACAAAACAGCACTATTGATTTAGAACACAGTAGCATAAAATGTTTCTGTAGATCAGCTGTTTCACAGGGAAACATCCACATTGGAAAGAACTCAGAAGTCAAGCCTGTGAAGTCACTAAAGTGAATCACCATCAGAAGCAGAGTTTGATTTTTTGGAGTAAGTAATGAGATGGAGCTGTTTTTTAATCAATTTGAGGTGTCTTCCCAATTTTGGGGGATTTTATCCTGAAATTTTATTAAGTCAGCATTTTATTCAGCCTCAACTTCATTTAGTCACTGGATGGCATGGGAAGTGTGTATCATGATCTACAGAAACTTTTCTTTATATATTTAATGACTTCATTCTGTACCAGAATACAAAGCTGGATGCATGAAGATTCATGTGGAGGAAATTTAGAAACATTGACTCTTTGATTAACTAAATCTGATCAACTTTTAAACGGGGGCTTTTATCTAGCTTCCCAGCTAGCTCCCTGTTTGGCCAGTCAGATTGATGGAGGTTGAAGTGGTTGGGCCCTGCCAGCTGCTGTCACCCTGCTAAGAAAACACTATCAGCATAGTTTCCACCAGGAAGTTTGAGTAAAATGCATGCAATCCTGAAAAATGAAATTGCATCAAATCAGTATTTCCTGTTGGGATTTTTTTTTCCTGGAGTATTTCCAGTCATTCCTACTGACTATATAATGATTTAAATCCCATGACAATCCTCTGTCAGGTCTATGACAGCTTGCCCAAAGAGTAACTCCTTTCCTTCCTCTGTAGTCTTCACTGGAAGTGTAAATCGTGCCAGCAGGCAGAGTGCAGTTCCCTGAGCAGCTGGAGTCAGCCCCCCACCGATCATAAGAGCTTTTATTATAATAGCTATGAAACACCATTAATTAATAAGCCCTTATGCTTTTCCTTTCCTCCCAAAAGCTCTGTGTGCTCCATGCAATAGGTAAGCATCATCTTTTTTTTCCCATGTGGCTTTAAGTCATGTTGCATTGCAGTGGGTTTTATTACCACCAGAGTCCCCACATAATGCTTCACTTACCAGGTGGTGTGAAGGTGGTGTGAAGGCAGGGAGAGGCAGTCATGACAGACATACCTGAGAAAGTAAATCCAGCAGCCACTTCACTCAGCAGCAGAAGTCATTCAGTCAAATCCCAAGACTAGAGTTACTGTGTCTTTTGCCAGTTGAGGCAGTTCCACGATTTTGTGCCCTCTTCAGCAGACTGGTTAGAAAACTCCTAATGGATAAACAGAATTAAAAAAAGAAGTATTTTAAAGATCAAATTACTAGTGATGTTTCAAATTTCCCTCTGAAACTGCAGCACTGAACATTTATAAAGGCTTGGAATAAAAAAAAAACTAGTTCATGTTGAATGAATTTTGTTTCTTCAATATAAAAGTAATAAAAATGAAAAGAAAAGGCAAATGTATTTAAACTTAGTTCTATTTTAATAAATCTGTAGTAATAGTGTTGCTGAAGTGAAGACAGCTTTATCATGAATGCATCTCTTGATTTGTAACATAAAACTTTCAGTACTGTATTTACTACCCACCAAATTTGATTTTATATGGAGCAGCTGAATGCTGAAGCAGTGATGTCTTGGTATTCAATTAAAGTACGGAATTAGGAACACAAGCGTTTTTTTTCAGTCGTAGAGTAATAACAAGATTCCTTTTATGTTATCTCCTTTTACTGAAATTATAATGGGGGACTATTGTGTTTTACACTGACTAGCAAGTACTCTGTGCAGATCATCTTGCTGTTAGGATTCTAACAACATTTGAGGTCATTTACTGCGTCCATCCTACCAGAAAAGGGACTTCTATAGCACAGAAGCTATCACCTGCCTGCATTTGTATCCTGAAGAGGTGATGAATAGCAGGAATATCACAGGGAGAACCTCCCTCTGCATCATCATCCTTCCTTCCTTATCATCTTCTGTGTGGTAGATTTTGTTTCTTAGTCCCATTCTCATATTCCATTGTTAGCCCAAATTCTCTTTAGATACAAAATGCAGGGGCATCACTAACCCCAGGAGGTGACAGTGATTAACAGCAGGTGAGTATCTGGTGCTTTAAGCAGACATAAACTTACAGGACTGGTAATGGCAGACTGATTTTGCTGTTACTGGACCATGGTTTATAGCAACTCATTAAATCCTCTAAGCTCTGTGTAGCTGATGACATTTAAGAACATTTCTCCCTGTATTTTTTTTAAATGACTGCCAGCTTCATTATTTAAATAACCAAAATACTTTCTAATAGTTGCTTGAGGAGCCTTTAAGTCATACTCTGCTGTTTGGAGTTAAACCATTCAGAAAGTAAAACAGTGTAGGTCACCTTTGAAAAAGAGAGGGTTGCAAACATATCCAGTTTTACACACATAAAGCATATGTGATAAGACATTTACTTTAAGTTGGGTTGAAAACGCTGTACCATGCTTCATGTGATGTGGTATTCCTACCATATTTAAGTAATGTTTATCTCTGCCCCAAATCCCCTGGCCGAAAGAAGTCCTGCTCATCATTCTATTCTTAGATTTTCGTCATGATTTCCTCATTAGACTGACATATTTTCATAGTCACAGGGACCACTTTCACTCACATCGAGCAATGATTTTGCAAATGACTCCTGGGAACGCGGAGGGCACTCCTGGCCCTCCACTCCTGTGGTGCAGCAGACAGTGCTGCTGTTCAAGCAAACTGCGGCTCAGCATGCCTCCCCAGGAACCTGGCTACGGTGATGGCATGCTGGCTGGCTTCTGAAAACTGTATTATCTTTAGAAAATAGGTGAGGGGCAGAAGTGTGTATTGGATGTAAAGAAGCCCCAGAAAAGCAAAAGCAAGAAATGCTAACATGTTATGTCTCTGCTTCCAGCACAGTGACCTTCACTGCGGAGTTTCTGCCTCAGAGTAGCTCATAACAACGGGCTGGCAACTGCCAGTGCAGTTGCCTTTAAAATGTCACTGGTTTAACATCAAATCAAGAGGTATAATTGCATTTTCCCTTCCTTCTTCCCACCCCCTAAATTCCAGTCCCGATCAGGAACAAAGCAAAGCGACAATGCATTTGTTTTCCCATAAGAAGTTTGTGAAAGGTCATAAAAGCCACAGGTTCCAAGGACTCGTTTGCTTTCAATACACATGATGACTTTCTTATTTCCCATATGCAAACACTGGGTTGCACTGCCTTGAAGTTACTCTAAGCTAGGGGATAGGCAGAAATGTAACACAGGTGTTTGAGAAAGAACTAATTAGGCTTACATTAGGAAATTTGGACCATGGATCTGTGGTTTACTCATCCTTACTCTGGACAAGTGGCAATTCCACTAAAAATGCTTCATTTTACATTTTGTGAAACTGATTCAGGTTAAAGAATGTTTCTGCATTCTGTCTAGGAACAGTTCTCACTTTATGGAGCAAATGCATTTTTAATTGCCTTTAGGATCTACTTTAACTGGCATATAGTCTGTTTTAATAAGAGACATGATGCTGGCTGCCTAACACTCAGACAGGAGGATAAGACAGCATCTTTGTGTTAGATTGCTCTCTTGTAGTGTCTCTTATCTTAAAGGTATTTATTAGAAAATAATACTTTATAGATTATAAATTAACTTATCCCTCCTCTGGGAAAAAGGCAATAGAGTAGTCCTTTGAAAAAGAGAAACACATTGGCAAAACTCAAATACTCCACATATGGGTCTACAAAATGATTTTAACAATTGTTTGCCAGTGGAGAATTAAAAATGTTACTAGAGACTGAAAAAGAGCATCACTTTTTACCGCTGAGTTAGGCAATGCTTTGTTTTTCCCACTGGGCTTACAAAAACTAGTAACATCTCTCACACAGAAAACTGACATATAATTGACCTCAAAGAACATCCAGTACCTCATATGGAAAAAAATCCATATAAGAAATCAACAGATCAGACAAGAGCTGCAGCAACTTCTTAAATGTTTAGGCCTTGGTTCTGCAGGCATTTATGTGTAAGCTGCAATATAAGTGCCTCAGCAATCTGCCGGCTCCTGATGCAAAAGTGTGAGGACGTGAACCTACTGCACAAGGTTTTAAAGCAGAATGCATGCTTTCCATGTGTAAAGCTGGAGAGTTTGCTTTACTTTGAATATAAACTAAGACTATTTCTCCTTTGATTTTTATTATTTGCATTGCCAGGATCACGTCATGCTAGGCTTTCCAAGAGTACAAAGCCAGAAAATCAAAAGAATTAGAAATTCAAGTCACATCTATCCAGTTTTGCAAGACAGACTCAATGGATGACTGGAGAATTAGTGTAATTACTGCAACATCACAGATACTAAGTACATAAAGGCTGATTAACTAGAGGTGAGGAAATGAGTTTTATTTGCTTAGAATGCATTGATTTATTTTCTTTTAACATATTTTAATAATAAATACCTGATAAACTATTAGAAGGGAAAATGTTGCTGTTAAGAAGTAATCTCTTGCATCCCTTTGGTCAAGAGCTGAAGATAAAGCTGGTATGAAAACAATGTATTAAATGTGTTTGCGTGAGGTTTCCTGCTTTGGCTGCTAGGTAGCTCACAGCAACAAGCTGCTATGGCAGAGATACTGCTCTTGCAGCAGAAGTGAGGAGGAAAGCTGAGCCAGCAGGACTTGCAGCATCCTCTGCAGCACCATGGTCTCTGTTTTCTGGCCTCACCCCAATGATTATCCAGGTGCAGGGGGTAACCTAACCGTGCTCACCTGTGGGCCTTTTGCCAGCAGCAATTGTTTTAATAACAGTTTAGCATAAAATAAATTTTATGTTATATAGATCTAAATTTCTTTCTCTCTATATATAGTATATGTAGAGATAGTCAGTATTCTGAGTTATGCTTTAAATGATTGATAAGATTTTCATTATTAAATACTTTGATAAATGCCAAGTAAGGTGTGAGAACATAGGGGAGTACTCCAAATGGACACAAGTTACCTCAACTGTCAGTTAGGGAATCAAATGCACAGCATGCCAAAGTCCTTGGTCTTTGAATCATGGGTGTTGACTGAATCTATCAAGTTGATCAAACCTAAATCATGACTTTTGTTAAATCAGAGCAATCAGAAAATGTACGGAAATCTGGTCTTTCCAATTAATACTAAAGCATAAAAGAAGAGTTAAAGTAGAGCAAGCATGTTATGCTTTACATAAACCATGCACAACACAGAAAACTCTGTTAGGCACATACATCCTTTTGTTAGTCTATTAAAAGCACCATATCAGGGATGACGTGCAGAATGGTTTCTAAGTATTCAATTAACTTTCCTTTACAGGTCAGGATTGTACTTTTGGTTTATAAGGAAATATTTGCAGCTATTCTCTGCCTAAAGCACAACCACCTATCCACTTAATAAAAGAATGCCACACAACTCATTGAAGCTAACAGTTTCAAAAAGCATCCATTAATTTTGAACGTTTCTGGTTTTAGATGCCTCCCTTAATGAGCTTGAATGTAAATACGCTTTTAATAATTCTGCCAAAACTAGGCTCCTAAGTTGATGCCTTAATTTATCAGCTGGAAGACCTAAGCTCATGCTGCATAGATGAATTAGATGCCTTGACTACACGAGGGAAAAAAAAATTCACTGTGAGGGTGACAGAACACTGGAACAGGCTGCCCGGGGGGTTGTGGAGTCATCTTCTCTGGAGATGTTCAAAACCTGCCTGGATGTATTCATGTGTGATTTACTCTAGGTGATCCTGCTCTGGCAGGGCAGTTGGATTAGATGATCTTTCGAGGTCACTTCCAACCCCCAACATTTTGTGAACATTTTCTTTATGTTGTAAACATTTTCTATATGTGAAATAAAAAGAAGCTCTGGACCAGATTCACTATTCCATTCCCGTTCCTCCCAGCAGCCCAGCACTGGGAGAAAGCAGTCTGAATGGAGATACTAGCAGAGCACCTTTGCAGCCTGCAGCAGCCTGCCTGAGGGTGGCAGGGGTGGGGGGGGCACCTCCACACCCCTCTCTTTGCAGCATGTGTTTGTGGAGTGGAGAAGGGAATGTGAAAGGACGTGTATTTTTCAGTTTGCAGAGAACCCTTTCATCAATAATGTATCTCTTCAGTCTGTTGGTGAATCAACCTGCTACCTACTGTTTCAGAAAGACTGTTAGAGACTATGGCTCCTAAATTAGAATTGAAATGACTATTTTGTTCAAGCAGGATCAATTACTTGCTAGTGTTCCCTCACTGCTCACTGTAGTTAGAAAGCTGCAGGGCTGATTCACCTGGAGGAATAAGTGCTGAACTGGGAGGTGACACTGTAGAAGTTTGGCTATGGCCTGTTGATACATTAACATTTTATGGCTGTGGTAGGAAGGACTCAGACTGAAGAAAAATCCATCCAGAAAACTGAACTGCTTATCCCCCAAAATGAGTGGGTGCCTCAGACAGATGCTGGCAGGCACTTGTAAAGGGCTATGTTTTGAGCTTGGAAATAGGAACTGCTCCAGTGAGCAACCTGAGAAACTAACAGATGTGAGTGAAGCCTCTCCCTGCTTCTTGACTCCTGTCTGGGAAAGTCAGTGCCAGGATGAATTTTCTCTTGGGTAATTTTCCTGAAGTCCACAAGCCTAAAGCAATTTTTCCCAAAAGAGAAAGAGTTGTACAGTCCCAAAGGACCAAAACCAATTTCAATTATTTATGAGATTTAAGTCACTTTCTTGGTCAGAAATGGCCCAGGAATAGGAGCCTCTCCCCATCTTCCAAAGAGATTGTGGCACCAGAAGACCTGGGAAGATGCTGCCATAAACAAAGGAAAGATGGGAACTGAAAGGCAGATTGACTTGGATTCCACATCCTTCATGTGCAAACTCTGATGGTTTTCTCAATGTTCTCAGGGACATAAACTTTAAAACAACATTTTCTCACCTCCCTCTCCCAAGATCAGCAGGACTTAACTTCTAACAAGGGTTTTCTGTGTTCTAATAGCGAACACCAAAACTTAGCCTCAGCAGCAGAGTTGGTAGTTGTGCATCAGAAGTTGAGCATTACAGAGTGGCAACTAATAATCAGTTTTCAGCAGAAAAGAGCTGGACAGGTGCCAAGGAGGGCAGGCAGAAAATATTTGCTATAGATAATGCCCAATACTCAGACAAGGTATCAAACATATGGGAAGACAGATTCAAGGAAACACTCAAGAGAGTTTGACTCTTACAAAAATGTAAAGTTTTGCTAGTTTAAAATAATGATAATGACCACTGCAGAAATACACAAGTTCCAGCAATTAATCTGAAAATGCATTTTGGAAAAGAGTCTGAAACAGAAGATCTTCATCAGATGAATCCATAAGAGGTGAGCAAGCAGTTTTAATGAAGTGTTTCATGGACAGACAGTTCTATTTGCAGAGTTTTAGGGGGGGTGGAAAAAGGCAATATACATTATTTCAGAGTGGCTCCTGTTTAGGCAAAACATGTGTCTCACTTCACATGCTTCCCTCTGAAAGCTCTGCTGACTGTCAGGAGGCTAACTTAAGTCATGACATGTTGATAATAAAACTTGGACACAAAAATGCATTTCTCCCTTCCTCATCTTTTACACAGCTAAGAGTCCTGACGTTCAGATGTGACTTTGCTCTGATTTAAGCCCTCTACATGGTGAAAAGTTTTGAACAGAATGATTATGTCTCAGGCTGTAATTCAGTCACGCCAGTTCACTGCAGGCAGCCATTCAAGCACAAAGGCAGGTATCCAGGTGAATTGGAAAGGACAGTCTTCATAGCATGCTAGGAATTAGTTTGTGTTTCTGGGACTCAGGCTGTAAGGATGACATTTGTGAGGTATTTCAGTTGGTGGGCAGGGTAACCACCCACTGGGCAGCGGTCATGGTGCTGGGGACTTCAGCTTTAGCCCAGCTGTGCCAAGGCACGTTCTGTCCCAACCCCAGGGACCTACAGCCTGCTCAGATTAGCATCCTCCTTAAGTGTGTTGGAACCGACAGGAGGAAGATAAAGGTACATGTAACTGATATCACAAAGCAGGAAGATATCTGAAATAAACAGTAACAACTGCATAAAAATGCTTGAGTTCAAGTATTTACAGCTACTTAAATATTATGGCTTTTAGTTCACTAATCCAAGATTAGTCAACCATGTAAAAATAGATATTTGTTTAAATAAACTGACTACACTGCTACCTAGAGACAGACATTTCTGCTGTTCAGGTCTGCTTTATTTTGACATTTTTAGGAGATAATCCTAATAATCCTATACAAAGTTGAATATAATATGGGTTCTCCCTTAGAGCTCTTTGCATATAGCAGCAAACCTGATGCCACTCACTAGCTTCTCCTACTGTAGAGTCCAGGTTTTCAGGAGGAAACCAGGAAGCAGTTATTAAGATGTAGACTGCAGTGATAACCAGAATGAATTCAGCCACAATACTGTTAGCAGATGAACACTGCAAGGAAAACTCTAAGCAGTGATTAGAGTTTTCTATCCCAGCCAAGCTAGTCCTTTTCAAGCTCTCTGTGCACTCATGGTCTGTTCCAGTGCTTCTAACTCAAGCCACCATATGTGGAAGTTAAGTCTGTTTTCGCAGCATTATCATTCTGTGTATGAAAGCTCCACATATGATGTTTTCTGCTTATCTGTTTTTATTGCCTTTTTCTTAGCAATAAAACCTCTCTGAGCTGTGCTTTATACCTCAGAACAAGTTTGTCGGCCAGATGGTTGCTCTAATAAATGGGGAGAAATGTCAGAAGCACTTTTGCATACCTGGGCAGTGAGGCGCACCACTCCTGCTCCCCACGGCCAGCACTGGCCGTGCTGGGGCTGAGCATGCTTCACTTTCTCAGCAGCAAGCCAAGAGGCACAGGGACACAGGGACCACCCCTCCAGGAGCACTCACTGCACTGGAGAGAGGCTGCTTTGCACTGTCTGACTTGTCTGGCTGTGTCTCTGAGACCTGCTCCTGAAAGCCAAAACCTGACCAAAATGTTTTCTGTTTCCTTCCTGGATGACACACGTGGCTTTTGCTGTAAACACTTCCCTCAACATTTCAAAGGTGGCCTTAAACGGCAATCTCCTAGCTGACCTTCAAAATCATAACCTTACCATGCTTCAGCTTCTCCTGATTATCAGTATTATGTGATCTGCTCACTAGACTATCATTTTATCTTGTGGGTGATGATTCCTCATTGCTGCTTAAGACTTTTTACAAAACAGTTCCTGCTGTCAGGAAAGATGTACTTCATGACCTCGTTTTGTGGATGAGAAATGCCAAGTCAAAGAGGCAGGGTTGGTTGGCTAGCAAGACTCTGGTGAACTGCATCACAGTGAATCACAGATTAGCTAACGATTATTGAAAATCCTGATAATAACAAGAAGCATTTTTTTGCGTTAGGAAGCTCTGCTGTTGTCAGTAGTGTCTCTGTCAATGTGATAGCATAGAGTCAAAAGCAGATCTCTGGAAAGCAGAGGCATGAAGTTGGTGATGGTGGTCATGGCTACAAAAAAAAAAAAGTATTAATTTTAAAAGTAATTCCCATGTTATAGTATGGCTCTACAGAAAAGGGAGAGGTACTGTGTGAAGGAAGAGCATTCTGCTGGAACAGTCTGTGGCCTTCTGCATGTGTGGACAGTTCAGAAGCCAAGAAAAAAAATCTTTGTGATCCCAGACTCACAGTGAGAGAATGAGGCCCTCTAGAGCAGAAGATATTCACTCTCTGGGAAATTCTCCTTTGTTTCCAAGCATTCCGGGAAACAGATGAGTGGAGAGATGGACAGGACACAAAGATATGAGGGTGCAGGCAGTGAGGCTGTGAAGGCCTCCTGAGCACTGGGTAGCTACATCCTACAGGCACTACAGTCATGAAGCCTTTGATAGATTCAGGAGTGAAGTTAATATTAGAGGTTATTAAAAATGCAGGCAGATTTCTCCCTCCAATATAACTGCTGTGATATTTTATGTTTTTTAAGATTTAAGTTTATTGAGCTTTTCTTGCAAGGTATTTTTTGTTGTCAGTTTGGCTGTACTTGTATCAACCTAGCTTTCCAGTAACAAAGAATTCAGTCTTTTTGGCAGTTATTTTTGACCTTTTCTTGAGCAATAACTGATAGCTTTCCAGACTCTTTGTCTAACATTAGAGGTTAAACTAAGACTAAAATGTTCACCCGATTGCACTTGAACTTGTGGCTTACCCATGTAGAACAAAAAGCTGCACTTTTGACATAGGGCTGCTTTGAAAAACATTGAACAAGTGTTTGGACTATAACTTTATATACCATTAAGTTGTATTGCACAGACAATTTTCTGCAATATTCCACACAGACTGAAAACTGGCTTTGTGGTTTATGAAATGTTAATACCATAGTGTGAATTTATATAGGTGCATAATTAGAAATGATAGCCCAGGGACAAAGTCTTATTTATGAAGTTAAATTTGTTAAATTAAAAATGCAGCTAGTGAGTCACCTTTTTACTCTCTAACTATATTAGATGCCTGTATTTTTATGAATTCTGCAAAGTAATTGATAGGCATTAGCATGACTCTGATAAGACATGAAGGCACATTACATGAGCAAATGTTTTGAATGTGGTGAATCCAGTGTTAATTCTAGAAAGGCCTTCTTACAAATCTAGCATACCACTTATCCTAAAACTATCCTTTAGCTAGATCTTTGCCAGCATTCTGTGCAGTTATAATTTTCCATTGCACTCAAAATAAACAGAAGTATGCTGCAGTACAAGTTAATGATTAAATGACAAATTACTAAAACTGTCTGACCAGATTATTCACTCTCTGAGTCAGAAATTCTACTTATGTTTCTTCATCAGCTGTATTTACATGTGTATGTTCCTACAAAGTATGCTTTTTGCTGTCATTGTTATTACACATTTTAATGGTTGGTTAGATGTGTCAGATTGTTGCAAATTCAATGAAAAGCCAAACAGAGACAACCCATGAAACACAGCATCGTTTCCACTGAAGAATTATTGTTATTCCCACATTTGACTTGTGCTGCTGTTAGAAGACAGAGGGAAGGAAGAAAGTATTCCTGATACTGCATGCTAATGCTGCCAATATGAATGTCAACAATCCTTTTTGTCTTGGACTCAACAATGTTTTTGGTTGTACTCTCTGCCTTTGCACTTAAGGGTGTATGAGTTTTTAGTTTTGTGAGTCTTAATACTCATATCTGCAGAGATTGTATTTTATCTCCAGGAAAGAACCACCTAGACCTTTGGCTTAGGTAAACAGTAATGGTGGTGATCTGTTCCTGGAGTAGGATGTTATGGAAATGTCAGTTTGGAGTGGCATGGAGAACCTGTTTTTTGGTTTTGGTGGTTTGGTTTTTTTTTTGTGTGTGTGTGTGTGTTTTGTTGTTTTGTTTTGGTTTGTTGGGTTTTGTATTTTGTTTTTTTATCCAGCTATTCATTATCATGATTCACCTTTCATGACTAATTATCTGAAATTTTCTGTCAGGTGCTTGGTGGGCACTGTAGCATTCACACTTAAAAATATTGCCTTGCTCAAGCCCAGAATTCTTTCTAGACTTTTGACAATGCTTCTTCCATTAATCAGGGAGTAAATTTCTCTTCTACCCCGATAACAAATCATGGCTACTTTTAATACAAGTGGTACTACTTAAATTTGTTATGGTTAGTAAGTGCAGAGGGTGGAAGGGCTACTGATGGAACTGAGTGCCTCCTTTACCCAGCCACTTTTGCAGGAAAAGGCTTTCTGGGCAGTTGATACTGCCTAACTTTACTGGGGCCTTTTCCCAACATAGGATGAGCTAGGAGCATCACACAGATGCACGTGTGAAGCTATAGCCTCCTGGCTGTGGCAATGAGGTCAACATACCTAATGTATCCAAGTGGGTGGGACAAAGGAGGTTGGGGCAGATAGAAGTTGGTATGTTTTTGTTGAAATTGTTATCTGAAAATCTGATATTTTTTAACAGAGGTTTAGAATCTCTGGAGTCACCCACACTAGGCAGTTAACAATCTCCATCCTACAGGCACAATAGGAGGAGAATTATCTCTTTCAAGTCTTAATTTCAGTCTCCTAATCTTACAGTGCATTCCATGTAATGATACCTAATCATAGCATATATTAATCAGTTCTGTTTCAGGGTCATACTTTTCTCTGGTCTTTAATCCCCTGTAGATGAGAGCCTTTAGGCAGTTACTCCTTTACTGGGGTTGGACACCCAGTGACCCATTCTGCTATCAGCAGGAGTGGACTTTGCTAGTCTCATGATGGCTTGCTCTTCATACAGCCATCAGTTAAGTGCATTTTTATACCCCATTGAAATGCACAAAAATACACTGTCCAATTTGACAAAACTTCCAAGTAATTATAAAGTACTTTTTGCAATTTCCTATGTAATATCCTTTCAAAGTTGTCCTGTTTTCTTTCTCTTTGAATGTGTATTCAGAGCAAGCAGATTTGTAGGCACACAATAAGAAGTTGATTTTGAAAAGAGGTAAATAAATTGCACTGGCTAGAAAAGGGCTTCTTGCTGCCCTCTTTATGATGATGTGCATACAACTTGCTACCAATCCTTTACTTTGCATTTCTATCAGAAAGATAAATGAAATTGTCAATCCTGTTCACATTTCCTTTTGATGACTACATAAAAGTAATAGCCACAGTGCCAAAAAAAAGCTTTCATTAATTCTTCCATTTCTTAAGGCGAAAGGAGGACTATTTTGCAAACAAAGAGGAATAAACAGACTACAGTGAAATGCCTGCTTCTTTTTCCATAGGATATACCTTCTGAGCAATTCCTAACTTTGGGATGATTCTAAGCCATTCTTAAAATGAATAGAAAATGTCTTAATTTCAGATTTCTGTAATTTCATTGCAGTATTACGCCACTCCAACAATGAAAGGGAAAGTGAAACACTGTATAGTAATGTTGAAATTTAGTCCAGGGAATGTGACCACAGAAGAAAAGCAAAATAAAATAAAATTTGTGTATTTAAGTACAGAGATGTTTAATTTTATGAAAAATAAACCAGCACTGCTTTTTGTACATGTCTGTCAATAAACAGACAGATAAAGATATCAGAGTCATTTCGTCAAAACTGTCTTGGAAAACAGTGCCCCTCATAAATAATTTTTATTAGGAGTAGTTTGAAGCAGAACAAGCCCTGAGTGCTGTCATGTAGCTGACATAGAGTATAACAAAACTTGGTCTTCTTTGGCAGCACACCAAAATGAGTTACAGCCCAGCAGGACAGCAACAAGCTACTTTCAGTGCTAGGAAGGTGAAAAAGAGCAAGATATTTGTCATCACTGCTACTGCCAAAGATGAAAACACTAATCACTTGTGGCTAGGGAAGGATGGATAGGCATAAGTTGGAGAAGGAAGGATAAAGGCAGAAAGCACTCTTGGGGAGGCAAGTAGAAAGGGGGAGTAGAGAAAGCCAATACGTAGGCTAGCACAAGGCAGCCAGCCATGAAACTTGCCCTCTGAGATGGCCATCAAGGTAAAGAGAGATGGGACCTTCAAAAAGGAAGTGGAAGAATTAGATGACGGTTTTCACAGATCTTCTTTGTAGCCTCCAAAGGGTGTAAATCTCTGCAGAGAGGGTAAATTCTCATAGTCTCAGATATTTATGTGGACTTTGGTGTTCTACTTTTTCCACAGCACTGCTTTTTTCCCCTGTAGTTTTGTCATTGCTGGCAGAGTAATGGGATTTATTAGAATCAGATTTTGAGAAAACAGCACATCTCAAGAGAGAAATCAAAGTTTGGAGACTAATGATTAAGATGGATCTGAAGCGTACCAACATTGTTGTCAGCTCTGGTGTGCTCTAGCCTCCTGCCCTGCCTGGGAAGTGTTTGAACAGAGTTCATAAATGTTTAGATGAGAAAGAAATTTGGCTCTCTATGGGACAGGGAAAGGTCAATATGTCTCCAAACTCCATGACGGAGGACCAAGTCTGATTGTCAGATGAAGCTGCTTTATTTGTCCTTCTTATGAAATGCAAAAGGTCTCAGGACAATTAGTTCTGCCTTTTTCATTGTTTCAGCATGGAGCTTAAAGCCTTTGACCTTCTGTCACATTTATTTTGCTGTATATCAGGAGACAATTAAAAATTAGATGCATGTTCTATGTTTGGCAGAAAAATGCAGTACTAATTAATTTTCTGGCTACAACAGTCCAGCTGTGTTTAGTTTTTCCTTCTTACATTGACATAGAAATCTACCTCCCCTTTTCCACTGCACGTTATACAAATTTGCACCTATATGTCTTTATGTGTCTGTGTGAATCTTCAGAGTGATTTTTTTTACTACATTCCCTATTAGTACAGAGTATCTAAGATGTTCTCCAACGGTTGGATTTTCAGAATATAAAACTCTTTTGCTTTTTTAGATTCGATTCAGTCTCCTCTAAATACGTTCATAAAACATTCATTCCCAGACACCCAGTGGCCCACAACGCACGGTATCGACTCCACTCCTAGTACAGTTGTGTATGATGTTATTCACAGACAAAGTCCCAAGCCATCTTTCTACTTCACTTTGAAGGAATTACTCTCTTTATCAGCAAGGAAAACAAGCAGCTTCTCTACTACAATATTCAGAAAGTCCCACTTCCATCTCTTTCCCCTCCCTTAGTGGCTATATGAACATCAGAGGTGGGAGAAAAATAATGCTGTGTTTCCCAACGCAATTAATTTTCAATAGTTCAACTTTAACACCTTTGGACGTAAGCACAACTGGGAAGAAAAATGAAAGACTGGATTTACAAAGCCTTTAAAGCAGCAGCAAACCACTAGCAAAAAAACTCCAAAACCACAACCCAACAAACAAACAAAAAACACCAAATGAACCAACCAACCAAAAAAAAAACCCACACAAAAAAGAAGTCTTTCCTTATCATTAGCAAGCAAATGAATTAGCTGTTGGAAGATATTTTTCAATCAATTTTTTTAAACAAAAAAGTCTACATAAACAGTATTTATGATTCCATGTGAAATTCAGATCCACTTCCAAGAGCTTCAGGAAAACCAGGCAGGAAAGCTTGAGAACTTGTTTGAAATAAAAGGTATCTGAAAGTACAGCCTTCCCTAACGAAGCCATGATTTAAATATCAAGTTTTACAAAAAGCAGAAAGACAAAAACTCAAACCCAACCCACATCTTGTATCAAAATCATCTGGTTTTAAAATTGTCCCTTAGTTTTCATTGCTATGTGTTTTGATAGATCTTGTGCTAATAGTAGATA
The DNA here is from genome assembly GCF_015220805.1 of Pogoniulus pusillus. Lineage (NCBI taxonomy): Eukaryota > Metazoa > Chordata > Aves > Piciformes > Lybiidae > Pogoniulus > Pogoniulus pusillus. Next base: position 13,664,833 of record NC_087283.1, read on the forward strand.
GAGGGAGAAGTTAGCTCTCTGAATTAACTAAAGCACTAGAAGGCTGCATTTCTGGTGTTTAGCAGTGTCATAAATGCTATTACCCATGATGGCAGACAGAAGCCAGTGAAGCAGCACTGCTCATCCTGCCTCACTGTGAACTCATACATCCTCTAACACTTCGTGTTTTATATCAGCCACACCAGAATCTAACACGTGCCCTGCCCACAGCTGTCACCTTTCCTGGCATGGGACTTCAGCATGCTGACCTGCTCCATTGGGCACCACCAGCTCCACAAGCCCTGCTTGCCTTTGCTGTCATGCTGTGCAAGTGCTCTTCCATATTAAGAGGGAAGACACATGGTAGATCCGGTTAGCCTGTAATTTCTCCAAAGTGGAGACACCTTTCTGTCTATTCACTCAGCTCTTCAGTAAAAGAAATCTGACAATATGGACAATATGGAAGAACCAAGACCCTGAAAACTTTCTCAGGTAGATTGCATTTTCTCCCCACACACCTTTTTCTTTCCTTTCAGTGTTTTTTTTTCCCCCATGACACTTAAAAATGATGTAAGTATTATGGGCTTAGATTTCTGTTTTCTGAACTTCTAATTATATTGAAGGAGGAAAGGTGCCTGTGTTTAAAATACAGGATGCTCACTATCTAGTTGGCCGAATGTTCTCTGCTATATAAAGCTCTGGAGTATTTTCAGTAGTGCCTTATAATGTCAGCATCCAGGGTATATGATAAGGTATCTTTGTGGTTTCATATTGCATCAAGTGGAAATCCAGCATACAAACGACTAGCTCAGGGATACTTTACACAAAATTACTGGCATTTTTAAGCTGCTTCTGCTTTTACACAGGAAGTAGAATAGATTATATGGTATTAAAGCAGTTTTAGGGAAGTTTTCACTTTTCAGAAGGATCATTTAAATGAAGAATGTTATATTTATGGACTATTATACATTTGTCATCCTGCACGTTCCCCTTAATCACCCAAAAGAAAGGACTGTATGTCAGAATAGCCAGCAAAAATCAGGTTGGGTAACAGAGCTATATACAGATCATGCAACTACCAACCCATATGAGACACAGGAATATCCCTCTCTTGCCTGCTGAGTGGCTCTGTACCTGATGTTCAATCTGTTCATTAGTGGGGAAAAATCCTTCAGGATAATTCTTTTTAAAAAGCCATCTGTGATTGTGTAGATAAAAAGCACAAATGCCTCCAATTATATCAACCATGCTTGCCAGATAAAGGCAATAGTAACCTATTTGCATCCATGTAATAGTGACCTGAAGTCACTATTTAGTTGTGCAAATCTAGTTATAAAATAAAGACCCAAACACACACATAAGTGCAATATTTAGAGTCTGTGATGGAATGGAATGATATAAAAGGGTGTAAGGTTAGTAAATTAGTAATTCCACACACAGAGGAAATCATGGGAGGTGCTAGATGATGGCGTGAGAAGCAGGGATATTTGCCTTTAGACTTAGAGGCTTTTCTACACAAATGGGATGTGAATATTGTCAGTCATCCTTCACTTTAATAAATCTGCAGGATACAGCTTAGGAATATCTTAAAAGTAATTGGAGTCTCTTGGATGTGAAGATATCTCAGCAGAGCTTCTACTAGTGGGTAACAATATGATTATTAAACTTTCTAGTCCACATCAAGCTTCAGATTCTGGGAGGGAGCTACCACACACTGAATTTCTATCCAAAATGCAAATTTACATTAAAAGAGTTTAAATATCTATAAGGAATATCTGAAAGACCTTTCTCAGATAGTGAGTAAGCAAAGGCTTCAGGACTAGGTTCTTTGTTCCTGTGTGTTTGGTTAAAATATACAACAGCACCAGTGTCAAACAAATGGATGTACCTGAAAGGGCTACAAGGAATTACAAAAGACTCTTGCTCTCTTTACATCAGCTGTGCAATGCTTCATGCTGCTGCCTCTTGCTGAAGCTGCTGCTATATACAAACAAGCAAACAAACAAATCCCAGAGCTGTGCAGGCAGCGTTGAAGACATCATTAGCCATGGCTAGGGAATAAACCAAGACATTCTGACACTGGAAAGCAAACTGTGTGTTGAGTCACTGTTCAAACCTGTTCACTTCAGCCATTAAGTGAGGCAAGGTGGCAAGGATTGTGTAAGCAAAATGAACTAATCTCATTTAGGATACTTTTCAGGACTGTTGTGAAATTGCTGCTCGGATTAGTAACAGTGCAATAAAATCATTGCAGTTTAACAGTGAAAACCAAGAGATTCACAGGAGAAAATAAACTTTACAAATGAAGATGCACTCTACAAATATTGGGTCAATTCCTGCTGTCCTGATTTGTGCAAACACTCAGGCCTTAGCTAATCTGGAGCCTAGCCCTGTCTATAGCTATCATTGATGCCAGTCACAGTTATTTCAGTTTTATCTATTCTCCTTTGGGGATTGCACTGGGAAGCTCTGTTAAGGGCTCATAGTCCCAATGCAGAAAATGCCTAAGCACAGGAAGCAGAGTTTCAACCAGCAGGGATTAAAACCCTGGCCCTGTGTGCCTTAGCAATCAGTAACCTTGTTATGCTAGTTGAGTTTATATTTTGTAATGGTCATACATCTGACATTAAAGTACATTTCACTAATGGATCCGTGCCAAAGAGCACAGGAATATAAGTAATTCTTACAAGGCAAACTACTAAAACCAGTGCTAATTCTTCTAAGAGATGCAAAGAGCTCATACTGATTAAGGGTCATTGCTTTCACTCCCACTGGGACTATTTATGTGCTTGGTGCATCAACAGGGCAGCTGAGCTGGAGGAGACACAGCTCAGACTGAAGACAAATTAGGGGACAACATTCAATACTGAAGTGAGACCTAGAGGAGTTGATTCTTTATCTCTGGAGTTTCTGTACTTGAAAAACAAGGAGATTTTACTCTTCCTGTATGTATTTTTTTTAATTTAAATAAGAAATATCTGCTTTTATCTGGTCTTAGGCCAATTAGTACTAGTGCCTCTGGAACCTCTTAAGAACATCCACACCAGCAGTTATGATGAAAAAATAAACCTGGCCATTTCTGTACTTTCATCTTAATTGCAGTTTTAAATCTAACACTGTTTTTCTCATTAAAATAATGCTGGAAAGAAAAACTGTGGGTTTTATTTCCTATGCTCTTTTTAAAAAGCTTTTTATAGTGACAAGAGGATTATTTGACTTAATTTAATATAAAAGATAAGTTCTCAGGAAAAAAAAATTGTAATACACACAAGTGAGGAAAAATTTTTTTTCCTGTATCCTCAGAAGAACTTCCCTATACTCCTGTGAGACAATCCTGCCCAGGGATTGTGCAGTGAGAAATAATCTGGAGGTAAAACTGCCTGGCTCCTGGAAGCACGTGTGCTTGAAGTACCACTCCAAGAATAAATACTATGCTGGAAAAATGACCAGGCTACTTCCTCAAGGATCCCTTTCTCCCCATGTTGCTGCAAGGTTGTGGCAGGGGAAAAAACAGAAAGACAAGACAGCAATTCTGTAAAACAGAGAGGGAAAATGCTGGAACCAAGTTATGCCTTTTGTCCTCCACCAATCTTGCCTCCATTCCCTCTCTGCACCAGGTACAGACCACATCATTTTTCTTGTTTTCATCAGCAGAGTTCATTTTGCTGTCTCCATACACCAGTGATGATGTGGACCAATGCATAGTGCATGTCTCAATTTGACAGGTTTGTAGAAGAGGCAGAACACGCTTTGCTTTCAGGACCAGTTAATATTACCCACCAGACGGACAACGAGAAAGTAATTAATGTGTAGATCAGCCCTTGCTGCAAAAAGTGTTTCAGTAGCAAAGCTTCAACCATGAAGAGAGCCATGCTGAAGGAGCCTTGAGCATATGTCTGTCTGGACACACATGTTAATCTTCCTTACCATTTGCTGGGAAATGTGGGGCGTTCCTAGAACAGGCTGGTATCGGTGCCACAATCAAGTGTCAGACATCTGCATGTGAGACCCTGCACAACTCACAGCTCTAGAAATTCCCTCCTTTCCCCCCTGAAATAGTTCTACACTGGAAGGTCTCTAGATTTTCTCATTATAATCCAATTTTTAGAAATTCTTTTAAATTAAGTTTAGCTGTGAACTAATTGAAATAAATTAGCTATGAAGTGTATCATGGTGGTCCTGGCCTTACAGTCTGTGGTGCAATGATAAATGATCAGCATCATAAAATAGCTGTTAATAGATTTTAGAGCCAGAGGGAAAAATTATGATCACCTAATTCTGACCTCCAGCACACTGCTGGTGACTGGACACTCTCTTGTAACTCCTGTGTCAGGGCTACTGCTGTTCACTGAGCAGCAAGACATTTTTCAGCTAGACAAGCCCACCAACCCCTTTACAAGAAGTGAGATAGATCCTCACCTGGTGAAAAACAGAATGGTCCCAGCACCACATTACACCACGTGAAAGTCTGGTCTGCTACTATCTCTCTTTTTTTAATGGTATCATGAATCTCATGCTCTTTACTGAAGCAGTGTTTCTGTCATCCTTTCTCTGCCTGATTCATCTCTCCTAAACTTTCCTACTCTCTGTATCTCCATCCCAGAAGGCCTTTTGCCCCATCCTCTCTGCAAACTGACCCCAGGGCTTTCCCCATTTGTGGTCACAATATCTTCAGTGTTGAATTGAGCAAATCCACTTGGCTTTGCATTTTAGGGACAGATGCCAATATCTTGCTCATGACAACACGATCTATGGGTGCTTGCTGATTTCTCTTTGTTATATCTGCTCCTTCAGTCTCTTGCCTCCTGGAGGTCATCGATGATAAAAGCAAGCCCCATGTGAGCAGACATCTCTGCAGTGAGGTGAGTCCTGCACACTTAGGAAATGGTTCACTGGTTGTAAGGAAATCATGCACAGAAAACAGAATGAGTTGACTGATCCTCTGTCAGTCACTTTGCTATGTCTACTGTTAGAACTGTGAGCACTATAACTCTCAGTTTTCAGGCTTTGTGCTCTAATCAGTTACTTCAACACTCAAAAGTTTTGTTCAGGTAAGGTGCTGTATTTTCCTGCCTATAACTCCATATTCAGGTAAAAATCCACAGTCATGAGAAACCCTGCAAAGTACAATTCATGGCCAGCAGTGTTGCTCATAACAGGCCAGATCTGCTACACTATTCTCCTACTGACAAAGTTCTAATGCCTTGTGGGGCTTTAATGCTACCTTCATTACTAGAAAAAGTCCTGAATGGAGTTTGAGTCCTGAACACTTGCCAGTTTTGACTTCCCTAACATGATTCTTTGACTTGACATGTGTGCAGGCCCTTTGAACCCTGATGGGATAGTGTTTTCCAGTCCAGACTATCTACCACACCTATTAAACATATAGACAAGGAAATAAAGCATTTGTACAGACAGAAGACTATCTGATGGTGTTCAAAACCAGCCAGATTCAAGAAAAGACCACAGAGTGCTCCACTGGCCCACCCCTAAAGCTCTTTCCATCTCCCAGGGGATCACTTGCAGCATTTTCCTAGTGACCAGAGCTCCCGTGCAAGTGCCAGCAAGCACTAGTGTATGAAGCAAAGGTGCATTACGCTTCTGCTGGCTTACTCTAATCACAAAGTGGGGTGATCTGAACCAATTCTTGAACATGCCTTTTCTGGTTTGCACTGTATAATGCCTGTTACAGCACTGTCAAGTGTTGACGTGATGAGGGCATAAAGCACATTTCGATCCTGAAGACCAAAATAAATTACTTGGCTCGGGCAGCTGGAAAAGGACACTTCTTTTCAGTGCTATCTAGCAAACCAGAAGCAGAGTATAGTCCAGTGAGATCAAAAATAGCCCAATAAAACCTACGATCTGCAGCAGTACAGATGGCTCATACTATCTCCTAAGCCATTTACTTTTAGAAGCTGAAAAATGGCAGCAGTGGAGTTTTCGGTGAACATTTCACTGCAGGTGATTATTGTACTGAGCAGAGTTAACTTAGGCTCTCATCTCAAAACTGTACTCTCAGCATTTAACACCTCACTCTCCTGCCTCATTCTCTCCCCAAAAAGAGCTTAAAACCAAGCCAAGGTTTCAGCATCCAATGCAGGATCGCTTTAGGGACTCATTTCTACCTCTTACAGTACATGGTTGCTGCTCTCAGAAGCAGCTGACGATTATTGCTTTCACAAATATTTACTGCTTCCTAATTCTTGAATAGAATATACTATGAAAATCTCCATATGCCCAGGCACAGCTTGACTTATCGAGTGAAAGACAATGACTCTATTTTGGATTTGCACTGCTGAGAGAACACTTACTGTATTGAACTCATACCTCATTTAAAATTGCCTTTACAGATAATAAATCCAAATGTTCCTTTGATAATTATTCTGTACTAAAATTAATGCCAAATAATGTGCAAGCAAGCAGGCAGGACTTTATGGGTATGATTACAGCATTTACTTCTCTTTGGGAACTGCTGGAACTGTCTACATAAATAATATCATGCCATTATCCTTAAAGCAGCACATTTGTTTTAAAATGAACCCTTGCAGGGAGAAGTTTTGTGTATATACTAGTGAAGATTTCTGTGCACCTTTATCATATTTCATACCCTAAAAGATCTTGCTGCAGAAACTGCTTTCTCACCACCCACTACTGCTTGACATAAACCCATAATGGTCATTAGGTACATTGGAAACCCTCCCACCCTTCTAAAAGACAGTTTATCTTCTTTATTCATTCTACTTTGATGTCTCTGTAGAGAAAGAAACTTCCACTCGGCTTTGTCTAAAATTGTAAGTGTGCACATACCTGCATGGTGAAGTGCCGGAGTGTCTGACAGTGTATCTCCCACCCTGATGTTTCTTACCCCTTTGCTGCAGTCTCTTAATTGCAACCAATCTTTTCACTGGGACACTTGCATCAGCACAGCGGTGTGCTGCTCGCCTGGGCACTGCCCATTGTGCATTTGGCTCCTGAGCTTTGTGTGAGATCTACCAGATGGTTGAAACAAACCCTGTGCCCAGCGAACACAGTTTACAAATCATAATCTCACCCCTATTTGTTGCTATCAAGTCAACAGCCATATTTTCTGCTGAAGTGAAACCAGATAAGCACAAGGAATTGTGAAATAACAGCTTCATTACAAACAGGAAGGACCTATGCAGCACCAAGTTCAAAAGCATGGAATTACTGAGCAGCTCCTGATTAACACTGGCATCAGAAAACCAAAAATACATGGATGAGGAAAAAAGGGTATTTTTGTTGAAGACTGCCACTGAGTAGCAATTACACTCTAATCAGAAACTTTAAAAGGAAAAGCAGGGGTAACTCAATTCAGAGGCCTTTTACTGTCAATTACACTAGACCTTGTCTTATTCACTTTGCTGAGCGGGTACTGAGTGATTGCTGATGGGGTGAAATCACAAGTGCTGCATGCCATTACAGCTACAGCCACAGCTCCTGCAGTGTCACCTATGCGGACACTTACAAGTCAAAATGTGATCTGATAAATTATGAAAAAAGGACTCCAGTATTCAGACTGAATGATGAGTGGATTTATATTCTTGGGCCCTTTCTTCCATACACAGAAAAGTCAAAAAATTTCGGTTGCATTACATACATTGAGTCTTGTTTTCCTGCTACCAGGCTCCTCAGCAGGTGAAGTGTCACTACTTGCCGTGCATGTTACTGTGTACCCTCCTCTGAAATGCCAGGCACATCTGCTTTGCAAGGGAAAAAGAAGGTTCAGGACCTAGGAAAGCTCATAGTGCACAAGAGTGCTACAGCCTGGCCTTGCCTCTAGTCTTCTGCTTTGGACAGTATTGGACTCGTTGATAGCTCCATCATGCCACTGAAACCTGGTATGTCCTTCAGTGCAGGAATATTGGTGACACTAATAATACTGAGTGGGGCTGCTTAGACTTTTCCCACTTAAGTGCCCAGTCCCAAAGACTCCAAGGCAGGTCTGTACAAGATACTGAAAACAGCTTTTTGCTTTTCTGTTGTTGTTGTTAAAGATGTATTTGATTGCCCTTAATTTTCCTCCAAAACATACATTTGGGTTTCTAAAGTTTAGAAGTTTTGCAAATGGGAATGTTATTTTTTCTTAAAGGGTACTAAATTATGAGGGTTGTTGCACAGAGTGGTTAAAATAGGGCTTTTCACACACAGGAACATGCATTCTCTTTTTCTTTTCCAACAGAGTGTTCCCAGCCTGTAATGGAGGCAGGAGAGGAGGCAATACATGCTCCTGAGCAATAACATAGTGTCATTTTTATTTAGAGTTGGAAATTTTCCAATGCCTGAGGGTGGCTAATGATTTGGTAAGCATTTCCACCTTCTAATAAAGGAAGTAGCCAGGGGCTCTAGTTGGCCTGGTGATACCATAAACAGCTGGAGTCTAAACTCTTCTTGTCTCAATTACACTAAATTTAAATTGTCACCATTCACTTTTGATAAATGTGCAGTGACTGTAAGTGATCTGTGCTGGGACTGGTGACTCACACTGGAGAGACAGCAGAAGGCTTCCTTGTAAAAGCTGAAGTGATGAAAGAGAGCAAAAGAACTTGCATCTTCCCTGGGATGTATTTGCACTGCAGAAGGTGCTCTTGGATCACAAGACACTGCAAACTCCTTGTCCCAGCTTCTGCCACCCTCATGTTGAGCCATGCCATGGGGGAACCAAGCCAAACCTTCACTCTTGAGAACAGTGGGGTACAAGAGCAAGCAGGTACTGTGCAAAGGCAGAGGATGGCAGATATTTACCTCTGGGCCGCAAATCCCAGAGAAGAGTAAGACATGATAAGTAAAACAGGTCCTGAAGAGGGTTAAGTTCTTACACAAAAAGCAACAGAGGGACCATATCTCCTCAGAATGAGAAATTCAGACACTGCTGTGGTTTGGAAAAAGCAAACAGGAACTGCCAGGATGAGAAGGTGAAATGTATCATGTTGATGCTGCAGTTGAAAATAGGAGATTCAAAATCCAAGAGGAAATAGTTGATTCTATGTTTTGAAGCCTGAAGGAAATGGACAACTGCACTGACTCAATTCAATTAGGAAAAAAGATTTAATTTAATTACTTTCCACAGATCTTGGTCTCCAAGAACCATCCAAATTCAGTTGTAGAAAAGAAAAAAGGACTGCTTTAGGGGTGAAGATTCTCAGCAAAAGGCATTTAAAGGAAGTTGAACAACACAGGAAAATCCATGCAGAGGAAGATATATTTCTCCTCCAAGTTTACTTACTCTTAAATGAAGTATTTGCCAACTTTTTTCAATTAGTTTTCTCAGTTGAAAGAACTCTGAAATTGTGAAGCCTTACAAAGACATATGATTAAATTGACTTAGACAGGTGAGGTTCAGAGCTCACTAAAAGGTCACACAATTTAAACTGACAGGTATGACAGAAGACAACCTGACTAGTCCAATATATTTTTCCTGCTAGAAAAGCTAAGGACTTGCAGGCAACAGATTATTGTGGATGCTGCTAGAAAAAGTTATTTAACCTAGAAGGTAAGTAAAAGTTCTGGCTAAAGAGAGCAAATGGCACCAGATCTGGCTGCTGAGCCTGCCACTGCCTACATAATTGGCATAATTTTGTATCTTCTGCCCTGCTGTTCTTAAGCCCCTTGCAGACTAATGCCAGGAAAACCATACACCTGCCACACTGATTTTGGATTCAGAGCAGTTACTTGAAGTGAGAGTCATAGAAGACAGCTCAGCCTGGCCTGTGTTCTGCTTCTTTTGCCAATGATCATACCGCAATAATGAGAACAGAATCTAATCCACCAGCTCATTTTCTTCTATGTGGATGCTGACTAATTTCAATGAGATGTCCTCTCTAGGTGATGCTGAACTGCATGATGTTGACACTTGAAAATATGTTGAAAAAAAACAGACTGTTTTGCTAGGATAGAGATGTACAATAGCCCCATTAGGCATAAAACTTAGTGCTCAGTGAGGATATTGGCAAGAGAACAAAAAACATCCAACATTTATTTAAACTCCCTTATTTAGTAATATATCATCTTTTGTATATGATGGAGGCATCTTAGTTTTCCTTCAGGACAGGGATATAGCTGTAAATTTGGCAAAATAACCAAGGATAGACATGGGCAACTTTGTACAGCCTGCATTTCTTGGTGGAACAACAGCCCAACATCTCCCAACAAAGTGAGCTTCAACACCCTCCAGAGATGCCCACAAAAGGGAAATAATTGGTGTGAAATATTTGTGGGGCTAAATGCCACTGTCCTCTCTCACCTTGGTGTAACTGAAACAACAGCAGCTGTTGGTGAAAGTAGACCTGGATAGGTGAGAGCTGCTTCACAGTTCCTCAGTTTTTGTACTTTGTGGAGAACATAATCACACAGATCAAACATGCCCTCTTTCCCTGACTAGAATGTGATTTTCATTAGGTGCTTTTATTTATAGACAAATAATACAGTCAGCCACTCTGGACCCCGAATGGCAGACAAAGCGTTCTTTCAGAGATGAGTCAGACTGCACTCCTCGTAGAGCTAAATTACAGAAGGGTTTTCACTACACACTGATTCCAGCAATATGAAAGGTCAGTACACACATATCTTCAGGTGCGAATGTGAGATGAGGAAATGCTTAAGCTTTTATCTTGTTCCTGAGAGCTTTGGGTTAAGCCTTACAGCTTTGCTGAAAGCTTTAGCGGCTTACATCTGGTAAATGATAGTGTTAAATCATGACTGTACTGATGTCCTGCACAGCACCGTTAGTGGCCAACTCACCCCTACTTCCCACTTTTTATGAGTGTGAGGAGGTAATAGGATAGGAAAGAAGGGCCCTATCATCTCTGCCTCCACTTGGTGAAACAGGAGCAACCATCCATGCAGGCTTAGCCTGCTAAGGTGCTTATGCCACTTTGTGAAGAGAGACGTGGCAGACTGCTTGAAAAACTAACAGAAACAGAGGGGAAAGGGGAGAAAACTAAGTTTAGAAGAGGCATTAAATATTGCCAGAGAAACAAACACAAGTCCAGTGGCAAAGCTGTATTAGAGGGCACACAAACCACTGGAATTTTAAATAAGACCAAAGAATCTTAGTCCAATGGCGAGAGAACAAATGAGGGTGAAATGCACCTCCCACAGGAGCTCCATTGTGTTTGTGCTAGTTTGCTGCTGAATACTTTAGGTCAGTAGATTTGATCACTGTTCACATCATCAGTTAGGGGAAGTCAGAGCTATAGTGGAGGGCTGCCTCTCATCCTTGTGCAGGCTGAAGGAATAGATTTGCCAGCCAACACTGGATGTCATGAAGCCAAACACTGGGTATTTACTCTGCCCCCAAACATTCAGTACTGCTGTGTTTGTGGTTTGTTCCTGCACTGCTTCTTCAGGTTGCGTCTTTGGCCAGAGTTTTGTGAAGCACAAGTTTGAAACAAAGAAACATCTTGCCTAAACTTTTAAGAAGTGAAGCAGAAGAATCTTTCCTTCCTGATTACAATAGCACTGGCATTCCACACTGATCACGCTCACCCTGCGAGACCTTGCATTTCTATTATTAGCATCACTGACTTTTACATTGTTTCTGCACATTTCAGTTCTAAGTTCTACCATGGGAGTACTCAAAATTTCTGCCTGCTTTCCATTTCATAAATAAACATGCATGGGAGTAAACTCCCCAAGCAGTCTTTATATGCATAAAACTAATTCACCAACAAACAGCAATTGTGCTATGAAAACTGATATTTGGCTCTTTCTGATGCTGCCTCTGTGCAAATGGGCAGCAGTGACTTTTGTATTTTTCTGATGTTGTTTCTCACTAATACCATTTTTAGGTATAGCTTTCAGTAGCTCACTGAAAACTGGTAAAATGTGCCTGGTATTATTGCCATGGAACAAATACAACTGATTACAATTTCTGAACCCAAACAAGTGATGAGAAATCCTCTAGGTGACTGAAATGAGTTTTTACTTGCAAACTTTACCCTCATAATCAGCTCCAGGACAAGAAGTAATGCAGATGACTTTCAAACGGTTCTCTCTTCTGACCTGTCAGAGCCTGTAAAATTACTCTGATTTGTCCTAAACTGCTCCTATTGCTGCTAACTTAAAAGAAAGGATACTAAACCTTTCTTTAAATGAGTTATATAATGGTTAGTTGTCTCTGCTATTCCCAGAGAGGCTTCCCTGCCAAAATTGGGGAACACCAAGAAATTCTTGCTAATGTAGTATCCACATGGGCTTTATCCAGCACAAAAAAAGCTGGGCCCTTTATGCTAGCTTAAATTCTATGTTTGGCTTTCATAGCTGAGAGAAAATAAAAGATCTGAAGATGGGAAAATATAAAACTGTTCATAGAATCACAGAATATCTGAGGTTGGAAGGGACCATCAAGTACAATGTTCTGCTTCTCATAGGGCTACCTAAAACTAAATCATACCACTAACTCCTTGAACCCTGGCAGGCTTGGTACCATGACTATTTCACTGAGGAGCCTATTCCACTCATTGAACACTATCTCAATGAAGAATTTTCCCTAAAGTTCAGTCTGAATTTCCTCTGATGCAGTTTCATTCAATTTCCACATGTCCTGTCACTGGTCACCATTCTTTGCAATGAAGTCATGGGTTGTGGTTTAATACATACAGATATTCCCAGGGCTGAATTATATTGTCATCTTTCAGGTAAGAAGGTACCATACACTAAGTAATCTAATGAAAAACAAACAAACAATCAAACATGGAGAGGAACCAAGATCAGGGAGCTGAACCCAAACAAAGCCAAATCAGAAGCCAAACGTGTCCTTGGAAGCACTGCGGGACACAAGCAATGACCAAACCATCAAGAAATGAAGAAGCATCATGTTCTTAATCTCTCATAACAACGTGGTAACACCACTGCATTTCTTAATACTCTTTGTTTCAGGAATGTTTTTTTTTCTGAGACACACATTACAGCAATCCACTGCTATCTCTGCAGAGGACAGAAAAGAGAAGAAAGAATCAGGGAGCTTGCTCCATCCTGGGGGGTGGGAGCATAAACCTCCTCTCTGCTCAGAAGCCGCAGGGCTATGCTTGTATGCTGACTGAGGGAATAACCAACTTCTGCTACTGTTCTCTTCCCAACAAAGTCACATTTTCTGCAATATTGTTCAAAAAACTTCAGCAGGAGCTCTAGGAAACATAGGCCTGAGCCTGTTTCCCGGCACACAGTGCAAGACACTGCTCAGTGATGCAGCTCACACAGAGAGGTGCTCTGAGTGCCTTCTCGACACTGGCCCAGGCCATGTGTGGCACTGCAAGGACAGCGGAAAGGACTTCAGCTTTCAGGGACAACTGCTGTTGGCAGCAGGAGCAGTGAGAGTCTCCCAGCACAAGCACAGAGTATTTAAGACAACTCTCTTCCTCTCCCATTTTGCAGCAGAAGCAATGAAATCTGCAGTGTAATGTATTCAGCAGAGTTTGAATGATAAATGCTGATGGCATTTCCACTCACTGTTAATATTAAAAAGCTGGGGAAGTCTCCCTCTCCTGAGGTGAACCAGCACAAATCAGGAATATTTTAAATCAAAAGAGACTCAGGGCCAACTTACAGTGAACTCTAAATTACAGGGAATTGATACATACTGAATTTATAGATTGTGTTTAGCCCTGCACGGTCTGCAGGGTGAGGTGAGGTATGCAATGCTGTGCAGGATCTCACAGTCTTGCTGTTTTCACATTATGTGCATACAGTTATTTAAAACCTTAAAAAGAACAGAGCTCATAGCTGTCCTTCTAGCAACAGTCAGTTCAATTTTCTGCATTGGTTTTTCTTAATGATCAAAGTCAACATTCATTTTTGTATGTAAGTGGGTATGTAGATGTACTAAAATTGCATACACTTAACTGGACACAGATCTTCAGACACTGCATGAAGTGCACATTTTTTCACTCTGTCATTTAGCCTCTGTCACTTATTTAATGCTTCCAGTTTACTATGTCTGAAATGTACCTGGGTATTTATAACAGACATTTTTTTATCAGAGAGAGTCAATTAGAATACATTTTGAAGAAACTGATGAAATATGCCATGAATACATTCATGTTGCAGTTTAGAAGGAATACTCAGGAGCTCTAGCAAACCAGAGAAACTCCACAGCTCTCCATTATTTCTAGTTCAGACAGTGGCAGTTAAAAGCAGAAGATGAGCTACCTCTAAATGGCTAAAGAGCTGCAATAGTGTAGAAGAGGAGAAGGGAATATGAGCGTTACTATTTGACAAGTAAATTTTAGAGTGTATAAAAGTAACAGAGGTGACAGTGCTGATATTTTGCTTATTGTGGAAAGCATGGGCACTTCCTCTATAACAAACCCTGAGAAGGTGAGAAAAGGTGCAAGAGCAAGGTGTCATTTTGCCTTATGTCTGTGAGCCCTTGGACTACACTCATCAAGTTTTCCTTTTAGCTTTAATGCTGTATTGAAATCTGAGAAGAAAGGAGATGGCTCCTTTACATTCAGGGCTTACTGGCAACACCAGCGAGTGAGTTTTTGCCAAGGGCTAACACAGGCACTTGCTCAGAAAGGTGCAAAGGGAGGGCAGGAGGATGCTATGCTCTTAGGGGCTAAACAGAATTGAGAGTTTAAAGATGTTGCTGTTTGGTTCTGCCTCCGCAGTGGGACCTACACCTCTAATATGTACTTGTTTTCAGTAAGGTGAAAAATGAAATAGAAATGCATCCACACAATACTGAAAGGAGCATGCTGAGCAGGGACCTGGCTGTAGCAATTTAATGAGGAGCTTAGCACAATGTGTGATTAGAAATCAAATCCTTCTTAGGACAAAACAGTGGTTTTGTAGCATTCAGGAAGTTGTGGCTGGGACAAACTGCCTGGAGCCCATCCCCAGTGCACAGGAGGATGCATGTTTCTCCCATGACATAGCTGAGGTTGCTCTAAGGGGAATGAATGGCATGCAGATCCAACAAAGCATTTGGCATTTCTCCAAACGTCTTCAAATGTCTAAGCAAGCTGCTCATACTACCTCAATACAGTCAAGGAAAGCAGACCTGGAGCCTTCAACTGGATTTTCTGCAATCACCTTTAGAGAATTGATCAGCAAATATTCCCAATCATTTGTTCATATGGGAAGAAAGAGACTGTGAAACAGTCAGCATCTGACTCAGTTTCCAAACACTAACTTTTCTCCAGGAGGAGCGAGTTTGAAGAGGGAAAATGGCATGAACTTGACATCCAGAGAGCCCTTTGTGCGTCACAAATGCTTACATCCCATCCCAACCCAACTGCCCAGGGCCAGCAACTGCTTCACTCAGCAACCCAGCTAATACAGGCCTTCTTTGTCCAGAATCACCAGGCTGAACTTAAAATCTGCTTTAATGACCTGGTCAAACTGCTTTGTCTGAAGAAAAAGCATTTCCTCAGAGTTCAGCCATTAATCCAGTTAAGTGTAATTACAGCATTTGCACAAGTCTGAACTAATTTCTCTGTTTACAGAACAGATTACATAAATATTCCTGTGAGAGGCAGAAAATTCATTACGGCAACAGCTTAGGCCCCTGTATTTCTAAGCTGTCTTGATATGAGGAAATTACTTCAGTACCCTAATATAAATCTATCATTTCAGTAAGCTCTTAATGTAAAAGCACTGTGGAAATAATGTCAACAACCTTGTGATGACTAATAAATATACTAATGTACATCCAGCTGCACATAATAAACCTTTAGAGAGCCTAATGCCATCACAAACCATAAGAACAGGTATCACAAGATTACAACTGAGGTTTTATACACAGGCACAACATTTCACTCACAATATTTATTTTTTCACTCTCCCCAGTTTGCTACTCTTGCTGGCTCCAACACCAGCCTTCTGAGCTCATGCCTCATGACACTCCCAGCTCTCTCCAAATGCTTCTCAACATTGAACTCAGAAGCAAATTCCAGAGATGCTGTGTTGCTGGATGAAGTTTTGTACTTGTACATTGAGAGAATTCTCAGACTTTTGTGAGAACTAAACTCCATGGGCTCCACTCAGTCAGAAAGGACAGAGAGGAAGTGACTGGGATGATATTATTGTGCAGGTGTTTGCCCATTGAGAGCTACAATGCCACCAAGACCTCACACCAGGCACTGAATGGCATCTGTGAAACAGGAATCATGACAAAATCACAGAATTAATTAGGTTGGAAAAGACCTTCAAGATCGTCGAGTCCAACTCATCACCTAACACCTTCTAAAAGTTTCATCATGTTTCAGTTCAGCCTCCCTGTTCAAGACAATTGTTTTAGGCTCTGTGCTAGTTACGTACAAGACAAAGACACTAGTTAGAAACTCACCTGCACAATTTTGATTCTCATATAGTAACAACAGAATCTTTGGTGTTTTGTGCCAAAAATGATCTTAGTGCTCACATGAGGATGTCAGTGTGATTACAAAAATACTGAACTGTGCTACAAAACTATGGAGCATGAGTTTTAAGCAGATACAATGGTATGGTGTAACTTTAAGGCCAGGAGGAACTAAAAGGGGAAGAACACCCCTCAGTAACAATCTTCTGAGCATGCAAAAGTGCACATCTGAATTTAGCACAGCTGCAGATTAGGGAATTAGAAAGGATACTGTCTGTCAGTTTACATTTTTTAAACTGGCATTTTTTTCTTATCAACATCTGCTTGTAAATGGGTTTCATTATAACAGAGACTTCTGGATTGAAGGATGTTCTCAAATTCTATTTCCTTCCCAAGTTTCTGTTGAGTATAAACAAATCTGCATACATTCCAATCTCACAGGCAAAATTCACTTGAGTAACAAACTCTCCTGCTCCTTGCTTTAAAAATTTGAATAAATGCACCTACTGTTGCTGATCAGAAGGGAAAACTTCATCTGTAGTCTTCAGCTTTAGTCCCCAGGGTGTTAAGGAACACCATGAAAGAACACCTCTAGTTTTTCCTACCACTGCACACACTTCTCTTGTACCTCTGATTTCTACTGTTCCAAGTCTTGTCCCAGGTACCACAGTTTCCTTCACATGGAAGGATATGCAAAAGGATTCTGCCTCCTAAGCAGATGGACATCACGTCATGCTTGCTGCTTCCTGAGATACTCCTGTTCTTCCTCCTGTGGGTCATTATGGTAAAAGTCCAACTAGGACTGCTAGTGTTTGCAGCTTTGCATTTTCTGACATTTTCCTGCCCAGTTGTGCTGCTTGATTGTGCTAGCAACTGAACACAGGGGAGTCCTTATTAGGAGATGCTGTCTTAGAGGAGAATCATTCTGTAAGTCTCCCAGCAGCCAGATTATGCTGTTGCTTAAGCACCCTTGCAATTCCAAAAATAATGTCTCTTTAGTTTGCATACAATAAAAGAATCAATAAAGCACACCAAAGGCAGAGAGACAGATAACCCTGAAAAGAGTATGGCAATCCCTGAAAACTAGTAGCAATTGCATAACTTCTTTATTTATCCATTTGGATCCACAAATCAGTTGTCCACAGGAATCCTAGAGACTTTTCAATGACTCTTTCACACTGCAAGAGATAGGCTGATTACCTTGTGCTCATTACAAGTGTATGAGGCTACCAGAGATAATTGGGAGAACTCAGTGAAATATTTGCCTTTCTCAGTTTGCAAATATTGCAGTTCCTCATTAGTTTATCCTGCTGTTGCCCACTGGTTCACTAACCAAGGGTTTTCCACCTGAAAGGACAGTGGATGAATTCCTAATGAAACAGAGCAAAGTACTGCTGGATTTTAAGTATATTGTGCTACACTAAACAAATGTTCTGGTTCTGCTTTGCCTGTCCACAAGACAAGGCACTGTAAGGGAAGAAAACAGTGTTAAAAAGGATGCAACTTGATGTCACGTCAACAGTGTAAGGATATTAAAAAGGGCTCTGCAAACCTGAAGAAGAAAAGTAACCATAAAACTGCTATATTTAATATTTATATTTCATCATTTCAGGCAGAAGAGCAGTGAAATTAATTTAGTGCTAAACAGTTGATCTATGAGCTGTACTGACACATACACACATGTTCAAGTATGGAAAGTTCAATGTCTTCACACTTAGATCACTGTGAAACTAAAGACAGACAATCCTGAGCACTGCTGCAAGGAGTGCAGTGACAGCATGCACAGCACCACTTGATAACAACGCACTGCACTGTTCTGTCGAGGGAGGCAGGACAACCAGGCTGTGGCTGGACAGAGAGGAATCACCTCCCCATTTCACTGCTGTCTCTTAAGAGCATCATTGACACAAATGCAACTCCCAGCCTCCCTTCTACACAGCTATGATACAAGAGTATCTGAAGAACATTTTCACCCACTAATTAGTAATTCATGCAGAAATAGACAAAGTAGTAGTTGTATTAAAGTACCAAAGGAGCTTGCATAAAGCAGTCTTCCTCTGTAGATTTTCAACAAACATGTTCTGACTTATACTATCTCACCTTAAATACTGAGAGCTAAACACCTGCATCTGATTTCACTGCTACTACCATCTCTGACTTACAGCCGATATTTGAACATAAACTCCAATTTTGATTAATCTTAAACCTTTGACAAGAAAAAGTGGAGGAAGCACTCAGTTGAACTGCAGATTTTCTAATTGGCCTGTGGCAACTGCTTTGCAACATAAAATCTTAAAAACAGCCCTCCAGAAACACTAGTACCACTTTGAAAAACCCTGTAGTTGCATGGCACAATTTAGTTCTAAATGATTATATAATTACATTTGTGAACGTAATCCTGTGGGGTATTATTCTAATTATAGACCACAATCCTTCTTAGCAGCTTTCAGAGAAATAATTTGCGTAATGAAATGAAGGTTTCCAGCTGCAGAAAACAAACCAATCTCAAACCTTTTTTGTAAATGACAGGATATCCTTAATGATGTGATCAAATGTGGATCAATCTGCTGACTCCATATTTGCCTGGATTTGGGAAATTCCTTATTCCAGAGCAGAAAATGGCTGAAGGCAACTTGCAGAACCAACAGATGTGGTTGAAGGTGATAGAAAAAATGCAAAAACCCCTAAAACTACTACATCCATCCCAGTGTGACAGTACCACCAGTGCAAGTGCTGCTGTACACAGAGGCTGAAGAAAAGGGACTCCTGGCCTTTGATGATTCAAATGCTATTTTGCTCGAAGAAGCTTTTATCTGGAAACATAGATCAATGAACACATCTGAGAAGCAAGCAAACATACAGTAAATCCAAACAGATGCAGTAGCCTTCACCTCCCTAAATTGTGGTATTTGCAGACACTAAAGATCTGTGTGGACACTCCAATGCCATTGAACAGTGTTCTATGATACTGGCATGTTATCTGTGCCTTGGGCCAACATCTGTTCACTCTCCTTGAACTATTATCTGCCATTTGTTGATAAAAAACAGCACCTACAAGCAGTACTTTACTGATGTCTACTTCCTGACAAGCTGTCATGCCTCTTGCCATATGTAACCCTCCACCCAAGGTAACAAGATAGATGATACCAATGCAGAATCACTGGAGCACTCTGTGAAGACAGAGGTTTACAGAAGCTAGAAATGAGAAGTTGGTAAAGCAACCTTCCTGCAGGAGTAAGATACTGGTCTTTGATCAAGAGTGCACTGGGATAATTAGGTTACATAGTTGGACTACAGATAATGAAATAATTAACCCCCAACAATTTATCAAGATTATTTTGCTTGTTGCAAGGTAAAACCCAGATTCTGAATTGGGACAATTTTCTAACAGAGACAACATGCACCAGTACAGGCAGTCAACGGATCAAAGTGCCTTTATTGAAGGTAGAAACTTGTTCCAAGACTGCCACTACTTCAGATGATCAACTTCTTGGTTTGATTTAGTTAAAACTGAATTATCTCTAAACATAAGATACGTGAACATGAGCTGGCTCATTTCTACAGTAAAAACACAGTGTCCTCCTTACTCTCCAAAACTGGAATTTGAAATAATTCTTGTAGTGAGAATCAATCAGCATTATTTCTGACACTGAAATTTATTTTGGAAACTACATTGTATTAGAGAACATGGTTACTCCACTCAGAGATCTCTTCGCTGGCAACAGCACAAAACTGCTATGTGCTGGAAACATCCATGCTACCTCATTTCCAGACTGGAGCACTATCCTTGGCCCATTTTCATAACTCTCATTCAGTGTGGAAACTGGACAACCTCCATGAGGTTGTTGAAAGATCTTTTTTGATGCACTACACATACTTGCCGCTGTATACATAACAGGCATCTTCACACCATCTAGAAGAGCCACATGCACTGTTCTCTCCTTTACATTTCCTTCAGAAAAGGTAGATTTTCTGTACAGACTGGAAGCAGAAGCAAATCCTGATTCAACTACATGCTATCTACCTGATGCAGAGTTAAAGCAGGGCTTCAAAGTGGGCCCTGAGAAACACTACAGCTCTGCCACCACTGTACTTAATGAGAGCAGCTGCCAAGCTGGTCTGCACTCAGAAGAGTAGCCCTAACAGCACCAGCTTCAGGACACGACAAGGATCAGAAGCTTGAAAAGCTCTAAAATGTGATTTTACTCTGTCTTTCTAAAATAAACCCCATCCTGCAAGTTTTATTCCAGAATTAAAGTCTTCATTCCCCTGATTTCCCAGTGGTCTTAGACTTCAGCATGCAGACATCATGTAAAGCATGGGTTTCAAGGGAGAGAGTGAATTGTAAAGACCAGCTTCCTCTGCTGTATTATCTGACAGCGTTAGGAAACAGTAGGCAGTCATGCAGAAACGACAAATTGCAAGTGGGGTATTGTTGCAGGCAAGAACAATCACAGATGGCTGGATACAAACAAAAGCAGGCCCACTTGCTTGCTCTCCAGTGTGCTTTATACAAATACACTGCGGGCACCCATCTAGGCAGTTTTCAGTTTGTTGTGTATGAACAGCAGCCCTGGGGGACAAGTGCTCCTGCCTCCACTTCCTAGGAACCACAGCAGCTTATGGTTCCCACAAAACAGTGAGACCTAGAGAGCTAAATGACATGCTGCACTGGGCAAACTGAGACAGCAATGCTTGTCCCACTGCACACAGCTTGCGTGGGGATGAGGGAAGGTGTCATTGCTTATCTGACAAAATTGCTCCTTTTAAAAGACCTTTATTCTTATCTTGATGTTCAGGCATTTCCCCTTCCCCTCTCTCAGTGATTATCCAGAATAGACAAGGCATGAAGTGACATTTTCTTATCATGCATACATGTCAGGGAGGTTTGCAGCTTGAGGCTGTGCTATTTGTCTGCACATAAGGAAACAGCAGATGCCGCAGAAATACCATCCTATTTATTATTAGGATTTTGAATACATAAGATTCAATACAGACAATACAGGAAATCTCGTATTAGTTTTGGTAATCCTAGCCCCAGTTGATAGATTTTAGGACAACCTCCAGTCTGGACGTGTACTCTATACTCCCTAGACTTACGCCTTCCTATAGCAGTATAGATAAACACTGTAACTGGGCAGGTAACAGGTATATCCCTACAGCAAACTGCTTTGAGAATAGATGATCAGGGAGTGCTCAGTGGAATAAAGAAACAGCTTAACCTACTCAGTGTGTCCTTTATGTTTTGGGCTGAAACTTAAACATTCATGTGTTAGGAGCCTTGTTTAGTTAAGCCAGCTTGCCTAAAATGACTTCTGTTCTTACTGTATTACTCCTTGGTTCTCAAGCTTTTTTGTTCTTCTTTGAGCAACCAACCAGTAGATTATGGATCAGCTTGTCCTTGCACATAGATGCTAATAATTATTATCATTACTTATGACTGTGTATGCTTTGGTCAGCTGTAAAGTAAGAATAGTCATATTAAAATACGCACAATCACAAAACAAGGCTACCTCACTCACATGTGGGGCAGCTGTGCCTGTATAGCCCAAGACGAAGGAACATGACATGAGAACATCTGAGAATGGTGCCTGCTGTTTTTATTCAAGCATGTTTACTGGGCCAGGGCAAGAAAACAGATATGCCTATTTCATGTAGTGCTTCTTTTACAGTAATAGTGTTTGTAGAATCAGTAGTCAGCTTGAATTGTGTTCTGTACATTGCATTATATATGTAAATTAATTCCTATTAATCTTTGTAATGTTAAGCTACTGCTAAAAATGTTCATTTAAGAACTGACTTTGTTCTTCTGTCTCCTTAATTTCAATTCCCTTCAGTCTCTTCTCCCAGTATATTAAAGTTCTTTATTAATTTTGTCACGTTAATCTGATCAGCACTAAATGCGCTACCATTTCTAAAGACCTAAAATGTGAATCTAAGCTATAGTGACATGCAAACAAAAAGCCTAATGTGCAACAGGCAAAGCAGATCTTCTTGTGCCTGACCTACGAGAAGGTGACAAGCTCTGCCCTACTTCTGGTCAGTCCCACCCAGCCTTTCTGGCACTGCGACCGGAAGCCAAGCAGAGCTGTAGTCCAGAACAGAGAGGGCAGGGGAGATGAGGCAGGATATGCTATTAAAACCTCATTAAAATAACAGGAGGGTTAAGTGTGTCAACAGAAGGGAAGGTATAAAAACCTGACAATGGCACAACCACCAAGCTTTCTGTCATTTCATGGAATGGCAGGCCTGAAGCAGAGAGGATTATCAAGACACAGGATCCAGGTCTATAGAACTAACATTAATTCTGAAACAGGTAGGATGAAAACAGAGAAGTAACTACCAAATTGAATTGTCTTTCTCATTACAGGATGGACAAGTTAATAGACTAAAGCTTTACACTCACAAAAAAGGTCTGCTAAGAAAGCAGGGTTCAATAAGAATTCATGAAAAGGTATGTGCTTAAAAGAACAAAGTCCCATATTGAGATTCATTTCCACTCCCCAAAACGTATATCCAGAAAAATGTTGCCTATTTAAACACATCAGTACTTAGCTAGAAATTTCTTTTCCTCTTCCATGTATGTTTAATAAATTCTTGCAAGACTTTAGCAAGTGTTTTGGCTAATATCTGATGACAACGTAAATATTTCAATGCTCAGGTGACACTGAAATAGGGGTAATGCTATAAAACTTGCCTGAAGCTCCAGACAGAAGCAACAGAAGGCACTAGCAGAATTCTCTGTCTGAGCATATTTTACCTCATTATGTGATCATTGATTTATATCTAACAGGTAGAATGCAATTGATCTCATTAACTATTTAAAAAAAGAAGTAACTTTTTTTTTTTTATTAATAGACATACAGAGTCTAAAAACTGAATTTCAGTTTCATAAACAATCCATAACTTGGAAACTCTTTGCTTGTGGTATTTGTTAAATACTTCTGAAGACAGACAGAATAGATTAGGAAATGGTGCAACTCACATGCAGGTCACCTATACAGCCTAAACACAGTATCTAGATACTTGCTGGCTGTTGAAATAAAAGGGCAGCATGTGGTAAGGAGATCCTTTAGTTACATTTGTATATAAAAGATAATTTACAATGATATTATTTTCTAGTTTAGCTCAATTCACAGAGACTGTCATTTTATGCACAAAGCCATACTGACTTAGAAAACATGACTATATAATTTGTTATCCTTTTTGCTAAACTCATTTAGAAAGGGTGCATTTTGTATTTCTTTGTTCAAAGAGCTTTCAAATCATGGAACAGTCGAGAAAGAGAGGAAATTGGTTTGGATTATTGGTGGAAGGCTTTGGCCATGGTCCCTAGTCTTGTTGACTCCCTAACAAAGCGTAGCTATGGCTGAACTGAAAGGCCCCAAATCATTATTTATTCTTGTCTATACTTAGGGGCTAACCAAGCAGAATTGTTCAGCTGCACTGATTGCTTCACCCAGTGCTTGACAGAAGTTTAATTCTATGGGTTCAAAAAAGTTTGTGATGCATATGATGAGTGCAGGGGTCACTGATCACTATTAAGCCTGGATTCAGAGCTGACACAAGTACAGAAAACACAGAGACCAGCAGTATCCCCTTCGGGTTGGTCAGGATACAAGCAAGGCAAAATATTTCTTGACAAGCTGCTGAACAACTTCTGCTTTTGCTTTCTGTATGAAAGACCTATAAAGTACACTGCTGATCAAGAAAAACAAAGCAACACTCAGATTTTGACAAGGCACATCGCAAGAAATAGACACCTAAACTGATTTGACAGAGCAGGATTTTTAGTGACTCAAATTCAAAGCACAGTACTTAGATACTGCAGCATAGCCTCCATGTCAGGGTAGCTATGGAACTGCATGAAAGGTTATAGGCTGCCAATGGTTCTTCAGTTCTGGTATTTGCTCATGGCCACTTGGCGACATAAGGATGAAACACCAGAGTATCACTGTTAGTCTAATGAGATAACATGAGGGCAAATGTTATCAGCAGAACCATGCCTGTCTAGCCTTTCAGAGCAGCGATATTTCTGATATGGGCATTCATTGGCCCAATGTTTACTAGAAAGCAGGTGGACCCCAGAAGACTGGAAATTGGCCTAGACCTTTTCTTTAATTTAAGAGAAAGCCCTGTCCCATTCAGCATGCACTGAAGCATCAGACTGGATAAGACCATACACACATGGAGTTTGTTCTTTCAAATAACTTTTTTCCTATTTAAAAATCCTCTGTTGTAAACAGCTTTTGGTCAGTATTGCAGGCTATAAGCCTTCAAACAGGACACCTGAGTCATCTGTTTAAAACTTTGCTTTTCCTGTGTCTGACTCATGGGGGACAGGTAAAACTGTGTTGTGGTACTAAGGATATGTTTCCTTGAAGTGATTATGATCCTGTTGCAAATATATCATAGCCACATTAGTGTGACATTTTGCTATCATAATGCTTTGACCATATATATTTTTGCTATCCGCTTCCTACAACCCAAAAGAATAAACTCAATTGATAAACCAAATCCAAATTATGAGACTCTACCAAGGATGCAAAATACCAGGTGGCAGCAGTTTAAGTGTTATAAATTTCTCAGAGGTGGATCTCTGAGTGCTCAGTTTCCACAGAAACTACTTGCCTTTGTAAGCCTATGTCTGATTAAAGGCATAATTTTATTGAAGCTTTACCAGTTTAGCCTAAACAATTTTGTAAAATTTGAGTTCTGAAAACCTAAAATAAGTATAATTATTTCCATCTATTATAGACAAATATACAAACATAGGCATGAGCTTTGTAGCAGTTACTGGTAATGATGATGATGATTCGAATTCTGTTCAGTCTTCCAGTGAAAAGACTGTAATTAAGGCGTGTTGGTCATAAAGGTTAAGTAAGTCTTGACAGAACTACAAAATATTTACAAACAAGGTAAATAACCTCAGAGATGTGGAAGTGTGGGAGGAAAGCACTGCCTGCTTTCTGCAACACAGGGGATTGAGATTCTGTCCGTCTCTTCACATATTTGATTGCTTGATTTATTTCCTGGGAGCCCTTCATTTCAGATGGAATTCTACTTTATCTTTTTTTGCACATTTTAACTTGTTTACTTATTTGCTAAGCAACTTTCTATTAGCTCCCACCCAAAGGACGTCTGAAACGGTTCTAAGCATTTACTTTCAATCAGACAGCTCTTCTCTTCCATTTGTTTTCCTGACATTATCAGTGCCTTCATATGAAAGGAGAAGCTCCAGCAGTGCACTTCTATCACAGTGGCTACATGTTTTAATCAAAAGGTAGAGGAAACAAATCTGAAAATAATTAATATGAATAGGATACTCGAACTTTGTAACACGACTCTCTTACTGCTTTATGTCAAAGACATGAAAGCTACGGCAATACAAAAACTTTCTGCTCAGAGAATACTCTTCTGACGTTTTTTCAGAGTCAATTTACAGCATGCAGCTGTCTGCACTTGGAACAAAGGCCCTGTTAAAATGGCCAGGTTTCTCTTTCCAACAGGATCTGCTCTTCAGCTTTTACACCGAGAGGTCCTCTGTCCCACCATGATCTGCCTCTCACCGTGATGGGAGAAGTTCACATGGGAAAATGGCCTTTCGGTAAAGAGAAACTTTCTCATTTGCTTACAGTCACCAGCAATTTAAAAAGCATCATATATGTAGCTTTCGTTTCTTAAACCCAGCTGAAATAAATTTCTTTCAGTGGGTCTTGCCAATAAGAAGAACACATGTATGTAGGCTATAAGATGCTGAATTTTCTAAGCTTCAGGGATGGGGGAAAAAAAGCTGAGAGTTCCTCTTCAGTATAGGGTACAGCACTTTGCAATTCTTGTCAGCTTCTTCCCTGAAGAAATTGTTGCAACACACAGTCACTGCCTTTACTGAAGGTCAGTATGAAAATTCCTTTGATTTCATGAGAATTTCCAAGCTCTTTTCTGGTGAAGCTACCGAAAAGCCAAAGGCAAACACTAAACACCAAGTACCAAAACCCAGCACTAACTTTAAACCAGGTTTCCAAGGCCTCTAGATACAGTGAGCTTAAAATCTCGGTTGCTAGACACATAAAGATTATTAAATAGTCATATTGGTTCTTATTAAATAAACCCCTTTGACTTTTACAGAGCCAAAATGTTACCAATGCTGCCGAGTTCCAGGCTTGACTTGGCTGTACCTGCCACTCCCAATTCAAACTCTGAAGAAGCTGAGACAAACCTCATAAGCAGTAAACTGCCGTCTCTTTCTTACATTAAAAAAAAAGCCAAACCCAAAATCAACCCCCCCTACCTCCCCAGCTAATCAGCTACCATATTGTTGAATTTTTGTAGCTGAATTGTTGGTGACATTTTTCATCCTTGACAGCACATTCCAGAAACGTGACAAATTTAGGCAACAGTCCTGTGCTGAAAAATGTTACTGAGAACTTTTCCCAGTTAAGCTGCAATGAATTTGCTTAGTAAAAAAACAAAAGGCTTTTCCTCAGCCTAGCTCCCAGTTACTTTGATACATGGTGCTTCAAGCAGTTTAAAAAAATGGATCTGACATGAGTTTTGTATTAGTTTTTAAAGCTCAGATCATTGTTCAAGTTACTGTGCCATTTCTCACTGCTAGATCTCAAAGAAGAGTGTGAGCTTTTCCATTCCCAAGCCATCGTCAGTACCCACTTCCATAGAGCTTCATTTTCAAAAGTGTCCTTTCAATTTGTGGCAGCAGCTCAGTACATGACATCACCTGGCTCTGCAATGGCAGAATTGCTGCATACTGCAATTTTGTAATTGTCAGATGTTGGAGCTCTAGCTGAGCAAGCTGAGGGACTTATCCATTGCTTTTTGGCCCATTCAGTGCTAAGTTAGTTAGTCCTGGGGAGGTCTCACATGTCTGAAAATAAGCCACAAACCCTGTCACAAAATAGAAATATAAGCTTTGACAAACTGTAAACTATTGGAGTGAATGATGCCCCACAAGGGTCACAGACAAGATACCTGCACTCTGCGGCTCAGCTAGATAGGATACCTGTGGTTATTTTATGGATTGTTATTCTAAACAGAAAACAGAGGCTGGCATGCTCTTGTTGAACGCAGAGGAAGAGGGTGAGGAACTGCACATTGTGATATGTGTTAAGGAGGCTTTAATCAGCTTCACTCACAGCCTTAGTAGCCAACAGCCTTTTAAGCCTCTTCTGCCTGTATTCTTTCTCTACCTCATGAACAGAAATTCAACACCAAAACTCTTAGTCACCTTTTGGTGAATGTTTGTCTTCACAACTATACTTTCTATATAGGTTTCCTGGGGTGTCAGTGAGGATTGAGTGTAAACATTATCTCTGAGATACTCTAGAGCATAACCACAACACTATGACTTATTATAGCAAACTTTATCAACAGCAAAACTACATCTTCAAGATCCCTTCAAAACATATCATAAAGCCCTCTAGATATTCCTGATGGGTATCAGCAGCTCTTAACACTCTGCATTCAAGGCCCTCACTGTAAACATCAAGGATCTTTGGGATTGTGCTGGTAGCACTAAATTGAAATGAAAGATGGTTTTGGCTATACCAGAAATACACAAACTCAACTTTATCTTCTAGTGACATTTGTTCTCACAACAAAAATCAGAGGAAAAAATAAAATGAGCTAACATAGCAAAAGAGTATAGAAACTGTTTTGGATGCCAAGTACAACAACGAGAAACATAAACCAAACTATTGTAGGGTAACATAAGTGTTTTGTCATCTGCCATTGAACCATCAGAGTCCATCATCAGTCTGGAATAGGATGAAACACACAGAGGATAGCTGTTCTCCTAGGAGATAAATGATACTTCACAAATGGCTAACTTTATCCTTGAGAAGCAAAATGGAGTGCTGGCATGCTGTTGTGGTAGGCCTGATAGGCCAAAATAGACATGTACAAATCCTGGCTTGCCTAGGCATGTTTTTCTCCTCTCCCTCTTCTGTTCTGGGGAGAAGCAACAGCAGGAAAGAGGACAGAGCCTCTGAGTCTAAGGACTCTGGCCTGCCCAGACTTGTTTTGCTCCTGTGGTAAACAAGGTAACACGCTTAGCTTGTGCCTGCCTTGTGCAAGGCCCATGGTTTTCCCAAATTTGGGTAAAGCAAGCCTATGCCTTCACCAAATTTGGTTGAGCTTGGCTAACTGACATTCTGATTGGCTATTCTGTGACCAAAGGTCCATTAGTGTCAGGTTATACTGATAAAAAGAGATACGCAGGTAAACGTAACATGCTCTGCCATTGTATTTGTGCCTGCTGCTACCTGCTGCTATTGCTCTCTGTTTATGGCAGTGATTCTGCCACTGCCTTCTGCAGCATTATACTAAAGTTATAAGATAGCTCTCCTGAATTGCCTGGAAAGTGACCTGCCTCAAGTTTACCAGGAACAGGCTCCAAATGCCTGCAAGCAATCAGCCTGCATAGCCAGCATGACATTGTGCTAAGACACACATCGCAAGATATCCTGCCTACACCTGAAAGTCTCCTGCCAAGATGGGAAGTCCTGGAGACACACAGATCATCCAGAGGATCCAAGGGACAAGGTCAGAGATTGTTTGCCTCCTTTCCCAGCACTCTGTGAAGCCAGGGAAGAATCAGAACTCTCAGTGGCTGACAGTAACAGAATTCCCTGAAAGCATTTGGATACTGTCTGAAGCTGTAGCTAGCCCCGTGAGTCGGGAGATAATATTTTCTGAATAAATACTTAAAGCCTCTTGTAATTCATCGTTGCCTTCTGCCATAAGCAGAAAGAACCTCCTTGAGTCCATCTAGTGGACAAGTGGTATTTGACCACAGGAACCTTCTCTTCCAGTTTAATTATATTTTTGCAAGTTATTTCTCAATCTATTTATTCCTCTGTACATTTCCATGACCGTGAGAAGAACTGATTAGTATTTAAAATTAGCGGTCAGAGGTGGTGAAAGTTTTTAATATAAAAATTAATAAATAATATTAGTTTTGAAAATATCATCTCGCATTAATAACCCCTCCATTACATGTGCACAATACTAAACTAGGTTTTGTGTTCTTAAGAACTTCTGGTCTGTTGGTTGTGGTTTGGAAAACTTCACCTTTCCAATCTGGGAGGGTTAGATTAACAACAGATTCTTTAGTTTCATCCTCTCCTATGAAACAACCAGTATGCTGAGTGATAAATACTCTGGTTAAGTTTGCTTATTTTTGGTAGGTATAAGTAATTCTATAAAGACAATTTGTTAAGAATAAAACCATTGTTTCAAAAAGTAAACACCCACAATTAATTTATGGGAAATTGAGACTTGTGTTTCTAAGAGCTTCAGGCATATTAGACAATTGCTGGCCTTAAATCTTCAATGAAATGCAGAATTAGATCAGCTCTTTAATCTAGAAGTCTTAAATTTGCATCCACCATTGCTAAACCTTTGAACATATACTGCAACATGCACATAGTCTAGGAAATGTTCATTTGTAATCAGCACCTAATGATTTGAGCAATTTGAATTTGGAGAATATTCATGGATGCATCATAATGAAACATTACCTAGTTAGTGCAGCACTGAGCCTGGATGAATCACTTTTGCCCTGTGTGCAGAACCTTTTGATAAAGCAGGTCTTGCTTTTAAAATATATGTCTTGATAACTTGTATCTACTTTTAAAATAGTCTATTTCATTTTAATACTAGGCACACACTGCCCCACTTTCCAGAAAGGTATATCCAGGTTTATCAACTATTTATGGATAATACACTGGCACTTAAAGCTTTTGTTTGTTCATGCTGTTCTCTATGTGCTCTTCTTTTCGCTTTTCCAAACCACAAGGGCATTCCTTCAGTATCTCCTATACAGCTTTGGTCCTCTGGAAAATGTATAAGAAATGATAAATTTTAATAGAAATAGCCTACGAAATCCCCATAGACCAAACAGATGGCCAGAAATCATGATTGGAAGCATTCATACATATTTCAGAGTGATACAGTGGAAGAAAAAAATACATTGCCAGATGAAAAAAACAGCAAACTCAAACTCAATGCCCTTTGGCTGAGCCCAGGTTGGTGTTTCCCCTGAACATCCATCATGCAATCTAACTGAAAACATAACTCTTGAATTAAACAGATGCTAGTGAAGCGATTTTAAACAAGATTTTTTTTTTTAAAGAACTGAGACTGACACAGCTTGACGACAATATCTTATCTTGAGCCAGATTATTCAATATATGAACAGCAAGACAATTCTGTTAGATACATACTACCCAACAGAAAATATATAAATACATAGTGACTTAGCAGACCAAAGTTAATTCAGATTGTAGGGCTGGACTTCATCACTCAGGCAACACTGTAGTTGACATTATGCATAAACAATCAAAACTAGGACACTTGCTGTAGCTCAGTCAACATGCTGGTTTTGTTTTAAAGGATACAGTAGTCTAGTATTATCAATTAAAAATATTTAAAATTCCATAGATTCAGAAAAGGGGAGAAATACACAGAAAATGCATGGAGAATTAGGAAGAAATCTAAATATAGCTACTCCATAATAAAGATTTTATTCAAGCCAGTTAAGAATGATTTGCTCACTTGTATTTTAAGCACATTTGTGCCAATTTTGCAATTTTTGTGATTTTACATTCAGCCCCCCAAGTACATCAGACAATCCTCTCTCCCTTTGGAGTGCACCCAAGGAAAATGTATTCCAACTTCAGATTTGGATGAGCCATGGCTGTAAGCCAGGGTTTCTGCATTGCATTCCCAGTTTTTTTTCCAAATTTCTCTGCATATGCCCTGCCAAGTAATTGTCTCCAGAAGTACGAAAAAGCTAATAAAGCTGTATTGGTATATTCCATACAGTTCAGTACTCTCTGCTGAACCTCCTGTTTCACTACTTTACAGTGCATAAGCATGCTGAGATGAAGTTTTGGAGAAAGGTTACTGGGGAAGATCATTCTGTAAGGAACACAGTGCAGGTAACTTGTAAATTCTCAAAATCTCTCTATGAAGGCAGGATAAATTTGCAGGATAAGAGTCTTATATTCTGAAGTGGCAATCTGAACTGGTTCTTTGCCAGTTTAACTGGTTGGACTTTGCTAGAATTGCTCTTGACATATCCATGGCAAGGAAAGGGAAAAGTGGCCTTTGAACATGCAAATGACATTTCCCATAGCACCTTTAGCTGCAAGGACTTCTGATAATACTGTGGTGCAGAGAAGGGAAGTCTTAGCTAGGTTGAAAATAAGCTATTCTCTTAACAATTTTCAGTAAAAGACAAGTGACCTCCATTATCTACACACAAACGCCTCCTAGGTATCCAGGGGTGGCTTTTCTAGTACCTCTGCATACTCTTTAGCCCTGGGTGTGTTACTCATGCATTAGCTGAAGAGGATTCTCAGAACCACTCTTCAATCTGTGATATGCTGCACATTTAACATTGTTGTGCACTCACTCACTGAACCATTTCTAAACTCAGTCTCCTGCTGAGAGCTAGATGTTTGTATTCTAATCTTTGTACCTACTGCAGCTAAAGTATAACAGTTCCACAGCTAGAAGGCAATAGCTAGAGCAGAGGAAATGTAATTAAGAAAATAAAAAGTGATTGATAGAAAATACAGCACATTGCTTTAGACCTATTAATTTAGTGCTATATGAGTGACTTGA
The DNA here is from genome assembly GCF_015220805.1 of Pogoniulus pusillus. Lineage (NCBI taxonomy): Eukaryota > Metazoa > Chordata > Aves > Piciformes > Lybiidae > Pogoniulus > Pogoniulus pusillus. The sequence goes on from NC_087283.1 coordinate 13,696,778, forward strand.
ACAACTAATTTATTAAAATTACCTGGAAGCATCTTATGATTACCTCAACATGAGCACTCTTTAATTTGTCTCTGCTTCTATTCTTGGCAAGACATTCCACATTCTGCATGCTCAATATACAATATGCACAAAACCCAATTAATGCTGTTGACCTTTACAAACAGGTAACACCAGTGGACTTGATCATCACCAGACAAGTGCAGATAACTGGTAAATGAAGGGCTTAATCCTAATTTGTGAAGCCAGTCAGATAACAACATGCTGAACTCCCCTTGGCTTCCATGGGAGGTGTGAATGTTTAGTGTCCTGTGCTACACTTGAGATGCTATGAACTATCAAAGTTTTGACACTTTAAAAATCCATTGCCTGTAGGAACTAGAAAATGAACTCAATAGTAGGGAGAGGTAACTATAAGGAGAATATCATATACTTCCATGCCAGTGTCCTCCTCTGTTTGCCCTCGCAAACCAGACCTTCCCAAAGATCCTACAGCAGAGATGATGTCATGCAACAGGCTCTTTCAGACTGTTGCATCAGAATCACTCTTAGTCACAAGTCAGTGTCCTTCACAGGATTGAAAAACATTTCAGTCATCTGTTCAGAACACCCAAGGAAGGTCTTGTTTTCTCACACTTCATTGTTAAATACATTCTCAGGGTTGGGGGAATCTTTTCATTGTGGTCTAACTACATCTAGCTCATTGTCTAGCTCCTGTGTGCTTGCTTAGACATGTCATCAGGATGAGATGCCTGTAGAAATCTGAACAGGTTAATACAGAAAAACATAGAGAAGAGGTTCTCCTAAAAAGGGTCAAGTCTAATAGTTGATCACATCAGACAAGCTTAAAACCACTTTAGAGGATTATTATTATTATTATTATTATTATTAAAAATACTAAAGTATGTTTTGTTCAATGTTCCTGAGCAGAAAATGGTGACAATAGTGGAAACTGATAAGCAGGATGTGTTCAAGGCACAGCACCGTTCTGGTGCCCTCAAATCTGCAGAAAAACATTTGTGTTGTCTGGAAAGTGAATACGACATTTAGGTTGCATAGGAGACAAACCTACTGGGAAGTAAGAGGAAAAGCTTCAATGATTCACTACATCCTGGCAGAAACTCTTGATCCAGGGTAGCCTTTTGCTACTCTGTCCAGATGCCACGGCTGTGTATCAATGGCTAAAAATAAAAGATGGTTCTGACCTTCACAGGTTTCTGGTAGATGATCAAGCAGTACCTCCTCCCTGCAACTCCACTGTCACTGGAGTCTGTTAATCAAGCCTTCACACAAAGGTATGTACTGTTTTGTCACTTGGCAACATCACATAAACAGAATGCAAACTGCATCGGGCCCATTTGGTCACTTTTTTTTCAATAGGAGGTAACGAATGGATAAAAGCTCCCACCCGAATTTCACAGCTGCTCTGGGCTGTGCTCCTCCCCAGTCGGCCACTAGTGACACTACGCAGTTGAAGTCTTGAACTCTTTGACCAGCCTACATTACATCTGATGAAAAGTATCCTGGTGATAAATGTCATGGTCCACATGTGCTGTGGAAAAAAATATTTTATGGGGGGTGAGATGCTGTGATGACCTCTCCTTTTAATAGCTGCATTCTGTGGTAAAAGGCTGCAGTTCACAGAAAGCACAAGCCAAATTCAGCTATACTGCTCCTCCAGCAAAGTGAGTAGGATTGTGTCAGTGAAGGATTTTGCCCCCTCACGTGCAATTAGAATATGATAGCAGTGCTACTGAAACAACCCACTGCATAACAACTGCTGTAGGTCAGTGAAAGTCTCTTGTTTGTAGAGATGGCAGAGCACAGCCATAAAGCCTGACTTTAGTGTCTCTACAATTTTTTCTGAAGTTCATTTTCTAAATGAATACCCAGCATATGATTCCCACAGCCCTACGTCTCTTCTGACAATTAGTCTGCTGCCATTTCGAGCTACATAGACCTTCCCTGAGTTCATAATGGGAAAGATATTAATTATGTTCAGAGAAAATTGAGTTTCATGACTCTCAGGGGAAGATGCTACAGTACTTATGAAACAACTTCTTTCCACCTTTTTATGTCAAGTACAGCAGACTCCACATAAATGGTGCAAGACATTTTTATGAGTTACATCATGAACGGAAAATAACAGCAAGTGTATCAAGTTGCCTGGGTGCATTAACCTAGTTTGAGAGGAGCTAATATTATTTTTTGGAGGCAAAGTTAAAGAAGACACCATCCAAAGAAGACTCTGTAACTTGGTCTTTCTTCTTGTCTTTTGCCTATGATCCTTGTGAAGGCTTGAACACTGAAGAGAGTTCTAGTTGCAAATGCAAATTTGCAAATGCCAAAGCTATGCACTTAAGCTCTTATCCTGAGGGACATTTTAATCATAGAGAAACCCAAACCCCAGTGTATGTTAACTGCACTACAAACACATTTCATGAAGCAGCCTGCACTGGCGCATGAGTCTACTGTTCTTATCATGACAGCAATCTTCAGAAAGACTATTTCTCTTCCACAAATAAGTGAATTATCTTAAATTGATTAAGGACTAATTTTCTTTGATTCGTGCTGCATACTGATAATCATAAAAATACATCCTTCTTGATCATTCACTTTTCCATTACTTGAAGCTCCTCTAGATGAGGACTATTTTCCCAAGCAGTGGGATCTGAAAGCAACAGCACAGAATTGGAAGGAAAAAAAATTGACTAAGCTTGAATCCTATCCTGTTCCTGCAAAAAGGAAAAAACCTTCTTCAGTCTCTTCTGAAGAATGAAAATCGATTACTTTGCACATATATAGAGAGAGATAATTTAAAATAGGCTCAAGTAGCATACATATAGGAATTAATTGCATGTGCCTCTTTTCTCTGAAGTAAAGACACATTAAGGACGTAAAGACATTTCCAGACCCATGGGAACAATGTTCTTACGCCAACAGTACTCTAGTGGAATACAAAAGAACCTGTGGGTTTTTTTTCTACAATGCATTTAGATGGCTGAGGATCCTGGCACTGCTGCTGTGGCTGCTGAGTGCCTGTAGCTCCGAGAGCACAGGGAACATGCAGAGCACCTTGCCCAAGTCTACTAACCTGATACACAGAAGACACATTTTCAGACAAACTCATCATCATCACTATTTATAATGGCAGAAAAGGAAGGTGTGAGCAACAGAGTTCTGGCACCAGTTGCTAGACAGGGAAGAATCATAGAATCATTAAGGTTAGAAAAAAATTCTAAGATCACCAGTCCAGCTGAAGGGAGCAGCAAGAGCAGGAGTGGACATGGAAATTGCTGGTGCCAGGAGCATAACTGGGTTCCAGCATCCTTTTCTGTCCATCCCTCCCTCCTGCTTTTTAGTAATTTCTCTCCAACTTTCTGCAAAGGAGCATTTGAGAAAATCTGCTCAATATGAAGCCTTGAATATTATTTCTTACTGCTCCTGTTTTACAATGAAGAAACCGGTGGCAAGGTCCTATGGGATGCTCATGAGTTCATCCCTGAGTGCTCAAAGCTTTGGTGTCCCATGGGAATCCAGCCCCACATGGGAACGGGGAGGCGATTCAGTGCATTACAAGTCACATCCTCAACGTACCTGTCCCCACTGTGAGCAGCTCTCCATCTCAGCTGTGTGGGTGAGCTGAACCATCATTCACAACCTCCCAGCCAGTTTGGCAAGGTGTCAACCATCAGGAGGAGAGACAAACCCACTCAGACACAGAGAGGAAAAGCTTATTGCACGGAGGAGCAGGGAAAGAAGCTTCTTCCACTGCTCTTCATACATGTTGCTACCAACAGCCCAGTAAAAACCATGTGCTGAGGTACTAGTACTTGTCTAGGCAGCAGCAAGGTAGGGTCAGCATCCTGCAATTAAGCACAAGGGCTTAGATGTAGATTTCCATTTCTGCTATCAAAGAGATAGAGGACAAACCCTATAATTTCTCTGTCTCAATCTTCCTGCAAAGAGCAATTACAAGTCATATATGTAAGGACTTTATATGAGTTCAATGTGCCTTGTATGCTAGAAAGGCAGACTTCAATTTAGGATATAAGGTTTCATTTCTGCAGGAGTCAAGGGCTTAAAACACTTCTAAAAATCTAGCCTCAATTTAAAACAAGAACAGCTTAACAGATCCTTGAAAATGCTGGCTTACAGCTTTAGTAAAGTCTTATTCTTAATTAAATGCTGCTTAATTGAAAGCTGTGTGTGGTTTCTCATCAGCATAAGCAATCTGCTATAATATCTGCACAGACTGTCAAACTATTGTCAGACTGAAACAGTGTTTCCCCCTTTCTGTCCATTTGATCATAAAGGATGGTTTGGACTTATCTGATTTTTATATAAAGGCTTCTGAGCTCAAGATCACAGACACACTCTGGCCTGTTTAAGTGACAGTACAGACAGCTGGGAATTTATTGCATGGAGATTCGTTTTTAAAATAAAAGTTTCTCTTGATAGACTAATATTGTCATCTGTTCTGGTGGCAAAGCATACTGCAAACAGCAATCTTTCCCCAGAGAAAAAAATGCCAAATTGTGATTTATGAACAGGGAGCCACAAAGGAGTATGATTTCACCCTAAATTAGTAATTTATCAAGTAAAGAACCACAAGAAAATAGGTGAATATTGGTGCCTTAAAGGGTCAATAGACTTCTCACTAACTTTTGCTTCAAGCTCAAATAGCCAGAGACTCCTCCAAGGGAAAACTGTTCTAGTGGATGCCCTAGAAAATGAAAACATTTAGGTCTAAGTGTTCAGGAAAGCATTCCCAACATGACCTTTGAGAGTCAATACAGGGTTCAGAGGAGGCCCATGCAAAGGGACTGCACAGACCTGCTAAATGTAGTAAGTCTATCAAAATATTGTAGAATAGATCAACAGTAGATGACGGAGAGAAGGGGGAGAAAGAACAGAAAATAAAGTTATCTAAAAAGGCAAGTGTTTATTTTCAATCTTAATTGCCTGAAATGAAGCAGTTGATTTCCATGTATAATGAATTATGAATTATTGTGAATCACCCTGACGTAAGCTCACAGAACAACTGCTTTGTAAAATCCTCTTACAGGCCAGGGAAATGAGTTTCTAGATATCCATCTGCAAGAAGGAGGTTTCCCCTACCACTAATCAGAATTGGCAGGAAATACATGCTATCAGTGCCAAAAGGCATGACCATGGCAAAGCTCTCAGCTAGGACTAGCAGCAAACCAAGGAAGCTCCAGATGTCATTCTATACTCACTCCCTCAGACATCTCTTTTTCCAGACTCTCCAGTCTTCATTCTGAAGAATTCTAGAGATTTGTCATTTTCTTGACTTATTAACTGCACTACTCTCCATGTTAAAGAATGAAACGTAAGGGATTTTTTGTTTGTTTCAAATATCACACTGCAGATGTGGATTCCTGGATCTGGGCCCGAATTGCCACAAAATTTGACAAAATTTGACCTAAGGCAGTTTACATCTGTAAAACTGCTACTGGTATTGTCAATATTAAAAAAAAAATATGGTTTTGTGCTTCTAGATCTGGGCAGTTGGGAGATTTTATGAGGCAACAAGTCCACAACTGCCATGACAGTTGGGTGTTGAAGTTAGGTGTCAGAAACTTATGCTTTACACAGCACAACTGGATTTGATAATGGAGGAAGGACTTCACTTATTAAGTACTGTGAAAAATTTCCTGTCCACTTAAGAACTGATTCAGATTTATTTTCTATTGATGTAATTCCACTGTATCCTGCCGATTTGTATAGGTCTGTGTACATATATATATATATATAGAGAGAGAGAGAGAGAGACCGGGAGGGGGGAGGGGGAGAGATTGCTTAAAAAACAATAATAAAGAAAAAAACCCAAACAAGAAAAGGTGGTCCAAGCTTTCAAATTCTTATTGTGCATCAGAATCTGGATATACGACTTTTCTAATACATTTTTTTCCCCCTCAGCCTTTGCAGTGGCAACAAAATTTCCCTGGGTGATGGCACAGCCTTTGTTCTTCCAAAATGCAGAGAATGAATGCAGTGGTAACCAGGTGTGTGGAGAACTGATGAGCAGTGAAAGACGAAAACCGGTGAACCACAGGAAATCTGGTGGAAGACACTCAAAGCCAGCCATGCAGATCAGTGAGAGTAGTAAATGTCCAGTTCTGATCCTGAAGAGTATTGGAAAGGAATTCCTTTCCTATTTCCACTCTAGCTTACCTGAACCTTCATAACATCTGCAAATGGTGTGTTTTGGCTTTGTGAGAAATAGGCCAGTTGGCTTACTTAGCAATAGAGTCAGTCTGTCGGTCAAGTACTCTCAGTGGTTTTGGCTGTAATGATTGCAGTAAGTTTACTTTTAAAAACTTAAGAATTATTTCTTAATCAACCTGGAGAGTTTAGATCGTTCTTCTTTAGATATTTGAGTGGCTAAAGAAAGGCAGCTAAGAGGCTAGGGCTGCAGCTGCACTTCATGTTTCATCATCAGAGCTCAACTATTTGTCACTGCAGAAGCATTTACCAGGCTGGAGGAATAAGTCTCCTGAGTGCTGGTGGCATTCTCTTCTCTGTTTAAATTCTGGCACAATAGCCAAGTCTAAAGAAACCTAAATTCACACTCAGAGGAGATAGGCTGAGAAAAGCAGCATTAACAGGAAAGGCCAAGACTCTGCTCAGAAGCAAATAACCTTATTACAAATTGAGACTGGATACCAGACAGGCATCCTACGGTGTCATCTACAAAAGCTTGCTCTAACACTCTTGCATCAGTTGCTCAAAACAATTGCACTTGTGCAGCTCAAGAGCTGCTATGATACATTAAACATAAGCCCAGAAAACCCAGTGAGTTTATGATTACTGCTCATAAAGAAGTACAAAAGGCTAGAAGCAGTTATTCATTTTGCTGTCCTCAGAAGAGAAAGCAAAAAAGCCATGTCTGGAATGTGTGCAAGGGCTAACGCCTTGTAAACATCAAGAGGATTTTGCAGCAGCTAGGAGGGCTGTGGTAAATGGTCTGGTCCTCCTTAGGCAACTTAAAAAAAAAACCCACAGAGGGGTCAGTACAAAGGGCAAAAAAAAGATTAATGTGAAATGGTCTATCTCAACCACAAACTTCAGCAGTTCACAACTTAGTGCTGACATATTTCAATCAAAGCATGTCTGCATCTAAACTTAACAACCAGCCAGGTTATCAAGTGGTATGTGCTAAGCAAGGTCCACATCACCTCAAGAATTTTAAAATGGCAATGACTTGGTGCAGGACTGCACAGAATGACCTGTCTGTCAGATTCAGTTGTATCTTCAGCTGACAGACGTGTCAAGATTCCTGCTTCCCTCCATGAGCATTGCTGTGATGCTGTAAAATGGAGAGGGCCATCTGGGATCTCTGCCCTACAGAAGTCATCTAGAATCTGTCCCACACAATCTTTTCCACATTTTCTAGCAATGACATTTCACCACTTTTGAATTAAATAAGTCCTTTTGCAGTGAAATTGCATCTTTTTCTGACAGAAAGAGGTCAGGTAGTCTGCCTAATTGTAAAGGAAAAAAATCCCCCCTTAGTTTTATTTCTTTTACAAGCAGAACAAACATTAGAATTGTTTTGACTACCTACATATATTTGCTTATGAAGATGTAACCTTTTTTTTGGAGGGATGGTTGCAGTCCCCAAATTTCTATAGAAAGCACTTAAGTCAGCGAAGCTTTAAAGCCATTTCATACCACACTGCTCTGTACCACTAAACTGTTACTGTTGACACCAAATGTGAAGCCTTGGAAGGAACCAAAAACCCCAAGGTTATTTCCTGAAGAGTGGCAGAGTGCATACACATGCCCCTTGGACTCACCTGGAGCCAAACACTTGAACGTATATTGAAGTCGCCAAGAGTACGGGAAGCTAAACAAACACCAAGTTTCACATTTCAAATGGGTTTATCTGACAAAAGTCGTGGGAATTGATTTACTCTGCCAAGAGAAAGAGCTCCAGCTTCTCTAACCCTTTAATAATGTCCTTGGAGAGCCCTGATGGACACTGAAAGTTGGCAGTGTAGTGAACAGCCTATAGCTAACTAGTAGAGCTAGTGTGTTCTCAGCATGCTGTAAGCATAATCTTGTAGCAACTTCCACATACACTTTCTTGTCCCATCCCTTTCAGCCTCCTTGGATTACAGGTCATCATAAACCCACAATGTCCAAAAACCTTTGCTGAAGGCTTTTGCAAGATTGATCTAAGTATCAAAAGTATCTACAATGTCAGGCCAAAAGAAATGTCTTGGGTTTTTTTTGAAGCACACACCAGTTTAAGTTTGTAAGATTACCAGAAATCTCTGCTCATATCAGAACTGCTCTGCTAATAGTTTTTGCTTAGTCATGAAAGCAATCAGAAAAGGGATATTTGCTGGTAGAAAATAAACATGGATAGTCCTTACTAGATACAAAACACAGATTCTATTAAAAAATCTAGTTACAAATCCCAGTTGAATGAAAAGTCAAGGACAAAACTGAGGTACAAGAGGAAGAAAATTAACTGCCCTACTAAGGTAGAATTGGAGAACTGTCTTGATATCAAAAAGGATTAACTTGTAAAAAGTATAAACCACAACTTTAAAAAAAAAAAAGGCCAAAATAAAAACCCAGTAAACAGCTTCCCATTAATGATGACCAACAGAATGAACTAGCACAGAAATCTGCATTCAGCAGCATTTTTCCAAAGTCCTATTCCTGACTCAGTAGAACACACAGCCCTCCCAGAGCCATTTGCTGTCCTGGATGGTTCAGATTTGCTGTGAAAAAGGACCTTGTTAAAAGGCACTTTTCACAAGAGAGCCTTCTTGTAAAGCCCTTGGGTAGAAAAAACCAACATGAGTGCCTGGGGAATTTTATGCAGTTGTTGACTGGCTAAGACAAAGCATTGTGGAAAGCCTAATCTGTATGTCAATCACTTACAAAACTAGTATTTGCCTTGTCTACATTATGGTTTTCCAAAAATAAGGAAACCCTGTTCTCACACAGTTCCATGCTCTTATATTACAGCAATGATTTCCTTTTATACACCAGTTAATTGACACTCATAGGCAGTCAGTTATAAGACATAAAATCCAGTAAAGAGACAGTAAAGATTAGACAAGAGGAAAAAAACCACAGACCTAAAGACCAGCTGAATGGCACAGACATACAACTGTAACAGTCAGTAATAATCTAAGGATTCTGAGGTTCCTTCTCCCACACAGGTGTACATGTTCAGCACCTGGTTCTACCAGAATTGCCCACCAGTCTGTACTTTCTGGAAGACACTGTGTCCCACCAAAACTATAAGCAGTCTTGGACAACTTTCCATCCCTTTCAGAAGTACAGCATAGAGCACTAAGGACACAAAATGATGTTCAGACACTTTGTTCCTGGAGCTACACAGGAGGTGTCCCCTTTCCATAAGGTGCTGCTCACTGCTCAGCATATTGCATGGCAAGGATGACAGCATGCTCAGCACTAGAAATGCAGCTTCATTAACCCAGAGCAGCACCAAACAGCCTGCACAAGAAATAGAAATGTCTTCTGGGTGGCTGGTGAGCTGCAAGTGAGCATAGTCTTATCAGCAAAGTTGTGAGTGAGCATCACCAAATTTGGTGGATTGGATCACTAAAAAAGGCTATATTTGACTTGGGGGACAAAACAGCCTGTTTGACTCCACTGGCAACACAATTTTGAGAGAAAAACATGAACAATCTAAATTTTGTTGAAAAAAATAGTTTAGGGTTGGGCTTAGCCACAAGGGCAGCAGAACTTGATAGCTGCAGGTATGCCAGAAGTCTTCAAGAATCAATATGGGACCTGGCAAGACAGGGAACCTGCTATCTTTTGTTCATGGGTAGATGTGGTCAACCTGACCATAGCTAAATTTGGTGTTGGCATGCATGTAGGGCATCAGAAGCAGGCTATGTAGTTTGATTTTTGCACAACCTTTAAAGAGTTCATTAATTGAGTGTGGGCATCAGTGGAATCAAAGTTCAGCCATTTAAAGCAAATGAGAGTCACTCTACTATTTTTTTAATTCAGTGCCATATCACTTAGTGAGGCTTAGGAGAAGGTAGCAAGGCAAATTTCTGGTTCTTGCATATTCCTTAAATGTTTCCAAATTCAGGATAGGTATAGATTTTATGGCCTACATTTACTTTTCAGGAAATTATGAGTCATCCCTCTAAATTAAAAAACAACAATAACAACCACCAATGAGAATCAGTATTTGGGAGCTCTTCTACTTGCATAAGCATTACAGATAAATACACCACAAAATTAGCTCCACAAATTAATAAATAAAAATATATATTTATGTAGAGACAGTCATCTTTGTTTCCCTTAGTTATGATGGGCTCTGAGGTTAGTTTCCTGCATACTCTGGCACTGCAATTTGTGAAATCATGTCTATAAACGAGGCCAGGATCAGAGATTTGACTCAGGAAAGGAATTACTGAAGTGTACAATTTCTTGCCATTCCTGTAATCACACACAGCAAACACAGCAAAATATCCTGCCCTGAAACACAGGATAACAAAGACAAGGACTGCCTGAAGTGTTTTCAGAAAATCCTACCTGAGAAGTGGAAGCTGCAAGTCCTGAGGGCTAAGAGCATGTATAGAGGAGCTCAGGTACAGAGTCTGCCCTATCTCCAGAACACCAGTTCTCACCTAGAGGTTATCAGAAAATAGCCTATGCAGATATTCTATGGTCTTTCAGCTGCTCAAAGATGCAGTTTCTCAAATACCTCCTTAGCACAAATGCCAACAGTACAGGACATGAATACAGAATCAGCAGTAACACAGCAGATTTGGCTGCACTGTTGTTTAACTCCATGCTCTTTGCAGACCAAGCCAGGCACATTTAAATGCTCCTGAATATATGCAAAATTAAAACTAATCAGAAAACTTTCTCTGAGTGAAGGAATGTGATGCTTCACCTGCTTCTCAGGTGGTGCTTACAAACAAAAATGATGCTTTAGTGACTCTTCCCTCTTTGAAAGGAAGCGGAGTGGCTAGAGATCATTTTTGATCTTCCTTCCACACAAGTAGGCAACAGGAGAGTATTAGCTCCTTTCACTCCATAATAATCCTCTGATCTAAAGTAGTCTTTTACTCCTCACAACTACAGAATATGTGAAATGAGTGGGATTAGAACAAGATCAGCCTCACTTCAGTATGAAATACCTTTATGAAGTAAGAACTCACAAGCTGTATCATAAGTGCAAACATATTTCATTTGAACTAAAAGAAACTTTTTATCACCATAGAAGAGAGTAACAAATCCTCAAATGTGAATTGAAGCTCTCAAAATAGAATGCTTTGGACTTAACTTTATTCTTAATGGAGGGCAGGTTTTAAGGGTAATCTCCCAAGGGAACCACTCCAAAAGGAGCTCTAATACACGGAGACTTTATGTACTTCCAAAGTGTGGTGTGCTTTTCAGGTAAGTATTTTTATTGCCTTGTTTAAGTTACAGAAAACATTCCCTCCAGAGGAGGGAAAAAAAAAAAAGATAAATTATTTACAATATTTGAATGGGGAAAAAAAAACACATCTTGTCCAATATATGATCTTGCATAGCCCATCTCAGAGAAGGGATCAAATCTCTATCAAAAATAACTTCACAAGGTGATGTATTATCTCCTTCTCCTCCCACAACTATTTACCAACAAGAAAATATGTAGAGAAACAGCATAAAACCACCAGAAACTCAAGTGCTGAATACTCCAAATAATGATCTCCACCAATTTTGATAGCAGAAGGTGTTTAAATGAGCAATCTCTCTTCCTGTCTCAGCTCTTAGTGAGGCTGGCAGACTTAGACATCCTTTTGCCTCTGACTCTGCACTGCATATTGCATTCTTATATTTCATCTAGAAAGTTGTTAAAATAAGTCAGATACACTTACACTTATGGTCTGTTCCTGAATCCAGCAGCTGTCTGTATTCTGCAATTAGACTGAGAACTTGGAAACCAGTGGTGGCTAGCACAGGCAGGAAAAATGATGCATTGTCTTGAAATGCTGTGGTACTATTTAAGGTCTCATAATTTTCTATTATAAATTGATTGTGATGCACTTATAGTGCATACCTATCCTATGAAATAAGCACCCTTACTTTTAATAAAATGATTCCTTATTAAAGTATTCCATGAGGAATTTTGGCATTTGCTTTCTTACCAGATTTGACTAACAAGTGGAAATGTCACAAATTAACAGCAAAATGAGAGATTAGAAATATTTCTTTCCATAGCAGTCTGACAAAACTTGACACATTTCTGAAGGTGTTCCCATTTTGCCAAAGCAATCTTAAGACTGAAAACTGCATCAAGCAGCACCACTCAGTCACCCCTGAATTTGATTTCACTTGTTCTGTTGCTGTGCATGCTATTTTTTCCTCACTTTTTATCAACTAAACATTGTATTTTGAAAGTGTTTTCCCAATAGTATCTTTAGAAAATGCAAGAAAAAAGGTTCTCGGCTGGTGGAGGCTGGCAAAGCTCCAGTGAAGTCAATGGCCCTCAGATGAGGCACTAGCCCTTTGTGAGTGTTCACAGAAGCTTTTTATATACTGCAGAGATGCTGGATTATGCAGAGGAGTCAGGAAACCTCACTGTCTCTCCAGTTTGCAAAGATTACAGATATTTTAGCAGTCACCAGTTATTTAAGGCTAATGGTACAGTGACAGTTTTGGATAAAGGAAAAGACTCAGTAGGCTTCAAATAACACCAATTGCTTTACTTGACCATACATTTTCTTCACTGCATGAAGCGTAGAGCTCAATGGGTTTTAGGAGTCAGAATGTACATTCGGGCAGACAAGTATACATCCGAAACTACTGAAAGCACCACCTGCTGCTTCTTGTTTTCATTTTCACTCTGTTTCTGGGCAGTTTGAAGAAAGAAATATGTACCATAAAGCTGAACATTCTGTGGCAAAACTTGCAAGAGAGGACAGCCTTCCTGCAAGTAAATTTGCTGTCTGTGGGAGGTCTTCATGCCATCAGATTGTTCTTTCCATGGAACTGTCTGAACGTTTGATAAACAGAGAAGTGATCCTGCCTGTAGCCTAAGGATTTGAGGACAATCTCTTTCTTAGGAAATTATCTCAAACCAGCAAATTTCCATGTTGGATCTTCCAGTATCTAGAGCAAAGGTGTGAACTGATGGCATTTCTAGATATATTTGCACTACTTTTTGCTATGGAAATTGGCCAATAGTCACAAGGACTTACATCATCATGGGTTTTTCCCACAACCTTTTCTTGCTTATCTGCTTAATGTCTGATGGACATTGCTTGCAGACAAAAAATTACTTGGAGATGAAAAATTGTCTTTCGCCGTAGCCCAGATTGATCCAGTCAGCTATGAAGAAGCCAAACTTTGTCAAAAGCCCTTCACTCCTTTACCCTTCTGTCCCCTCTCAACAGATGAAAACCAGTATATCTCCACTAGCCATACTTAAGAAGATGGTGACTCAGCAAGCAATAGAGGATGAACATGAAAGAGCAAACAAAGTAAAGTGTGTTGCAGAAAGAATTGGGGGCTCTAAAGTGATAGTTAGCCCTGATCCACTTAAATGACCAGAATCTGTTAAAGAAATCAGATTAGGTGTAATTTTCACTCAAAATATCAACATTTGGCTCCATTATGATGCTGCTTACCTGCAGGAGAATGGCCTCAGTTTAGGAATTTCCCAATAATGACACTGCATTTTCATCAGACTATGAAAGGTCCCTCCCACAGAGCTGTTCATATGTCAGATTTGGCTTAGTCTAACAGAAAGTTTTCAAATCCAAGAGAACTGAAAACTAGTTCAGGACGTGTTCTTGAATTCTAAAGTGCAGAGGTAAGTAATATCTACCAGATAGTAGTATTTATAGCATGTTAAAACATAGGCTATTTTACACTTTAATTTCACTGAAAAGTGAAATTAAAGGGCGATAGGTGAGAGAATGAGATAAAAGAATGGCAGTGTACAAAAATTACAGCTTAGTAGTCTGGGAACAGAAAAAGGCAGGAATAATAATAATTTGAAAAAAAAAAAAAGGTGGGGGGAGGGGAGGGGAAAGGTAGAGAGCAATACCAAAACTGAGAATGAGCACTGCATTGTAATGCAGTTCTCAACACAAAGTCATGCCTCAGTGCCCAGATGGCCAGGAACAGTAAAAGAATATTGGTGTCAAAACATAGGACCTTAACTCCTTACCCACAGAATAAAAGAAAATTAAAAAAGAACAATTTTGTTTGAGACTGCAGAAGATGAAGCTTCAGCTCTGGCATCAAAGCAACAATAAGACACATTAGAAAAAATATTCTCTCAAAGCTTTTTTGGAGTGATGAGATCACCTGGTTAAAAGTCACACTTCTAAACATTATAAATGTAGTTAGTTCTTCGCTGGCAGAAACTGAGCTCCAGTTCACAGTAATACAAAGACTTGATCAGCAGCCCCTTGAAGTCAACAGAAAAAGTGCTCCCATGGTCAGCAGCACTCTGACCAGCCTCCACTTAATGCAAGGCAGTAAGTACTGAGATTGCCCCTTGATGCAGGTCATTCTATTGGGAGACAAGAGTTTAAGACAGGACTCTGCAATACACAATGTCAGTAGAAGATTTACAAAAATGCTGTTCTGCAGTACTGAAAACAAGGGCAATTCGCTGTAAAGCTTTGTAACAGCTGCTCTGCCCAGGGATGACAAATCCTACCTCCTCCACTGAAAGATGGAGAGAGAGAAATCAAAACTGTCATCTGTTCTTGCCATGTAATGTTGCCTTCCAATCTTTGAAAAATATCAGATATTAAGAGAAACACGTGGAGAGAATGCAAGCAGCATTCTGAAATGGAGTTACCCTGAAAAAATGATGGAGTTATTTTAAAATATTCTGTGGGAGTTAGACTATCCAGAAAAGAAAGGAGAGAGAAAAAAATAAAGTTATTAGATAACTTGATAAATTATTAATTAAAATTGCTAATGAAAGTTAAAACATATAGTATTCCATGTAGGAAAGTGAATAGCAGAATATGACACCTGATTGCTGTCAGGCTTTGCACCCTTATGGTCTAAAACCAACAGATACTATAAATATATTTAGAAATGGAGGGGAAAAAACAAACCACTTGAGCATATTTTAACAAATGCTACAGGAGCCTGGAGGAAAAATCTCATGTAAACATCACTGAGCACTACATATTATGCCCCCAACTGAGACATTCACTTCTACTGTGAATCTTCCAAATGCAGTTCAAATCAAGTCTCCAAGTTGTGTCCTGTACCATAAATAATCGCAGTCCCAAACAGTTCCTTGTATCTGTCCAGTGTGCCTGTCAGCAAATGCTTAGCTGCCTAGAACGAAGCCACTGATTAGTGCAGGGGGAGATGCACTGTAAAGACTGATTTCCATAGGCTCCAGAAATGACATACACATGAGGAGACTTATGAAAAGGCCAGGTAGAAAAGATGAGCAGCATGCTGTTGTGCTTCACTCATCTCATCAGAAGCATCTTTGAGAATAGTTATTACTAAATAATATTTTTTAGTGGCAAGAAGAGAAGCCTGAGAATGGAAATCACTGGGAGGTTTCCCTCTTCCTCAGCTACAGCACAGAACACTAGAAACTTCATACCTGCTTAATGTCATGAAATGATCATGTTTTTTTTTTCACAGCAAATACTACTAGATGAACTTCTACAAGCAGAGATAGCTTTATTTGTTGCTTGGAATACTGTAAATATTAACAACACAGCCATTTACATTAACTGAGTACTTGGTTTTCTGCTGCTGTTTATTTTACTGTCTTCAAACAGGAGAATGAAACTTCAAGGATCAGCACTTTATTATAAACTAATTCCTTTCCTCTTAACTGACGTTTTCCTGTTATTCCCAACCTGGCTCTCACACTGACTGAAAGGCTGAGTTAATTTCTCAGTGGAACAGCAGCAAGAGAGAGGGGGTAGGAGAAAAAGAAAGAAACCCAACATAAGGCTGAATAAATCCAGTTTTCCTCTGATTTGGTAAAGCCAGATTGGCTGACACGGTATGAATTTTAAGCAGACCTTGGTGGAGACATTTGATTATGAAAATCACTTCAGCAAACAATGAAAAGAAGTCCAAGGCTGTTTTCAAAATAATTTCCATGTGACAAATTCAACAAGTTGCTGCTTTGTTGCTGGGGAATATTTCTAACAGCTTCATTTTGTTGAAATCTGTGTGGTATGGTATGGAAAAGTTGAAAGAAAAGAGGAAGATTCATACTCCAGCAGTCACACATAGATTGGGAGCCTCATTCCTGCATTAACTCCCAGTGTCACCGGTGCTGGGCAATTAAATTTAGTAAGACTTCTGCCCTCAACTTAGTAGGGTCAGTCTTAAGCACTTACTAAAGGTGGAATTTCTTCCACAGTTGTTACAAAAAAGACCTTCTTTAGAAATGACCTGAAGAAATAGTGACCTTCTTAGAGCTTTTGGTGACACAATAAAAGGCTCTTAGAGAACTTAACTTGTCTGGCAGTTTTTATAAGCAAGGAAATTATTTATGTTTGACTACTTTGCTGAACTAGGATTTGTGATAAAATGAAGAATGCTAGAACTTATCTTTTTATATTTTACTATCTTGACCATTTCTTAAAATTAAAGCTTCCTTTCAGTCAGAGACTTAAAATTATCACAGTTAATAATTAGTTTTCCTGTTTCTGTCCAGAAGTAGTTACATTTTAAAATTCCTATAACAATATATACTTCACTAATACTTTTATACTGTCAGTAAAGGGACATGTTTTGCTATTGATCTTTATTACTCATCTGATATAAAAGGTTAAAGTACTACAACCCAAGAAAAAGTCCTAGCACTCAGTTTTAAATACAGCTGAAATATATACCAGCAATGCAATACATGCCAGACCATACATAAGGCTTCTATTCTTTTTATTTGTTTCCTTTCACCTAAATCCCTTAAGATTATCTTTATGTACACTGCTATAAATAACTTTCCTACTTCAGAATTTAAATTCCTTAGGATAGAAATTTGATCTTACTTTACATCTAAAAACATCACTCGTACTTAACATTGCTAAATGGAAAGAGATAATAAAGTTGAGGCTAGTATGATCTTTCAAAATTATCAGCTGAGTTTTCTGCAATGAGAAGTGTGAACTTTCAAACTCATCTGAACCACTGCAGAAAGGCTCTGCCAATAGAGAAAAACACACCAGGATGCAGAGCAAGGTTGCCAGTCTTCTATCACACAGTCCTGCAGCTCCCACACAGCCTGCAGTGTACTGGTTGCTGGTGTGCAGCATGCTATGACAAGATTGCTATGTATTTGTATAAACTATATAAATCTATCTTATCTACACATAAACAAAAAGAGGGATTTTTTCATTAACAGTTTAGAGTACACTGAAGGCAGCTGTGATGTAGTTTGGGATATTTCCTTCTCTTACATGATAGAAGCTTGCCGAATTCCCTACTCTCTCAAAAGGGAGAGAGAGATTGGTAAACACCATTTGCTCCCAACCTGGCATCTGCCCTTAGGCTTTATGCTACATAAAAGTCAAACATCTACACCTCACGTGCAAAATCATTCCTTACCACTGCACTTACAGAAGATACTAAAGGCACAGAAAAAGAGCCATCCTGTGCCAGCAGCTGTGATAGGACTGCTGGTGTGTGATCCACAGGCAGTGACAGCTATCCACTGTGCTCAATCAGTTCTTGCCAGCCTGTACTTGGGATGCAACATCCCTGAATTGATGGCAGGACAGCTGATATGTTAGCCACTCTGAAAAATTATTAGCTTTGTTGAAAGTCACAGAAGATGCCTGTTACAATGTAAGTTCTCTATCACAATTCCTGGGTGCCCTTCTGGGCTAAATCTCACCTGTCCTTATACACACAGAATTTTGCAATCAATGCACAAGCCACTCACTGCTGTAGCAGTCCTATTAACAGGTTGGAGTCAGATCACACAAGTTAAACATGTTGTTCAATAGCTATACTGTTGTGATTTCAATAGAGTTTTTCTGTAATAATAACTTCAATCAGCAATTCATTGTATACTAATTCCAGTTGTGCATCACTTGTATGTTTCTGCACAGTAATTAACTAATCAATGTGTCACTCCCTCCCTATTATGAATAACCTCATTAATTCAAGGCTGAAAGCTTGGTGTCTGCTGCCATTGCTATTTTTTTTTATTTTTGTTCTTTCTGCTGCTTCTTGACTTATAATCAAATATGAAACTCATGTATTTTTAAATACTTTCTCTTCTGTTTCTCCCACTGAAAAATTCATTGTGCTATCAAGCCTTTTAAAATAATGTTTATTCATTATGCACTACTTTGCTAGGCAATCAAGAGCTGTTACAATGAAGCGTGTGACTTGCTCTCTTTATGGCAGTGCTTCTGCTATGTAAACATCTCCATTTTAATCCCAAAATTACTAGAAAATAGAATTTAGATCTAAAACCTAGCCCCAAGGTTAAAGGCATCATCAGACATCCTTGTATGTGGGCAATTTTTTTTATTATTACTATTAAATGCTTAGACATTTTTAGGTTATACTTGTGGGTAAAAACTTGTGACACAGTCAACAATGGCCGCTAAGCTGCACGCGTGTGCCTTCAAGGTCAGAATCTGGTCAATGGAAGCAAGTGCAGGAAGATGCCTACAGCATAGATACACGATTTTGATAAATGGGATACTTGAACTCTTAGGACTTGTCATGCACAGCACTGAAGCAAGTGCTTTGCTATTGCAGTCTGGTGACTCCTAAGTTCAGGACTGAGCATTACATCAGGATTTGTTAAATCAAGGTCCTGCTCCTCCAAGACTTTTTCTTTAAAGCAACTTATATTTCACACAGACTATCCAGAGTGTCTTCTCATCCTAACCCAAACTCACTGCAAACCCATAACTATACTTAGCAGGTTTTAATCAACTGACTCAACTGCACTTACCAGATTTTAATAAAGAATCCAAGCATCATTTTCCAAATGTGGAAGTATGCCCAGAAGTCAAAAAGCTAGCGTGCTAGTGTCTCTGCTGTTACAGGTTGCTGCAGCTCAATGTAGTTTAAAGTGAGAATGTGTATTTGCAGCAGCTAAGAGAGCAATGAGACGTTTTTAAAAAGGAAAAAGGCATTTCTCTTCAGTAGAGAATGTGAAAGTCTTCATGGACTCCAGAAAATGTATTAAGGAATGTATCCATCCAGATTTGGTTTCTCCAAAGTATTTTCTCTTAAAAAACCCCAAAAGACTAAAAACTAAGCTAACAACTGATAACCGAAAACCTAAAAGCATATCTAGAAATTGTGGAGTGATTTGACTACTGTCTCTTACAGAAATGGAAAAATGCACCTCTGCAGAAAGGACTTTTTAACAAACAGCATGGCTCTGAGGCTGCCAAGCACATACAGCAGCTTCTGTTTCACCACCCCACTGCATATCAACATTTATTGAAATAAATATTTGTACAATAGACCATAACAGTCTGTTTGCTTTTTTGCAGTCTATTTGGCTGCCCTAAATGAGTGGTCCATGTGTACAGTGAAAGGAGATATTACTGCTACTGCTATTTTGACATCTGTTCTTGTTACTAACATTTCTCTCATTTGTGTCTCAGATCCTTCTGCCTCTGCAGTTACAGCCATCACCTCTCTTTGCCTTTGCCTTGAAATCTGCCTTCTTATGAATGTCCAATGCTTTCTTACAGTCTCTTTGGATATAGCACTCTCTTTTTCACTTCTTTAAAAATCTGAACTCATATATTTCTCTTTCACTTTAACTCATCCTAGTTGGAAGTCTCTACCCTGTTCACCCAAACTGCATTTTTTCATACAAACAGAAGGTGTAATTGTGTTCAGAATAATTAAGAACTTGCCTGCAGCATCACCACCACTTTGATTTCAACTGAACCTACACTTGGGTTCAGCAAGGTGATTTTTTCCCACTGCACAACTAAACACTCTTTAAGCAGGAAGCAGAGAAAAAGGGGAAATATATCTGCATGGCTGTAGATATATATAAAGAAAAGGATAACAATGTCTTACTCAATGAGAAGAAGCTTTGTACAGAAGCTGCAGTAAGCTCATTGAATTCATATGGGCCTAGTCCTGCCACCATGCACTTTGGAAACCCATTGTGGCACTCGCGTTGAAGGCAGTAACAGTCTTGGTGGCAGGAAAGGAGAAGTCCCAGAGAGCGGACTATAAATATCTGTCATACTTACCTTCTCTTTTACATAGAGAGAATTAAATTGTTAACAAAAGGTGACATGTAACTGATTGCCCTGGACAGATGATTAGCATTGTGCCAGGATAAATGCAGCAGCTTCAGCTCTCCAAACTATCATAGCAGGTTCCCTTCAGGTTTAGCTGACATCTCTCCATCACTTACAGCTAGTTCATTTGGGAGAGGCAGGGAAAAGGAAATGCCTTTAACCATGACCACAGAGGCTCCATGAAGGAGTATGTGGAGCAGAAAAGATGGCATGCCATCAATTTTCAGCACATCTCACTTCACCCCGATTTCTTCACACAGCAAAGTCTTTATAGTTCATTTTAAAAGGGAAACTGAGATGCTGCAGAAAAGAAGTGACTTTGAAATACTTTTTTTTTGCATCTTTATACCCCAGCCAAATCTGTGCCCTGGAGGCAAAATCAGAATCCAAATTGTCAAAATGTTTCTAAGAAATCAGACTTGGAAGCATTTCCATAACTTACGTCCCAGCTCCCCAGATTTCAACATGCTGAAGTACAGGCTTTCAAGATTGTCAGCCTTTCTGAACACAGTCTGCCCAAAACCATCTACATCAAAACAATACCATAAGCAATATAAATATCTATAAAATGTATTGCCACAAACTGCAGAAGCACAGTCTACATGAAGGGCTTAGTGTCTGGCACTGACCTCTAGTCTTTAGAAAGTAAGGCAAACTCCTTATTCTGTGTTTACATTTGGGTCATCATCACTTCATTTTTAAAACACAGACTTTATAGTTAGGTTTGTGCTAGGAAGGAAAAACAGAAAACGCTGAGTCTAGTTTTGGGGGAAAAACAACTTACTATGATTATTTTTGGATCCAGATCCTATTTCACCTTAACTGCATGCCCTATGAATAAAGATGTTTTACAAAAATAAACTTTACTTTCCCTAATTCAAAAATTTCCCAGTACATACTAAAGACTCAGGTGCACAGGAGAAGCTTCCTGCTTTTAGACTGGACCCATATCAATCCTAAATGAGCCACCATTTTCATCAGTCTTGCTAAATTGCTTGTCTGTTTCTCTGCAAGTAGCTTTTCAAATTAAATTACAACAAAGTAATTGTTCCTACTGACACTGCAAGTCTTTACACTGGGGAGGAGAACAGACATTATTTGTTTATTGAAAAAACACTGACATATTTCTCAGCATAACATCACATTTAGTATTACGTGTTAAAACTGGGCTAGAAGTTCTGTACCTATACTTATGCCAGCTTCAAACACTTTCTGAAGTGAATCTTAGCCAGACAAGATGCAGACAGAGAAAAAAAAAATGGGCAGGCGGAGGGAGGAACAGATAATGGTAATGAACTGAATACGTGCTTGTTCTAATGAGTATTCACTTAGTGTCCACATTATGAGGTGTGGAAGTACCAGAGACTCTAGCAGTTCAACAGAAAAGAGCAGCCAGCACTGGAATGACAAATAAATGGAATTCTTCTTTATTCCTGTGCACGAACATAGGCAATGCTGGTGACAAAGCACTGTTAGGCAGTTGGCACCATTTACGAGCAGATCATGGCTTATGAAAGACTGCTGTGCTACAGCAAGTCTACCTCCTGGCTGCAGCATATCCCCTGATCTCCTCTTTCTGCCTACACTGGGATTGACTGAAGAAAAATCTTGCACAGGAAACTTTGTCAACCAAGTAGTGTTCCTGCAAAAGGAATGCTAGTCTGCAGCACTTAAACCATGGCAGGCTAGAAAGAGACTGAAAAGCTGTTTGTGGACAAATGGATCTGAATCCTTCAGCACATGGATTATTATTAATCCATTTCTCCAGAATAACTCCATATTAAAAAAAAAAAAAAAGCCCACAAGGAGAAGAAAGACTTTCACAGATAGACTTGCTACAAAGGGACCATCATCAGTTTGGCCCAGAACAAATGGGATTACATCTCCCCAGACAGAGAAGAAATGACAAAAGCCTTAAAGAACAGTGAGTGTCAGAGAAATACATAATTGATTTTTGTGCTCATTTCCTATTCAGGATACAGTTGATGGTGTTTGTTGCATTCCTGCTGTATCTACTATCACAGCAACCATCAATTCTTTGGTGGCCAGTATAATAACTAGCAATCAGATTTGACATTTTAAACAAAATTAAGACTATTAACAGCAAGCCAAGTGAATATACTGGACAATCACTGACTGCAGATCTCAGAAAATGAACAGAGGAATGTTTACAGAACCTTAGTATTGTGGTTCAGCTAATTGTCTAAGGCATAATTCACTTAGAGTAAGAGTTCCAGTCATAGAATCACAGAATCAACCAGGTTGGAAGAGACCTCCAAGATCATCCAGTCTAACCTATCCCCCAGCCCTATCCAGTCAACTAAACCATGGCACTAAGTGCCTCATTGAGCCTTTTCTTGAAGACCTCCAGGGACGGTGCCTCCACCACCTCCCTGGGCAGCCCATTCCAATGGGAAATCACTCTCTCTGTATGTTCCTGTTTTATTTTTCTCCTCCTATAAAGAAGACATGCATTTTTCTTTGGAAGGAGGACATACATGCTGTTAAATCTGCTTGCTTTTGCCTTTGGTAGACTTCCCAGTATAAATCAGATTTCATAATAATTTTGACAGCTTATAACAAAATGCAGAGAACCAAGTAGATAGGTTGCAAATAGTTCAATTTTGAACAGTTGATTGTCAATCAAAAGTTGATTTGAATTAGAAAGGAAGCATAGTACAGGAGGCATAAGACTGGGCTGAACCCAGACTCTCATCCTGGAGCTCATCTCCACTGAACTGCTCCTTCCCATAATCAGGTGCTCAAGCCAGCCTAATGCAAACAGCCAAGCATAGTTCTAGACCACTGAGTGATGCTATCTGCAGTAGAGAACAAATCTGTTACTTGATGATGAATTGCATAAACTCAGCTACAGCCAGCAGTTTCACCTCATCAGTTGTACTAGTTTTGGGCACAGCCTAATTAACTTACTATTGCTGATCCTAGCTAGGCAGTTTCCTATCACCACCTCACTATAAATTCTAGATCAATTTCTTCCCTAATCTGAATCATTTCACAATGTTATTTTGAAAGCATTTAAAACACCGAAAATTTAGGGCTGGGTTTTGTCAGCGGATGTGAGCAAGATAAAGAAGCAAATTCATGGCTTGCTGAAAGGATATAACCTTTGGGTTTTTCCTATAATTCTATGTTGATAACCTCTGATGCTAAATCAATATAAAAATGCTACACAGTGCTATAAACTTGTAAAGTGATTTCAAAGAAGACAGTAACATTGCAGCATTATTATGTGCTCACATTAGAGACTGCTTCTTAACCTCCATTCTGAGGTCAGTCTGTAGAGTTTTAAAGCTGGATATAAAGGACAGACAGACTTTTCTTTCTACTACCTAAATCACACCACACTGCTAAAGTGGCTAAGTACCCACACTGCAGTTTACCGCTACTTTTCAGAATGCAAAGTGACTTTCACTTCATTTGCTCTTGCTTACAAAGGTCAGCTTTGTAAAACTTGTCATCTTGATTGATATTCTAATGTCATTTTTCAGGTAAATTGTTTTATTGATATATGTACCCATTTGCAGTTGCAATGGATGTTTTTCTCTAAATTATTGAGAAAATTGAAATCTGCAACAAGTATTACAGAGTAATGAGGACCATCAATGCTTGCTTTGAAGGAGGAGATCCAGTATCCTTCTTCAAAGTAACCACACACCACCTAGCTGCAAGAAGTCTCGCCTTTAGGCTCGACACTGGGCTACAACTTAAAGCCAGCTTTCAAGATGGCAATTGAGTAACTGGTAAAGAGCAATCCGAAATGCTTGTGTAGGAAGCAAAGGCACAAAATGCTATTTCTAGCCAGGGAGCCATGTGTGGGCTTCCTGCAATGCCATGCAATCCTCTAGGTGCCACAGGTAATGCAAATGCATCCACAGTGCTCCTGCTGAACACCCACTGCAGCACTGAATTTGTTGCTCAGCAACATCTCATGGCACCTCTGAGATGCTGCCAGCAAAAATATCCAGCTCATCCTGTGCATGGCTGAATCTTACCAATAGCAGCCCAGAAGCTTGCGGCAAAATGGTTTCTTTTAATTGTAAAAGGCAGATTCATCAAATATTTTCATTTGGGATAAAACTTGTGGTCAGAATGAGATCTCTTAACAGTCACAAGTTCCCTGGGCTCACTAAGATAAGAGACTCCTGAGATCAGTAGGGACACTTGCACATGTCTATTCTCTGACTTAGTAAGTTCCCAAAACAGAGATAAATGAATAGTGAGGGGAAAAAAGTCCTTGTTTTATTTTGACCTGCAATAGGATTTTTTTTTTTTTTTGAGTCTTGACAAAGCCACATATTCCTAAACACAAATCAATTAAGACATTATGCATCCAGAAAGCACTATATCAGTAGGATGAGGTGATCAGGACAACATTTATTACAGTATTAATTCAATTTGAAATTCTAGGAAGATAGAAAGATTTACCAAGGAAAGGATAATTTACCACCTCAGCAGATACTGCACACATACTTTTAAGACTCTTTAAAATCACGGATTTTGAACAAAGCATTCTCTCACACATCCAAAATGAGTCTCAAACGTCTGGACAAGAAATGCCTAGGTAATATTCTAGTAAAGATGAAAATGCTGGAGGTCCCAACATACTGTGTATGTTTTCCAGAAAGAGTCTTTCAAATTCTGTTCTGTCCTATTTTAACTCCTAGCTTTTGTCTTCTAGATCTGTAGATGAAAATGTGTGAGAAAAGCAGTAAAAAGATTCAGAACACACTCCAGCTAGGTTGGAAAATAAATGTCAAGACAAAGAGATAAAAATCAATATATTTCAAAGGTAAAGCTACATATTGCCTCAACATGACATTAATTCAAAAACTGGCTGCCATTCAACAGAAAAAGTCTGTCTTTCCACTCTAACCCTAGTAAGGTTTGCTCTATTAATACATGGTATCTTTTTTTCAGAGCACTGCCTCAGTGCAAAGCTTCAGCCTTGCTTTAAGTGCTCTCCTGGAGTTTTTTATACCACTTGCCCTTGGAAAACTGGGTGAACAGCTCTGAAAAAGCCAGTAAATTATACTCTGGACACACCTTCTAACTGCAGTTGTTCTCTAACATTTCCTAAACAAGTAAAATAACAAGTGAAGCTTAATTTCACCCATGACAACTTATCAGCAATCCTCTGGTGCAGTTCAGAGACATGTATTATACAGTTTTAGGAATAACAAAGGAAGTGTGTTGTAGTAGCTGCGGTTTTATGTTTCACACTTTCACTCCAAAGTGGTCCTTTGGGCTTCCCTTCAAGAACAATCACCAAGAACTGTTCAGAATCACTTAACATCATTAATTAATCAACATTTTCTTTCCTTTTTGTTTGTAAAATTTGGAGTGTTAACAGCAAGCTAGACCACATGCCCCTAGATCTCACACCAAGTTTCACAATCGCGTGTATACATATCTGCTTCAATGTATCATTGATTACTCCTCTTACTGCAAACTTC
Source organism: Pogoniulus pusillus (assembly GCF_015220805.1). Taxonomy (NCBI): domain Eukaryota; kingdom Metazoa; phylum Chordata; class Aves; order Piciformes; family Lybiidae; genus Pogoniulus; species Pogoniulus pusillus. Next base: position 13,722,510 of record NC_087283.1, read on the forward strand.
AGACCATGAATAGTGACTGCAATTAGGCTAACGGTGTACAGAAAGATTATCTGTATCAAATGTACATAGTAATTGTTGTGTGCATTTTATCACTGATTCCTTCAATATAGCTTATTAAGATGTGAATTTACTGAGCCACAGTAATTTGAAGGAAGAAAGTTTGTGACTCAGGTCACACATTGATTGGGTGCTCTGATGTTTATTTGAGATCAGCCTGAGGTCATCTGCGCTGGTGCCCTCATGTGCCATTAAGAGGTGCAATACTGCACGAGTGTTGGTCTGTCTTGCATCCAAAAGGAAATGCTCCCATTATGGCATAGTTCTATGAAATATTTTCTTGGCTTGTGTTTCTTTCCATGTAAAATTTCTTAATATATTTCCTATCTGAATAGCAGATAACCACAGTTTTCTTCAAACTGCTATCTTTATAGATAGAGACAGCACAATATGACTATGCTACATGACAGCAGTACAGCTTGTGAACAGTGTCTGTCTGACAAGAGACATTTGTTAACCCCATATCCCACTTTGAAGAAAATCTTCTGGTTCACAAAATCATAGCCAGTCTGTTGATCTAAGCATACTGTCTATCTGCTCTGTATTTAAGCTGGAAAATCATTATTATTAAATTGTGTCTCTTCTGGAGCCAATAGCTTGTCTTTTGCAAGGAGAAAAGCAGAAAAATGTACAATCAAGGAAATGGGTTGAAGAGGTAAATGCTTAACTGTGTTACAGACTTTCTTTAATTAAAGCCTCTCTTAGCTTGCTCTTAATCAAAGCAAATGGCAAGTAGAATGCTCAGCAGATGGGTACAGCTGTGCATAACAACCATGCAGGTGCTTAATTTTATATTTGGCAAGTACAGTAAGCAGCATTCAAACATTTGAGGGTGAGGGGGTGTTTAGTGAGGGCAGGTTTCAAACAACACGTGCCACTGAAAGAGGGAGATAATTCTTCCACTATTAAGTTACTCAATCAACTTCACTACTTTTGTGTTAAATCCCAGTTTGAATTACAGAGGAAAATGCATAACCTATGAGGCTTTCAGAGTAATCCCTCTATCTCACTCACACCCTCTGTTTTTTCATTTAAGGCTAACTGTACCAAAATGCAGCTTTCTGTCTCCTCACATAATAGAAACAGATCTTACTCTTTGTCTCCTGTTCCCAATACAAAAGACATTGAATAAGTCAGAGGACACAGAAACAAACCCTAGGTAGAAGTCACTGATACAGCCGGGAGCTCCACAAATACGTGAAATCAGCAGTGAGAGGTTGCATTAACAGAGTAAAGAAACCTAAACGCCAGACTTTCCAGACAAAGTGCAGAGATGTCACAAACCAAGAAAAAAAGTATTAAATGTAATTAAAATGTCACATGTATAATTAAAATAAAAAATAGTGATTCAAAGCAAAGCCAAGAAAACCAAATTCTGCATTTCACAAACATCAGCTATTCCTTTCACTCCCATTAATTCACATATTCATTTATTGGATAATGGAATGGAATAAGGCCAAGGAAACAAAGCACAGGGAAAATGCCAAATATTGGGTTTCTTCTATATAAAATATACCAAAGGAGGGAATTTTGGCAAAGCAAAGTATCAGCATTTAAGACGGCTTGGAAAGGAACATTATTGAAAGGTAGAAGGAGGTAGAATGTGGGTGAGGCAGAACATGAAGTTTCAAAGCATACAAATCAGTGTTGATGTTAAAGTGATTCAGAGACTGATGCTATTACTTTTTCATACTTTTTCACATGCTACAGTACATTAAAGGTTAGCTAAAAATAGATTACACACTTCCATAATATTGCTCTACTGCATATTCTCCTGATATACTATACCCTTTTAAATTAGAATAGAAATATCCATCAGACTCCCTCTGTGCTTCTCCATGCACAGAAAGAAGTTCAAATACCCTTGTTTAACAATTGGAATATAAAGAGGAATGAAGCTCCTTAAGAATTCCTTCCATCAGTATTTCTCAGACTCACTTAACATACAATTCCCTTTATGGTGCTCTCTTTCTACTTGCTTGCAAAGTTTGAGATAGTTGGTAGAATATTTTGAACACTTTGAAGTTTCTTCTGTTATTTTCCAATTCCTTTGGCATGCTTCTATAGTCATCTAGAAGTGGTACAGCATCCCACAGCTGCAGAAACAGTGACTTAGGTGACTATCCTAGCACGTGGGAAAGTAACATGAATTACCAAATAAGGTTCCTTGGACTAAGCTAAAGATTTATAAACATACAGAACTCTTATGCAATAAAATAAACATTTGTTTTGCTTTCAGTCAGATTAGTTGTTAAAGTACCTAAATCCAGATGCACTTCAGACATTTCAGGTAACTGTGATTCCTACAGTAATGAGGAATACATCACTTGGAGTCCCCTAACAAGTCCCATGCCAAGAAATTAAACAGATCCACAGCTAAACTGCTAGAAGACTGAGAGCACTGCTGTGAACAATTTCCCTTTCCTGGCTTTAGTTTTTACAGCCTGGAGGGGGTACTGCTCAACACTGGCAGAAGATTAATTTCTGAATTTAATATAGAAGGTTCTGAATGCAAGAATTTAGGAGACTAAAATCAAGGTACCCAGTAGACCAGTATATTTGCCACATACCCTTATTGTGAGTAACATTAAATACTTGCTACTAGGAAAATAGGTTTTCCAATGAACAACATTATACAGCAATTCCTAGTTTAATTTGTCTTCAACTTATATACTCAGCCTAGCCCAGGATGTTGCTAGGTCTTGTAGGAAAAAAGTTAGAGAGGCAAAATCCCATTTAGAACTCAGGCTGGCCACTGATGTTAAGGAAAATAAAAGATGTTTCTATAAATATATTAATGGCTAGAGAAGGGGCAAGGACAATCTCCAGTCCTTAGTAGATAGAGTGGAGAAGATAGTGGCAAAAGTTGAGGAAAAGGCAGAGGTGCTTAACACCTTCTTTGCCTCAATCTTCAGGAGTGGGACAGGCTGTCTCCAGGACAACTGGACTCCTGAACTGGCACATGGAGTCGGGGCCAGTATAGCCCCCCTGTAATCCACGAGGAAGAAGTAAGGGACCTGCAGAATCACCTGGATCCTCCCAAGTCCATGGGACCAGATGAGATCCATCCTAGGGTGCTGAGAGAGCTGGCAGATGAGCTGGCCAAGCCACTCTCCATCATTTATCAACAGTCCTGGCTCACTGGAGAGGTCTCCAAAGACTGGAAGCTGGCCAATGCGATGCCCATCCACATGAAGGGTTGAATGGAGGAACCAGAAAACTACAGACCTGTCAGCCTGACCTCAGTGCCAGGCAAGGTGATGGAACAGGTCATCTTGAGTGTCATCACAAAGCACCTACACAATGGCCAAGGGATCAGGCCCAGACAGCATGGGTTTAGGAAGGGCAGGTCCTGTCTCACCAACCTGATCTCCTTTTATGATCAGGTTACCCACCTGGTGAATGTGGGGAAGGCTGTGGATGTAGTCTACCTGGACTTCAGCAAAGCCTTTGACACTGTCTACCACAACAAGCTCCTAGCAAAGCTGGCAGCTCGTGGCTTGGATAGATTCACTCAGATGGGGCTCAAGAACTGGCTGGAAGGCTGGGCCCAGAGAGTGGTGAACGGTGCCACATCCAGTTGGCAGGCAGTCACTAGTGGTGTTCCCCAAGGATCAGTGCTGGACACAGTCCTGTTCAATATCTTTATTGATGATCTGGACCAAGGGATTGAGTCCAGCATCAGTAAGTTTGCAGATGACACCAAGCTAGGAGCAGGTGTTGGTCTGCTGGAAGGTAGGAGAGCCCTGCAGAGGGACCTAGACAGGCTGGATGGGTGGGCAGAGGCCAATGGGATGAGATTTAAAAAGCCCAAGTGCAGGGTTCTGCACTTTGGCCACAACAACAACCCCTAGCAGTGCTACAGGCTGGAGACAGAGTGGCTGGAGAGAAGCCAGGAAGAAAGGCACCTGGGGGTACTGGTAGATAGTAGGCTGAACTTGAGCCAGCAGTGTGCCCAGGTGGCCAAGAGAGCCAATGGCATCCTGGCCTGTATCAGGAATAGTGTGGCTAATAGGACAAGGGAGGTTATTCTTCCCCTGTACTCAACACCGGTCAGGCCACACCTTGAGTACTATGTCCAGTTCTGGGCTCTTCAATTCAAGAGAGATGTTGAGATACTGGAACGTGTCTAGAGAAGGGTGACAAAGCTGGTGAGGGGCCTGGAACACAAAGGCTATGAGGAGAGGCTGAGGGTTGTGTAGGCTGGAGAAGAGGAGTCTCAGGGCAGACCTCATTGCTGTCTACAACTACCTGAAGGGAGGCTGTAGCCAGGTGGGGTTGGTCTCTTCTCCCAGGCAACCACCAATAGAACAAGGGGACACAGTCTCAAGTTTTGCCGGGGGAAGTACAGGCTGGATGTTAGGAGGAAGTTCTTGACAGAGAGAGTGATTTACCATTGGAATGGGCTGCCCAAGGAGGTGGTGCAGCTGCCATCCCCGGAGGTGTTCAAGAAAAGACTGGATGAAACACATTTTAACAGTTTTCCTGTAATTCCTAACAGCCAGAATTCAAACAAATTAAGATGAAGATTCTCTCCCCAAAAAATACTAATTATATTAATTACTAACAGCCAGTCTTTTATATAAGTAGCAACCATCTATAAAACTACTGGCCAGTAGTAGGTTCTTCAACTAGCAACAGGCTAATTTTAAGTATTAAAGTGTCTAGTTTGTCTTAAAAAGATCTTGTTGCTGTTCCTGTTGAGGAAAGGGCCAGAACATGGCACGTTTCAAAAGCTTCGCTGCAGAACTACTCTCAATCTGGGAGCACAGAGCTCCTCCAGAAACTGTTACATTTTGATACCCAAAGGCATCTCCCATCAGAACATGGCTATTAGTGTTATGCAATATAGCAAGCAAGGAATTGGTTTGCACAAACAAATCTGAAGTAAAACTGGACAGAACAGTTTATATCTGTTTTGATGAACCAAATTGTTCTTTCATCAAAGATCAATCTAATCCACATTGTTTAAACACTGTACTTCCTGTAGCGAGTTTTCAACATTAAATATTACAACTGATTACAATCATAGAAATTAAGACTTTTTCCTAAGTATAGTTTTGTTTTAGTTTGTCAAAGGTAATTGCCTGGATAGTCTTGAAATGCAAGTTTTTTATGTCAAGCATGCTAACCATGGAACAGCAGTTGAGAAAGGGAAAAATCAAAGTAGAGTAACTTGGTTTACCTATAAGATTTAGGATAAATGAAGTACAAAGGGCCATTATACTCATAATAGATACAAGTGAGAAAGTTTTAATTCATTGCACACTCCTTAAAACCACAAACTTTATTCAGCCAACATTTTGATGTCCAAAATTTTTGCTGTTCTATTTCTGCAATAATGACATGATCTTATTAAATATTTAAAGGCTTCCTTCTCATCAATAAGCAAACTGTCTATTTGTATAGCAGATGAAACACTAGTTATACTTTGGAGAATTACAAATATAAACAGTATAAGGATTCAGGAAAAAATAAAAATAAAATTAGAGTCTATAAATGGTTGGGGGAAATAGCATAATTTATGTTTACCTGATTCATGTAGAAATACAGTGGAAGAAGCTTTGTACACAAAGTTAACTTTTATGAGAACCTATATGTCTATAAATATGTAATGTCAATACAGAATATCTAATCAGCTAAAATACAGTAGCCATATTTGCATTTCAGTGTGATTATTTTTTACAGCTAGCATATTAATTTCCTTGAAATGAATAATTTACTGCAGTTATTTTTCATTTTTCCCTTGTGTGTATTTTAAAGAAAATGGTGTCCTAAGGCTTGAATAATTTGCAGCCAAATACTAGTTAGTTACCTTGAACTTTGCTCAAGATACATGTACACATGTGTGTTATCAGGGCTTCTTCACATCTATATTTTCTCCAGCAGACAATATTAGGTAAGACTGGAAAGTAAAGCTACAAAGTCTTGATTTTTGAATCAAGACAATTCAAAGTTCCAATATCAGATGCATACAGTTTTACAGATACACCCTTTTTGGTTTCTGCAGATCATGTGAGGCTACAATGTCCACTTACATTCTCTAATTTTGTCACAGACACAGGCAGAGAGAGCCAGGTCAGATACTGAGAAGATAATGTTTGCTCCTTGAGTAAAACAGGTCTCTAGTCACAGAAATTAATTTTGAAATCTAAACATGATAAACCATAAAGACTTCAGCAGGTGTTGCTATTGTGGAGGTGCATTTCAGGTTTGGCACTAGCAATCCCATCTATCCTGGCAGCACACCTCTTCCATCACTACCCCTATGTGGAGAAGCCCACAGCCTCCCACCCCACATGGCTTCTTGAGTCAGAAATAAGCACTGACAGCTACAGACTTGGGCTGACTAGAAACTATGAGATCTGCTCTTGAAGTGGTTTATACTTTTGATTGAAAATATGAATAAAGAGGAGAGGAAAAAAAAAGTAGTAGCAAAGGTTAATAAAATAACTGGTCTTGTGAGCAGTACTAGGTTGAGGGCACTGGAATTCTATTCTTGATGGTTTTATGTTCCATTCAAAGGTGCTTAGTTTTGCTCTGTTTAAGCAAAATCTACAAAAACTACCTTAAAACTTGAAAATTCTGTTCTTCAGTTTGCCCATCCCCTTTGGCTCTGGGAATAAGGCCAGACTCAGCACAGCTAAGGGCATGCAATGGCACAGGCAGTAACTGAGGACGCTCTGGACTCCCAGTGAACCATTTCTTGTCTCCAAGGACCTGCCAGTGGCAGATTCGTGATGGGTCTGAAGGAGCACACTAGGGCAGAGACAGTGTGCAGGCTCCTGCTTTCACAGCTAGTGCAGCGTTGGTGAACACTGATAAACCTGCTGGGGAGAAGACAGCCTGTATTTTACAAAGGGAAAACTTATAATCAGTGCCCTGGGAAAGGCATTGCTGACGCACAAGTGCGTAAGGTTCATCAGTAATTAGATACCTGGAGCAATGAAATGGCTTCAGTGAGATCCCATAAGACAAACCAACCAACCAACTCAAAAAAATTTCTATAGGAATAACCACATGAAGCCAAATACAGACCAGTTATGTCAGGGTCATCCATTGTCAAGGTGGGACAGCATAAAGAAACCAGATGCCTCCTCTGCATTTCTGCTACTGCAGGACTCAGCCTCTCTGCCCCACACCCAGGGTGCCTGGCCTCGTCTCAGCTTTTCAGCCTGCAGTCCTTATACTAATTGCAGCTGTGCTTCTCTCCGCACTGCCTGGTGTCTCAACTGCCCAGATGCTACTTTCAACCCCTCTGGATGAGAATTAGGAAAATGCTCACCCTGTTTTATTATTCTCAAAGGACAGGAGGCTTTTGGGGGCCTTCACAATGTGAAATAAGCTGCTTCTTGCTCTACTTCAATTAAGCTACTGAGCACTAAAATCTTTGTAAGATGTCAGACTATGAGTATTTACTATAGTGCAGTAGAGACACACACTTTATATGCACTGTTTACTGTCTCCCAGCTTCAGCAGATAACATACAAACAGCAAATGGGTATAAAATAGTCAGCTCTTCTAGAGGGCAGAAAAATGCCTTTACTGTAAACTATGTGTTAACATAAACCAGCAACTACTCAGGCAGTAAATGGATTTCTCCTGCCTTTTAAAGATGCGAAATGCACACTGACACTGTAACCAATGCATAAGAGCACAAACTGCACATCTCCTACTGCTGCTTCTTATAGAAACTTCCCAAGTATGAACGTTAAATAGATACTTGCACAACTTTAAAGCCCTAAACCTGTCAGCTTTCCTTATAATAATCTTAAACATTTTTTGTAAATTCAGAAAGTTTTCCTATTAGTAGTTACACTGCAAGCTAGAGATGGAATTTACTGCTATTGTTCTGGATCTAATGTTTGCACAAGACTAATCAATGAAGACGTTCCCAGCTGGTTTGAACATTTAACAAGATCTATAGAATGACAGCCAGAATTTTTAAAACTCATAGTCACAGAAGAGTGGCATCAATAAGACAAACTGTGTGAATAAGTGGCATTAGAATTCACTAATGATGCACTCGAAAGTTATTTTTAAGGACTGTGACAAGAAATATTCCAATTAAGCTACGTAAATTACCAGAATGTAACCATCATTACTGAAAAGAGAATTTCGCTTGTTACCATAGAAAGAATTTGTTGTACAGACTGGAAAAAATACATATTCGTTTTACCTTTTTTTTTTTTTTTTTTTTTTTGGTCAGATAGGTGTAACAAGTTATAATTAAATAGGTATTAAATTGCAGTATTACCTAGAAACATTGAACAGATTAGCACTGTTGAACAGTACATGCATCAAAACATGCAGGAAAGAAAATGAGAACAAATGTTTGCTCTCTCTTTTAAATGCTGTGTCTTCAAGAAGGCAACCTAGTGTCAGCTCAGTGAGCCAACAGAGTTGATGTAATTAAACCATGATACAGGTTTATTATACAACCAAATAGAAATCTGTAGACAGGTCTGAACAGCACTAAAAGAAGATTTCATTAAGTTTGCAGAAGATCTAATTATGCAATGCTGGGATCAAAGTGTATGAACTGGATCTATTCTGCACAGACACTGCAGTTTTTTATTCCAGAATTTCAAAGATGTAAAAACTAAAAAGGAGGAAAAATGAGCAGTTGATCTGAAGTAAGGACTTTTCATATTAAAAAAACCCAGCACAAACAAAGGTACTGTGCAACAGAATAAATGGCAGCTGCACCATAGACAAGCTTTTCAAACCTGTCAAAAAGCAGAACATTCATTTCAAGTAAGTAGAAAAATCTAAGCAAATCTCATAACTAAATCTCCCTTTCTAATACATTTCAGATGGACAAACACATTTCTGAAGTCACTGACATCAGTGTAGTTCATTTGACAATTCCCTGTAGCCCTCCAGCAGCTCACCCAGAATGAACCAATTCCATTGTCCCTTTTCATTGCTCTGCTCTTGGCTGTTGAGGGGACACTCATCTTACTACTGCCAGTAGGCAGGTGGTCTTCTTCCTACATACCTCTCCTTTTATCCCATGACATGTTGCCTACCAGCAACACAGTCCCTTTTCTTCAGCTACCCAAGCAGATGGGGAGTAGTAGCAGCTTGCCACTATGAGTTCCCTTTGCTCTGCTTCTCAATCCCTTTGTAGGACTTCCAAGCCTTGCAATAGGCCAGTTCTGACAGGCTGCATATGCTTCATTTAGACTTGAATCTTTAGCTCAACAGGCTGTTTCTTGGAATAAAATCTTCTTTTCCACCAGCATAAGTTATCAAGATATATTACAGTGATGTTTTTTTTCCTTCAGAAAGGTTCCCTGTGCTCCAGCCTGTGTACACTGCAAGCATCTGCACACACGCACACAAAACCCCAAACCAACCAAACAAAACAAAGCACAGTGAGAGGAGCACAGAAAGGGAAATGCCAGTTAGACTGAGACCACAAAGCAGCACCAAAGCATGATCCATGCGTTGCCGAGGAACCTATGTGCTTCCCACCTTGCTCACCCTGCTGCCACAGAGGCACAGCCAGGCTTCCACCCTCCTCTGCTAGCCATACTTCCTTTTACAACAGCTCCCAATATACCTCATCTGTCTTTTTATTAGCTATGACTTAAAAGTATGATGATAAATGTTTTTAGCAAATATGAAAATGACATTTTAAGGCAGTCACTGAAATAAACGAGTGCTAAGGTACATTCCTCATTACTTAGTTTTGTCTACAATACTTAGTTTCTCCACAGTCTTTTGCAGTTACTGGTTGGTAGTTGCCTCTGCACTTGATCAAGTGATTTCTTTTTGCTCCCTCAGCTGTTGTCTATAAAATGACATGCTTAGACACATCTGAGAAATTCAAGTGTCTCGTTCTTCTCACTCATGTCTATCTCAATTCAATTCCCTTTCAGTTCTCTTTTCCTCTCAGACAATTCCTTGTTAGTATAAATCACCTGTCACTTCTGTTGATAGATTTAGCTGAATCCAAACTGAGAAAGCAGAGATAATTCTCATCTCTCACAACAGCATTCTTTATTTTACCATTCTGCATTCCACACCGGAATAATATGGTTTTCAAAGTTAATTTTAATATCATAGATTGTGAAATTATAGCTCTGTTTTTAAAAAAAGTGGTCTAAGGGAGATTTATGACTGCTCAATAGGGGTTTTGAAGTATTCTTTTTATCCATGATTGTCACTGCCTGCCAGAGAAATGTGTTTTCAGCTACCATAATTATAGGGAGAGATTCTACATGCTGAAAAAATGTGTGTATGAAGTGTCATAATGCTGTTCAACTTTACTAATTAAAATAAACACCATGAAACGACTACAACTTTAACACTGGGGGTTTATCCTGAGAAAACAATAGGATTTCCAAGGTGAGGTCCAGGCTGGTCAGCACAGTGAGGCCAGGGCAAATCCATTACACACTTTGCTTATGCCTGACAAAGCTGCTGTTACTGAGGGCACAATGTGAAGAGCTTTGTGGTCAGTCTCACCTTGATGGGCATCACTCAGCTGCGTTTGGCATGCAGTGCTAGCCTGGCCTCTAGTCTACTCCCCTGGGTCACTTTGATAGAGGGATAAGCTAAATGGAGTCACTAAATATCAATGGAAACTTCCCACATGATTTCAGAAGAACTTTGACTCATGCCAAGAGTGCCTTTGCCTTCACAGAAAGTGAAAATTTGAGAACAAACTACAGATATTTAATATTCAGGATATTAATAGCTCACTATTAATAGCTCGGGAATATCACCAAGTTCACTCTCAGAGCAAATGGGCTAAACCAGACAGCCATGGGAAGCATGGCAGCTACTCCTCATAGCAATAAAAAAAGAGCACTTTTCTAAATACTTCTACAAAAAGTTGAAGTTTAAAGAGGTTTCCCTTTTCTCTCTCTCTCACATACACAAAAACAGAAGAAAGAAAAGCCACATTATAAATAAATTATGGCTCATCATAACATGATTTGGACAGACACTAACTCATTAGGCCTTCAGGGATTCGGGTAGAATCCTTTCGGACGAATGTGATCAGACCTCTGGTTATCATACATTCCTAAAATCATGCCATGGTTGTTGGTTCAATTATACTTTTAAAAATATTCTTCAAATAGAAAATGATAAAAACTTCTTCAGTGATATCTTTACAACTGTGGTGATGTGTTATGAATTTAATTCCAGTGCATTTACATTGAAAATATCCATTTTCACCATCATTTAATACACTACACCTAGGAGGATGCATTTTTGACAGAGTATATGCTCTGGTAAAAGCTTCAAAAATTATAGTACATTGAAAGTGATATTCTTAATTGTGAAAAAGGTAATAATTTTGTAAATAGAGACTTAACTATACTTTCTAAAAATTATTGTCTAGTACTCTCTTCAAGATCTCAAAGCTGCTAAGGAACAGCAATGCCCTCCTGGTCAAGCTGGCAGTACCTTCACCATACAGAGATTATCTTCAATGCAGTAACATTATGAACTTCAAGCCCACTAAAAGCACTGCTGAAAGAACACAAGAAATTCAGAGCTTAAGAAAAGCTAGAACGGGAAGGATATCATTTACTGCTAGAATGGGAAGGATGTCATTTACTGTTATAGACATCTCAGAGACAACTGCTTTTCCCTTAAATATCACGCTATCATTTGTTTTATTCAGATACCAGTGTATTAAAATATGCATTTAGCTGTGCAGAACAGGAAAAACAGAGGAGGGAAGAACAGCAAGCCGTTTTTAAGGAGACAAGCATGAACTGACTGCAAAGCAGTGAGAACTGACAGCCCAGTGAAATTTCAATTATCTAATATTAATTTTGTATGTCTGTGACACTGGTAATGTATCAGGTACTGACTCAACGAATCTGTGCACACAGCTGAATTTCACTGCACTGTTTTTGAAGATGACGTTCTGGACTAGACAAGAAACATGGCCATGATCCTCTGTAGAAGCAGTTGGGAAATCTCAGGCCAGGCTTGATGGATATAAAGAAACACTAGAAAGAGCTAATCATCCACTCATAACTTTTCATGGCTTTTTTATATAGAATTGCTCTAGATGGAAGGGTAACATCATTTCACTTGGTGAAAGTTACCATTAAATTATTATAATGTTATCTGAGAATGATCAGAGTAAAAGGGAAGTTTATCATCTCAGTGTGGTTTTAATTTGCAAGAAACAAATCTCTTTTGGAGAAGAGAAGGCTTCAAGGAAACCTTTCAGTATCTGAAGGGGGCCTGCAGGAAGGCTGGGGAGGGACTATTGACAAAGTCTTGTAACAAGATTAGGGCTAATGTGTTTAAACTGAAAGAGGAGATATTTAAACTAGATGTTAGGAAAGGGTTCTTTACAGTGAGGGTGATGAGACATTGGAACAGGTTGCCCAGGTAAGTTGTGGATGCTCTCTCCATGAAGGTGTTCAAGGCCAGGCTGGACGAGGCCTTGAGCAACCTGTTCTAGTGGCAGGGGGTTGGAATCGGATGAGCTTTGAGGTCCCTTCCAACCTAAACCATTCTATGATCCTATGATTAGCAGTAATACACTGGCTGACAGAGAAACTTGACAGACAAGTCAAGTGATTTCTTACCAGGAAAGACACCAAAGTAAAACACTCTTTTAACTTGAAGAATGTGGCAGTTCTAATATCAAGAATGGGATGGGAACAGGAAGAATGAGAATGGGAACAGGAATATGCTGTTGAATGAAAATAACTATATATGCAAACATTACTGTCAACAAAGACATATTTATGCATATATTATTGGCTTAATTTCATGTCTGCAATATAGAAATGAGTTTGAAAGTTGACCTAGCTTTACTACCATGGTTTGAATTTTGCTTTGCTACTGCTACTACTCAAAAATCATTAATAGAACCTCCAGCTTATGAGTGACATAAAATAAAGAGTTATTAGGTTTTTCTTTTCTCCTTAAGAATGTGGTTTTTTAATTTTGAACTACTAAGGTTCAAGTTCTTTAGCATTTCTGAATTCAAAAGTTAACTGCTTATCAGAGAAAGAAAACAACCTGATATGCACTCACCAGCTCTTAGAAAGAAAAAAAAGGAGAAAATCTTAGAAACAAAATGTTACATTTAGGTAGTTCAAAGGATCTATGTAATTACTTAGTTTTTTCATTAGTGTAATTATTTACAAGTTCCTGAGATTTGGTGCCATGATCAGGTGGGTATCCTAGACACTGATCTTGGTAAAACTTGTGACAAAAAAAAAACATTATTAATGAGAAATAAGTTTACAATAAACCAAAAATTTTCTTCAGCAAAGATAGATACAAATGCAGCAGGCAAAGGTATTTGAGTCACAGAATTATTGAGGCTGGGATTGACCTGTTAGATCATCAAGTCCAGCCTATGACCTAACACCACCACATCGATTAGACCATGTCACTAAGCACCACATCCAATCTTTCCTTAAACGCCTCCAGGGACAGCAACTCCACCACCACCTCCCTGGATAGTCCACTCCAGTGTCCAATTACGCTTTTCATGAGGAAGTGCTTCCTAACATTCAACCTAAATCTCTGCTGGCACAGCTTCAGGTCATGCCTGGGAGAAGAGCCTGACCCCTACCTTACTACAGCTTCCCTTCCGGTAGTTGTAGAGTGTGATAAGGTCTCCCCTGAGCATCCTCTTCTCCAGATTAAACAACCCCAGCTCCCCCAGGCTCTCCTTGACATCCTCTCCACATCAAAGGGAGCAATATTAGGCCCTTTGGGATAGTAACACAATTGGTCCTTGAGAAATACTGAGAAACTTCACTAATCCATACCACCTTGCTTGAAACTACAAATTGCAGCATCTAAATTACGATCTTGCAGAGCTAGCATGGAGGGGCTCCTGCAGATGACAAATAAGGCACCTTGTGCCTCTCTCTACAGAGTGGATTATATTAGCTGGTCTGAAAAGCACTCTCCCCTCTCTCTTCAAATAACAGACTAATATCCACCGACTCAGACTGGACTTTTTGCAAGTTCTGGAAGTCCACAAGTGGTTCACCATCTAGTCTGTGGTTTTGCAAGTTTTTTTTAACTCTCCTTTCTCAGCAATTAAAAAAAAAATCACCAAAACCCAAACAAACCAATAAATAACTGATAGCTAAACAACCATACTAGCTGATGTCCAACACAGTGTCCATTTTAAATACCAAGAAAAATCTTGCAACTGAATAATAAAGCAAAATACATTTGATATATTACAAATACAGCATTTTTGACTGTACTTGTTCTTACATGGTAGCAGTTATATAAACTACACACTTCCAGCATTTGTTCTATTAAACACTCTTCAAACAAGTGATTTTCTATTCAGAATATCTGAAGTTTATAATGGAATTTTATTGCTAGGAGATTGAAAAAATGGAAGATTTCAGGGCATTGTTGAAAATCTTCTGAGAAGTCATAAAATGCAGATGCGTCACAACCCGTGTTAGGTAAAAAAATAGCCCTTCTGAATACAATCTGTAGTTAATGAAGGGTGGCACACAAGAATTATTCTAATGATGGTTTTCAATTCTCCCAGAGTTATATGCTTAGTTTTCTGTAATACTGCTATTTATAGTATCTGAATTTAGAAGTTTGTTCTGCTATGGCTGAATTAGCAGGACGCTGAATAATTTGGCCTGGTCCCAGGGAAAAAAGAAACATTCTAGAAGATGCACCAGCACCTCTGAGAAGTTACTTCTAGGCATACAAATCTAATAGGTTTGCTAGGTTAAGATGCTATAGCACTTCAGAAGACAGGTATCCATTTTATGTCAGTTTACAGATGAGAAAACCAGGCAGCAGCTCAATGATAAACTCCAGGCCAGGATAGTGGAGTCTTCTATTCCAGCTAAGTTTTGATTGTACCTGACTCAAAATGTATCTCTCAATCTTTATGCAGCATAAATATCACAAACATTTTTTTCAGTTATAACTGTATTAACTACTTTTTATTGTGATTGCTTCCTTTTCATTTTCTGCTTACATCTAGCAGTATTTCCCCTCTCTAAGACCATGTAACTTGTGGACATATTCTTGACCCTATTATCCCAATCACGTCTTTGCTCTTTGTTGTTGAAATCTTACAAAACTGTTCTTGCCCACAACCAGACATTTTCTATTGCCTCTACTAGCACCTGTGCTGTAAGTTATCTTCTCCCTGTGCCAATTCCACACACACCAAATTGGCAATTACTTTCTGTACTGCTATTTTGCATCTTCTGGATGTAGTTTCCTCTAGAATGTATTTAATTTGAAACACTTCAAAATTTTATAAACCGTTTCATTTTAGCAGAAATATAAAATCCGAAGAACTAGATTACTTGGTCACCTGTGGAGCCCCATGTCAACATAACATTGTCATCCACTTGTTTCCTACTCTGTGCAGAAGTGGGTTTTTGTTGCTGCTTAATACACAGCTTACAGGAAGTCACACACTTAATGAAATGTTAGATTGACTGAAAATAAATAAACTGCTCTGATACAAGCCTCTGATATACATTGCACTCTTCTTATTGCACAGTATTTGCTTTTTTGATGAAACCTCAACTGAATCACAGAAATATAAGTATTTTCATCTATGACTCTTACCTTCTCCTTGGAAATCTGGTGTGCACTTCGCTGCAGTGGTGAAAAGCAGGATAGAAATAAAACGCTGGCAGAAACTCTTCCTCACAGGAGCAATCAAGTTGTATTCATGCAGATATCATGGACTCTTACCAGATGAATGACTTTTTTATCCGCCAGAGACATATGAGCACAGAAAATAAATGTCTCTTGTACAGACAGCATGGACTCTGCAGGGACCTTTCTGCTTATGGTCCTACTCCAAGACCATGGGATATGGACCTCAAAACCACAGGCACAGACCACCTGCAACAGAGAAAAGTTAGATCCAGATTAATTCTTATATTTTCACAACTCTGTGAACACAAGAGCAAAATTTAAATGCACTTTAGAAGCACAGAGAAAGTCCTGCTGAGAAATTCTAGTAGAGAGAACAGAAACATCTCAAAGAGTCAGCAAAGAGATCACAATCATTACTCCCTCAGGGTAACACAGAATAATAGGAGCTCATTTGAAAACAGATAAAACCATATGGGTGAATGAAGCTGAGCCTCTACTATGGACTTAGACATGTAAAAGACTTGGCTGCCTTTTAGCGATAGCTGCTGTAGTTTTATGGTGTACATTCAGTCTGGCTGTGAAGAGATGCTACAGATGAAGTCGAGAGACACATTCAAAATAATATTGATCAAATTGCAAGACCAGTGAACAGTGAAACACGTATGTCTTCCTCTAAGTCTTTGTCAGTGATTGACTGTGGAACCATTAGTGTGAATGTGCTTTCCTAATGGGTTGGCAGAATTGACTTCTGAATGACAATGTTTCTCCTCCAGGCTTATACAGTCCCAAAAGTGCAATGAATGAAGTTTTGCTGGACTTTAAAGGACAAAGGTTGTTTGGAGGCATCTGATAGGTACTCTCTCTGCCTCACAGAAAACTCAATTTCTTCTTGCAAAAAAAATACACTTGATGGTAACTTACATTTTAACTGTGACAGTTAATCAGAAGGAAATTATAAACCTCTGACAGAAGGCAAACTAATGTATATTTCCAAGTGGGCTTCTGTATTTGCTTCTGATTTCTTACATACCAATTACACGCACATCTCACTTTTTTAACAGTTCTCTAGCAAGCAAACAGGCATGGTAGCTATAACTAGGACTTGTGCTAGTTTAACACAGCCATTTTCCTACAACAAAGAAGTGAGGGAAAAGTAACACACACACAAAAAAACCCAAAACTCCAGGTTGAGTTGACATAAGAGTTTACTGAATAAATGAGATAATAACAACACAATGCAAATAACCTTAGCCTATTTACAGAAAAAGCATGGCAGAAAGCAGCAGCAAGCAGAAGCAAGCAAGCTAAAAACCCAAGCCAGGGAGCTACTTCCCCATCCCTCCCTGTCCTGCTGCCATCTCAGTGGAAGAAAGCCAACACTCAAAACTCTGGAACCCAAAACCAGCAACTGGAATAGGAAACCTCTCATGTTACAATTTGAACCTTAAGCCCTACAATACTTTGGCTCCAGCCAGTACTTTCATTTTGAAGCTGGCATGAGGCAGGATGGTTTTGAATAACAGCAGTAAATATTCAACCTAACTCATGACAGGACCACAGGAATCTATCAATACTTGGGGGCCACTGTAGGAACTGACTCAGTGTGAGAGATGTTCACAAAGCATCAGGTACCACGAAAGCTAGGCTCATTGCTCTTAGGGGTGCTCACATTGATGGTTTTATGCACATGAGTAATCCAGCAAACTAAATTTTGCAGCCCACTTTCTCTCAAACCATATAGAGTTAAGCTATTAATGGAGAAAGAAAGCAAACTCAGTTTGATGTGTTACTGGCACAGCGGCCAAAAGTCCCTCTGAATATTTAACAATTAGGATTTAGAGAGCACTGTAGGAAGAAATCCTAAAGTCTGGATGAGGCACAAGTCAGTATTTCACTGACAGAGACAAGAAACTGCTCTGATTATTGGCTCATACTGACTTCATGTCAAGTTAACAACTATACCCCATAAATTATCTGTCACTTCTGATACTTTCGTAATTTGCAGTAATACTTCAAGTGTTTTCATGCATATTATAGTGAATAATTTATCAGATAAACTTCTAAGTACTCAGACAATCTAGAGTGCAGTGAATGCTTAGTCATTGCTGAGAAACACTACAGAAAATCTGAAACATTGGAGGGGAACAGTGCTGTCTAAATAGTACCCATTCAGTAGCTCTGCACTTCTGCAGAGTGCTGCATTCTCATGGTGAAGCTTCTGGGATCTTACAAATTATCTTTTACAATTCCATCCAGTAAGTGCACTTCAGTTTAATAAACCCAAACTATTCCTGAATGAACATAACAGATTATTATAATATCTGGCATTAAAATTTAGGATTAGATATATGCAAAGAAAATAAAAGATCTTGTTCTGCTATATTAATTTGGAAGCAAAAGAAGTTATACAGAACTTCTCCACTTACTGCCTCAGCCAATGAAACGATGTAGCGGTATTACTGTTGCCTACAACTTCACCATAAAGCTGATGCATTTGAGATTAGTTTAGCAGTTACCATCAGAATTTTACACATCATTTGCTTCCTGTAGCGATTTTGTTTATTTTTAATGCAGCATATGTGACAGATTACAGAGTTAAAACAAAGACAGATCTAAACCTACTTTTTCATTTTTTAGCCTGCAATTAAAATATTGCATAGCTATTCTTTCTTGTCAAAACCTACTGAAAGACATCAATACATATTCTTTAAAATGATAAATTATTCAGCATTGGTAGTGACACAAATACATGCTTGCTTTGTAATTAAAAAAAAAATCCACTTCATGGAAAGAACAGATATGAAGTATAGAAGTATATACACACACAAAGACATATGTGCTTCACTGTCAGAATGTCATCTGAGCCAATTTGAACAGTAAATCACCACTATAGCTAAGTAATTGAAAAGGAAAAAAAAACCAACCAACCAAAACCAACAAAACAACCCTGACACACAAGAAACTGCCATAAGAGCTTCCTACCATGAAAACTGGAGGTAGACCAACCCTGATGATACTGTGATACCATTAACGACAATGTAATATCAATGCCTACACTTCTAAGAAGCCCCATAACCAGAAAATTGTTTCTGGATTGATGGCAGAGATTTTTCTAGATTACTGGTAACAGACCAGCTTGATGAAAAACAGGTTTGTTCTAACTTCTTACTGCATGTACATGGCAGACTGAGCAGCCCATGCAGTCAAGCCCTCAGAACAGGGGCAGCCAACTACTGCAATTACAGCCGAAGGTCAAGGCATAAAGCAGAACTCTATTTTTCTAATTACAAAACTGAAATAAAATGGTCTTCCTTATGTATCTTCTTAACAACCACCTTCTTTGACTTTTCTAGACTCCTTTATCACAATGAATTTTTCTACTTAAAGTACAAGAAAAACAGTCACCAGAAGCAACTTCACTTTGTTTGTATTGGCAGGTATTTGTGCTTGCTTAAAGGATAACTTCTCAGCCTTCTGCAGGAAGGACAACTGTTATTTTTGTGCTCCTAAATCAAGCTGCCTTTCCTCTACCTTTCAGCCTCTCTCCAGCTCCCTATTCAGACTACTTTTTTCTCTCTCAAAGAGAGTAAACTGGTTAGATTCATTACAATACTTCTTCAGGTACAGAAAGGTTCCCAACAAACTTGGCATAATTTTGCTTTAACGTTCTGAGTGGTCCCAGCTGCTGATAAAATTCATGTGAAATGATTTTGCTGCATCTTGTGGAATTAGGTCCATTCAGTAACGCTCAGGCAGTATCAAATATTTTTTTTCTCTATACAGAAATGAAACTACCTCCAAGATAAAACACAGAAGAGCAACATTTGTTCCCCTTATTCTTGAAACACAGAAGCAGATCTCAAGTGGGAAGGGAAAAGGGTAATGCTCCCCAGGTTTGTCTCAAATAGTTTTCCTGCTTCCAAACCTCACATAGAATAATACTAAGGAGGAAAAAAAAAAACAAAGAAGAAGAAGAAGTAAGCTTTGTGTAACAGATACTATAAACAGAGGACAAACTCTTCAAAAGAAAATCCCATCATTGTACAAATAATGAAATGCAATCCTAGAATCACAAGGGGGGGGGGGGGAGACAGACGGACATGGGATGATTCTAAAAATAAAAAAAGTCTCAAAAACTCTCAAATTAGAGGTAGGCTCAGCTGGGTCATTTGATAATGATTTTTGAAAGTACAAGAAATCAGATCACATATGTTATGAAACTGATAGTCTACTAATTTAGGAGGAAATAAAAAGCAAATATTAAAGGGCTACAGAATATCATTCTCTGCCTTCAGTGGAGGCCCTGTCTAGCTGCAAGGCTTCATGAATGTCACTGCAGAGGTGCACTGGTAGGACCAGGGCAGGTAGCTGCATGGCATGCCACACAGTCATGGATTTTACACTGTCTCACTCTGTGAATATATGTATCTTAAAGGTCTCAAGGTGAAGTGGTTTCTGTGATGAGAAAAATCCAAGTATTGCACATTCTTCCAAGATAATGAATCGGTGGCAGAGGTATGTAAGAAACATTCTAATCTTTTCTTGCTGGATCCTTGATTCATGCACAGCTGTGAACTTTTTCTTCTACTTTTCTGTAGCCTTTCACAAGAACACAGCACAGAGAGAAACATGCATTGTTACTAGGATTACTAAGAAAAAAAAGAGTGTCTGGAGACTTTGGTTTAAGTGCGCTGTCTGAAAATGTACAAGTGACAGTTCTCAACTTGTTTTTTGTCAGTCCACTGTGGAAAAGTTATTTACTGGTGCCATATTACAGGCAATTGTAGGGTCAATCACCTGTTACATTTAACCTGCGTGTTCTATGACTTCAATCTCCTTTCTATTCTTCTGTTATCTCAAGCAGATGGTTACAAATCTTTTGACAGTTTTGCCTTTGTCTATGTGAAAATTGACTTTTTTTTGGTCCCTCTGGTTTTCACTGGCTGATGGATGCTTATTTGTTTATCAGCACTGACTTTTATGAGATTTTTAATGATAGAGACATCAACATTTTCTGTCTTTTAATACTTTGAAAAGACATCTCTACACCATCTCTCTACTGTGATAGCCATTACATACTTAGCAAGGTAACTGTAACAGTGGAGTAGACATGGTTCTGTATATTTGAACTACAGCTGTTCTTGGGACTCATTTGAAAAGAGGGTTATTTATTGCATTCTTTAATTCTCTTATCGCTCAAATTTCTTGGAGGCCACAAGAGCAATGCAAAACCTTACATATAACATGCGTAATCATACTGGTATTCTGGGCTGATATATCTTCTGCAATCCATACTCTTAACAAGCACATTGCAAAAAATAGATGCCAGCTTTATTAATTTCATACAGGACTTAAGACACTGGCAAAGAACCAGGTATGAAACTGCCCTTTGCTTGTTTAGTCAATTCTCTCATACACAGAAGAGACAGAGCCTTCCTCCCAAACACAAAAGGTGGCAGGTTTCCATTCTCTGTCTGCAAATCCAGTGTTGCCACAGAGCACTTAATACAGACTTATTTTGTTGCTCTGTTAAAAGATAAATTCCACTCACATACACACAATAGGAAAGAAAATTCATATTGAGAGAAGGCTCTAATTAACAGAATTCTCTTCAGCACAGATGAGTACCAAGAGATGAAAAGACTCAGATTACCAACTTCATGCTTCTAAAGCGCAGAAATGAAACCTTGATCAGCTGTGGAAAGGCATTCCAATATATTTAGGTAAACCATTAGCAAATGTACATTTCATGACCAACATCAAAACAGGAATCATGACATAAGTTTATGTGCTTTGATCAGAAATCCCATGGTTCTGCATGAGGTCAAAAGTCCCTCCTTCCTTCCTTCCCTTTCATTTTTCTTTCCTTTATTTTCTTTCAAATTTTAACTGTCCAGGCAGTTAAGGATGATATGTGCACTCCAGCATCCCTAGTATTGTATCAAAGATCTTTCATACACTTCTGCCACAAAGTCAGTGTTGAAAGCATTGCAGCATTTCCCACTCTGCTTCCCACTTCTCCAAAACCAATCACCAGTCTCCACAAAAAGATAACATTTATTTCAGAACCAGATACAGGTTTTCTCAGCAATTCACATGCTGAATTCAACTGGACCTCTCTACTTTCTTTCCTAAATTTCAGTCTCATCAACCCAACATTTGCAATGGTCCAGCAAGGTAACATCCTAATTCAAGAAGTCTGATCTGTAAATGTTTCTTCCACCTTTGGTGAGCCAAATATTGTGGAGTACATCATACTGCTAAGGTATGCATGTCAAACTGAACTACTAAAGCACATAGTCACATGTTTGTACTTTAAACAACATGTATCAGCTTTTCTTTTTTATTTTATTAAGTGAGGAGGGGCTGAAAGCTACCTTGACTGAAGTATTTGAATTCCATGATCACGACTGGCTTACCTCCTTCTTATTCAGAATTTTAATCTTAGATACTGTCTCATCATGTTTCACAGTTCTTGTATGTTACTAGAGCTGTGAGAAATTCATTTCATCTTTTTTGTTTAAAATTAAGCTAAAGGGTGCTGATCATAGCCAACATTCAGAATAACCTCCTTTCCAAACTATAGTTGGCCTTTTACATTGTCAGTGTAAAACAGCATGTCTTGTGCAGGCAGTTGAATTTGTTCTAGATTTAGTCAAGCATATACAACATGTACACTCTGGGAACATAGGAAAAGATCTTTTCTGTGTTCCTTAGTTCTTATAAAGGGTATCGGCACTAACCCACTCTGCTTTACAGCTCCACTCTCACTGCACCACACTGCCTGAAATGAGGGCATGGTCTTGCAGAATCCCCGTGGTGCTCTATTCCCTTGAACAGTCTCAGCATCACCTTTCCAAAGGCTCCAGCCCACCACTTTATCACTACACAAAATGCTGGTCAAGGATGATGCTACCACTTTTTTCAATTTCATTTTAGTTCAAATGCTAAAACTTTGTGTGGTGGTTTTACTTTTAAATTAAATATACCCCAATGTTTCCTTTAAACAGTGTTTTGGGAAAGGTGATTTATTCTGAAGATCTTCAAACATTAACATCAGGATCACAAAGAATTGGATGAAGCTACTTATTATGAAATGCAGCAAGAAATAGGTGTGATGTATTTAATTATTTTGATGTCTTGCCTACACAGGACACAAAGTTTATTTTCAGCATTCTTACAACTCTGATGAGCTTTTGTCTGCTTGCACTCTGCTGATCCATCCAGGCTTGCATTGTTAACTGTCTCACATACACACAGCAATGTGAGCAACAATGCAGAGACTGCGGAAATGGATTCTTCATATACAAAATTGAGCTATGAAAACAGTCTTGAGACAGAGGGGTCTTGGAAGATTTCTCTTAAAGTTTCTCCCCAGAATTCTCACCTGCAGCAGCTCTCTACACATTTGTCTGATCTTTTGGTACTTTGGGATTTTGTTTCTGCCTCTGCTCTCCTGCAACTGTGCACCCTCTGCAAATCCATTCCGAAACAGAGACATAGCAAAGCCTGCAGTGAACAACCTCACAGCTTAAATGGTTCTTTCAGCCCAGAATCTGACTTTGACAGAAATATTAAATCATAACAGTTCAAATGGGGCCCTCTCAGGTGTTAGAATGACTATGAAGTGTATGACTAGTGCTAATGCTTAACAAATGTCCTCCAATCACTCTGGAAAGCATATACGTTCACTGATGTGCTGTTCTGATGGATTTTTGAAATGAAAGTCACTGCATAGCTGCATTCTTGAGACAAGTTTTATACCTCATTAATGCAGTACATAGGCTGTACAATTATACATCCATACGTCACTGCCAAATTTATACAACTTTACGTACCGTTAGATTAAGATGGTTTTGTTTCATTGCTCTGCAAATGGACTTTTGAAAGTGTATTTCACTCTAATTTTTGTGTAGCACTGACACAAAGCACACAAGAGACATTAGGTTCCTTGTCTAAATGTAGTACCCACAATATGCCCTAAAATAAAGACACGACATCTACAAATATTTAATTTTTACATTCTTTCAATGCAGTGACCTTTGAAAAGTTTAGGCTGCAGCACAGAGTCCACTTCCCCCCACCAAAGGGCAGCATTTTACAACCAATTACACTGGATTATGCTATCATGCACCGGGTCTTGATCTGACCTACTTCAAATATGGGGGGGTTTGTTTACACTGCAAGCATCTGATCCAAAGCAGCCGGAGGATTGCAGTTCTGTCTAATTAGAACAACTTCCCCATTTATAATGAATAATGAACATGCTATTTGACACTGTTGCAAGTAGACTGGGCAAAGAACGCATGGATTTAGGTTCTGCCCCTTAAGGCAAAAAGTAGAAGAAAAAGGACAGACTTCAGCCGATATTACATATCTAGCTCTAGCACACAGACTTCTTTTAGGCCTTTGGTTGCCATTTCATTCCCTCCACAAGGACTAACTGTTGTATACATTCTTATATAAAGAGATGAGACTACTAATCACAGAAAAGCAGAAGACTCTCTTCGTGTCTGAAAGGCAGTAGTGTAAGACAACTACAGCGCTACAGCAATAACGCTCCTCCTACCGGTGTGCTGTAGGAACACAGGAGTTCACATCTTATGCGTCAGTGCTACAGAATACGCTGCAATGTTTCCCAACAAACCTAAAGGTACTCAATGGGATCCATTTTCCCAACAGTGGCAAAATAACAGGGGTTGCTGGTGTTCCTGGTGCTCTTACTGCCCTTAGTTTCATGCTAACTAACATTCAGGCAAATCTAGAGGTACAGTCCCAAATTCAGAGGTACCATCCTTTGCCCTTACAAGGCCAAGACACAGAGCTACAAATTTAAAAGGCAGCGTTACCTTCCTCTTATCCCTTTTCCCCAGCAATGCAATCTTGGGCATGGCTTTTGTGGGCCCCTAAGACAGACTCATTTGGAAAATATGTATAGTTCCAGCTGAATCAAACCCATTTTTGTGTAGGAAATTTCAGGAAATCATGCAGGATCATACAATCCCATAACAACAAATTAATCTACATGTAGGGTGCAAAGGAAAAGAGCCAGGGATAGGAAACATACTGGGTAATTAAGGAATGGGAGTGGAGGGAAGTATTAGCAGGTAATAGTCAGAAAACTTAAGGGAATTATCAAGAATATCCTGGACATATTCTTTCCAAAAGGTGACAATAGAATGTCTCTGCAATTGGTCTCACTTGTTTTAAGAACAAGGATGCATTTACTGCAGGTATCTTGTTCTTACGGCAAAGACAGAGGAAAAACATGTAGGGCTGTTAACACAAAAGCGCTTACACATGAAGCTGCATTATATGAGAAAAGCTGCATGAAAAGTATCAAAATGATTAAATGCATCTGGCTTAGCACACAGCAGTAAATAGAGGCATATATAGTAAGGTAGTTCAATTACTGATTGGATATGAGAGCATATTGCAGACCTAATATTTGATTATTAACTCATCATCAGTTGTTAAACTGTCAACAGCATACGTAGAGGGTACATAGGTGAACATCTATTACAGGCTAAGAATGCCATACATGAGCAGAGCTGTGTACCACAAACACAGAAAAAGAAATTCATGAGCTAGTGTTACAGCCACATCTTCTACATTAACCATAGTTGAAACAGGGATAAAAACTTATATCAAGCTGCTGCTGGTAGGAGGCAGAAAGACAAACTATACCAACTGGTGGCTCACTGGACATAAGCAGTGAATCCTGGGGAAAGTGATTCAAAAGCCCCCTGTTTAAACCACCCAGAAATCCATTTAAAAGCAAGCTTAAATATATCTGTTGCATATAAAATACTGTTATAAAAGATCATTCAGGTTGCAATTCAAGTTCAATTAAGCCTAATTTTGCTTCTGTGAACAGATGCATTACGATACTATGCATGCATAATAATATCAACACTTTCTTTTTTTTTTCTACCACAGGAATATCATCATCACATGGACAACTCTCAGACAGCAGCCCTAAAAATACTGCTCTGATCTCAGTTGCTGCTACTCCATGTACCCAATGCCCACATCAGCCTTTATGGAACTTTCTTGATTAAACTCGTGTGCATGCCAGTAATTCCATGTCACTCCTCACCTCACCACTCCTTATTTCAGCTTCTAGTGTCCTTTGCCTGTCTTTAGTATCGGTCTCTGCTGTGTTGGAGACTGTCTTATCTCAGTGCCACAGCAAACCCACTGCAGCAGCGAAACACCCACTTGTCCACACAAAGTCAGGATGCTTTACACAGTACCACAAAATTACTGCTGGCCTGGACCTATTCCTGAGCCAGGGCAGGTCCAAGAACATGGTATGTCACTTAGAAGCCTACTCAGCCTCTAATAAAGTACATGTGAAAAACAAATCAGTCAGCAGAACGAGTAGATTTAGCTGGATTCTTATGAAAAGAACAAAAAAGATTCACTTCCAGCAACAGAGCAACCCTCTGGAAAGTGTCTGGTCTGAAATATTAAAGTGTGAGAGCTTTTTAGCTAACAATTAAGAATGCAGCCTTCTTCCAAGAAAAAAGCTTGACAAAGTCTCAATTGCATCCAATAGCAGCAGCCAAGCATACTTCATCACGACAAAGCTCAAATTAGCAGAAACAAAACTTACAAAATTAACATACAAGGTACCCTTAACTCTGAGAAGCACAACCAGCTATGGCTACATCGTTATCTCAGACGCTTGCATTTCTGCTGCACTGAACAGCGACAGCAAAGCACAGTGTAGCCAAGTGCATCACGTTTTTCATGATCTTGGAGAAGCTAAAGAGGGCAATGATTTCTTCCTATCTGAGTGTAATGGTTTAAAGCAAAACCAACTGGTTAACCTGTTTCTTCCAACAACACAGAAATGAAGGAAAAATAATGCACATAGACACACACAAACACAACCTTGGCATTGAGACAAAGAAAGTGAGATAAGGCAAGAGTTTACAGAATAAACAAAAATACAATGCAAATTACCTTAGCTTATTGGCAGAAAAGCACAGCACAAAGCAGCACCAAGCAAAAGCAAGCAAACTAAAAGCCCAAGTCAGGGAGGTACATTCCTCCCTGTCCTGTTGCCATCTCAGCAGAAGAGAGCCAACACCCCAAACCCTGGAACCCAAAAGCAGAAGGAAGCCTCTCATGTTACAATTTGAACTTCAAGCTCCATAGTACTTTACTCCAGCCAGCACTTTCATTTTGAAGCTGGCATGATGCAGGATGGTTTTGAAGAGCAGCACAGATTAAAGCTCTATCTATGACACTGAGTCATGTATTTAAAATGGTAAGGAACATGACCATTTGCAGCATATTGAAAATACTTTCTTGCACTCCACAGCATTTGCAAAATTTGTCATGCACCAAGTAATACTGATGCTGCACCATCACTCTTCCTTTGCATCTGTGAGACTGATCAATTACCACAGAATCACAGAGTCACTATGGATGGAAAAAAAATCTTCAAGCATCAAGTCCAAACATATCTAACTCTACCAGGGCCACTACTACACCAAATCCTTGAGCACTGTATCTAGATGGCATTTAAATAGATCCAGGGATGGTGATTCAATCACTTCCCTGGGTTGCCTGTTCCAGTCTTTGACAACCCTTTTAATACAGAAGTTTTTGCTGATGTCTAATCTAAACCTTCCTAGTGTAACTTGATGCCATTTACTCCTGACCTATCACCTGTGACTTGTGAGAAGAGACCACACACACTTCTCTACTACCTCCTTTCAGGTAGTTATAAAGAGCAAGAATGTCTCTTCTGTCAGCCTCCTTTTTCCTAAACCAGCCCCAGCTCCCTCAGGCACCACTCATAGGATTTATTTTCAATACCTGACCTATCACTGGCTTTGTTGCCCTTCTCTGGACAAATTCCAACACCTCAATGTCTCCCTTACACTGCGGTGCCACGAACTGAATACAGTACTCAAGGTGCAGGTTCACCAGTGTTCAGTACAGTGAGACAATCACCTCTTTAGTCCTGCTGGTTGCACTATTCTTGATACAGGCCAGGATGCCACTGGCCTTCTTGGCCACTTGAGCACACTGCTGGCTCATGTTCAGATTGCTGTTGATCAACATGCCCAGGTCCCTTTCTGCCAAGCAGCTTTCCAGCCACTCAGCCCCAAAGCTGCATGAAGTTGTTCTGACCTAAGTGCAGGACCTGACCCTTGCCCTTGCTGAAGCCCATATGATGGGCTACAGCAATCCCAAGAGCAGTGACACTGTATTTCAAGTGGATTCCTTCATGATACCAGAAAACTGAAAAAGCAGATTTTGTGTTTGCATGCTATATGCAGTTCAAGTATGGAATTGTCCAAATCTGGTGTTTTGCCATTGTGAGTCAGTGCATTTTAAACATCTTTTAGGACACTATGTGTACTGGGGAGATTTAGAGGACTTGACAATGGAAAAGGTGACTTTGTACTTCTGCAGGAAGAAGTTGAAACTTTTTGTTCCTTCTTGTCAGGTCTCCAGAAGTGTTATGATTTTGTACTGCAAATGAACCTTAAAGGTTTGTTTAAATTAAAACTGGTTGATGATTTCGTGGTGGTTGGGGTTTTTTTGTGTGTCGTCTTTGTGTGTGGGGGTGTTTTTTTGGTTTTGTTTTTGATTCTTTTTTTGTCATTGCTTTTTAACAGAAGAGCTGCTTCTCCCTTTTTCTTATTTTGGCTCTAATCTTCCAGTGGTTCAAACATGCGAATATTAAAATGCAAAGTCAAATACAACTTATTTTCAGGAGCACTAATGTAAAAAAAAAAAAATTTCCCATTTTCTAGACTAATATTTACTATCTTTGACAGCCTTATTGCTGAGCAGATTGCTGCATATTTCAGCATTATCTTTTAACAACTCAACAGATCCACCTATTTCCCTGTTATTATTTTATCTGGACTTAGAAGCCTGATAGTTTGTTTTCAACACAATGAATCTCAGGATTTGTAGCACGGCATAGAATCCTGTGATTTACTGTTAATAGTTTGATGATGCTTTACAGAGCATATCTGGATTTCCAGTACTGTTGGTTTGATCTGCTCAGAAATACAGCTGGCAGCCTCTGCAACCTCAGTTTAATATATAAATTCTATCAACAACAGCCCAAGTCAGGCAGCCATGAGAAGGACTTGGAGATCAGATCACTCAAGAACCACTGATTACTTCAGGAGAAAGGAGTGTATTCTTTCCAGTAGAGAAGGAAATCTTGGATGAGTTAATTGTGGATATTCACTACAGTAAATACCAGCAATTTCTTCTGAGTAATTTAAATACACAGCATTGGAGAAGGATATGGATAGCCAAAACCATACACAGACACAGCACAACAGAGGAGGGAATATACCGTTCCATACAATAAGTTCCATTGTAAATGCAAGCAAAGAGCATAAAGCAAATTGCTTTAAATGCAGTTACTCTTGAAGAAGAACATCATACACAACATCACCACTCAAATCCAGAGAATTAAAGATCTTTTACATTGTTCCTTCATTCACATCACATTTCTGTGTCTTTAGACTATGACTAGGAATTCTACTAATTATTTCCAGCTAGGCTCCTAGAATTATTACACAAATTATTTTGCACCCAGTGAAGCACACCAGAAGCTTTATTTCAGTAACAATTGCATATTCATAGAAAGTAAGACTGGAAGGGACCTCCTGGGTCATCAGATGCAATTCCCTGCTATTCCAGGCAACAACATAGTACATCATCTTCATAAATCAGCACGTTCCATCTGTATTTGTTTTGGATGAGGTGGAGTTAATTCTCCCTAAAACATCTTTCTAGTGCTGTGTTTTACTCTGCTGTAACTGCATGTTGGTAGCACAGCAGTGTTTTTGCTGCAGCTGAACCAGGCACCAAGACTGTGCTTTTCCAAAATTCCCCTGCCCCAAGAATACAGTGAAGGGTAGGAAAGATTTTGGGAGGGGATACAGCCAGGCCAGAGGACCCAAACTGACCAAAGGGGTATTCCATGCCATGTGACATCAGCTCAGATATAAAAGCTAAGTGAAAGAAGGAAAGGTGGGGACAGTTGTTGATGGTGTCTGTCCTCCAGAGCAACTGCTACCTGTATTGGGGCCCTGCTTCCTGGGAGTAGCACAACATTTTCTGCTTGATGGGAAGTAGAGAATAACATTTTTGCTTCTGCACACAGCCTTTGATTCTTATTAAATTTCTTCTATCTTAACTCCTGTGCTATTGTTGTATTTTCCCTTTCCCCTGTCCATCTAAGGAGGGTGAAACTTCTTACCTTTCATTTGGCCCGTTTATAGGGAGCAACCACAACCTCTCCCATTCTACTGTTATAGCTTATGAAATACATTGTATATATCCACACAACTGCTTAGGTACTCAACTAGCCTCCTTGACTTACATGGGTGATATTTTTAAGCCCCGGGAAACTCCATGCCACCCTAGAGCACACAGCTTCAGGCTTTTTTAGGCTAAGACATCCTGATCTACTGATTATTTGTTAGTCATACCAGTTTTTGTCAATTGAAAATGTATGAAGAGAAATACAAACTGCCATGTCTAACGAACATCTATCTATCTGGTATGCAAATGAGCGCTGTGAAGTCAGCTGAAGCCTGCAGATGCCTAAAATGGTTAGAGGAAACAGCTTACCATTACAAGATGTTAAGTAGAAGTTTTATTTCTACAGCTCTCTCATCATGTTAGCAGACATGAGAGGCATTTTATTGGCCTGACATTGGTAATTAGGCAAATACCAAGTCGGGGCATGTATAGGGAAGTTTGTTACTAAGAAAATGCTGATTGGCTTAGAAGGGAATTTTTAAGTATTCCCTAAAACTAAATTAGAACATAAGAGATTCTGATGTAAAATTAACCATTATTTGAGCAGCAAGCTCTCAAAATTAGAAGAAAAAAAGAATTATTTGAAAAGATTTTTGGCTGAATAAGGCAAAACTAAAACACATTACTGAATATGAGATATAACAGATAGAATAAAACCCCTTAATCAACATGTTTGTGTCAATTGATAGCCAGGTATATTTAGATCATGACTGTGATTACTTAAAAAGCAGACACTTGGAAGACAAATGTTAAGTCTGAATTACCAGAACATATATGTGCATGGTAAGGGGTATTTTTTTGTCACAGAAATCAGTATTTTTACATATGTAGAAATGGGTACGGAGAACCAACAAGAGGAAAAAAAATCTCCCCCAGCTCCTGCTGTCAGCCTTCAAGCTGGAGAGATAAACATCTGGTAGCACTTTATGTGAGGCACACCAGAATCAGCTGTTGAACTGCTCCTCTGCTCTACAACTCAGCTGCAAATTGCCTGGTAAGAGGTACCACACTGGAAGCTGTCTCACTCAAAACAGCTCCTGTTGAGTTCAGGAAAAGTTAAAGTACCACCCCATTGCCTTAGCTCCAAATCAGTGTGTTGACAGTGAATGGGAGAATACTAACTTTGGAGATACCAGTTTAAATAATTTGCTCCACTACTGGACCGTTAGATAACTTTGGGCAAGTCATTTAAGTTCAACATTTACAGCTTAAGTAATGTGATGTTTTCAGTGTTACCTGTCCCCCCACACTTAAGAAAAATCATCCAGACTAGACTCAGCCAATCTGGAAACTGGAATGAATATTTACAGCTTAGCACAATATGCAAGCAGTTATTTACAATATATACAGAAATACACAAATTAAATAGTAATACAGAAACACAACACTCCTCCCAGAAACCAAAGTCCCCAGGAGGTGCTCTCAACCACCCTTTCTACCTTACCCCAGACTTTGCCTTATGTTCAAGGTGAGTTTGGAGGTTGGCCAGAGGGGTTAGGAAGCAGACAGATTAGTTAGACAGCAAGTGAGAGAGAAGTGCATGCAGCCCAGAGCACAAAAGCAAGCTGTTATATATGTTTGTGTTCTCATACATCTCAGCAAGCTTATGAATGAAGTAGACATCACCATTGTTTCCTTTTCATGGACTATAATCTAATTCTTCTCACCAAAATATTCTAGCTAGCTTCAAACTAGCACAAGTAGCCAGCAGCAGGAGCCTAAATCAGGTAAATCTTCATACAGACATCCTCCACATCAAAGTCCTACACATACTGCTTCACCTTTCAGTGTATTTCAGTGCACAGTGATGTGATTTACCACAGATGCAACTAGACAAATGCAAAACCGGAGCAGGCACTCATTGAATTGCAGCAATGTGTGCCTTCCCTCAGGATGAAATAATGGGAAATGTCTGGGAGAGCTTTTAGCACACTTGTTCTTTATATCTAGGTGCGATCCTAAACAGAGAGAAGGTCTAAGTACAATACTGTGACAATATGGTCCTAGAAGATTTGAACTTTAAAATGAGAGCACTTTCAAAGTTTTCTAACAAGTTTATCTACAAGGGTGGAGAGAGATGGGAGGTGAAGCCATTATAACTGAAAAAAATTCCCAGAAAAATTAAAAAAAAAAGAAAAATTCACCTCTCTTGCTCTCTGTCTCCCAGTCTCCATTAACAAAAATAGATACTAGTATTGCCTAATTCACAGGGAAGATTGAAGTGATCCAGAATTACTACAGATGTGAACTGCTATATAAACATAACAAATGGCTGTATACACCCATGAATTTATCATCACACACAGCTAGATAAAATATTCCTTTTAACGTACTTTTAGCTAAATTAGTGCTAACTATAGCTCTCAGGCAAGATCAAAAGTGCTTTGGTTGGATTCCTTCAAAAGATAGTTATGGAGGGAAAAAATGTTCTTATTCATGCAAATCAAAGGAATTTCAAATGTTGATTTCATTGAAACTGTACCTCTTGACAAGTAAAATGTTAATATTTCCATAAAATCTTTTTAAAGAGTAGATAGTATTAGAGGTTTTTTCATATTTAAGTGTTTGTGACTCAGCTATGCTTGAGAGCTGGCATACATAAGAAACAGTGTTCTATAGGTCCAATAACTATAGTAATTGTCCTTTTGACAGAGTGTAAGTGTCATCAGCAGACATCTTGAGCACTTTAACATCTTTTCAGTTTTTTCTGAGGCATGTTCAGCAGCACAAGAGGATGACATTGCCTATGAAATGCTAACAGTGCTGCTGCCATTCTGTGATCTATCTTGTACAGACCTGCACCACCACATAGGATCTGGGCTGCCAGATTACTATTTGTCCTTTTATATTTGCTGAAAAGTTTCCCTAGGCAATATGATCTCCGCGGTTACTTTACAACTTGAGGTTACAAGCTCAGTAATGCTGCTGTAATTATGTTTAGACCGGTGCTTTGAAACTATTCATTTCATTAAATCTCTATTTGAAGCCCGAAGGAAGGAGCTGAACATCTTACTACACACTGAATGTCTGAGGGAACAGATTTGAAAGTCCCAAATGGATTTCTTCAAATAACAAAAAAAAAGAGCAATAACAACAACAACAAAACCTTTAAAAGGTGCCTTTACCAAACAAAACGTGTCAGCCCTTAAGTAAATGATGCAATTAATTTTTAAGAAGTCCACATTATGCATAAATGTCTGAAACCTCTAAGTACTGACTCCATTCCATCCTCAAAAGCTTTGGAAGTGAGACACAACATTTATTAAGTTCATAATGTGAAGTTAATAAATCTAGATTCTAGCAAGAAAGATTTGATATTTCACAAATGATGCCCTTTTCACTCTTGATGAGATCAATTTATCTAGAATAGACAAAGTAATTTAGAGGGCACAGTAAAGTTATCACAAGAAGTTATTAAGAAGAATTTAAATGAGAGGTTTGCTTGTAGCTCTAGCTCACAGTGGAAAGTGCAGCTTTAGAAACTATACAAGTGTCATTCAGGTCTATCATTCCCGCTGCTGAAATATTGCTGTAATAAACTCCATTTAATGAACATTAATCCATACATTGTCATAATCATCACTTAGCTAAAAGGTGACCAAGTCTTGGGACTATGGAAAGGTGCATAAAGCAACAAAACCAATGATTACATATCACAGTATCACAGTATCACCAAGGTTGGAAGAGACCTCACAGATCATCAAGTCCAACCCTTTACCACAGTGCCCAAGGCTAGACCATAGCACCAAGTGCCACATCCAACCTTGCCTTGAACTGCCCCAGGGACGACGACTCCACCACCTCCCCAGGCAGCCCATTCCAGTGCCTAATGACTCTCTCAGTGAAGAACTTTCTCCTCACCTCGAGCCGAAATTTCCCCTGGCGCAGCCTGAGGCTGTGTCCTCTTGTTCTGGAGCTGGCCACCTGAGAGAAGAGAGCAACCTCCTCCTGGCCACAACCACCCTTCAGGTAGTTGTAGACAGCAATAAGGTCACCCCTGAGCCTCCTCTTCTCCAGGCTAAACAACCCCAGCTCCCTAAGCCTCTCCTCGTAGGGCTTGTGCTCGAGGCCTCTCACCAGCCTCGTCGCCCTTCTCTGGACACACTCAAGCATCTCAGTGTCCTTCCTAAACTGGGGGGCCCAGAACTGAATATGCTTTGGAGTTGCAAAGTTCAATCTTTGAAAAGTTTTGTTAAAAGCAATGACTTGCACTGAGAAATTGCTAGTTTTAATCTGTATGGATTATTCTCAACCTGGACATTTTCTCACTCAACTGAGGCAGTCCTTTTGCAAGAACCGGCAAAGGGGCTACCAAAACATTGCTATCTTTTCCCTGCTGCTGCTGCTGCATAGCCTCATCCATCACTGTACACGTAACTCCAGCACTTCCAAATTTGTCAAGTCAGGTTTCAAAACTTTAACATTGGTATAGATTGTGTAGATATGTCCTAGGCTAAAGTAAATGGAAAAAAAACCCAATAAACTAACCTGACCCTGTTCTTCCAGCTCCCTTAAAAATTTCCTAGTTCATTCTTACATTAATGCTCCTCTTGAAGTTTAACAAGCAGTGTTGAATATGGAGCAAACGACTGAAAGTAAGCAAAGGGATTTATATCTACCAAGTACCAGTAAACCTTCTGGAACATACTAACACAAACAGCAGAGAAATCTGTGGCTCAGGAATTGTGGGTTTTGTCCTATTTCTAGTTGGGCTAACATGCTTATGTTTAGAGGCTTCCTCCCACCTCATCCTACACAGAGCTTTCCAGTACTGTTGTATTTTCTGCCTCTGCTCTATGTTCTGTCACAGCCAATTAACACAGTTTTCTCTGGGCCCCATGCGATTCCTATTTTGATCTTTGTCTGTGTCCTGCCTCCCCACCCATCCAGGTCTGTTCTTCCTTCC
This sequence comes from Pogoniulus pusillus, assembly GCF_015220805.1. Lineage (NCBI taxonomy): Eukaryota > Metazoa > Chordata > Aves > Piciformes > Lybiidae > Pogoniulus > Pogoniulus pusillus. The sequence goes on from NC_087283.1 coordinate 13,757,395, forward strand.
ACCAGAGGCAGCTACAGCCTCACCAGACTGCAATTGTCACATCACCATTTTTTGGGCGTCTTTCTCTCATTGGTCTCATATCATCCTAGCCTTTGCCTACCCTTATGTCAGCAAGGACAGGAAAAGCATCTCTGGTTTTGCTTTAAGGTCCAGTCTTATCCACACCCTGTGGCAAATGTGCTGGAAGAGCTCAGCTCAGTCCCTGAAGCCCTGGGATAGTGCTTGCTAGACAGCTGCAGAATCCTCAGAACATTTGTCAGTCAATACTAATAAGCCTTATGTATCCTTTAGTTCAGCTGAAGCTGGGGAAGCTTTCACACAGCAGCAAGTACATTTCCTGCATTTTCATCAAAATTTAATCTCGTCTCATAGGAGAACACTACAGTTTATTAATGAAACATCTGCAAGTATTTTTAACCAGGACAAATATGAGTACCATTCATTCTCTGCAATAGATCAATCTCTCCTTGAAAACTTAATACACATTTTCCTTTTGTTTGTCAAACACAGGAAAGAGGCACAGTTGGAGTGAAGCTAATTCCTTCAAAAGCTCAGGGTTTCAATTAATATAAATTTTGGAAGAAGCATTCTCCAAAATCCATTGGAACTCTGGTATTCACTATTAAACAGTTCAGATACAATTTGTCCCAAAATTAAAAAACCAAGCTTATTAGCAGAATAAGAAGGTACTTTCTACATCATAAGTATGTACTAGCACAGGGCTTTATCACTACAGTAATGAATAAAGAAAATTATATATATTTAGCTACACTATCATTAAAATTTAAGATTATTGCAAATATTCTTTGCTGCTTCTTCACTCTATTGAGCTTAGTCAAACTGATGTATTGCTATATCCTTCATTCATTTCTGTTGATGGATGGTATGATGTGTATAGACAATGCTGATGTCTGACTAAAAAGAGAAATTACAGAAAAGAGAAGATAAGTGGTTGCAGATGATGAAGTGCTGATTAATAGATTACCCACCTCCCCACCAAGTCCAAGACCATATTTTAAACTGCCAACAGCATTGCAACAGAATGAGCAAGTATTTCTACAAAATGTTGAGGGGCTGACCTTTCCCAAAATTAATCCTTAACAGCTTTTTTCAAGATTTATTTCTTTCTCTTAGCTTCGGACAAAATCAGTAATGGTGTGACCTGAGCTTTGGGATTCTACCTGTGTGTATGAGTGCATAAAGTACTGTCTGGCCTAGAGGTTTGATACTCTCGCCTTAGTTTTCACATTAGCACTTCAGGCAGTAACAAATGTTACTTAAGTCAGCATTAAGTGCATGGTCAGGAAGGAGGTGATGTAATTGAGCTACTTACATTGAGTTACTGAATCAACATTAGCTCATAGCAGCAGTGGCAACTGAAAGCTGTTACTGACTCGTGGCTTTAAAGAAGTAAGACAGTACATCTGTGGATCCAATCAGGCTTAAGAAATGATGGAGAATGTTTTTAAAAATTCATGTTTTCAAAGGCCAGTTGTATTGAGCCAAATCACTGATCTCTAACCAACACTCTTTCAGTTATCCTTATAAAGGGCATATGGGGTCAAAAACACAGCAGGCAAACTGGTCCCAAAGGCACAGAAAGAAGAACTGCTATAACTAACACGTACACTTATAAAGACCTTGTGTGGGGACAGTGAGTCTAGTATAGCAGCTTTCTGTTATTTAACTGGTGTGAGTCGGTGCTGATCTTTAACTCTAACAGTATTTTTAAAGCAGCAAAAGTCCCAGCACTTCCTTGCTGCTCTTGAAATGCAGGGGAGACTGCACAGTTCTCTGTGCCCAAATCTAGGGCATCCCAAAGGGATCTTCCCTGACTCATGCACCCTAGGTACATGTCTGAAAAAACAGACACATGTCTGGGAGAGCACCAGAGCTGCCTCCTACAAGATAGTGTTACATCTGCTTCAAACTTATTTCAAATATGCATATAGTGGTTGGGTGGGTATACTCTGATTCTCACTCAGAACTACAAGGAGGCCAAGCAGGACTGGTATTTGTAATCACAAGGGAGCTTAATCGGCCACATAGGCTAAACACCTGAGAAGAAAAAGCCTGTGAACAGGAGCAAGCATAAACTAACATTCAAAACTTGCTAGCACTCCAACATTTTCAAATGAAAAGTAATTTTTCCCACAGACAGTAAACCACAAGTACATTTATTTGTTCTAATTTACCAGACATTAATTTTGACACCATTAAAGCAACAATGTCAAGCTTCCACCTCATCTTTAAGCTTTATGCAAAGAGACTTTGGCATAAAAGCAACTTGCTATTAAATAAAAACACAAATAAGCTTCTAAGAAAACCTATTTTCTTCTGAAAAATGTGCAACTTTTACAAGTCCCCACAGTAGTGTCTCACATAAAGACAACAGGCCTTTTATGAGAGCACTGAGGATCAGAGAGGGTACACAAGCCCAGCTACACAAAAATGCACACACTCCTAAGCGGGAGGATTGTGTGTTCTTCGATGCTGGAAGTGTCCTCACCCTACAGCAAAATGTTAAGGAAGGATCATCTGTTCCCCATTCTCTTTCAAGATTTCTACCATTACATTTCAGAAGAAATCTAGGTCAGTAGAAAACATTTTCCAGAGAAAGACAGACACACAAAAAAACTCCATTAGCAATAAGAACACTTTCCTGCTGTTGAAATTCAGTGTAGTTGACCAGACTTGTACAAAATCTGGCCTACTTCAGTCTCATATAGGATTGTGCACAAGTGAAAGTCTGACCAAGAACTCCTGACGTTCAGAAATGCAAAGTCTCCTATAAATTAAATAATTCTGGGCATGAAAATTCCCCAAATCCCTACAGTTAGCCTCTGAAAACTTCTGCTGGTCATATGTTAAAATGTCATTTATTAAAAATAAAAAGGTACATATATTAAAAAATATTGCTCCCTTTCCTTTTTTTTTTTCTTTTTCCAAAGAGTGGTCAATGATATAAACAAAACTATATGAAAACATGTTTATTGAAGTAGATGGGAAATAAATACAGTCAAGAATGTTTCAGATTTCCTCAAGATATACTGAGACCTTTTAAAGCTCTGTCTTTCTCAGAATGCCAAGATATTTCAACATTGTCAGATAAAAGTCGTAATAGATAATTTTAAAATTGAATTTGGTTGTGACATGAGTATCTGGAAATCTTAAGTCAACACTGAGTTGGGAATTGAGTGCACCCTCAGTAAGTTTGCACATGACACCAGACTGGGTAGGAGTGTTTATCTGCTTGAAGGCAGGAAGGCTCTGCAGAGAGCTCAGGACAGGCTGGATTGATGGGCTAAGGCCAGGTGGATGGTGGATGAGGTTTAACAAGGCTAAGTGTCAGGTACTGCACTTGGGTCACAACACTACCACGCAATGCTACAAGTTTGAGACAGACTGGCTGGAAAGTTGCTTGGCATAAAAGGACCTGCAGGTGCTGTTTGACAGACATCTGAATATGAGCCAGCAGTGTGCTCAAGTGGGCAACAAGACCAATGGCATCCTGGCCTATATGAGGGACACTGTGGTCAGCAGGACTAGGGAAGTGATCCTCCCCCTGTACTCAGCACCGGTGAGGCTGCACCTTGAATGCTGTGTTCAGTTTTGGTATCACCAGTACAAGGATATCGAGTTGCTGGTGTGTATTAAAGGTAAGGCAACAAAGCTGGCAAAGGGTCTAGAGTGTAAATCTAGTGAGGCATGGCTGAGGGAACAGGGATTAGACTGGAGAACTTGAGGCTGAGAGGAGACCTCACTGTTCTCAATAACTACCTGAAAGGAGTTAGAGTAAGGTGGGTGTTTATCTTTTCTCTCTAGTATCAAGTGATAGGACAAGAGGAAATGGCCTCGACTTGCATCAGGACAGGTTTAGATTGGGTATTAGGAAAAGGGTTATATTTTTTTACTGAGAGGGAGGTTAAGGCATTAGAAAAAGCTTCCCAGGGAGATGGTGGAAACACCACCCCAGGATGTGTTCAAAAACCATGTACACTTTGGGACATGGTTTAAGGGCCATGATAGTGTTAGGTCAAGAGTTGGACACAATGATCTTAGAAGTTGGTTTGTTTTTTTTTTTTTTTTTTTTAACTGAAACAAGTCTATGATTCAGCCTACAGAAAATATTTATGATAGTTTATGATTAAAAAAAAACTATATATATATATATATATATATATAGTGCTGCCAAAAATGTTATTACCAGTACTGCATATACTATAAGGTAAAAAGCAGTTTCTACTAAAGCCAATGCAATTAGTTGAGGTCCTGGGTAAAAGATAAATTGCATCAATATAAAACTCCATGTGCCAGAGTCTACTGGTCAGTACCTCTGTGGTTTTATGACTCATCTGCTGCATATTGACAGAGCAAGTACTAAGCACTACCAAAATGATTCATTAATGTTAGAGAGGAATATTTTATATCCACGTTGCATTTTAAAACTAGACTTGAAATCAGCTATATACTACAAATGCAATGAAAACACAAACAGGTAATGCAGAGCTATCAGCACCTAATCTAAAGGCTGCTCCTAGCACCCAAAATGCTTTCTGGGGCACAAGCATACTGCATGATTAATCAGAAACTATGGCAATGCACCTCCCTGTATGGAAGTCTACTTCTATAGGACTCCATTTCTGTTACAAAATTCCTAAAGATAACTTTGGGAGGCAAATGGGACACTTCAATGCAACATCAGCAGCCAAACATGTAAAACACTAATGCATAATCTTGATTCTTGTAGGCACAGGCATCACATTACACTGTAACGAAAGAAAACTCCTTTATCAGTTGTATTGCATATGAAAATATTTTCTCAGCTTCACCCAACCCATTTCTCTCTCCCCAGTCTGTTTTCACACTGCTGGCAAGGCACAGCAGTCCAGAACTGGGGGTCTATTTGTGTAAAGAGGTCACAGTAAATTGAACTAGAAATATTTTGGTTTGGGTGCTCAGAAAATGTAATGAAGCCCATTATCTGATTTTCAAAGGCCTCAGTCTTTAGTTGGCAAGCTTTTCATAGCAATGACATAAGTCTTTATTAGACTCGGAGTACTATGGAGCAATTTTTCAAATGCTATAAATGTAAGGGTATTCTATTCTAAGCAGATAAATGTGGTTATACCGAACAGCAGTCCTCAAGAAAGTGCATCTCTTTTGATACAAACAGGTTGAAGCCAGAAATTTCAAAAATTGTTCACTTAAAAAAAATAGTGATGAGATTATCTATTTCCTCAGACATCTAGAAATAACTGTTCCCTGAGTATAGCTGGAAGTCAAAAGAATAAGATATTGCATCCTAATTGTCACCACTGGACTATCCTTTCCACATTTCAACCCTCTGAAGTCACCCCAATTTCATGAAAATCAGCTGGTAGGGGGGACATTGCAGGAATTTGTTTCCTTTTTTGCTTCATTTGTTGTCAAACAAAGATTTTTTTCCTTTTCCAGTTTAGCACATGGTGTTGTTTGATAAAAGAGATTAACACAACGTCTAATATATTATTCATTCATAGGAATAAAACTGATAATTAGCAAGGCTAAGATTAATGTCAGTCTAGTATCTCCTAGAGTCTTTTACTAGAGCCTTAATCATGTTGATGAGATTGAAAATAGTTTACTGAGAATTCTGAGATAATAGGGGAGTGATTAAGCAGATGTCACAGATACTAAACCTGACCTTTTCTGAATAACAAAGTGCTCAGGTCAAACGCGGTGGATTTACTTGTGCAATTTCAGTGAAAGCTCTCCAGTACCAATCTGCTGGAGAGTCAGGGTCATCCTTTTCTCTTTCTATCACTGTCTGCATGAATCTTACATAAACAAGGGACACACACATCAGCTCTTTCTGTAGAACGGCAGGTACCACCGAGAGGAGTGGCTGATACAATTCTCAGATTGTGTGTTTTAACAGGAGGAAAATGACTGCCCACAGCTGCTCCTTTGCTTTGCATGCTAAATCTTGAAAGGGCAGGAATAGAGCTTTCTCCTTTGCCACCAGCCACGGAACATAAAAGGAAGATAGTCATGATTTATACTGGAGTCTAATTGTCTCCTACGTGATGTTGAGAGGGTAGGCAGTTACAGCACAGAAACGGCTGAAAACCTGCAGGAGCCTTCTGTCCTTAACTGCTTTGGTTTTCCTCAGCTATTCTGCAAAGAAGCCTGGAAGCTGGTACCTGCAAATCAGCTGTCTGAGTCCTCTGAAAGTGTTTCTGAAATGAGGTCTATCAATCTTTTCACAAACATTTCTTACAATAAATCTTTCAGCAGTGAAAGCAATATAAATGCTATCTCTAACAGCAAACATTCGCAGAGGTCTGAAGCAATCTTACAGCATTTATTTCTGGAGATGCATTTTAAATGTAAGCAACAAATGAAAAAATAATTAATGCCAGACTAAAATTTATGTAAATAAAAAATGGTCACAGTGCATTTCTCTACTAAAACAGTAAATATTGTTGAAAAGTGCTGTAATTGCACCAAGTACGTTGTCATATCAGCTCTCTCAAGACAGGCTGGGACAGTTTGTGTCTCTAGTGCCATTGCAGCCTGCAGAACACTGGCTCCTGCCCTGCACTTTGGCTGGAATATGGACAAAGGCGAGTGATGGGGATATGTGGTCAGGATGACACAAGACTGAATATAATCTACACTTTAAAAGTATCTTGTTGAAAAGCCTGTTCTATATATGGAAACAGTGGTTCTTTCTACTTTGCTAACGTATTATTCTGGTCCACTGTCCTACTGCCATGAAGAAAGCGATCTTACTGTGTAGTCCTGTTATTGACTTATAAATCAAACAAAAATGTATGGTATGGTATGACAAACTGTCCACATGCCCACAAATCTTATTTCTAACTCTAAAGCAATGATTTACATTTTATTCTTGCTTCAAGTTTGCCATTATTGTCCAACTTCAGTATTGAATGCAGTTCCTGTTTCTTACATCTATAAAAGATATCTAGGTAACACATACCACTAAGCAGATAAAATTACTAAAGTACTGAATGATGTGATTAAACAGGTTAATTGGTGGTATTTCCTAATTTTGGAAAGAGATCACTGAAAGGAAAAACCTCCAACCAACCAAAACAAAAAACAACACCAAAACCACAAACAGCATGGAGAAGTGATATCTCCAATGCTGCAGTTTAAAAACATATATACACATACATAATGAAAATAGAAACATCATCCGCACTATAGAACTTGCTGCTACAATTAACAGAATTTCTCAGTATGATTATTCTTGGTTTTACATCATTTTGTTTTTAATTGTAACCAATGAGCAAAGCTCTGTAAAAACACCTAGAGCCCTGAAAAGCAATTTTATAGGAACATTACAGATTTATGACATTGCAATAGTACAACTTAAACAATTTTAAAAGGAAATATAGCCATTTTAAAAAGGAAATAAAATAAGAATTTGATTTCTTTCTCAGTAATCATACGCTGCTGAAACCTTCCAAGTGTTCTTCACTGAAGAATACACCCAGATAGATTTGAGCAATATACTTGATTCAAAGAGCACGTTACAGAATATATTCACAAAGAAGTCAAAACTGACTGCTTTGCAACTTTATTCTTAATAACAAGCATTTTCAAAATGGATCTAAGTTTGTAATTAGCTTTAGGAAATAAGTATAGTTCTAGTGGTGAACAACCTAGAAGAGAACACTACAACTGAGTTTCTTATCTGCTTGAGGAATTCCATGTTGGTCCCATTTGCAACAAATATAAATCAAGGTACTGGAAAGTATTTTGAATGGTAGCTAAAACCAAACTGCAACTGAAAAAGAACAGTAATAATCCAATAGTGACTCCTTTGTCCAGAAATCCCAATAACCAGAAAAACTCTTTGAAATGATCGATCCCATTAAAAGCTTTAATGAGATTACCAAGTTTAATTACTCTTCTGTGCTGCATTAATTTATAAAGGGTGGGTCCTCAATCTAAACATGTAATAGTTCCAGAAATAGAGAATCCCATTGAAAAAGAAGGAGAATTATTTTTTTCTTTTTTTAAACTGAAATAATCTAGCATGACTCTAGACCCTTTGGGCAAGATTTCTAGAAGCACAATAGTACCTGAAAAGGCTGATATTTCTATGTGTCTGTTTTAACTGTCATATGCCGAAGTGTTCATCCTCTCTGTGTTAACCACATAAAAAAAAAGGACAAGGTTATCTTTGTAAATATTATTTTAAAAAAGAGATTCATAGAACAGTTTGGGTTGGAAGGGATCTCCAAAGGTTGTCTGGTCCAACCCCCCTGCAGTAAGCAGGGACATCCTCCACTAAATCAGGTTACCCAGAGCCCTGTTGAGCCGAATCTTGTTTACCTCCAGGAATGCAGCCTCAATTACCTCCAGTTAAAGAACTTGATCCTAACATCCAGTCTAAATCTACTCTTATCTAATTTCAAACCATTGCCTCTCTTCCTACCTCCAGAGGTCTTTGTAAACACTCTCTAGCCTTCTTGTAGGCCACCTTCACGTACTGGAAGGCCACTCTTGGATCTCCCTGGAGGCTTCTCTTCTCCACACAGAACCACACTCCCATAGATTGTTCTCTCAGGAGAGGTGCTCCAGCCCCACTAAATCATCTTTATGGCCCTCCTCTGACCCACTCCATCAGGTCCATGTCTTTCCTATGTTGAGGGTTAGAGAACCGGACCCAGTAATCCAGGCAAGGTCTTACTAAAGTGGCAGAAGTGCCTCCCTCAATCTGCTGGTAACACTCCTATTGATGTAGCCCAGAATGCAATTTGCCTTCTGGGCTGCAAGTGCACATTGTTGGCTCATGCCCAGCTTCTCATGCACCAAAACTTCCAGGTCCTTTTCCCCATGACTGCTTTCTAGTATCTCATCCCCCAGCCTGTATTGACAGCGAGGATTGTTCTGGCCCAGGTGCAGGACCATGCATGTGGTCTTGTTGAGTTTAAGTTCCTTGAGTAACTGCAGCCATAGCCTAAAGGCATTGTAAAAAACACCTCCAGCAAACAGATGGCTTTGTTCATAGAACTATGTATGAGAATCACAGATTGGAGTTTTCAAATTGACATAGTGATTTTTTTCCCCCACAAGGTACACTGGCAAGGCACTTACACAGTGGTATTTTAAGAAACAACTATAAACTATTAAGAGTTTCAAAACCACCACATTAAAGCTATGCTTCTGCACAAAAACATTCCCTCAGATCACTGCTAGAAATTTGTTATTTAGAAGTTTAGCATGGGCTAGTTTGAGCACATCAGTTAATTGTAGAGTGAACTTAATTAAATAGTTTTGGGTTTAGCATAAGGATCTCTGCATTTGTGTAGGTCCAAGCTCTTTTCTCATGAGCACTCTTCCTTTAATCTGTGTCCCAAAATGGGCAGTATTTGCCACATTTCAACCAAGAACACAATAATCCAGAATCAGTCTTATAAAACAGCAAATCCTGCTGCAAGTCCTTAAGGTACATCTGCTCAGCAGAAATCCTCTTACAGCAAGACAGGCATTATTGAAGGAGATAGTGCTTAGCAGAAACAAGATCAAGGCCTAGTGAACTTACACAAGTACAAAAGCACAGATGAAAGTTGTGGTAAGAAGGTAACATATATCAAGTTATCTGACTTTCAACTTTAAAACAGCTGCTATATGGTAGTTAGCCAGAACTATTACTTTAAAACTGGACAAGGAAAATGTTTCCCAAAAGCAGGAAATGCTTAAGCAAGGTTAAACAGAAATGTAGTACTCTCTCTGCAACTAAGAACAGTCTAAAGTTACATTAGTTATGGCAACAAAAAGACAATTTCTGAAAGAAACCCTCATGTAGGTTATTGCCACCCACACACTGCAGGTCCACCCTTCTCTCACCATGGCATCAGCAGCCAAATGCTGAGGTCTCATTATTTTGAAGCCTTCATTACTTTTAAAACTTAGGTCATCAAATTCAGGCTCAAAAATGTTATGAAACATAAATAATCAAAGCTAAATGTCAGCTGTCAACATAACAAACACTGCAGGAGGTTCATTTACCGGAGAACGGAATTGAAAAGTTGATTCATAAGCTACCTCGCACTTCTGTGACCACAAACCAGCACATCACAAGGAGCACTGTGCTGAACATTGCCGTGAGATGAAGAGCAAGAAACAAGGGCAGTAGTGGAATGCTTATGTTGGTTTGGTAGCAGCCTCTCCCCAGCAGCATTACTGAAACTAGTGTCAGAGAGAATTGCCTGTAACAGCTGTAGAAACCTGCAATTTTCCCCATCTCCTCCTCCTTTCCTTGCTGCCAGCATGAGCAAGCAGTTCTGCTGTATGCCACTTCACAGTCTGGCACAAAATGAAAAATAATACACGTTAAAAGAAGCTTTTTAGTCTCTTTTTCAAGCTGCAATGAAAACAAATGAGACAAAGGAAAACAAAAGGCTAGAAAAACCCTGAAAGAATTATAAAACTCATGTTTGTTTCTTTATCCCTCTATCATACTTCTATCCAAGATCAGAAGTGGTAGATTTACTTTCACTGTACAGTCCTCTACTCCATCTAGCAAAAGCCTGAGTCAGTGTATTGAGATTATATCCTCTGTGCTGCTAAATATTTCTGCTGACAGTGTTTGTTGGAGAGCTGCCAGGATGTTTAATTGCAAATAGAGAAAGCATTGACCAAATGATCCTTTATTTCCAAAAGCACAGATGAGGATCACCTCAGGAAATTCCTTCAGGTTGCCAAAGATTCACCCTCAGCATGATTTTGTGTATCTCCTATTTCAGGTGACCTCATATGAAACTGAAGCAATGGAGAGCAAACAATGTCTAAGTTCAATTATGTGAAATCAGCAAAAACATCTGACAAATTTATTTTCTTTAAGATTTTCATACATTGCTGCCTATAATGATGATTTCAATAAAAATTCTCTATAGCCAACATCATCAGGAATATCTGTTCTGACCTTATCCCCTCCAGCCTCACAGGTTTGTGGCTTGGCTCCCCTGGAATGTGTGGGCCACACAACAGCCAAGAGGTGAGGCAACAGCTTTCTCTTTGACATAGAATTAGAGAATCTATGTTTTCTGTAACATATATATATACATGTATGTTCTGTATATATGAAAACATTATATATTTATATATTTAAAAAATATTATTCATCCTTATTTAGATGTTCTGCCACTCTCTCCAACACAGAAATGGAAAATCAAGGATTATGTGTGCTTGCTAGTAATTTCCTAACAGCAACACCCTAACAGATTAAAAAATAAAAATCACTTGTAGGAAATGATCCTATCACCAAATCCTTCCTGGGAAGCAACACTGGAACCCTTGTACACAACCCCAAAACCAGATCCAAATTTAGACCCAATACCACAAGAAAGAAGCCTTGAGAAGTACCTTCTAGAACGTTGCTGAAGGTCACAGCATCACCAATAATAAATGAAACTAAGTTGCTCAACACAAACATAGCAAAACACATGTTTTGGCATCAGAATAACTTGCAATAGGAAGAAAACAATGAGGACATTATGGAAAACATGGATTTCATTAATTATTGAAGATTAACACTCACAAGCATTTTTGTCTTTGAACAGACCACATACAGTGATAATAAAATACTAATTTCTTCAATCCCACCAGTGCTACGTAAGAGTATTTTATTTCATAGGAAACAGAGACATTTTAGGAGGTCTGATTTTCTGTATACATGTTGTTTTGTTCACTTAATGTTTACACTTCATTTGTCACTGATTTTTTTAAAGTAACCCCATGCATCCATATTTATCTTCATGAAAGATTTTAGTCAACTTTATGAAAATTGACCAGAATCCATGGAGGAAAAAAGCCTCAAAATACCCAAATAACACGAGGCAAGACTGAACACCATACTCTAAAACCTCACGAGACAACAACTTTGGGAGTTTGAGACTTAATTAGATTTTCAGTTTCATACTTGGACTTATTGCTGAAGAACTTTTGATTGTTTGTGGGTTTTTTTTGTTGTTGCATTTGCTTTATAAAAAGGATTTCCTTCTGTTCATATCAGAACTGATGCAAATAAATGCTTTTTCCTCAATTACAACAGGGTAAATGGTAAAAGCAGAGCTTTAACACAGCAGCTTCTCATGTTCAGGAAAAAGCTTTTGACAAAAGTCAGTTACAAATTCAGGATGGGAATTGCTAGCCAAGACATATAAAGCAAGAATGTTAGTTCAGATGTTCCATGTTCTGGGTAAGTGTTCGGGCCACTAGATCCACATTATCCCACCAGTCTCTTGTCCCACAGTATGCAAATAATTCAATATTCACTACTGCTACCTCAGACTTACTATTTTGCATTCTTCCTCACTTTCACAAAGTATTTTCAACTTCCTTATTTGTCTCAATCCAAAGATCCCAAATCTCATTACTTATTATGGACCTCATTAGTTTCCCACAGTTCCTGTTTCCTGGATAAACGCTATTCAATTACCCTACAGTCTCCATCTGAAAATTATTGAATAGAAATTCAGCTCCTGACCATCACATTAAGTATTTCTGAACTCAGGTGAGTCATTACAGACACATGGACAGTCTATTAAGCTATAAATATCAACTATAAAATAAGCAACAATCAATCATTTTTCAGGAGAAAGCACTTCATGCATGTTTTTGTAACTGAACTGGGTGCATGTAAATGCCAAGAAGTTGAACTGCATAAAGAGATTGCCATGTTAGCTGCATGGGCCTGGGACTGCACACAAATTATGGCAGTAATGCTGCTCTTTGCAGCCCAAGTAGGGATCTCTGCTTGCCAGTGTGTTGGGACTACCCAGCGCAGCGCAGAACTGTGCCACGTACACCTCTCTCAAGAACATTCTCAACAGCACAGGGGCCAAATGTGACCATTGTTTCAGACAGAAGGTGTTGTTGCTTTTTCATAACAACTCTTCATAAGAATTGCTCATTGTTCATTCATTTTAATCTACAATCTAAGGTCTTTAGGGATTTTTAAGATCACCTAACAGTCAAAATAAAGTTATAGATTTAAACAATTTCTACATTTGTTTAGCTGGAATAGTTTCACTCATGTTCCATTTTAAGTTATTTTCTGCAACTTCAGCTGAGTAAATGTATCAGAACTTGTGTCTCTCAGGATTTTCTGTTCACCTATTTCACAAACAATAAATAAATTTTATTATTTGCTATTATTAAATATCCAGAAGTGAACTGTGGAGCCACAGATACTCAAAGGTATTCTGTGCCATAAAAAGATATACAGCACACAGAAACCCCTTTAAGATTAAAAAGCAGACTATAAATTCAGACTTTCATGGTTCCCACCATCAGATACAGAGCATTATCAAGTTGGCCGGGTCCCACAGAGATACACACATATTTATTTTATATAGAACCAAGTGAGAATTTTCCATAGATTGAAATTCTAGGATATCAACTGGTGATTTTTATCCCCCCCAAAAAAAGCATTAAAATACCACCAAGATAGCATAATAATGGAAAAAAAAAATCATATGAGCTCTACTTATTTCCTTCACTCCCCCCTAACCCCTTCCCCTATTGCTATTGCTTTCTATTTAGACTGCAAAAATTGTGAGGATTTGTATTATTTTGTCAGGTTTTATATCATTAGATATTGTCTTATATGCCTGAATGAACCAACTTTTATCAGCACCTATTCTGCAATGCATGAATTAAGCAATTCATATACTGAAGAAGATTCAGCTTCTGAAAAAATTCTAACTTTGTACAATTTTCATTTGAATCACTTCTCTATCATCCCTTTCAAATGATGACAGATAAGCTAATTTTTAGTAGCACTATCACAGTCTGCTGAGGTTCTCCAAAATAGTAAAGGGGAGAAACTCAATGAGAATACACCTCAAAAATGAAACAGCAGAGTGAACTTTGCAAGTGAACTTTGCAGTTTTGTCATTTGAAGTGCCAAGTGTATATTAATGAGCCATATATATTCTATGCAATTAACTTTAAAACATTTTTAATCACATGCAACTTCAGGCTAACCTAAAAATACAGCTCGGAGGAGACAGGAAGAAAAGAACTTCAGGTTTACTTCATCGACAAGGAGTTAACTATTAAAGTAGTTTTGGCACTTTCTGAAGCTGTTAGGTTGGTCTGTTTTTCACTTGCATTTGATGCCTTGCTCAACTCCAAAAGCAAAAAAGCCAAGCCAAACCAAGCCAAACAACCAAACCGAAACCAACCAACCAAAAACACCCAGAGGGAGGTCAGGGAGAATCAGCGCACGTTATACCAGCAGCAATTTTGCTCAAATTGACTGAACCATGAGGCTACCTGATGTTATAGTTTCTTAGTAGTCAATGTTTGTTGGTTTTGATGTGCATTATTATTTCAGCTGCTACTAATAAGGTATTAATTTCCACTGTGTTAAAATTAGGGATAATATACACTGGAAATCACAAAAAAGGAAACTTGTCAACGCCTTTTACCCATCTTTCCATCATTTCAAGTTCATAAGTAGGAGATGAGGAAATACAAGGAAGAAGGCTCAGAAGGATGTAGTTTCTGAAATAATTTTAGAGCCAAACCAAAAAGAAGAGAGAATTTGACACCTACAGAGATGGAGTCACTGCTGTAGTCTGAACAGAAGCGCAGATGTGCACAGGTGTCTCAAAAATTTCACGTCCTTCATCTTTTACAGAGAAGAAAGTGAGAAGCAGAATTGTATCCTACTGCATTCTCTCACTCTGAGGTGCCAATGGCATTATAACTATCTTTATCACGCTGCTTGTAACAAGTTTTCCCAGAAGGTGAAGAGAAAAAGTCATGCATTGAGCAAACAACTCCCTGTTGAATGGTCAGTCACAGCCATGGCGTTAAGGACTGCTGGCAAATGTTTGTAGGTATTTTTGGACTGCTATTTAGGCATCCTTTCATCTGCATGTGCCGGAAATCTGCTTGTGCTGCTCTCCGTGGCTGGGGTTTAAGTAATTGATTCTGGTTTAGTATTGTCATCTGTGTGGTTTATTATGAGACGTTCATGAGTGCTACCTATTCTTTAGTTTCTCTTCAAGGTCAATCCTGCACATCCTTCTCAGTGAAGAGATCCTTACTAAGATGAGGAATCATGTTTTCTCTTACAGTGGATTAATTATGGTTTGTCCTGGTTGCATCTGATGCAAATTTCCATTTATGAATTGAACTATTTTTCAGAGTTACATA
Source organism: Pogoniulus pusillus (assembly GCF_015220805.1). Classification (NCBI taxonomy): domain Eukaryota; kingdom Metazoa; phylum Chordata; class Aves; order Piciformes; family Lybiidae; genus Pogoniulus; species Pogoniulus pusillus. Next base: position 13,772,584 of record NC_087283.1, read on the forward strand.
CAAGGTATTCAATTTTTATTAACAAAGACATGACAGTTACTGCACTGGTGGATCCTGGCCCTGGAAAATCTCAACTACAACAGCCAACTTAATTGACTTGCAGGCATGGGACTTTACATACTGTCTGGATTAAAATGGATGTTGTGTTCCTTCTGCCACTGTCATTTACATTAGGATGCCTGTTATCCCTCAATAATCAAGTTTGACACCACTCTGGATGAACACCTGTATTCTATTTAGAACAGTCTACTTCATTTTCACAAAGCATTAGCAGAGTCATGGATCTTTGTGCATTCATTTGAAGGTCCTCATTGATGTAGACCTGTTTATTAAAAGGAAGAAGCCAGATTCATGGAAGCTGTGTCCTATATGCAACTCCCAGTCACAATCTTGAGACTTCTGGCAAAGCCCAGGTTCTCAGATGTGGAAGGAAGTCTTCTAGAACAGGTCCTGGTGATTGAGCACATTAAACAAACAAAAATTGTTGGTTTTGTGTTGTTTTTTCTTTTTTTAATCTACTTCTGTCTAAACCGAGGATTCACTGGATGTACCATTTTACTTCCATAATTATGCATCGTTCATGGGATTCAAAGGGCTCTGTCCATTGGGCAAAATATTCAACAGAGAATGCTTCTATTTTGGGGGCAATTTTGTCACAAATAAATAGAAAAAAAACTCACATCAAAATGGAAAAAAAAGGTGACACCATATTTGGACCTTTATAATTGATTTAGAAGCACAAGAGATGTAAGTGGTTTATGTAAGAATAAGCATACAAGTTCTTTAGAAGGCTCTAGTACAACCATAAATCTGAATTCACCTTTTGATTTTAATGATTTTCCTTTTAATGAATATGCACATAGTGTATTAGTGACAAAGAGGAAGGCACTACTGTATTTGTAGATAAAATATTCTTCCTGGACACACATTTTATTCTGGAGAGCCCTAACAATGGCTAGTCTTGCCTCTAATAAAATGAAAGAAAGATATTAACAGATTTCTCTAAATAATATGCATGAAAATAAATTCAATAAATGTATTAATACTTTTCAACACTGCTACTATTGAAGATGTAAATCCTGCACAAGAGTAGGGTCATTAGGAAATACTTGTTATTTTCTGTATGCAATATTTGAAACATCACTCTCCCCTGGACTGATCATCTCTAGCTCACATGGTGAAGCAATTCAATATATGCTGTAAAACACTGCACAGCATCCATCAACCATGCATGCATCAGCTTCCCTGTACCTCATACACAGAGGTCCCCACTCACTTCACACTGAAGTTACATCCTCATGTTAACTGAGAAGTGAGACAGCCATGAGATTTAAATTCTGGGGGTTGCTTTCCTGTAAGATATTTAAGAGTCCTCTGCTCTGTGAAGCAAAACTTAGCATTCCATCACTTCTGAAAAGAAGATGAAGCAGCCTCAGTGCTTTGAAGAGAAGAAACACAGGTGCCTTGCATCCTCCTCAAAGTTCTTACCTAGCTAGGAAGAATCAAGGCTGAAAAACTTCTGCTTTAACCCCAAATCCTGCATCATTTTGCTATCAGCAACAAGATACAAGGTGTCCCAACTGTTTTACATTTCAGTATTTTATTTCTGAAATTGCTTTTAGCTTTGACAAGCTGTTAGATTACTGAAGAGCAAGGTCCTCTGGTGCAGCTCAGTGAATATCCCCCATTAGTCTGCCTGCAGTTATTTTAGGGGCTTGCAGACTTTCGAGCTAAGACCTGTGATTACCAACAAGGACATACATGCATCATTGCTTTTACCATCTAGATACAGTTTAGCAACATTAAATTTGACAGCTCTACATGTTGTCACGTTATTACTGCATAGCTTGTCAGTGCCACTACAGTTTAAGGCCCGTTAGTATTACTATTATAAACAGCACTTTTCAAGGGGCTATACAACTTTGCTATTTGAAACTGAAGAAGGCTAAAGCTCAGAATATAAATTGTCACTCTTCTAAATAAAGCCAGCTCCCAACCAAAACTGTTCCAGTTTGACAATATGCCCGTTTCCAAAATGTTTTCTAGGTGCTTTCAGACACCGCTTTGCACTCTCTGTGGTAGACAAAACTATCCCTGTAGATGCCATATCTGCCTCTGACCCGCATCACTCAGTATCTCAGAAGATTAATTCTATAATTTACAGGCCTTCACAAAAGCTGCAACTTCTCATTCAGGTCAAGTATACTTTCCTGGAAGTCTACTTTTGTGCACCTTGACAACAGATAGAAAAATAATATTTCCTTTACATTTCCCACAAAAAAACAAACCACAAGCTCTGCATTATGGGATAATTTTAAAGTATTATTTCTCCATTCCTTTCTCTAGAGGACTTTAATTACTAACTTTTTTACTCTTTTCTTTTAAAATAGCTACAGCCACATGACTACGCACTGTTCTGGGCAGATGTTTCACAGTACATAGGACTTATGAGACTTTGACTCTAATAGCTAAAAGGTCCATGACCCAAACAGAAAACCTAAGTAACAGTAAAACAATCCTACATAAAAGTCCTGCCCTCAGAGTAGTATCACTTCCTGGGGTTTCTTAAAATCTTTAGAAATCTCTATCAATCTTAAAATGACACAGAATAAGTAGCAGAATGCATGTGAGTCCAAGGAAAAACTGTAATGCAACTGTGAGCTAGGGGTCAAATATGCCAAATATGAGAACTGCAGAGTTATGGGCAAGTGAAGTGTTGTTTGGCAGACTGCTGCAAAGGCCATGCAAAATAACCAAACACCTCAAAGATGCATCCAATCCAAATGGTTGCTAGTAAGGGCCTTTTTCAGATAGGCATGGTACTACCTGCAACCATTTAAAGCCTAAAATAAGCTTAAGATTTTAAAACCTGCACTTTTATGCAGTTCCTTCAAATAGCCTCAAGTCTGCACAGAAGAATGTTGTCATGACCTGGTATTCTGAGCCAGCCTTGGGCAGCTGGGGAGGTTGTGCTAAAACAAAAAAAACCCCATCAAATTAAAAGCAAGCCAATGCCAAATAGCTGATGAGTTAGGCTTTTAAAAGAAACTCTTTATTTTCCAGCATAAGCATTACTGACCTCAAACACAATGACACAGTTAAGAGCTCAAAGGGTTACCCTGTGCTTGGAGGGATTTGATGCTTTTCAATCAGTAGCTTCTGAATAAAGTAAAGGGAAAATGGCATGGAGTCTGGTGTTCATAGTATAACTGGAATGTAATTAGCTCCCTATCCTTTTATTTGCAAAAACATCTTGCAGAAGGAAGAGACAGGGCACTGAACCTGTCATCCAGAAATTACTTACTATCAAAACATCAGTAACTTAATTCAATTTAAAGCATTATTACTTGACTCTCTCTGATACACTCCACTATGTAATACTACTCCTAATTTTGTAAGTTTGTTTTGTTATATCTGTGAGGAGTGCTCTGGGACTGAAATCAGGATGCTTGCATAGTGCACACTGCAGTCTAAACACTTTTCCCTGTCCTATCTGCATAAGAAAAAAAAGGAAATTTGATTTAAGCAAGTAGAAAGGAAATGAAAGCTCATGTTTCTGCTTATAATGAGAATATAGGTTATATCCACTCATGTTCATAACCTAAAGAAGAAACTCTAGTGAAAACACAGTACTTTTGAGAAAGGAGACAAATCTGAAGTCCTTGTTCTCCAATTTCCTTTCTTCAATTCTGATTAATGGAAACATTAACACTAAAAAATAGGATACTATTTAGACTTTTTTGATGTCCATGTTCTCCTCTTGAAATTACAAGCACTGTAATAGAATAATTTTACTTGGAACTTGAGTATGTCATCTATGACCTCACACTGAACCAATACTGAATTTTCATAAATGCTGACTTGTCAGTAACTTTTAGTGCATTCATTTCCTAGGTTGAGGATAAAATTTTGGAAGTCAGAGACCTTCCCCCTCCCTTCTGCTCCTTCCATCTTTTTACCCAAATCCAGCAAACAAAATTGAACCATCCATTTCACTGGGAGAAGTCTTCACCTCCATACAATGTGTTTATGATCTCTTTGCTCTAAATCAGGGAATGCCTTCTGATAAATTAATTCTGGAAACTCCCAATCTGCTTTTCACAAAAAACAAACTGTAGAGAGATGATACTTATGAAAGAATAATTTTCTAATGATAAGTTTCAAGGAATCTAGTAACTGATAAACCAAAGAAGATTTTGTGGCCTCCCTGGATGCAGGGAGGCAGGTGTAACAGCTTGTTTCAAATCCAGAATCAAGGAGATATGAGATAAAAATAATACCACTGATATGAACTTAAGCATGGCAGTTTCTGAGTCCTTGGGTAATTAATTCTCATCAGCCACCTGCCTTATTTGTCTGTTTAGACATTCCACATAGGGAAGAGGTTATAGAAACACTCTCCCACAGCATCCTTCTGGCTAAACTGAGGCAGTGTGGCCTGGATGATCACGTAGTGATGTGGATTGGGAACTCAGCCTCTGCTGCCATTCAGCAAGACTTGGACAAACTAGAGGGTTGGGTAGGGAAAAAAATTAATTAAATTCAACAAGGGCAAGTGTAGAGTCTTGCACCTGGGAAAAAAACAACCCTAGGTATTGGTACAAGTTGGAGACTGACCTGTTGGAAGACAGTGAAAGGCAAAAGAGTCTGGGGGTCCTAGTTGATGGGAGGTTGACCATGAGCCAGCAATGTCCTCCTGTGGCCAGGAGGGCCAATGCCATTCTAGGGTGCATTAGAAGGGCTGCAGTTACTAGCTTGAGAGAGGTTCTTCTGATCCTCTACTCTGCCCTGGTGAGGCTGCATCTGGAGTAGTGTGTCCAGTTTTGGGAACCCCAGTTCAAGAGGGACATAGAAGTGCTTGAGAGAGTCCAGTGCAGAGCCACAAAGATGATTAAGGGGATGGAACATCTCTCTTACAAAGAAAGACTGAAAGAGCTGGGATTCTTTAGCCTGGGGAAGAGAAAACTGAGAGGTGACCTCATCAATGTTTATAAATATGTAACAGCTAAGTGCTAGGAGGCTGGAGCCAGGCTCTGCTGGGTGATGCCCAGGGACAGAGGGCGGAAGTTGAGACATAGGAAGTTTCATGTAAACATGAAGAGGATTTTTTTCACTGGATCAGGCTGCCCAGGGGGTTGTGGAGTTTCCCTCTCTGGAAATATTTAAAACCCACCTGGATGTGTTCCTGTGTGATCTGATATAGGGGATGCTGCTCTGGGTTGGACTAGATGATCTTTTGAGGTTCCTTCCAGCCCCTAATATTCTGTGATCCTCAAACTGTGTGCAGACACATACCTTGCTCATACAGCCTTGCTTTATAAGGCATAAGCTGACAGAGAAAGGAAGCTGGGGTTGTTTAGCCTGGAGAAGAGGAGGCTCAGGGGTGACCTCATTACTGTCTACAACTACCTGAAGGGACATTGTAGCCAGGCGGGGGGTGGCCTCTTCTCCCAGGCAACCAGCAACAGAACAAGGGGACACAGTCTCAAGTTGTGCCGGGGTAGGCATAGGCTGGATGTTAGGAGGAAGTTCTTCACAGAGAGAGTGATTTCCCATTGGAATGGGCTGCCCAGGGAGGTGGTGGAGGCACCGTCCCTGGAGGTGTTCAAGAAAAGACTGGATGAGGCACTTAGTGCCATGGTCTAGTTGACTGGATAGGGCTGGGTGCTAGGTTGGACTGGATGATCTTGGAGGTCTCTTCCAACCTGCTTGATTCTATGATTAATAAGGAGCACAAGCTTATAACTCATGTTTAAAAACAGGACTCATGAAAGCTGGAACACTGATGAAGTTTTCCAATGGTTTTGTTGATTGAAATTCATTGCATTTTATTATGTCTGTAAAACAGGCTTCTCTCTAGAAGGTATCATCCACTGCACAGCATTCCTCTTCAAAAAATCCTGGGCAACTCCCATGCACAAGCACATTTTCCAGTATGTACAAATAGATACCTGCAACTCAAATTTTCCTGCAGAAGGCACTGACAGTTTCTCGTATTGATGCCCTGGATAATTTCTCATTGCATTCCCCCTCTCAGCAAGGATAGCACCTGGGCAATAACATGATGGGAGCTGAAAACTGGTCCTGTTGTGCTTCCCCTGGAAGGCACTTCTCTTTAGTTCACTGGCTCACATTTTTAAAAAGGACAGAACTGAATTAATAAATTGTCCCCCGGTCTGCCTTCTTCTCTTTTCTGAAAATGAAAAAGCACTGCCAGGACAGACAACTTCAAATGAAAAGGAAAAAAAGGCTGCAAAATGTAAACACATCCCAATATTTTCCTGCTGCTGCTTCTCCTCTGTCAAAAATACTAAAATCAATCAACATTACACTCCTAGCACTCTGCAAACATCAATCAATGCTAAGACATATTGGTTTTGTTATCAGACATGCTGTTTTGATACAAAATACATAAATCTAGTTAACGTTGAAATTTAAAAAAAAATATTTTGGTTTTCCCCACATTATCTGTTTCCATTTCTAGCCCTTACATGAGTCATTTTGCTGCAGCTTACGGTGGTCAGGGAGTCTGTGTAGCTCACAGGCTAACAGAAGACACTGAAAGAGAGTGGGAAAAAAAAACCTATGCACTCAGACAGAATTTGCATCTTTCTCTTACAGAAAGAAGAAAGAGAGAGGGTTCCACACACAAAGACCTCCACGAAAAGTAATTTGACACTATAACTCCTAGACAGTAGCAAACAGGCAATAAGCCACTTCCTTACGTTTTAGACATCAAGCAGCATCAGCCTGAGTCTAGAGATCTAGAGTCTTTGGAATCCCCTCCAGATGCTGACAACTCAGCCAGTGAAACTGGATTACTTCCAGGCATGGCAATACCCATCTGCAGCACAGCACACACCTGGACCTGGTCCTGAAAACTGCTGCCTGTACACAGCACAGTTTCTGTGAAAATACATCTGAGAGCTAGAGCATGCTCACCAGAATGGCGTTAAAGCAAAGTGTGTAGACTGACACAATCAGTTTCTGAGAAGTTTGAATACTGTCAGTAAGAAATCAACATACCCAAATGAAAACCAATGTACGTTTACCACTAACTGACTTACTATCCTAAACATCCTTGTCCTCTTCATCATCATAGTTCATTTAATCTCCTGCCATCCCCTGAAAGACAATGCTGCTTCACCCTACAGCCTCTTAGGCTGTCTCTCTAACTAGACTGAAATGTCACACAGACTGGCTCTAACTGCTGGTCTGGGGCCAGTCACCATCTCTTGAACATGACCGGCTTCTAAGCTTGCAGGGTTGTAACTATGACCTCTAGAGGCAGTTTGAAAGAAGCTGAGAGTCATTAAAAGTTGAAGGTATGAAGGACAAAAAAGAATACAAAAGGCTCCAGACTTGTGTATTCAGGTCTTAAAATTAACAAGTACACCCAGGAGCTTTGGACAAACATTATTTTCAGGTATTACAAACGATAGATAATGCTGTGCTGTGTGTTTGCACTAGGTTTAGTGGATAGTTTGACAAGTTTATTGCTTTTGTGCTTTAAGAGACTAAGGTACTGCAGTACTTCACATTCAAGACGTTTCATCATAAACCAAAGTAACTAAAACTGCAAAGCAAGTAAAGAAAAAAGAAGCCGATGCTAAGCTTGAAGATATTAAAAATGGAAACTATTATAGTTACCAATTAACATTTAGATTGCCTGTACAAAGGGATGCCATAAATTTCCACACATCAGGTACTCTAATTCCTTTTAATATCTCATTGTATCACTGCCAGAAGACTGTCTCTTTCCTATGGACCATTTCAAGGAACATTAGTGCAGTCTTTGGTTTCTTGAAAGTATTGGCGCATATGAATGACATCAGCCAACATATTTCTCTTTGTGCTCCAACCAACGCACAGTTAGTTTCTTCCCACAGAAAGTCTCCAAGAAAAAGCAGAGCCAGCTACAATTCTTCTGATCTTTAGTCAAAAGAAAAGGCACCAACTTAACTGCACTGAGTAAATGCACTGTGTTGTTAGCAGAAAGAGGCAATTTCCTGCATTTCTTTGGCTAACTTCTGCATAATGCACTCATAAATTCAGCTGCAGCCTGCACTGAAGACAGAATTTGGCTATGTCTATACACTGTGTTCTGAGCTCATTAGACCTATAAGTGAATATCTGAGAAGGTTGGGTTTTTTCCCACTGTTTTGTGTCTCTATTATTTTTTTGGCACTGCAACAGAAGTGCTATTGCAAGCCATCTTTAGTTACAGCTTCAGAATAATTAAACCTTCACATCATGTAGTTTCTTGGTGGAAGTTTTTCCACAAAATCTCATGCTGTGGTTTAAAAAGGTAAATATTTTGCAAAGAGGTTATCCTATTATAAATAAGAACATAACCTCTTGGTTTTGCACTACTTTGCATTTGATGCATGTATACAGACAATTTTACTATTAAACAAACATGTTGACATTCAGTCTTCAAGATTCAAACACATTGCTGCTCAGTCCAGCCAGCACTATCTGAAGTAATCATCTTATCCTACCCTGAAAATAAAAAGGTCAGACCTACCAGCTCATTCCTTTTGTTTGTACTGAACGTTTACAATATGAAAATATTGCCAATGATTTTTGTGGTCTTTGGAACAGAACAGTTACTTGTAAGTGTAGAGCTGTGTATGCATACATGCGGACGAAACATATCCAAGAATAAAAATTCAAAAGAGGCAAATTCTGAAGTTATCCCAGACCATTCTCCCTTGGTAAGACAGGAGTCCAGAAAAAACACACAAGCAGCTGAAAGAGCCTGTGTTACTCTGCAGAGTAAGTCTTCCAAAGCCATAAATCCATACAATAAGAGAATGCAATGGACAGCATCAGCAAGACAAAGTTACACCAGGAGAGAGTGTAATTAAGTATTTGGTTTAGGTGGTTATGGGTTTGTTTGATTTTGAGATGGTTTTTATTTCTTTTTTAAATTAAACTATTCAGATAAAAGGAGGCTGATTTGACTTGCAGTCTCCTCACTTCTTTATGAAGGAAGTACTTAGGATACTTCTCTGTCTGCTCCACAATAACAGGCATTGTGGCAATCACCTTTAAAGGCTCTGTGAAAAGGAGACTAACACAATGCTATGAAAACCAAAGTTCAAAAGATTTAGCAATAAAAAACCAATACAGACAGTTGCTAATAATTGCTCCAGTTAACAGAAGTATTCAATTACACTTCCCAAAATCTTGGATAAGGTGGAGACTTATTTGGAGAATTCATTGAATGTTCTAATCTCTTGCTTAAAAATAATTTGCCTAAAAGACCTCAAGCAAAATTCAACAGCTTTAATATCAATGACTGGCTTAAAATCAAGAATGAAATAAGTTATCAGCTACATCTGTGCAACTAATTTCTGATACTAGTCAGCCTCATTAACTTCAGTTTCACTGGAGCTGGTCTCACTGATGTAAGCAAGATCAAAATCTGACAGGAAAAAAAAAAAAGAGGCTAGCTTTTGTTCCAGTTCAGAGTTTTGCTTCTGAAACATTTGTTCTGTTTTTGGCAATAATTATAGTAGGTTTTACAGCAGATAGTTATTGTAACTAATTTGTACTTACATGAATAATTATGAATGAGAAGAATGCATGCTTACAGTACTCCTACATCTGGAGAAGACTAGAAGCACAACAGCAGCTGTCTGCATGCTGCCATGAATTTGTTGCTATTTATTCACCGAGTACTTATACTTTTCTCTAGTGATAAATGGTTTAATGGAACTTCACACATTTCCTATCAACTTGCGTCATTGCTTTAGTGAGTTATTGAACAGGCAAATCATGTTCACTTGACAAAGACAGCAAACATAATACTATTCAATACATATCTTTCTATTAATCGATATACATAAGCTAACAACTAGCTTGCTCAAAAAAGCTTGCTTTCTTTTCATTCCCCTGTTAGTTTACATGTAATCAACTACCACTTCTTACCTGCCTGAAACAACTGGGACAGAGTGATTGCTATAGGTCTCCCCATTCCCTGTCCATCTCTGTTTGTCCCACTCCAAGAAAAGGAAATCTCAATAACTTTGCACTGCTAAGACAGTGTTTGATAGTCTCAATTTCAAAATCTAATGCACTGTAACAACAGTTTCTCAATTTGCATTGCTGGGCCCAGAGACTCTATACACCCCCAGCCAATGTTAAGCAAGTAAACAAACCCAAAGCTTCACAAAACTAGAATGAGTAGACATTTACCCTTACAATTTCTTCTGCATTTAGGTATTTGCAAGAAATAGTTTCATCCTAACTGAGGATTAAGTACTGGAATGCAATAGACAAGGGTTTTGATTATTTTAGAATTACTGTCCAAGCTTGCCAGGTAGGGTGCAATAAAACAGCTTCTCTGGAAGGTCTGAGGTTAATAGTATGGTGTTGCTGCCAACTGTGTTTACTGCAGCATTAGAAAAGAGTACGCACCTATTATTTAAAAACAGCTTCAACCTGTATCATCTTGTCTGCATGGCAGAATCCTTTACAGATATACCTACGTATGCAGAAACTCTAAAATGGCATTGAATCAATTTTCTTTCCTTTGCATTAAGGCATTACACATGTATTTCAATCTACTTGTACTGTCCTCTGCTTCATTAGTGTCTCACAACAATTTCAGAAGCAAAATTCTTATCACAGTGTACAATGGCAGAAGGATATTTTGAGTTATGATAAACAAAAGCACTGAAGCAGACTGAACACCCAAGACAGCGTGGATATTGATGCTGCTGCCAGATGCTGAGGAAGCCACTACACAAAGTAGTGTTTTCCACATCAGCACTCAGCCAACTGCCCATTTTACTCTCATCACTGTCCCAGGGTTTTCTTTTCCCTGAAAGAAGTTTCCTTAACCTGTGGTAGCTTAAGTAACCACAAAAGTGATATAATTTGTCTCCTTCAGATTCATTTATACATAAACTTCGATACAGTTCAAATTAAAGATGTTATGAGTTGGTTATGAAGTTACACGCAGATCTGCTGCTAATACTCACAAATGCCTAAGTGATTCAGTATTCAATTACATTCCAGTAAAGAACAGATGCAACACAAATTGCTCAGCTCAAGCTGCAGCTTGCAAAGGAGGTTAGAGTTCAAAGTCTACATTTAGGCTAACGGTGTGCTATTTAGACTGAATATAGAGAGCATACATCTAGTCACTGCAAATAAAGTATTCTGGTGCATTGCTTTGGAAATAAGTCTCAGGATAATACAGCAGTCTGACAGATGGACATCTAAAAAAGACTCAAATCTCAGCATCTCAAATCAGTTCAGCTATTTTAAAAGCACTGGTGCAAATACTGAATATTAAATGAATAAAACTAATTTAACAACAAAAATTACTTATTTCTTTGGAACATTTTTATATTTAATTCTTCTCAATAAATTACTCTTGTGAGGTCTATGGTAGCTCTCTGCAAAGATCTTAAAAATTTCAAGTGCCCATCACCTCTTACCACATATGACTTAACTCTTTCAAAAGCAGAAAACAGGTAGAGAAATGAAGGTGTCACCTGTTCACACAGCCAACTGGAATTACTGTTGAAGTCAGAGACAGCTCAGAGCTGTGACCTCTGAGAATACCTGCACCAGTTACCACTCCTGTTTTGGCTGGATGCTAATTTGATAATTTGATGAGGTTTTGACAGTTTTATCATACAAAGAAAAACACATTTATTATAGAATGAAACCCAGTCTCCAAGCAGGAGAAAGGAGCTTTTCAATTGCCTGGTTTTTTTTTGTTGTTTGTTTGTTTTAACCTGGTGCATTATAACCACTACCATTTTAAGAAGAAATTGAGCTTCAAGAGCTGGCAGCATTGGACAAACAGCTGCCCTGCTCCTGTCCCTTTCCTGGGCTGAATTACAAACAAATATGTAAGTCACTAAGGAGAGTTTCAGGCAGTAACAGTGGTCTTGGAAACATACAGATGGGAGCATTCCCCTCCAAGCCTTTGGGAGCAACCTCCTCACTAAATAGCCCATGCTATTTAACGTAACAGTACATCAGATATGCCAGCTCCTCTCTCCTTACATAAAGATTCATGCAATACAAGCAAAACAATCCAACCATGATGTCTGCAAAGACCTGCATACATGGAAAGATCCCTTCCTAAAATTATCCATCCTTTTCCCAAAAACAGCTTTACCAGATTCTTGGTTAAATGCTGATCAGACCTCATGCCCCAGGGCTAAAATTTCCTGTCCTATTGCCTTATGATGTGGTAGAGCTGAAGCTGGCTGCTGCTCTGTGAAATCTCCCACACCTACTCATGTGCTCAGGGGGATCTGAATGTTTCTACTTGCAACTGGATTTCATTCATCGTGGTGGTGGTGGCTTTTTATTTTTAAGAGGAAGTTAACACATCAGAGTGGGATGTCATAATTTTAGGAAAGATCTGCCTGATTTGATCTAAATTTTCTGACTCAGAATTCAGTATTGCTAGAAATTTCATCTACTCCTCTCTCCAAAACTGTGGAATTCCCTAACACCCATTCCCATCCAGCAGCATTAACCGCCCTTCCTTCACAACTACAACTCTGCAGATTAGCTACAGATGTGGTTCTCTTCCATCACCTCCCATTTTCTTCAAGATAAAAGCTGAGAGCACATTTTAAGGTACTGATTAAGATTTTGCATTGAAGCTGATCAAGAAGCATTTGAACTAACAAGTATTTAAACTGGACTTGGTAGAACCTGATATCACATGCTATTTGCAGCATGAACAAACAGTGGTAAAAACAGTGACACATAGAATGGAAGTAACACCTCTCCTGGGGCAGGGCAAATGCAAAGAAGAGATTGTTGGTAATTTTATATGTTCTTGCTGTACACGTACAAGAGAATTGCACCAGAATAAATATTTACCACTCAGAGACCATGCTAAAAACAAACAGCACCTTTAACAAAGGGGAGAACTGTTGTGACGTATCATACGGATGGCAACGAACCTTTTTAGCTAAAGATTCTCAAGAACTTTTTATTCCACATTATCAAAACCCTCTACAGATGAGATTTGAAATTTGAATCCAAGTTGCAAAATTTAATTACTAAATAAATCTTGGGCTAAATCTTCTGAGCTGATTTTAATAATTGAAGAATTTCCTCTTACAAATCCTCACGAAGGAGAAAACTCATATCGTTTAGTTTAACTGTATGACTTTGAGCTCTATAACACAGAAGTACAAATTATAACTGTAAAACATTACTGCAACTCTGGAACATCTTAGGGTTATTTATTATTCATATTTCTGTCACATTCTTTTGTTGCGTATCTTGCTACACAGTGGTCCTGCTGCCCTAAATGGGCCTGAGAGTTTTCAGTAGGTTCAGGCTTGAAATGTATCTCCAGATTTCACCACTTCCACCTTTGATCTTTAAAGTTTGATTTCAATACAGAGCTTAATTTGAGTTTAAGCCTCAATAACAACATCTGAGACTTTAAATAAGCTAAAATTCTAAACAAGGTAAAAAACAAGCCTACCTTTTCAACACAGACAAGCCAAAACTAAATTACCAGAGGATATTTTGCTACATGACCAAAATATTGTTCCTTACGTGGGTTTTATCCTAATTAAGCCTACATTTTGGATTAAACTTATTCCAAGGCATTTAAGCATAAAAGAATGTAGGTATGCAAAAAGATAAGTCACACTAAGACAGTTGCTTCCATTTTCTAAAAAATAGATTTCCCCAAAATATGTTTATATGCAAGCAGTCTGTTGTCAACTATGTTACTGCTTTTTTGATTTAAAAAAAAAAAAAATCCCACTTCAAATCTGTAAAAGTCAGTGAATGATAGTTAATTGCTCAGTCATGTAGTGTGTACAGCTGGAGACCAAATAATGTCTGTTCCAGTTTCCCAGGCTTGTTTTAAATATGTTCTCGTGGGTCCTTCTGCAATTCCCTCCACTGCATCCCTTAGCTAGACATCTCTCTCCATCTCCTGAACCAATTTGTTCTAATTTTGTTACCACTTCAGATTTAAGGTAACAACGAGACTTCTGTCCTTGGCCTCCAGTCAGCTGGAAATTTGGGTCTGGATTCTTTCATCTATTTCATGTATGCTAGAGTGCGTGTGCTTAGCCCCACTGTTTTCTGATAGGGTCACTAAAAAGAGTAAGTTCCTGTACATGCCTAGTCAAACACAAAAATTAACATTCATGCTTTCAACTTACAGGAATTCTCAATATTTATGATGCACAAACATCTCTTTCAAAATCAAGACCAGTAAGAATTCCTCATTTTAATAGAAACATTTCCACACATGTTAAATATTTCCAAGTGCTTTTACATTACTAGGTATAGTATATTTTTTGTTCATTTATGTTTACTAATCTCAGGACTATTTTTACATTAGGAGATCACCAATGAAAGCACATACTTGCAAGGAATATAAAGCAGATGCCCAGAAAGTATTTTTTGAGTGCCCTTTTAAATAGTATATTCTCAAACCCTAAAAGACTACTATTCTAAATAATTTTCCCTCAGGTACTTTTGAGAAACCCCACTATTCAAAAATATTCCTCACTATGTAAATATTCTTATTCAGAATAAGACCTGAGAATTCATATGCTTCAGGCTCTCTGACAACAAAATTTCCATTTCAATAAGAACACCCCCACCCAAACCACAAAGCCGGCTAAGAGGAGAAAATTTACATTTTTCTCCCTCCACGGCAATGCAAATCTCTAGATAGGACATCAGTGCTTATAGTTGAAAATCCATTTTTAAATCTCATGTTTTCTTTGAAAAACCTGAAATGTTACTACAGTCAGATGTCTGCAATGTGGAACAATGAAGGCTAATTGCAAAATATTTTATTTGTGCCTTTCAACTGTTGCCTAGATTAGTTTATTGAATAAAAGATCAGCTAGAAATTCTATTAACAGTTTTGAGGTATCGGTCCAAAATGAGAGAGGGCGCTGCTCAAATCTGAAAACGACAAATATGAACCAGCACTACCATGCACTGGCTAAAATACAGACCTAATCTACACTTCAAAATTAACCAGTTTTAACTAAATCCTTCTGCCCTGAGATGCACCACAGCAGCACTAAGGCAGTATTCAGCACAGATAGGACCAATCCAGCTTCAGATGTTACAAGTGGGTTACATGTATATGTGATTTATCCCTGTAACACAACAAAGGCATACCTGCCTCTTCTATTTTAAGTAAGAATCATAAAATACCTTCAGCAGGAAGGGACCTCGAAGGGCCGCTTGAAGCAGGGCTGGCTTTGAAGCTGGATCAAACAAAACTCTTGTCCAGTTCCCCCATAATTTGGGAGGCTGCACACGTCCCTCCCAGGGCCCTCACCCTAGTGTTTGACCATCCTCAGTCAATTTCCTCAAGAAATTTGTCTTCAACATCTAACTTAAACTGCCCTTGCTGAATCTTGTCTTTTGCCTAGTCCTTTTACTACGCATCTGCTCCATCTTCTCTCTAGCCTGTCATTCTCCTTTCACTGAATAGCAGATTCCCTTCAAACGATATATTCATAAAGTTATTTGCCTTTTATAGGTAATGGATTAAAAGCCTAATTAAGGGAATCCTTGACAGACTGCAACAGTTACTTGAGGCAATGATAATCGCACACAAAAAACAACAACAAAAGAGATTCCCAGAGTGAGGCATAACAGATTTAATCACATTGGAACATGACTGCTGTAGCTAGTAATGACTTAGTCTATACTTGTAGCAGATGCTCTTAAACACCAAAGCTAACAAAGGCCATAGAATAGGAAAGAAGTAAAATATATTGCTATTTAGTGCACTAGCTGCTCACTAAACAACTGCATCATTAAATAGGAAAAGGGCAACAAGGCAAAAAAGAAGTTAATTCTTTACAAGAGATCATGCCTCACTGTTGCCTTTCAGTTGGTAATAAGATTGGTGCTTTCTGGAAAACTTATTAGCATTCCAGAAATACTCAGACATGATGCAAACATACACAGAGTAGTCGTAGACCTATTACTAATTATTATGAAGCAAAATCTTCTAAGAATACAAGACACTAAAGAACAAAACCTAGGTAAAAACAGTGCAGAATTTATAAAACACAACTCATAGCATTAATCTGTATCTTGCTCATAGGAAAGGAACTCACTCTATGCTTTCCAAGGGGAGATTTGTCAGCCAACAACTCACAGATGAAGATCTTTAACTCAAAGAGACTAAAAGACTAAATTATTTTCAAATTAACTATAACCTGATTCCAAAGGAATTGTGCTTGTGTAGCATTTTCTAACAGTTTATACAAGCACAGGCCAGCTGAGAACAAACAAGGCATGAGCTGCATGATTCAAGACTCCTAATTAACCATACATACCACAACAAGCGGCATCACTGCACTAAACATGTTAACGTGCAAATTATTCTTCTCTCAAACCAGTGTTACAGAGACAGCAGAATTTGGAAGCATAACAGAAGAATCAAGACTCTCGTTTTAACTTCATAACTAAGCAATCCAATTTGTTTTCTTGAATGATTGTATATTAACAGCAGGTAAATGCTAGAAGCAGTCCACTCAATTGTTTTTGGCACTGTACAAACAGCAAATGGCAAAAAAAGTTTTTTGCTTATGAAGAATTAAACATCTATTCCCACAGTATTTCCTACACTTTATAGACCTAATTAGACATCAGGTGTACTTTTCATCCAAATTCTTCCCCTACATAACAAGACCTACTTCTGAACTGAATATGCACGACGCTTTAAAAATATTTTTCCAGCTATAGTAGTTTATACTCTACTGTTTAACAGAAATGATTTTCTAAATCCCCAGCACAAGTCCTTCTAGAAGAAATGGAGCAAACAGACATTGCTACACTTAGTGGAAGCATGTAGCAATTTAGAATAGCATGTGAAAAATATTGCGTCTTCCTGAAATCAAATTTGTACATACTGCTATGCATCCAGAAAAACAGAATACTATAGCATATATTCGAAATGGATGCTCAAACAGCCTCATCCCACCTCAAAGCCTATATCTGTATTAGCAGGAAACACCAAGTAGGACTTTTTTTTTTTTTTGCTGGGGTGACAGGAACAGCTGAAGGGGACAAGGATAGGGAAGCAGGTAGCAGTGCTCAGCAATAACTGGCTCTTCTGCATCCCACAATAGTATGTAGACCTTATAACATTCAGCCTGAGCCATTCCCTCATTCCCAGAGCAACAATAGAAACTAATTCAGCATCAGGAAGTAACTGATGATGCCACTGGAGGGGTCATATCCATCAAGCTGAAAAACCTGCACAGAAAGATTTATATGAGGTTTTGTGATACAACTGGCTTACAACAGGGAGGGAGCAGCAGAGATATGACACTCTGTATGTCAGTACAGAACAACAGCAGATGAGTCCTACAGAAATAGAGGGCAATCAGAAATCATGCTTAACTTCTCTAGCATTTTAACATTTAGATTATTCTTTCTTCAAAGGGAAAAAATAACTGGGGGAAAAAATGGGACATGCAACTACAATGCAGTGTTAAAAATTCTACTACTAAAACAAAGAAATCCAAATGGCATGGTCAGGATTACAACTTAATTATTCCAAGAAATTTCAAAACTTACGTTCATCACACAGAGTTCTTCTGGGAAGACAAATCAGTAATACAGTAAGCACTTGGAGTCTCATTTAACAGCCTAAACTCCTATCTAAATCCTTAAGTCTGGTGGTCTCTTACAGCTGCAAGGAGTATCTCCTCTAGGTCATCAGAGAAACTAAGTACTTGCTGGCTGCAAATACCTGCTTCTGCTTATCTTTCTCTCCTGGACTGCAGGGATTCCTTAAATGATGGCATGAGGAGTGAGTTGTTATGGCCAGGGGTCTAATTCCATTTCACTGCAGTTCAGAACTGAAGAACTGCACAAAAGTTTTATGCTGTGGACAGTTTAAGGATGATTGAGTTGAGTCCCTATGGGTGAGAATTAAGGGGAAGGCCAACAGGGCTGACATCCTGGTAGGAGTCTGTTATAGACCACTCAAGCAGGAAGAAAAGGTTGATTTATTACTCTTTAAGCAACTGGAGGCTGCCTCAAGATCACCTGCCCTTGATCTCATAGGTGACTTTAACCTGCCAGACATCTGCTAGGACTTTGAAACTGCAGAGAAGAGGCAGTCTAGAAGGTTCCTAGAGTGTGTGGAGGACAACTTATCTCAGATGTTATGTGAGCCTGCCAGGGGTGTAGCCCTGCTTGACCTGCTGCTCACAAATAGAGAAGGGCTGCCTGGGGTCCAGTGACCATGAAATTAAAGAGTTTTCAATATATGGTGAAACCAGGAGGGGCATCAACAGAACCTCCACATTGAAATTCCAAAGGGCAGACTTCAGCCTATTTAAGGAACTAACTCGGTAAGTTCCTTGGGAAACAGCCCTTAAAAAGAAAGGGGTCTGGGAAGGTTGGACCTACTTCAAGAAAGAACTCCTCAAAGTGCAGAAGCAGACTGTGCCATTGAGCCAGAAGATGAGCCAACGAGGGAGGCAGCCAGACTGGATGAGCAAGGACCTGCTAAGGGAATTAAAGGTAAAAAAGAGAGTATATCACCTTTGGAAAAAAATGGAGGTATCCCAGGAAGAGTTCAAGGATGTTGCTAAGTCTTGTAGGAAAAAAATTAGAGAGGTAAAAGCCCATTTAGAACTCAGGCTGGCCACTGATGTTAAGGAGAATAAAAAAAAGTTTCTATAAATATATTAATGGCAAGAGAAGGGGCAAGGACAATCTCCAGTCCTTAGTAGATAGAGTGGAGTGGAGAAGATAGTGACAAAAGTTGAGGAAAAGGCAGAGGTGCTTAACACCTTCTTTGCCTCAATCTTCAGGAGTGGGACAGGCTGTCTCCAGGACAACTGGACTCCTGAACTGGCACATGGAGTCAGGGGCCAGTATAGCCCCCCTGTAATCCACGAGGAAGAAGTAAGGGACCTGCAGAATCACCTGGATCCTCGCAAGTCCATGGGACCAGATGAGATCCATCCTAGGGTGCTGAGAGAGCTGGCAGATGAGCTGGCCAAGCCACTCTCCATCATTTATCAACAGTCCTGGCTCACTGGAGAGGTCTCCAAAGACTGGAAGCTGGCCAATGTGATGCCCATCCACACGAAGGGTTCAAAGGAGGAACCAGAAAACTACAGACCTGTCAGCCTGACCTCAGTGCCAGGCAAGGTGATGGAACAGGTCATCTTGAGTGTCATCACAAAGCACCTACACAATGGCCAAGGGATCAGGCCCAGACAGCATGGGTTTAGGAAGGGCAGGTCCTGCCTCACCAACCTGATCTCCTTTTATGATCAGGTTACCCACCTGGTGAATGTGGGGAAGGCTGTGGATGTAGTCTACCTGGACTTCAGCAAAGCCTTTGACACTGTCTGCCACAACAAGCTCCTAGCAAAGCTGGCAGCTCATGGCTTGGACAGATTCACTCAGATGGGGCTCAAGAACTGGCTGGAAGGCTGGGCCCAGAGAGTGGTGAATGGTGCCACATCCAGTTGGCAGGCAGTCACCAGTGGTGTTCCCCAAGGATCAGTGCCAGACACAGTCCTGTTCAATATCTTTACTGATGATCTGGACCAAGGGATTGAGTCCAGCATCAGTAAGTTTGCAGATGACACCAAGCTAGGAGCAGGTGTTGGTCTGCTGGAAGGTAGGAGAGCCCTGCAGAGGGACCTAGACAGGCTGGATGGGTGGGCAGAGGCCAATGGGATGAGATTTAAAAAGCCCAAGTGCAGGGTTCTGCACTTTGGCCACAACAACAACCCCTAGCAGTGCTACAGGCTGGAGACAGAGTGGCTGGAGAGCAGCCAGGAAGAAAGGCACCTGAGGGTACTGGTAGATAGTAGGCTGAACTTGAGCCAGCAGTGTGCCCAGGTGGCCAAGAGAGTCAATGGCATCCTGACCTGTATCAGGAATAGTGTGGCTAATAGGACAAGGGAGGTTATTCTTCCCCTGTACTCAACACTGGTCAGGCCACACCTTGAGTACTGTGTCCAGTTCTGGGCTCCCCAACTGAAGAGAGATGTTGAGATACTGGAACATGTCCAGAGAAGGGCGACAAAGCTGGTGAAAGGCCTGGAACACAAACCCTATGAGGAGAGGCTGAGGGATCTTGGGTTGTTTAGCCTGGAGAAGATGCGGCTCAGGGGGGACCTCATTGCTGTCTACAACTACCTGAAGGGAGGTTGTAGCCAGGTGGGAGTTGGTCTCTTCTGCCAGGCAACCAGCAACAGAACAAGCGGACACACTCTTAAATTGTGCCAGGGCAGGTCTAGGCTGACTGTTAGGAGGAAGTTCTTCACAGGAAGAGTGATTTGCCATTGGAATGGGCTGCCCAGGGAGGTGGTGGAGTCACCATCCCTGGAGGTGTTCAAGAAAAGACTGGATGAGGCACTCAATGCCATGGTGTAGTTGATTGGCTAGGGCTGGTTGCTAGGTTGGTCTGGATGATCTTGGAGGTCTCTTCCAACCTGGTTGATTCTACCCCCTTTTTTTTTTTTTTTTTTTTTTTTTTTGGGGGAGGGGTGTGTGGTTTTTTTTTTTTTAATTTCCAGTAGAGAGAAGCAGCCAGAGAACTGGGTGAAAATATTGTATGACATCTTGCACAAACGTCACAAATACTTGTGACAGGCCAGTTCTGAACTGCTGACTTTAAACTACTCTGAAATACTGCAGTGAAGTCAGCCCTTTACAGAGTTAAAAATCTGGAAGATGTGTAAGTTACTGACAGGAAAAACAATAATATTAGTCAGTGACTACCAATTTCTTAGCATGTTCATATATGATTTCAGCCATTTTGGAGCAAGGAAAATATTCCCTCCACTCAAAGAGCATAATATATTCAATATATTAACTATTAGCAATCCAAAAAGTGTTGTCAGGACAGATAAGTTAACAGATGCATTTCTAGCAGTTAGAACGCAGATCATATATCCAGAGAGCCCTGTCTTCACCTTGACAAAAATCTAGAAATTGGGTAATAAGGTCATATTTTAACACTACTATGCTAAGAAACCCCAGGCACCTCAATCCACACATGATAGGGACGCAGTAGGTGACAATAAAAACCTGGGGAAGCAAATATCAACTTCTACCAGCTGGCAGAATCTCAAGACATCATGACCTGTACTTTGTAAGTTATTGCTGAAGAGCTCCCAGATGAGCTAGATTAATATAGCTGTAGCCTAATTAAACCACATCCTTCACATCTCATCCTCCCATGTGTCTGGGAAGATCAATGCAAACCAAGGCAACCCAAGTGGGAATCATTAAATGCATCTGTGAGCCATGCCAGATCAACAAACAATTAGATACACAATGTGCCAATCAGTAAAACAAACCAGCCCTATGGTTATTATCCTATCAGCTTAGTTTTCCTCAAGTGTACTTGCAATTAATTATAAAACATTGATACACAAACAGTGGCATCGCTAACGATCTACTTAAAAAACTATTAACAGTGTCAATAGTCTAATTTCTGTAAGTAAACAATATAGCCTTGCTCTTAGCAGGAAAGTCTTACCCCACTTCCTCTGCCATTCAGCAAGTATATAATTATATTGATATAGCTGTAACCCCTGAAGGAAGTGAATGGAAAATATGTGTAAACATATTAACTTACACTTGGTCTCATGAGACAGCTCTTTTTACAAAACCTCCCTTCACAATGAAGCCTTTAAAGAATCTGCATCACTACTATCTAGTTCAGAAGATTTTCAAATCCCGTATTACCACAGAATGTGGGAATCTGTCCAGGCAGACAGAAGCATCATCTAATTACTTTCTCTCTTTATAAATATTTCTTACCATAGAAGCTACAAGGAACTCAAAACAAATCCCACCAGTTTTAAAACTATGGCAGGTTTATGGCTTGGTATTTTACTTGCTTTTGGTTCCTTTCTTGAGGTTCAGCAAATTTCCATTTGATAATGACTGCAATTTCCAGGCTTACATTTTAGGAAGCTCACACACATTTCTACTTGCCAAATGGAACTCTTTCCCATGCTATAACATTTTTGCAGTTTGTGTTCCTGCAAACAAAAAAGTATAAGAGATAACGTATCAAAACAACCATGAAGACACTTCTACTGTGAGGTAGCTCCTCCATGAGGATCTGTTCCTGAAGCTATCAGTATAACAACCTATTTTAGGAAGAAAACAAAACAAAAACCAGGTAGACTAGCTAAGCTGATGCAAATGACAGTGTTACTGTTTAGCCTGGCAGGTCCAAAATGTGAAACCAGAAATTAGGACTCTTATCCACCAACCAACACAGCAAGAACAATATATCCTATAGCATGGCTACACTTATGTATTTTTTCACTTGTTTGTACCTTCTGTGGATGCTAATGATAACACTACATGACTGCTTGCTTCCTTCATATTTCCTACCTTATTTTTCTTCGCTGCCAAAATACCCAAAGAAATTACTACAAACAAGCTATGAGTCATGTGAGAAATTATCAGCTCCACATACTACTATTATCGCTCAAATCAATTGTAAAATGTGTAGAAGGAAGCCAAGAGGTGAACAAGTTTTTGGTGCAAAAGCTACATTTAAATAGGTATGCTCTGAAGGAAGAGAAACAGCAGGCTGGAAATGAAGACTGCCTGGTATTAATGGGAAACCTGCTCAGGCCTGACACGTCAGGAAAACTGTTCAAGAACACTTGTGCATGGCTGTGAAAACACCACCTCAAAAGTTCATCCAAGGTCAGCAGGATTTGGGCTGAATGCTTAAAGAAAGGCAGCCTCTGAAGTTCACTGTAGTTACATGTTCTCAGGCTTCCTAATCAACAAAAGATACTACTTTTGGACTTGGCATTTCAGATGACACAAGTCCACGGGGAACTGATACTCACTAGTTTTAGACTAGTAATTTTAAGGTGCAGAGGACATTTTATTCCAGGCCAACACTTGTCTATGCTTTGTATTGAGTTTGCCCTTTTTTGACTATTAATTGATTTATTTGTTCCATCTGAGGATATAAACTTATAATTGATTTCTACTAAGCCAAATAGTTGAAGGATGATACACACAATGCAATTTGATATTTTTCCAGAAAATGCCACTAGGGAAAAAAGTTTCCATTTTACACAAGATTTGTAGGTGTGAAATGGCTAAACAACTGCAGGCTCAATTCTACAAAAAACTTAAGCACTGGATTAGTCCCACTGAGGAATACATTTACTGCCAGCCAAGGAAGGTACTTATGCACATCCTGTTGAATGGTAGCTTGTAAACACAATTCATCACCAGTGGCAGCTACTCAGTATGTTAAAACACTTCCTTTTTTTTAAATTCCAAATCATTATGCATAAGATAGTGTGAATAAAGATATTTCAAATCAGACCCTCTGCATTCAGTAGACTGAGTAGAGATGCCAGACATTCTTCCTATCAATCTCTTTTGAATAGAATATAATGATTAGGAAAGCCAAAGATCCCTTACAGCAGAGGTGCTTGAGGATTTGTTGCCTATCAAACAACACCATTACATGAGGGTTTATAGGCTGTGACCAAAGCTTTCCATGTTCATACAAATGGAGGAAGGGTGCTAATACATGCTTTTTCTCACTGTATCTCATCATGCCCTACCTTTCTTCAAAGCTGACCTCTGTGAAGACTATTAATTGCCAGAGACACTTGTCATTTTTTGAAAATACACAGTATTTTGAAGAAAAAAAACCAACAAACAAGCGTGCCCAAGTCTCATTATTACACAACAGTCATATATGGAACACTTGCTGGCCTATTTATAAAACTTACTGAACTTGGCAGTTTGTCTGCCAGTCCTCCTCAGAGGCTACAAACTCGTTTCCAGCTACTGGGTGATATTTCAGCAATAGCTTTTATCTAACTGTTTGACAATTTCAACCATTTGGGAATTTATTTGTGAATGTCAGTTCTATCATAAAGCCATTCATCTGCTCAGATGATCAATGTAAGAAATGCAGCTCAAAAACAAGGCAAGCGGGTGTCACAACACTTGTAAGTCTTAGATATAAATCCAGGGAACTGGCCGAGACCCACTCCAAATCTGCGTTTGTAGCACTGAACTAGAAGAGCAAGCCTTGTAGAGAGAGCAGGGAGATGTTCATTAATGCTGCACTTGACAGAAGGAGGACCTGTGACCGATTTTTACCTAGAAAAACAAAAATTTCGATCTCTAAGTGAGCCTGAGAGTTCACTTAGACTTGGTGGGTCACCTATCCTACAGACTGAGCAATTCTGAGTATCAATCTTGACAATAGCTTTCATAAAAATGGAAGATGGTGAAAATTGGTAACTCACCATCTCTCATATATAGTATGTCTAAGAGAGTAACCTCCACCTAGTAACCACAACACTTCTGATCTTTTCCTCAATGCACTGGGCAGAGCTATTACTGAACAGAGTATCACAGAGTGAACTACTAATATGCTGCTAAAAGCAGTAGCTGCTACTCACCTATATGAGTTATAAAAGTAGCAGCATTGTGTAGAACCTGGTAATTTGAAGAGATGAAAATCAACACTCTTTTTAAAGAACAGCCTCCAGACATTTACATCAGAAATTCAGTGTATTCTGGATCTTAAGCTTGTGTAATACTTCTGAGTTATCTGTTTTGCAAGAACATCTGGCTTTGTGTAATGAAAACAGAAAGACCTGCAAAATCCTTAGTTTTGCCAAATCTGCAGCATTATCACAGCCTGTTACAGCACAGGCTGAATGCAAAATACTGACTTTACAAAATAGGCACTGGGCTACTTTGCAAGAAGCGTTTTCATTAGGTCTACTCGCGCTAACACAGACACTGGTTCGACCTCCAACAGACTGGGCAAAGAACACAAATTGCAGCACGAATACAGTTTCTCCTCTACTCCAAGACTTACATGAAATCCCATGGTAATAAATTTCCATCTGTTGATCCAGTAAAAAGAAGTATTAGGGGAGAGAGAATGAAAAGGAAGGGATTCTCAGCAATGTTACTTGCACTATTGCACTTCAGCCTCACTGCCTAGTGGAAAGAGGATTTTTTACATTACAATGCTTCAAGGGAAAGGTCAAAGCCAAAAGAAGTGTTCCTAAGATGCATCATTAGTGTGAACACAATACTCTGAAGAAGAGACTTGCAAAAGAGGAAAGGAGGACCTTCGTCTTTCTACTACACTTTCTCTTTAAGCAGTCTTTTACCTCCTTTTCGATAGCTTGGACCCTTCAGATTAAAAACCAAACCAAACCAAAAAACACCAAACAAACAACAGCAACAAAACCTACAACCAAAAAAATCCCAACCAAACAAAAAAGCTATAACAGCAAAGTATGCAATAACAGTAAGTCAATAAATACTATTTTACAGAATATCACTGGATGAAATCCATAAAACTGCAATCAGATGAGAGATTATGAAACAGTATTGTTACACCAGAAACATACAGAACTCAATTTGGGAAAACATAACATTGACAGTCTCAGGAGAGAAAGAATCCTGCTGTGAATGTCTGAAACTCAGCACATTAGATGACAAAGATTTTATCTGAATGTTAACCAAACAAGGAAAACACAAATTAGTACTGCTGTTTCAAATACTAACATCATCCATCTATCAAAATGTTAGTAGCTTTAAAGTTTTGTTACAACAATTTATTACTTTTAAGCAATGAAAATATTAGAAGTCCTGAACCTATAAAAAAACACATCTAATTAATTGCAGAACTCCAAGCACAAAGTTACCCACAGTCTATTGATGGACAAGCATAGCTTCAGGCATGAATTGTAACTCACAAATCCTCTTAGATAAATTCCTCTACAGGCTAGGGAGCTCTGTGGCAGAATGCAAACACCAAGTTCAGAGTGCTGATAAAATGCTACATGAAAGTTGAGACTAGTTTCTGATGTATCAAGATATGTATGTCAGCTTCAAAACACAGCTTACCCTAAACTTCTCTCCCATTATCTCAATTTTCCCCTCCTGTGACACACCACTGGCTTCAGAAGAGTTTCTTCATTTACATGAACACATTTTCATAATTTTTTTTCAGTCCGTTTCCTGAGAATGTATGCCAAAATTTGGGATTTTGAGACATGTCTTTAGGACATTGCTCTACTGTATAGACCAGCAATGCATCCTGTTTCAAATAAAATTGTGCTAAAGTGTCCAAATTAGATTCTGAAATTTGTGTAAGTATGGCAAACACAAACCGCCTCCCTTCAAATGGAAAGGATCTCTCAGAGCAGCAGAAGGGGGTACTCCGGAACCCATTGGGAACTCCACATTTTCTATTACTCCAGCAAAGGCAGGCAGGCAAAAAACTCCAGGGAAGCTAGCACTTCTCAGTACTATTTACCCAACACTGCATTTTACAGACAAGCGAGAGACTTTCTCTTGTCCCTGAAACTTGTATCAGCTCCGATAAACAGTTCCATTAAAACTGAGAAAGTGGTTAAGGGGTCATAATTGGTCAGATACACCAATTTATTGGTCTTACACATAGGACTGGGCAATCCCAAGCACAAATATAGGCTGAGTGAGAAGTGGCTTGAGAGCAGTCTCAAGAAGAGGGACTTGGTGTCAGCATGTGAAGGTTGGTTTGGGAGGTACTTGCCCCCCCACTCCTATGAAATCACCCAGACTAGCCTCAGCTGGCTGGAATTTAAGGAATGAAGCTTTATATGTACAGCTTAACACAATATACAAGAAGATATTTACAATATATTACAAACATATACAGAAATACACAAGTTAAAAATAATACAGAAACACAACACCCCTCCCATAAATCAAAGTCTCCAGGAGGGGCTCCCAACCACCCTTCCACCTTCTTTCCACTCCTCTATCTTATCCCAGAGTATGCCCTACATGCAAGGTGAGGTTGGAGGATCAGCAGGGGAGTTAGTAAGCAGAAGTATTAGTTACACAGAAGCAGCCCAGGGCACCGTGACAGAGACACACACACTCGGACTCTCCCACTCTGTCTTATCTGTTTTGTATTTTTGTTTTTACACACACACACAGCAAGCCTATGAATGAAGTAGACATCACTATCAGTTCCTTTTCACAGCCTATAATTTCTCTCACTAAAATATTCCAGTTAGCCTCAAACTAGCACACAGCAGATGCAAAACTCAACACCAGTAGGCAGTGTGTGCTTGCAGCCCAGAGAGACAACTATGTCCTGGGATGTATCAAAAGAAGTGTGATCAGCAGGATGAGGGAGATGATTCTCCCCCTCTATTCTGCTTTTGAGACCCTACTGGAGTACTGCATGCAGTTCTGGTTCCCTCAGCATAAGAGGGACATGAAGCTCCTGGAGTGAGTCCAGAGGAGGGCCACAAACATGATCAGAGACTGGAAACTTCCCCTATCGGGACAGGCTGCAAGAGTTGGGGCTATTCAGCCTGGAGAAAAGGTGGGTCTGGGGAGACTTTATAGTGGCCTTCCAGTACCTGAAGGGGGCCTACAAGAAAGACAGGAAGGGACTTTTTACAAGGACTTGCAGTGACAGGACAAGAGGGAATGGCTTTAAGCTCAACGAGATTAGATTTAGACTAGGTATTAGGAACAAGTTCTCTACAGTGAAGGTGGTAAAACACTAGAACAGGTTGCTCAGGAAGCTGACAGACATCTATTCTGAAGGTGTTCAAATCCAGGTTGGATGAGTACTTGAGCAACCTGGTCTAGTGGAAGGTGGGTTGGAACTAGATGGTCTTCAAAGTCCCTTCCAGCCTAAACCACTTTATAAATGTATTCTAAGAAATCCATGGAAATGTGTGTTCAGTGTTGTTCCTGATGTTGAAGAATAAACAGTCAAACCCTTGTGCTTCACTGTGTCTCTGAGTTTCCGTAATAAACAGTTGTCTTCTTCAGAGTTCATAACTCAATCTAGTGTCTATATAACTTCTATAAGAAAAAACCCAAGGACAGAACACCGTTTGAAAATAAACTGTCAGCATGTATGAGTATGGTCACTGAGCAGTTATGAAATGTACTTTGCAGTTTTCCTCGGTTCAGAAAGCACATACTGTCTCTGAGGAGGATGCAGTACAGCTCTCTGTCACAAAGCCAAGATGGTTCTGTAGAAGAGCAGGTGGGTTTCAACAATCAGAGAAGTGGGCCAGTCCTGATCTACATATCAGACCATAGTGAATTCCAAAGTTTCTGAATTTCTTCCTTTTGACTTTGAGCAACATCATTTACTATTATGACTTATTTGGAAAAATAGCTAGAACTTAAGGCTGGAAACACATCAAGTGCTAAAACACCACACAAAATGCAACTGTACACAGCTGTGTAAATACCATGGACATAAACATTATTTATTTATTTTAGCTAAAAAGGATGAAAAAACTCTTTAGTAAAGCAAACACAGATCTGTACTATTGCATGCATTCCCATTGCTACTGACAACCAATACGAGAATTTCACTGTGTGAGCAATAGCAGAAGCACACATGAAAAGTAATACGAAAAGCAAAATTAATCCTTTACTCGTTCATTCAAGGACCAAAAAAGTGCATATAATTCATTGTTGCCATAGAGATTGCATAGAAACTTTCAGTACCATGTCTGCTCAGCGATCTGTGCCAAGGTATAGATTCTTTCATTTTGTTAATATCTGCCTTCTACAGCTCTTCTGTAAATTCAGTAAGATGTCACAGGTAAAAAAATCACTGCTGAGGGCAGCAAGTTATTTCTCAAGTACTGCTCAACTAGAGAATAAACATTAAGAACAACTAAATAAAATTATCATTTTAATTAAACCTGGAAGGATTTATTTTAATTGATTTAAAACACAATAGTTAATCTCAGAACACAGCAAACCTAGTATCAGTAGTAGGCAATGTTATATTCATTAAAAGTTAGATCACTAAGTCCAGAGGTGCTCTCTGACAACAGTAACCTTGGTCATAAAGAATTTTCACTTTGTGCGCTTTGCAAAGTTAGGACCAAATATGCTCTTGTGTTTCATGAAGCTAAATATTAATCTACTGAGCCTAAAGAAAACTCCTCTCATTAATTTTTTTTTTTTTTGCTTAAACTTTTAATGATCTTTTGATCTTCACAGGATTCCACCTTTCTGAAAACTAACATGGAGCTTTGTCTGATTCTGTACAAGTCACAAGATGAACTTCCAGAAGCACTGACTGTTTTCCTCTCCTATTCTTTGCATTGGAGGGTAAGACCTAAACCCAAGATTTCAGCCTCTCTCAGGTGATGTAGAGCATACTGACATGTAATCCATCCTGAGATTTTTTTTTTACTATTCTAAAAGGAATTCACTTAGAGAAAGCAGTATCTGCCCCACTGCAGATGGGAAAGGTTGAGTATTCTAGCCCTTTGTCAGTATGCTTTCTGATACAAAATATTAAGGTTTGGTGGAGGAAACCTCATGGTGAAACATACAATATCATACCGAGGGAGCAGAAACAGAGAACATTCTTTTCTGCTTCAGCAGTTTTTAGAAGCTAATACAAGGACTACATGGGGTCTAAAAAAAGATCGTTGTGGATTCTGTAACTATTAACTTACAGTTTTTTCTTGTGTAACACATTAAGTTGTTATCCTAAAATAATGCTCTTTTTCCTGATTGACTCCCAGACAGCTAATTATTTCATGCACTTTTCATCTATCTTTCTAGCGTCTCACTTGAGCTGCTATCTACTATCAAGTTTTATTATGAACTCTGCCATAATAGTGACTTTCAACCAAGACTAACAATGAACTAGTGGCATAAGACTCCCAGGTTTCATTTAAAATTACCATCTTGTTGACTGAATTTCATTATCCATATGAATCCAATAGCTTCGAAGGACAAAAGAAAACCCAAAAACCCCAATGATGCACCTTCATTGGATTCATAAGCTCTTGGCCTGAGACTAATGAGACTACATAAAACAATCATTTGACTCAGTGCTTACACTGAAATAACATTGAATGCTGAAACACTTGAAAAATACTGAAAATACAGAGCTAAGTTAGTTGCATCATTTCACAGATAACTGCTTCTCACATGGAACCAAGATCCTTGTATCATGGGAATACAAGAGAGATCCTTTATATTTGCACGTGGATCTCAACAACACAGTCTACCACAGTAGCAAGACAATGTCCAGATCACCAGCAAACCACTGTCCCTTACCTCAAAGTGCTACTACTCACAATAAATCACTTGTGCGTGAGAAGACAGGCCAGAGTACATTTGAAGCATGAAGTTT
Organism: Pogoniulus pusillus; assembly: GCF_015220805.1. NCBI lineage: Eukaryota > Metazoa > Chordata > Aves > Piciformes > Lybiidae > Pogoniulus > Pogoniulus pusillus. Next base: position 13,802,771 of record NC_087283.1, read on the forward strand.
TCTGTAAACACCAGTTCTAAAACAATGCCCAATCCTATACCCAAAACATTAATGAGCTCACTTTACAGCAGATTAATTAGAAGAGAGTCTTCACAAGGGTTTTTTTGATGAATAAAAAAGCCTAGTAGTAGATTAAAACATATGCCACTACAAAAATGTTAGAGTAAAGCATCCAGATTTCCACAGAAATCTATGGTAGAATTTACATCATCTTTTTGCTGTTAGAGTCAGAATATTTGAAGATTGATTGTCCTTTATGAAATTCACAAGATTCTGTTTCTTTGTTAAAGGGATAGCATCAACACCCTAACCTGGTAGCTGACTGTACTGGAGTGGTCTCAGAGAGGATCTCTGTAAAGGAGTTTCTTCAGGTGGGAAATACTACTCCTAATTATAGAATCCACTAATTAAGGATGGAACATGTCTCTAAGACTGATGTAATCTAACTACACAGTATACACGCCTAAGTACATGCTTTACTGCTCTTCTTCCTATGGTGTGTTTTTTAAACATTCATGTTACTCTGATCTGTACATACAATGAACTGAAGAATTCATCGTAACATGTACTTTCCAGATCTGTCAGCTAGGATTTATAACCATGAAAGAAAACACAGTTTGCAGATTAAGTCATGTTAAAACATTTACATAATGAGAGACTATAGCATATTAATACATTAATATGTACACATGTTCTTTACATTTAGACATTCAGCTAAGACTCTGGCAATTATTTAGTGACACAAGATTTCTGTTTTCCATAAATTGCTGTGAAATGTTCTACATGAAAGAATAACATGTCTAATTTTACTCGGAAGATGAATGATTTGTCATGCAGAAACGTCCATTAGATTTAACCATTACTGAAAAAAAACAGGGTAATATATCATTGTTTTGCATCAAATGAAGAAGCAGCACCTTTCTTAGTTTAGTTGTTTGGTCATAATCATGATAAATGGACATTCCAGGACAGCTGAATTTTAACAAGCATCCAATACACTTAATTAGATTTTGCTTTCTAGTTTTCTGTTCTCTCTACCTCTATGAATGAAAAACTAGAGTTTAAAGTACTGACTATACAGGTGTTCATTGTTGCATTAAAGAGCTGTTTGTTCTCACAGGGAGTCATCCTGAAGTCAGTGGAATTTTACAAAAGCAACAGTGATTCTACATACAAGGAATCACAGGATGTCAGGGGTTGGAAGGGATCCAGAGAGATCATTGAGTCTAACCCCCCTGGCCAGAGCAGGACCATACAATCTAGCTCAAGTCACAGAGTAACACATCCAGACGGACCTTGAAAGTCTTCAGAGAAGGAGACTCCACAACCTCTCTGGGGAACCTATTCCAGTAGTCTGTGACCCTTATAGTACAGAATTTCCCCCTTGTGTTGATGTGGAACCTCCTGTGCTGCAGCTTACATTCATTGCTCCTTGTCCTATGCCAGGCAGCAAGTGAGCAGAGCCTGTCCCCCCACTCCTGACACTCAGCTCTCAAGTATTTATAAACATTTATTAAATCTCCTCTCAGTCTTCTCTTTTTCAGACTGAAAAGCCCCAGGTCCCTCAGCCTCCCCTCATCAGGCAGTGCTCCACTCCCCTAATCGTCGTAGCCCTCCGCTTGTCCAACAGCTCCCTGTCCCTCTTAAACCGGACAGACCAAAACTGAATGCAGAAAGATGGACACACAGAGCACATGAGAATACAAATGCATCTAATATCTCTGAGCCCTATAATTTGTATGAGAGGATTAGTTCTTGGTTTAAGACTTACAAATTTCAAACATAAGTTCTTCTAGTTCTTCTTCTTGCAGAAAAAAATTAGGATGTGCTGAGTGAAACCTGCATTCTGGCTACCTGCAGAGCCTGCCTCCACATATCCTGCATTTCAACAGGTTGCTGGAGACATCTAAAATGTTTCTTCTCCCCATTATAAAGCAAAATCCACTGGGCTTTTCCTATTCTTTATTGTGGTTATTTGCAGTGTGAATATGCCTAGAAAATTTTGGAATCTATGATACATTGCATTTCATAAGCCACCTCCCTATATGTGGGCACAACAGAGATTTATTTCATACAGACAGATCAACATTCTTTCCCCCTTCAATATAGTAATCCTGATATTTACTGCATCATTGAAACATTGTGGGATGAGAAAGAACAGAATAGCAGGCAAAAGAATCCTATGGGTCAAGTATTTTAACATTAAATCAAATTACTTACAACGAAGGGACACGGAAGACAGTAGCTCAACAAATCACCAGTCAGACAATGAGCAAGGAAGCAGGCACATCCTTGCATATTTGGCCACCCAGGGTTTTTTCTGGGGGAGCAAGAGAATGGAAGTCAGCAGGTATGACAAGTGTGATGATATGAAAGACTGAATGAGCTACTGTTGTGGAATTTTATTTTACATGTGATAAGAAGTAACCATTGTGATCTCCCAAATGAGGTGGTCAAAAGAGTTCATTGTAAAGGGAAAAAAGCAAAGCCAAACCAACAAATCAAAGCCCCATTGAGCTGTCTTTAAAAAGTAACATCTGCCCAGCCTGGGTAAAATGTAGCACTCAGTATTGATATGGAAATTTTTGTTTGTTTGAGTTTTACTGAATAAAATAGAATCTAAAACCTGCCAGTGCAGGAAAAGCAGAGTCAAGCTACCAGCCTTCTGATCTACTACTGGGAGCATGGAAGAAAAAAAAACTAGCATCATGCCAACAAATGTTTCAACTTGAAATCACTAGTCATGGAAAAGACTACCTTGGAACACTAATAATCCAATAGAAGAACAGAGATTGTCCACTTAAATACACTGCTATAAACTAAGCAAACGTACAAATATAATTTATGACTATGCCAAAAGAGCAGGCAGGCACAATCTCCCATGCATTATTGAAGATAAACATGGTCAGAGTCAGAAAATGTCCTGAGCAGAAACAGAATGGAAGAGAAAGAGAAATAGGTAAGTTACTAAAGAACACTGATGACAAACACAGTCCTGGACCACATGAAAAAAAAAAAACAACAAACCATTCAGCTTCACTTGTAATTCAGAATCACTTACATGGATGTATAATTACCACCTACTCCCAAACACTGGCTAGAGGAAAAACATGCTGGAAGCAAGCCAGATGCTGAAGATCCTGGAAAGAAGTACATCGCTTTTATTGCACATACAACATAAACATTAAAGAAAGAGGTCAGACAATTTATAGAATTTCCTTCTGAAATTCATGTCAGACACAGACTTCAGGGATTTTCCAACTAATAGAATTAAAAAAAAATAAAAGCAGTGTACATTGATTGCTGTAGGAACTTCACCATACAAAACTAGCTCTGTGATGTGCAGTTGCACTGCTGTAGTACACTGATGTTCCTTTTATTTTTTTTCCACATATACTATATGATCCACACTGGATACCCAAAAATCCAGAATATAACCCTCAAATAATTCCCGATTGAGATAGCTTAATTCCCTAGGATAGGGACCCTAAATGCCACTTGGAGGTAGAGGAAAAAAAAAATTCAAGGGCAAATCCCTACTAAAAGTGTCTTCTTCCTCATCCTGTTTTCTCTTTTTATTTATATTGATTATATGATATATTACCTATAGATATCTCAATATCAGCCACAAGAAACAATTAGTGGAGTCTGTATTCTACATATTCACTTACTGAGATTATAATCTTTATTAAAAACACTCTGACAAGGAGTTAATATTTAAAAGTCCACCAGCTCTTCCAAAGAGCTTCTGACAATGTGCTTAATGGCCGTGACTTTCAGCAGAGTCAAGCTTATCAGAAACATGAATGGCAGGACCCTAACAGGGGACTGATAAAACAGGCTTTCATTTTGCAGAAGGCTTTAAGGGAAGGAACTGCACAATCTGACTCCTAAGTACCACAGTGTCAATTAAATAAAAGTCTAAGATTACAAACCTAAAAGAAGTACATGAAGTAAGGTTAGATAGTACTGCCATTGGAAAAACAAAAATAAGCAAAGCTTAAAACACATAAAGCAAAAGCAAACCCTTCCAAAACCTGGACCCTCCCATCAGTTTCCACCAATTCTTTCATCTTCAACTGATGATACATTGAGAAGAGCAAGAATACTTGAGAAACACCTACTATTTGATGAACTTTAGACACCTGCTCAGCCCTTGGCCTGCAGCTTAGGGTAACAGCACAATTTGTATTACTCTAATGCCACAAGACAACACAAACCTTCTCACCACTGATGTAACTAGTAATGAGGTCAGGCTTGGCTGGGTACACGGTTGAGTTATCATTGGGGAAAAATACGCCAACTTCCTCCTTAATACTACATCTAGTAATGTAACTTTTTAATTCTTATAGAACAACCATGTTATCAGGGCATGTAACATACACAAACACTAGGATTTGTAAATGTTATAAATATCAACTCACATTAGAGTTTAAGCATCCACCTCCCTTTAACCCTCACACAGCATAAAAACATTCTAGATGATTAGATGAAAAACAAAAAAAAAAACCATAGCTTTTAAAGATGTATTTCTATTAACTTAATTCCTCAAACTAAAACCCTGATGAAACAGCAATGTTTGCAATTAAGTCTCATGTGCATATACACACAAGTGGACGTGCATAAATACATACATATGCTTACATGGAATGCCTATAAAATGTCTTTGACAACAAATGACAGTGTTAAGCATGCAACATCAAGGCACAAGCAAATTCTTGCAAAGTCAAGCATTGCATCAATAAACCCTTCTATTTAGTTTTTCTCTCTCAGAAAGGTAGACAATGCCCTGGGACCTGGAGCAAGTCTGACCCTGCTGCAACACATAACAAAACAGGACCAACAGTGCAGCTGTTTCTCCCCAGCAAGTCAGAGCCTCAGCTCCCAAGGTGTGGCTGTGGCCAGTTGCTGGCCTTGGTGGAGGAGGTGAATATACACAAGTGCAGAGCCTTCCGGAGTGCAGGCACACACTCTTGTCAAAATAAACATTTCTGGCACTTCTCTAGAGACTGAAAGAACTTTGCTCCAATAACAAGTCTAGGTCTGCATAGCTCAACTTTACACATCCATTTTAAAAATAGAGGGAGGTAAAAATTTACTAACAGCAAGGCTCAGATATGCTATTTCCCATCATTTCTTAATTTCTTAAACTGGTTCATTTAAAAAAAAAAAAGAAAAAGTTTTACATAAATGCTAATCCCAAAACTATTTGAATAAAACAGTACAAATAGCATCTGAGATTTCAAAGCAGGGAGAAAAAAATAATATAGAAAAAAAATCGACCATATATGACATTCTTTACATTAACACTGAGCAAGAAAAAATGCTGCAACTTGACAAAGCCTAATGATAACCAAAGCATCCACCTCCAAGGCATATGACAAAAAAGAAAAAGTCCTCTGCAATTGACCTTAACAAAGTTGCCATGTTGGTGTATTAAACCAGACAAATCTATGTGAACAGAGATTCATGGTCCAGAGTTACATGTGCAAAAGTCATGAAAATGAGAGTTATTCCTACAATTGTTTAACATGGTTCAGTGACTTTCTCACACAGAGGGTTATCTTTTCCTCTCCTTCAGCTAGTGCTATATCAACTGTATACATGAGCAATGATAAGCAATTATGTAGACTTTACAGTGAGGACTATTAAATGAGAATTGTGACATCATCAAAGTAATATTGCTTTGCTAATTAACAGTACAAAAAGGCTTAGACATTACTCCTGAAGGGAATGCTGAGAAATTAAGCATATGTTGTTGACATTGCAGCATTTAACACTGCCATTGTTCTTAAGCAAGGACATGAAAGTTTTTTTTTATGTTAATTATTATGAATCTAAAAAAACCTAAAATAATCTTGAGATCATGCCCTTATGCAAGATAGTCTATATTATAAATGAGACACTTATTCCAGCCTAGATATTTTATGGCACTTTTCCAACCCCAATTACCTATAACAAACGAGTTTGAGAAAACAGCAGAATCAAGGGCATTGGACTGTGCCTTAACAATGAGAAATTTCACAAAATATGAAATTTTAGGGTACATACTTATTGCAGAGTTTGCCTGTCAAATAAAGGCTAGACCTTTTCTCCTCAAGTTGTTCTTTTCAATCCATAAATTAAACACTTCCATCCAATTTAATGATGTTTTAAATCCTAATAGCAGCTTGACTGGAACTTTTGCTGAAACTAGGATTATTTGCAAGTCAACAAATCGAGCAAGAGAAGGGCCAAGAATAAATATTTCTACCCTTCTGTCTCTCAAAGACTGGAAGTTTAGTACCTCAAGACCTTGTCTAGATTCACCTACATGCCCTCTCTCTTTCGCACTCTCAAAAACCAAGAAAAGTGTCCTGAAAAATTTTTAAAATGTTTACCCCACAACCCCCACAGAAGCTGCAGCACAAGTGTCAGGGCTCACTGAATATCACACTTTTGGACTCCAGATACATTCTTCAAGGCTGAATATACAGACGTATTTCCCCACAAAGTGCTCCATCTAAACTCTCTTTTAGAAAGATGTGTTCTAAAACAGAATTAAACGTCACATGGTGGGTATAATCTGAAGATACTGTTTCCACTGAAGATGTGAGTAAGTACCTTTTGCTGCTAGAGAGTCTTTTCTGAAAAATGAAGGTAGACATTCCTTCTCTCTAAATTACAATATCCTAACACTTCACCTATGCATTTCACATTCACATTGACATAAAAGAACCCAAAATTCACAAAAGCCTACAGCTTCCAACATCCATAAATGAAGCAAGCTTTAGAGATACCTCACTATTTTGAAGTTAAGAAAAGGCAGCAGCAAAACACAAAGAATGTCATGTACTTGCCAGTTAATATAGTGTTAAAGTTGTGTATTTATCCATGTACAAGAACTGTGGAGAGGAGAAAAGGATATTTGCTAATCCAAATTAGGCCAGTGTGAACCTGACAGCATACACATTTGTGATTTACATTAATAAATGATAAAGTAATTTATTTTTGAGATGCTCAGATAATTCCCCAAATATCACAGACGTATATATATATTCATGAGGCTTCCATTAGTAATGTTTCACTGTACTTTATACGAATTAGATTAAAAGCCTCTCCTTCAAACCTTTTGAATAAATGCTCTCTCTGCCTTCATTACAAGAAGTAATAGATGGTAAACCACCAGAAGTTTTCAGAGCCCAAGTTTGCAAGCAGAGAAAGTGAAACAAAACAAAAAAAACCCCACCAACAACCAATCAACCACACTCCCCACTTCCCCCCTCCTTTTACTGGGGTGCTCCTGTATTACCTCTACAGCTTCTCTTTTTACACTAGCTTTATACTGTTTTACATTTTTAACCACTCACTTTACAGTGGTTATAAACCAGATAAATCCAAAGGGAAAACAAACAAAGCCACACAATACAAAAAACAATACTCAAATCCTGCATGTTAATTTCAAATATTTATATATAAATATCTTGTTTTGTGCCACTATTAGAGCTGGCAGTATTAATAACATTTTATTGCTTATGTCTGCATTGATGTCCTGCTCCCCCAGCACACACACTCCCCATCCCTGGGAGCAGTAAGCTCATTTTGGCTATTCAGCAAACGTGGATATGTTTCTAGAATCCTGAGCCTGCTTGACTACAAACTAGAGAAATTGATTACTTTGATCACAATAGGCACATTTGCACGAATGAATTCTTGATTGTAGTGACAACTGTTAAGTCAGGATCCACAAAGCAGAGCAAAGTAATGGATTAGTCACCACAGCTTCAATTAATGTTTTTGGTTTCCAGTGGCAAATCAATGTCCATCAACTCTGACTTTCTTGTCAAAAGCAGGCAGGCAACAACACCATCTATAGCACTTCATTTACAGATCTTGTAAAACCGCAGAAGCAAGAACTGACAGAAACATCTGATTTTACCTCAGGACAACATATAAATTATACTTTGCTATTCTTCTCCACTTTGAAAGGCTTTGGCTAGAAGGGCAGAATAATTCACTATTTCTTAGTGCAGAAATAAACTCTGGGTAATCATTATCTTAAATAACATTTACAAGCTCTAAAATAAATGCATCAGCTTCCCCTTTGATTTTAACTACTGTTGAATAAAAATTTTTGATCTAGTAAAATTAGAATAGGATGGATACACATGGCCTTAAAAACAAGTAAGCAAATAAACAAAAAGAAGCTCTGAAAGAAAGAAACTTGAGGCTGGGAAAAGTACTGCAAACAGAACATGCAGCAATGGTGAGTTGTTTTAAAGAGCTTCTCAGAGGATGAGAAGAAATAAGGCACAAACTCAGATGTCACATTTTATTTCTACATTAAGAACAGAAGAGCAGAAATATAACAGAGGCTAGAAGAAGCTTTAGGGGAAAAATATTAAGTGCAAGATCTAGTGTCATATAATGTAACTGAGCAACTTGTTCATTGGTGATAGTATTTGGAATGAGTTATCTTACTACAGCATACTTCTGCATAACAACTCATTCGTGTATAGTAGCAGAATGGTCCATGAACCAGAAAATTATGAAGGACTGTTTCTTCTTTGGCAGTTGCTTAAGTTAACTGTAAAAACATGCAAAGACCTCACATAAATTTTGTGGAAAGCAAGAGGAATGGAGCTCAACACTAAAGAGTAGGCAGTGAACCCACTGAAGGGCACAACCACTCAGAATTCTGAAGCTTCCCCAGATGGAAAAGCATAGCAAACTCTGCACAGTTTCTAGCACTACAGCTCTCAGTTTAACATGTTTCAAATATACTTGATGCAAATTTCTTATTACACCAATGAGACAGAAAACCACCTCAGCTTTCTCACACACACATTTAACATAAGCACTCTGAAGCAAGAGGCAAGCATAACCTTCTCCTAAAGTAGAATTAACACACAGTGGCTTGCTGAGTTTTTTCTCTTAGTTACAACAGAAACAAGACATGGAAGTGCTTTACAGTCCAGAGAAAGCAGAAAAAACATAATACCTATGAGACCAAGGTCATATTTTAAATTATTTAACCAAGCAATGCACAATTCCTAATAGGTAGCAACAAACATCAAAAGCAATACTATCCAAATAAACCTAGAAGTAATACTGCTAAGAAAGAAGTGCTGAGAGAAATTTGCAAATATAAATAGGAGTAAATATCATGTCCTCTAGTTCTAAGGTAAGACAACATCAAAGCTTACTTTGAAATGGATCAACTCAAATCCACTACATCTGAAGTATGTAAGATGTAAGGAGTTTGTATCTACAGGGTCTAAGAATTCCTGGAAATGAGTCAGTACACAGCGATGAGCATGGGACACTACTTGTGCAACAATGAAGACTAGAGCATAGTGACTCATTTTTTTCAACCCTGATAGAAGATTTCTAGCCCCAACGTGAAAAGCATTTATAACCCATTTTCACAAGTGAAGTGTCAGAAGAGTTTGCATAATTTTTGACACAGCACATTTCTAGTTGTATGAAGTCCCTACTGACCTCACTGGGATCCTTGCCTAAGACAATTTTTTGGAGATCATATAATCAGTCAAGGTTTGAAGGGACCACAAGGATCATTTAGTTCCCTGCCATGGGCAGGGACACTCTATCCTAGATCAGGCTGGCCAGAGCCTCATCCAGCCTGGCCTTAAACACCTCCATGGATGGGGCCTCAACCACCTCCCTGGGCAACCTATTCCAGTGTTTCACCACCCTCACTGTAAAGAACTTCTTCCTAACATCTAGTTTCAATCTCCCCTCTGCCAGTTTAAACCCATCACTCCTTGTCCTGTCATTACAAGACCTTGTAAATAGTCCCTTCCCATGTAACATGCTGTCATGTTTAAACTCCAACGTACAAAAAGAGGACAAAACCTCATCCTGTTTTGAACTTTGTTTGGCTTAATCTAGCCCTAATAATCTTACTCCAAATTGAGACCATGTCATCACCTACTCTATAGTGGCAGACAAGGTTACCTACTGCACAGAGTCCTCTAGGATGGTGTTTGTTGATATTTGTAACATCCATACAAAATTTCTTGCTAATCTTGCTATAGTAGCTTATCATGGATATTATGCATAATGAATGGCAGCTATGCAAGTGCCCACTTGGTGCTTTTAGACTGCTTTTTCAGACTTACACCTGTTCTCTTCTGCTTTAGCCTATTACCATTTATTGTGTCTGCACGGTATACTGCAAATAATCTCATTTTACTAATTCCTCTCCAGATGTGCCCTAGGCTATTGTGCACTCACTTTTCTTCTGGGATGTACTAATTCAGTTCTCTTGATAACACAGTGTGACCCATAAATCATTGCTTAGGTGGATGTCATTACTCTGTACATTTTCAATCAAACCCTGTTCTTACAGCACCTCATTTCAAGCCTCTTAACAGCTCTCTGCTTCAAACACTCCAATCTTAACTCTAAGGACATAATACATCAATTCCACCAAAAAAAAAAAAAAAAAAAAACCAAACAAAAAACCAAAAAAACCAAAACACCAGCCAAAAAAAAACCCCAAACCACAACCTTACGTATGCTAAAAAGGCTTACACAGTACAGGCAGAATTCCTAGACTTCATGGATGATCCCATTTTCCTTCTCTGGCATAATTCACCAATTCTTAGAGACCAACCCTCACCTGGCTACAAGCTCACTTCAGGTAGTTGTAGACAGCAATGAGGTCACCCCTGAGCCTCCTCTTCTCCAGGCTAAACAACCCCAGCTCCCTCAGCCACTCCTCATAGGGTTTGTGTTCCAGGCTTCTCACCAGAGGATAGAGGACACATTCCAGTATCTCAGCATCTCTCTTGAATTAAGGAGCCCAGAACTGGACATGGTACTCAGTTCTTATAATTGGTTTATAATGTACCTAAGATCTGAGCACAGAACTAAAGCTAAGTATGTTCTGCTAAGTCAGAATCATAAGGAGCTATTTTTACTTGTATCAGAAAGTCATCCATCAGTTTGAGTCAGTATACATTGTGCTAAGTTTATACAGCTCCAGAACAATGTGTCTCTAGTTCCCTTTGCAGTAAGAAAAATTATATTTAAAAAAATACATAATGAAACACAAGAACATAATAAGAATTTTTGTAACTACTTGTATCATCTTAAAGTCTCTAAAAAATAAAAGGAAAAAGATAAATCTAATTGGAGTTTTTAAAAATTACTTTTCTATTGCATGGCAGGAAGAAGTGACTACTCCAATTACTTGTTTCTCAGTCTTTATAACAGGTTTTTTATAATTAGTGAGAAGTAAAATACCATGAGAACTATTGTTTCTCCACAGGTGAAACACGTTAAATGTGAACTGCCTGCAGGAGTTCCATATTCATGAGGCTTAAATTGTATGGAAATGCATTTTAAGATAAATCTAAACCAAGACTTAAAAAAACCACATTTATTTCATCAAATAAAATGGCAAGATGACCTGCATTAGAACAATTACTAGACATTTTGTTTGCAAACCTCTCAACAAAATCTGAAATATTTACTTCAATATCTATTACACTTTCTATTGTGTTATCTTATTGCAGCCCTTAGTTCTGTTTTGAATTATTTCAATTTTATAGTAAAACAATTAAAATACAGTAAACTCATAAAAATGAGAGGCTACAGCAAGGAACACAGAGTCTGAAGAAAATCTCAATAAATCACCTGCTCTATCTTCTGTTCCACAGGGAAAACCAAGAATACCCAAGACAACACTTGACAGATGTCTTCTAAATACTTTCTCAAGAACTCCACTAGTTTTACAATAGAAAAGATTTTTTGTTTAGAAATACCTGCATTATATCTCCTTTCCCACAAATAAAGCTGATTACTTCTTATTCTACCCTCGGGGAATATAGGTAAAGAAACCAACCAAACAACAAACAATCACAGTATTTTTAAACAGCCTATGTATTTGTCACTGTGGTCTCTGTAGTTCCCTTTTAATTCCCCCCCCACCCCGGGCAAAATAATCCAATTCCCTCAAGCTTCCCTCAGAGGTTAAAACTGCTGAACTTCTCATTTCTGTTGTTTTCCTTTCATAATTCTCTCATTTTAAAATGCTTGCTTAAATGGGTGAAGCTCAGGATTAGAGCTAAATTCTATCTGAAGGCTCAAAAATCCCAGGAAAGACAAAGCTTCTAGTTAAGACAAGCCAAACTAAAACCAGCTCTTTTTGCTCTTGTGACAGCAGCAAACTTTTGCCACATATATCCAATTTAAAATATGCTACGACCACTAGATTTTTTTTGCTGACCAGCTGCCCGGCTAAATATTGACTCTTGTCTGTGAGTTTCTACCCTTGCACTTACCTGTTTGATGCTTGAGTTTGTATCTCCACATTAAGATCATCTGAAGTTTAAACGTCTTTCCTCCCCTGTGAAAAGGTCACCCATTCACAGGTGTTAAGGAGCTTTCTTGCCTTATTTGGTAACACGGGGAGGACCCTCAGCTGTGAGTTATGCAAGCCTTGTTAGCTGTAATGAATGCCACCTGAAAGTCTTGTTTGTCCCTGTTCTTCTTAACAGAAGGAAAATCTGCCTACTTGCCATATCCAAAATACAGGAAAATTCGAATTAATATCAGAAAAATATCTCTTGGTTCTGCAAGCTCAGTAATTTGTTGGTGCTTCTCTCACTAAATTCATGTCACTCACTTTGTTTTCTATAGAAACAAAGCAATCTTTATTAAATGTACTTCTTTCCACGGGAATTACACGTGAAATGATTGCCTTACTCCGTTCCAAACCATTTTGTTAGCAAAGGATGAAGGTAAAATCAAATGTAAATATCACAAAACGGAACAATTTATAGGCTGGTTATTCTCTCCTGGTTTACACCAGAATGTCAACAGCTAGCTTACAGTGAAAGTAGGCCTCTAATTTATTCTCATGAGAAGCTACTCTGGTGTCCATATTTTCTAGGAGCCTTCTGTTCATTCCTGTGTCTTTTTGTAACAGCTGCTCAGAAGGACACCATTACTTTATGAAAGCCTGACTAAAATTTTACATTCACTTTATATATATTGGCAAAGAAAATTCTGATTTAACTGACTTTTACTGCTAAACAAGGTCAAACCCATGCTGCCTTGTGTGAAGACTTGCATGTCCACTATCACCTCCCAGCTATGCACTCTTCACAAGATAGATGAACAATTCTCTTGCATCTAAAAGCACTGTGTATAGATAGGGAGCAAAATAATGATGCAAAAGCACAGATATATGGACATTGTGTAAATATTAATTAACTTCCATCTGCATGTTAGAATTGCTGATTGGTTAAGATGTCACAGATGGCACTTTAGCTTTCTGAAACTGGTACATTTAAGCATTGCCCTCTTCTTTAGAACAGCAACAATGACAAGATCCCTCTAAAACCAGTAACACACAATGATGAGGCTTGTGTGTGCCAGTTCTGTTCAGACAGCTAAGAGCTGAGGTGGAGAAGAATAAAAGACTAAAGTCCATCACACCTTTAAAGACAGTCAGCCAAAGGATGCCTTCAGAGAGGATTATAAAGACAGTGCAAGGCTCTCAACCTCTGTTGGCTCCTCTAATTCTCTCTCTTGATCTCCTTTAGCTTTCTCTTTTTCTGGACCAAATATATCTAATTGCCATGAATTAAAGCTGCATTTTCTGAACATCTTGTCTGTTGTTATCCTATTTCTCTCCTTTGCTATTTCAGAACTGTGCATTTGTGTTCATTTCCTTTCCTGTGAATTAAAATTCACAAATGCTATTAGAGATTACAAACTCCATCATTTTTTTTCTTAACTGGAATAATCTACAAAACTGCACATAGCTATCAAAGTGGGACTGCTGATACTATTAGATGCAAAAATAATCAAGACATTGTTTATATAAACACTGAATTGCAAGAGTAATTTTACCTGTGTAAGAGCTATGAACTTGTCCATTTTAATAAAAACACTTCTATTGTACTTCAGCTGTTATGCTAATTACCAGCCATATGGCTAAAGATGAAACACATTTGGTTAATGAGAGCTGTGAAGAGATTTTCAATTTCTTGCTCAGGAGCCTGGGTTCATTCTCAGAGGCAAAATGGTAAAATGGTGTTTTGCTGTTGCATCCATGAATAATAGCTTTGCAATGACTCTTGAACTCTTGAATGTAATATTTTGGTTATCATTTAGCCCTGTGAATTTTTGGTAGCTTAGTCCTGGCTGGGGGTCAGATGCCCACCAAAGCAACTATATCACTCCCCTTCTTAGATGAACAGGGGAGAGGGAAAATATGACAAAAGGCCTGCGAGTCAAGACAAAAGGAGTTTCATGGGATGAAAAGCAAAGGCTATGTGCAGAAGTGAAAGCAAACAAAGATATTATTCTCTACTTTCCATCAACAGACAAAGTCTGACCACTTTCCAGGAAGCAGGGCTTCAATACTTGTAGAAGTTGCTCTGGGGCACAAACACCACCAATAAATATTCCCACACTTCCTTCTTTCACTTAGCTTTTATATCTGAGCTGATGTCACATTGCATGGAACACCCCTTTGGTCAGTTTGTGTCAGCTGGCCTGGCTGTGTCCCCTCCCAAGATCTTGCCCCTGTGACAGTCTACTGCTGAGAAGGCACAATCCTGGAAAAGCACAGCCTTGGTGCCTGGTTCAGCAGGCAAAACACCGTGTATTACCAACACCCAGCTACAACACTGCAAAACACAGCGCTAGAAATATGCTCTGGGAGAACTAACTCCAGCTCAGCCAAACTCAATGCAGAATGATAATGGTAATAGTGTGGGAAGCATCCTCAGACTCTGGGAGAAAGACTGAGTTCAAACCCTACATTTCTTGCTTTATCAAAAAAGAAAAAGCTTCAGAGATTTCCCACTGCATGCAACATGGAGAACATCCTTGCCTTCAGTAATCACTAGGAGTGAACTTTTAAGATATAGCTGTTCTATATACTAGCTGTACAACACAGTAAATGACATTTCACTGAATGACATTTGCTTCTTTTCTATGTCTGAATTCTGACAACTTTAATGTACTACTACATTGTATATTGTAATATTCAGTGTTTTAAAGAATTGCTTAACTTTCTAAAATTTTAAAGGCATATGGGCAAATGAAGGAAAAAATATTTTAACAAATATATATATGTGCACTTCAAGAATTTGCAATGTTGACTTTACCAGATTTCACTCTACCCCTCTGTGCTGTTGTTCCATTTTATTCACCTGTTACTTAAAATGTAACATCTAGCTATTCCTGTAGATAAAAGCAACATTAAATGTCCTGATGAGGTATATATATTGCGAATGCACTACATCAAGAAACAAGATCTAATGTGTGTTTCATTATTGTAGAAAGTGCACCAATTCACTTATGAATATTTATGTCTTATTGAATAGCTGGACCAAGACTTTTATTAAAATTGTCCCTGTTGGTTCCTGGGGAGAACCACAGCTCCCTTTGGCAGCTCTCCTTGTGCTATGTGCACTACAAAAACAAAGGAAGAACTACCTCTTTTCCCTAGTCTTCATACCAAAGCAAAATGAGTAAACACCAGGTGAAGGCTGAGGACCGTAAGACAAAATTTACTTGTTCAATATGACTTAAATAATATAAACAAAATTACTGGTAACAGAAGACAATTTCATAGGTTTTATGATTTCATTTAGGAAAGGAGATCTAAAAAACGTCAGCAAAAAAACCAGCAAGTTTCTATTTAGTGTAGGATCAAAGCAGAAAAGACTCTCAAGTCTCCCAATCCAGCTAAACAACAGGGACAGAGGCAACACCGACAAGGAAAATGGCAGAACTGAACAAAGAGAAGTCCACCACAGCACAACATATAAAATAAGACTGTTGTAACAACAACAACAAAAAAAAAAAGGGTTACTGGATATGCAGGTAAAAGAAAAAAAAAACCCAATAAACAACAAAAGCATCAAAGGTGAAGGAATAAAAGAGACAGATCTAATACACAGAAAAATACTCTGATAAACCTGTGCATGTGTTCCTCACTCAGCAGCAAGAGAATTCATTAGAGGTATAAGTAGCTACACCTGACACAGATTGTGAGCAATCAGGCACAGGGCAACTGCAAGGTTGGTGCATCCCCCACTTGCTTTTTACCTTCACAGTTATGCTGACAGTAAGATTATAAAATCCTGAATTATAAAATTCTTAGGTGAAGAACTCTTGTGATGAAAAAAAGCAGGAACCTCCCCGTTATTATATGAGAGTATTTTCAAAGCTGTCAAAACACATGCTTTTGACCTGTGAGGTTCACTGAGAAACACTTCATGGAACAGTACCAGCTCTCTGTAAATGCTTCTATTGCAGCTACACCGCAGGACAACTGGAGAAGAGAACCATGGAAACAACCAGGGGCTCTAAAGGGCACTGCAACTGTTATGTAAAAGAAAACCTGTAAATGGATTTCCTCACTGCAGCACATTTTTGGTAGCAGAGATGTGTGCTAAGTTATGTATCTATTTGTCTCTGACTGCAAGAGCTCTGTATTCTTTTTCTCCTCCATACCAGGATGGTGATCTTTTTGATACAGCCTTAAAGAAAACACTTTCTAGAAACAGACTGTATTAGTCTTAGAAGAGTTTTAATGTGTTACCTATATTAGTGATCTCATAAAGAACAAAGAGAAAAAGGATTACTGCGTATAAAGATACTCTAAATTTGTTCACCAGATATGCATAGGCACATATGCATACATCAATATAGATATACACATACTCAAACACAACATATATGTATTTTTCAATGAATCTGACAATATTAAGTGGCACATATGGAATCTGCCTCTTTTTGCAGAATTAGAGTGATTTAGTCTGCTAATCATCATTACAAGCTCTTATTAGGTCTTGGCAAAGAACACAGTCTATCTTTAGCCCAAGACACTGTGCAAGCTCTTTGTAAAAGTCCCTAAAAGCTGATCCTGTTACTGTAAATGCATTTCACTACACAAATAAAATAGAACTTCATCCCATACAACCACTATCTTGAGGCTCCCAATGAGCTTCTAAATGCCATGCACTACAACACAAACTTAATATAGTGAAAGAAATAAATACCATCTTAAGTTACAGCCAATTTAACCTTATGCATTACCATCCTGCTAGATGTGGTGAGTCAGCAGGAAGTGGTGAAGTCGGTATTTTATGGAAGATCTCTGAGGAACTGTGAGAGATAAGAGTGAATGCAAACTTTTTTTCTTCCTCATCATCAGATGTGCTGTAATAATGATACTAGACACTTCTCAGGCTCTTCTATTCATGGGAGTTTGGTCTAAATTAAATGCTTCCAGTCATAGATATGCTCCAGTAGTATACTTAAGTGACAAACTGTGAATAAGAACTTGAGCCTGAGCATTTCCTCTCTACAGTGCCTGGCACATAATGTCATTATGTCATGCCAGTTTCTGTCCTGGTTAATTATGTTTTGATTTCCTAACACTCTCTCCACTGCTCCCTCACTGGATGCCACTCTCCATCTCAGAAGGCTGTGTAATGTCACTGGATTTCTAGCCAGTTTTTGTATTTCATTCCAGAACAGATACATCAAAAAGTTACTTACACATTGGACTACAGTAAAATCAGGTATTACAGAAATGTGAAATACTACTATATTTCAGGATTACAGGTTTGAAAGTGAAGAAACATAGTCATGTTTGATTGGTGTATCATAGACCAAACAAACTATGATTAAATACAGTGCAATACAACTGAAACCACATAATCTGCATGTATGTGTATCTAAGCACACAGGATGTGCCAAGTTTCTTTTGCTCACTATGCAGAAAAGTCAGTGGAACCTTAAGAAGTAAATTTAATGCTGAATAATTTGGTTACATTAAAAAGATTAATCTGGGCACACCCATCCCAATCATTAAATCTAATTTATCAATGCAGATACAGATCTGTAAAAGAATGAGTTTTCCAAATCAAATGTGGGCACATAAGCAAAATTCCCACCTTGAGAGGACAGAATGATTTTTTCTAGACATTGCAAAGTTCCCAGATCAATCTGATTGCCAAAATAAGTCAATCAAGTTATAATTGACTCTAACCAGTACTCCCTTATCCTGCTAAATATTTAATCTGCATCCAAATCAGCCTTGAAGTATCTGCACTTTTTGCCTCCTTCATGAGAGAAAACCTCACCCTAAAATTACAGAAAATCATTTCCATTCAAATAGCTACAACAGAGAGAAAAAAAAAAAAAAAAAAGCCCAGTCAGTATAAGTGAAAAAAAAAAAAAGCCTAACAACTCCCTTATAGAAAGGTCTGAGTCAACTGATCACAGCAACTATGCTAGTTAGGGAAGCGTGCAACGGAAATGCCACTAAGAGGTAGGTGCATGCAACCAGGCAGCCTCATTCACTTGACATCAAAGGAACTCAGTGTTGATGGAGTGAAGAGAAATGCACCTCCTTACACTTTAGCTCAGTGAAATATAGACCTGTTTTCTCTTTCCTTCACTGCCTGTCACTTTGCTCTGTGATCACCCATGATATTAAAAAGCAGAGGAAGAGCTACATTCTCAAGGCCAACTACTAAATTTAGCTACTGTTAACATGCCACATGCTCACACAAAGAAAAAACTTCCTACTGATGACAGGTGGAAATAACCACAGCAAAACGTAAATAAACCCAGCAGCAAGCTCAGTTCTCCCTCTTGACTTCACCTCCAAAATAAGCTGCATCTACAAGGAGGAAATGCCAAACCATTCACCAATCTGCTTTGCAACATGGGCAGACGAGGAAAGAAGAGAAATAGCATTGCTGCACTCACACGGCAATGGCCTCTGTCAGAGAGGCCTGTGCAAACGTGAAGAGCAGAGACTTTGGCCAGTTTCCTTCAGGGCATAGCTGCACTGCCATTACAGAGGTAAAATAAGCTTGCCCTGACCAAATCCAGCCTCGAGGGAAGGAAGTCCACATTCTCCCTTACAAGCCATCCCGTCATTCTGATGGTTCAGGGTTTGTTCAGAGCCATACCTGATATAATGCGTGCTTTCATGTCTCCGTGGTACACGAGCTGCAAGAGGCTTTTCTCTGATGAAGTTCTTCTCGAATCAGTTACCTTGCTCCAGCATGGTTGCCAGGATGGGGCACATTATATGGTCCCCAAGAGCCTTATGGCATGCCCTGGGGACAGGGCCATTTTGTGTCGCCGTTACTGCCGACGCAAGGAACGGCGCTCGATTTCTCAGCTGCCACCAGCTAAACGGGCACAGTGCCCGTTCCAACATGGCAGTGAAGCAGCGAGCTGCTCTTGGCCAGCCAGCAACACAAATAATCAGTTTGTGTTGGGTGTCGCTGGCAACACCGGCTGGGGACTGCCGGGAGGCTCTGTGAGGAGAAGCTGCAGCTGCCTTGTGCTGCTGAGGACAGGTTCTAGCCGGTTCTAGCTGCTTCCAGCCGGCTGCAGCTCGCTCTGCAACTCGCTCGAGCGCACCCTAGTGGCGGCTCTGGGAAGCGCACCTGACACAGGGTGAAACGCTGCCGGGCAATGACTGGCAAGCGTGAGAAGCATGAAGAAGAGCCCTGCAAGCACAAAGGCCACAGGAGCAGATGGTGGAGATGGAGCATAAAGCTTTCTTTCTGGTCAATTTTGTTTAATTTAAGCCCTACAGAGGGAAACAATGTACAAGATATCCTCCAGGAAATAAACCAATAATATTTGATATCTTTAAGTCTTTGAATGCTAATGGGGCTGATAGCTGTCATCATAACTTATTTCTTAGATCTGTAAGGAAAGAACTTAGAGCCTTCTAGTGACCCTCGATGGCTGAATGCCCACAATAGCACTGTCATCTTGGTAAGAAGGCAAGAAAGCACGCTTAACAAAAACTTTATGATTAGTAGTTAAAACAGTGTTGAAAATTATATTTAAAGGAAGCAATTTCATTGTCTTGTTTTGCTTCTTTGCCTAACTTTGGATATGGAAGACAGCCAAAGGAGAGTCATCAGTCTCTGCACTAATTTCAGACACCTTTTTACTTTCGTGGCCAAGGCCAACTCTGCATGATAGAACTTTGCCTTTAAAAACTAGAGGATTTAATTTTCAACCTTGATAGCTGCTAAGACAAATGTTCTAAAGTAAGACATGTTGCTCCTGGCTGAGCTACTGCTTTAACATATCTAATATCTGAATTACCCTATTCATCTCAATAGGGAGTTAACTCTAGGGACTAATGATGCCTTGTTAAGAGTCAGTCTCTAAACGCTTTTAGCACATATTCATCTAGAAGATGTCCATTTTACTTTTCTCTCATTCATGCAAAAAAATTACTGCAACTGCACAGGCAAATTATCCTACTAAATAGAAGAACAGCCACATAAGCCACAAATACAAACAACAGTGCATCAACACTGCATTCACCTACCTTTTGTCTCTCTCTGCAATATGTCTTTCCTTTTGAAAAGCTAAGTACCTGTGATGCAGCAGAGGAGGAAGCCAGGCTCCAACATGTCCAGTTAATCCCCAACATAAAGGCGGGTGGTGGGTATTTTTTTCCTTTCCTTCATAAATCCAGTTGACATTTAGGAGGATGGAATGACAGTTTGAGCCAGTTTGTCTCTGCTTAGTGACTTGCACTCTACCTGGGGCCCTGGACATGGCAGTTCTAACAGGGGGCTGTCTTTCATGACAGTGTAAGAAGTGGGAACTTTTCATTCCAAACACTGAGGTATCTTTGCACAGCCATTCCAGACTCCAGCCTCTGTCATCAGCAGGAATGCATGTGGACTATGCTTGCAGTCCTGCCTGCTGTCCCAACGAAAAGCATTAATTTGTTGTCTTGCAGAGAGAGAGTTTCACACATGAGTGACAGCCAGAAACATACAGATCAGCAAAGGAAAATACTTCAGTGCTATAAATCCTGCTGCATATCAATTCCAGGAATGGATATATGTGGAAGGAAAAGTGATGAGATTTGCATCTGATAGACAAGAAGATGGGAACAAACATCTGTCACTTACCTAATCAGCAGCTGGATGCAACTGCTGTTCCAGAGATCTATAGCTAAAAAGCCCTTTTTATTGGTGTAGGAAATGCCTGTGTGTGCATTAGAGAAAGCAGTTACAGCATGAAAAATTTTGGGAAAACTGGCAATTTTCTTCTGAAAGCTTCCACAGTGTGAGTAAAAGTATCATATATTTGTTTAATTAGCTGGGTAGGAAGGTAATATGTAATATCCCTGACATCATCATTAAAAATATTAGCATTTCTTGAGGTTCAGATGGCATTTAGATCATAAGAGGCAGACAGTGGCCAGCTCTTCTCCAGTCAGGATGTGTGCAGGAGGAGACAGCCCTGCAATGACTAGGAAAGCCCAAGTGTTATCTTCCCCTATTCTCAAAAGCCTGAAGAGTTCATGTGGATCATCATCATTCAGTAACACCAGCTGCCACAGCTCAGGGGGCCAAGGCAGGTGAGCAGGACTGCCTGGTGCAAGATTCCTGCTCCTGTAGACAAAGTAAGAAAGGGGAAAAAAAAGTTTCTATCACTGCCAGGGAAAATTTAACAAGGATTACAAAGGATAACCCACTTTAACATTGTGCCTTGAAGACTCACACATACTGAGGTGAGAAATTTGGAAGCAGATTAAAGCCTGTTATTCAAGCCTAGGAGAAGAATATTTGACCATGCACACCACCATCCCAATCCTATCTGCACAGTGTACACCTTATCTGCAAGTGACATCCAGTCTCATTCAGCACCAAACCAAACTTCATCACTGAAAAGGACTCTGAAATTCAACAGTTTAGTGTAGAACATTTTGGAGTCAGCTGCACTTATGAATTTCCTTCTAATACAATCAGCAGATATTGGCATATTGCAGTGCACACTCCAACGATATTATGCTGAAAGTTACTGCATTTGCAATGGCTCTCAGAGGAAGAAGGAGGTTATAAATTCAAGTGGTAGCATGTTCTCTTTAATTAGTTAAACAAACTGCTTGAAAAGCTTCAGGGAAATAAAGACTTTCTTGTTGCACTTCTGGATGCTATCTTCAACATTACTGCCCAGAGACTACTGCATCATTCGATTAAAGTAACATTAAAAATGGCTTTAAAAATCTGTAAGCCAAACTGAGAAGAAATCCTTTCTTCTAACCACTTCTTTCCCAGACACATCTATCAACTGCCTGGGAAATAAAAACACTCTTGCTATTCAATCCAAAAGCTAACAAACCTAATCTAAATGCTACAGACTTGGTTGCCCCATTGGGATAAAGATATACAGGAGTCCTTCCTTAGAATAGCAAACCACCTATATCCTCTCTAACAGAAATACTGATATAACCCAAAACTACCACCTAATCAATCATATCACATCCACTATTGTATTCAGTAGTTCTTTTTAAAGTAATCCAAGCCAGAATCCATAGGAATTATTTAAGGAAAAAAAAAAAAAATCAAACCCAAATTCTTCAGTGGATTACCTGAAAAGTTATAGGAAGCAGCAGAAATTCGAATCACAAGGCATGTGTTAGCAGACTTCTTGCAAGATATGCTGCCTAATAAAAAGGTTATCACAGCTGTCTTAGCTGGATTATCTCAGGGGCTCTCATCTGTGGGCTCTGGCCCCAGTGGAGCATGTTGCAATGCTCAGGACCTGGAACTCATATGGAAAAAGTCTTAAATACCAGTGAACATGCTGCCAGTTCTCTCTGAGCACTGAATAAAACCACTCATATACTGCATGTCTCTGACAGAGTTTCTCAGGAGATCAAAACCCCTCACTGCCATTTGTTTTAGGTGCTACTAGCATCCCACCAACTCTCTTACTCAGCCAGCCTTCATCCAGGTGGAAATCTCTTTAGACAGTATTTAAATCCAGATTACCATCCAAGCCATCTTGCTTAGAGTTTCAGCTTATTCTGTTTATTTACTAAGTCTGCCAAAAAATATAAGGAAGCATATCTGATATGCAATACATACTAATGCTCACCTGTTAACAAACTGCTCAGGCACTTAAAAATTTGTGTGTGTGCAACATCATTTACAACTACTTATACAAAGATTAATACAGAGCTATATTTAGAATACATGAAATTGTTTCCTTTAATATTTTCTTCAGATATTAAGTGCAATCAAGAAAATAATTTCAAGATAAATTGATACTTGTCGGGGGTGGGGAGAAAGGGAATAGTCTTGAATCATTAATAAAAAGAAAGGATATAATTTAAAAAGAATTGCTTTCAACCCTTCTGATTATGACCAAGCAAATACTTCATATCTCTGAAATATTTTGGATCCACAGCAAGCCATGAGAATGATAATTCTGCCAAGATAGTTATCTGCTGAAATCTGAGACGTAATTATGGTCAGTGAAACTCTTAATCTTGAAAGCCCTTAGATTTAATTCTTCATGCTATCAATCTCTCTCTCTCTGGATTTCCTCTGTGTTACATTTGGCATGATTAACTGTAAGTGGGGACCAGCTCCACAGAATTACATGCCTTCTGAACTGGGACAAGGAAGGATTATTCAATGCCTTGTACAAGAAGGACATCTTTGGCCTTATCCTTAACCTCTTGTGTGCTGAGATATGAGGCAATGTTAAAGACACAAATTCATTTCAGGTGGTTTACCAAACACACAAAACAGGCAGGGGCCTGAGCAGATGCTTGAAAGCACTGCACCATTCTATGCATGCACTACACATTGCTGCCATTAATTCTGTGCTGGATGTTGAAGAAGAAGGAGCAGGACAGGCCAAGCCAAGAAAGAACAACTTTTCTAACCAAGTCATTGGGATCCAGCTGCTGCAGTAGTTGACAGAATAGTGCAAAAGTAACTGAATATAGCTTTGCTACAACCAGTAACCCAGGCTGACATTCTAGGTAGACCACATTTTTAAGTACACCAAATATATATATATGGCTTCAAAACAGTATTTTTGGAGGATACTGACAGCAGCAAGAACCAAATGCAAGCTAAATTATTGTGATTTGGTAACACAAACACTGTAGCAGACACACAGTTCCATGTGGCTGAGTACCAGAGGGAGAAAGAACTATCATATCTTCATCTATAAACAATAAACACTATGAGAAGCTGACATGCAATAAATTATATTCCTAAATCTTGTGGATACAAGTGATTCTGAGAAATGAATCTAGAATGCAGGTGGATTTATAATCACCATTCCAGATCAACCCATGAAGTCTGGGCCCTACATCACTCAGAAAGTGAAACATAGCCTTTTTTTGGTGACAATTACCACTTCTTTCAGATTTAAAACTATAATGGGAAAACTCTGTTGTTATCTCACCTGGCAAAACATTTCAGCTTTGTCTGTCAGGCATGACAAAACCAGTTTTTGTAAGTCTACAGTCCTGCCTAATTAGAGTCTGAATTAAAATCTAGTTTTATCAGTAATGACCCTTGGAATCATCCGTGATTTCTGCATCATTTTGGAAAGTGCTTTTCTGTTGTTTGCATGGAACCACCCAACACATACTGCACAAAAAGCTAAGATGACAGGATGCTCTCATGACAGAGAACTTAAGATGACAGAGCATCTTGGAGCATGCAAGTATATTCCAGAGTGTTGCTGTATGTTTTTCTCCAAACAACAAGAAAAGAAAGCATGGGTTTCTATATAAGAAAGATTCCTCTATAAGTGGGTTACAATCCTGGCACTTGGAGTCTCTGATAATTTTGGGGTACTCTTTCAGTGTCTCTTCCCACTGAATTACTATTATTATAGATCTCTGTGACTCTATTCCAGTTGAGTTCCACTATTTGTTAATTTCACACACACACCACAAATTATTACATTGACAAATTTTAAAAGGAATTTTTAAAAGGCCTATATTTTTAGGAAGTTCTGTATCCCAGCTTAAAATACTGCACAGGCAGGTGGGTCTGAAAGTTTGAAATTTTGCTCTAGTTGTAAAAACTCTACGGGGTTAGGTTGTCTTTTGTTTTTTTTTTTTTGTGGAGTGGGGGTTGGTGGGAATTGCAGAGTGTCTGCAATTTGAGCTGCATGATTTGATATTGTCAAATGCTGAATTATCAAATGCTCCAGGTAAGAAGAGGCTCAACATCAATGTAATATAGTAGCTGCTAAAAGTGTGTGCCAGTATGAAACTATTCATGTTGGCAATCATGCAGTAAAATAATCAATATTTAATATTATTACTAGAAAATATTGGCAAGTTATACTTTTTGGCCATTTTATACATTCAGGTAATTCCCATATTTATTTCTGATAGGAAAGAAAAGAATTATAAACAAATCTATTTAATTCCAAACATCCATTTGAAGAAATCAATTTTGCAGCACAATATAGTGCTGCATTCCTGAAATTTTCTCCAAGAAGTGGGAATTGAGATCTTAGCTACAGTACAGGGCTAACTATTTTGCATCAGAATAGTTTTATTTAAAATATACTAGGAAAGTTATGATCATTAATCTGCATAAATACGTAGATAGCTGCATCATATATGCCTGCACTGCACTTGTGAGAGACAAAAAGAAACCCCAAACTGACAAACTAGTAACTTCACATTCCAGTGTTGTGAGTTATTAAACTTTGAGAACTCTCTCCTTCTATTAAACCCCAACCTACCCCCTTTTCCCACCCCTCCCTTCAATTCCTCTAACACATGATGTCTTTCATGTAAATCTGAATGGATTTACTGACAAAAATGTTTTGGACTATTGGTGAACTCTTGTTGTTTGCTGTAGGAGGCTATTTATTACCCTGCCGGTGCTTCAGGGGAAACTCCATTGTTTGGTGTGAAAGGGGAGCAAATGGAAAGTGCAGTGTTCATTAAAATGGATCACACAACTGAGAATCAACCTCTGCCTCATTCATGTGGATACCGATTTTTTCCATTTCTGCTACACTGAGCTTATCACAAGAGTGTGTGCCAGCAGCTGCATCTGTGATATTCAGATTCCTTACCAGAGCTGATGAAATGTCTCAGTAATTCAGTGTTTGCTTTTTGCTTCCAAGTGACAAGAATAAAATGTCTGCACTCATCACTTCTAACCACTGAAATCTTATGTTCACAAAGAAAAATTAATTTCTTCTCCTTTCTCAGCCAAAAAGACATATTAATGTTGTTTTTTTTCCCTTTACAATACATTTAAACTGACTTTAATACAAATTTCTTAATAACTTTTATTTACTTTTCCTACTGAAATACAAACTAAAACTCCAGCTATTGATTCTTTACTGGTTTGGAACTGTGTAAGATTTTTTCTTTCAACAAACAACTCCAAACAGGGACTTTTGATGAAACATTAGTAATACACCATCTTATTGCTGAGGACTATATTTATTATAAATCTCATATGCAGAAATTTTTAAAAAGAAATACCAATATTTCCAAAGTAGTTCAGCTGAGATTAGCTTAGCTGAACCAGCCAAATGATTGCTAAATGCTAAACTAATATCCTGTAGTAAAGTAACAGCAGCTCTTCTTCAAACTGGTAACCTGTGACAAGTGGGGTTCACCAGTGATTAATATTAGGCACAACACTGTTTAGTATCTTCATAAGTGAACTGGACGATGAGATCAAATGTACCCTGATGAAGTTTGCTGAAGAAAACACTAAAGTAGTGTAAAGACTTACCCAGTTGCTTTAGTATTTCTGTGCAATCTCTCAAGTCACAAACTGATAGAATATCTGCAAAAGACAGAAAAATGATTGAAAATTAGGAGATGGCATAGAACAAAAGTTTCTTTGCCTCAATGTGGATCATGCAGCTGCCTAGCACAAAAGACTATTCAATGGATTTTCTTCACTGACCAAAACCACAGGTTGCTTAAAGCACACCTGCAGAGCCACTGATACGCAACTACGGTGTAGAGAGTTGGTTGATTAGCCTCAGTTAACTTCAGTAAAAGAATTAAGACATGCAATGAGAAAACTGACCCCTGAGACTGATACACAAATATGTGAAAGTTGTATTTTGCCTCATCATTTGTAGTTGATCCTTTGTCATTACATTTTCATCACATTTATTATCTGTGCTAGCTAGCTCCTACCAATATATTCATGCTTTCAGTTTACTCTCAGGACAAACCACTAATGAGAGATCATACTACTAGGTGTAGTGTATGGGAAAGATTAATTACTGGGTTTAAGAATAGATAAAGAACAAAATATAGGAAAAAGCTTTTGATGGTTCGTTGAAAAACTTCTCTGTTACAGAACCTTTGTATATTCCAAACCCATCAGTTATCAGGGAAACACAAGTGTTTAATGAAGGTGCCCATGGCAGACAGACCCAGGCGTAAGCCCTTCTTAAACAATAATGCACCACAGAAATCCTCCATAGGAACAGAAGAAAATCAAAAAGGAAAGTAGACACTTGGTGAATATCTGTGCTGACAGACTTGTGTTATGCCCAGAGAAAGCAAGTGAAGACTCAATTTAAGTAATTTCATGTTTTCTTAAAATCTGTAATATTTCTGGAAAAGTGGTGCAAAATAAGAGTGGCAAATACTTGGCACTTCTGGAAATTACACCAATGGAGAAAGAAGATTTTTTTTTAAGGATTATAAAGCAGACTTTGTGTCAAACAAAATATATAGCTGTATTGCTGAGGGTTTCAAGATACCAAGCTGCTCTATGTGCCCCTTGACACTGCATCAGGACAAGACATGCATAGGCTAGCTCTAAACACTGGCTTTTTTTAGAAGTAGGCAGATACATTTTTTTTAGGGAAGCAGGACCTTAGAGGTGACAAGAGACATGGATCAACCTACACCCAGCCGGAGGGATTTTGGCAATCTGCCTTCTCCTGAGAACACGGCAAATGGGAAATCCTGAAGCCATTTGAAACTATCTTCCCAGCAAAATTAGAGTTGTTCTTCACTGGAGTTAACAAAAGTTCATGTAAAAATATCCTTTAAAAAAAAAAAAAAGACATTTGAAGATTAGTGAGGCTGTTAAGCACCTTAAAAGATTCATGAATATATTAATGAGAGATACTGAAACGGAATAGCACTGTGTTTATTACCATGAAACAGAGCATTACAGCAAAGGGTGACACTCACAAAAGATAACCATCTATCTTTTATAGGTGTGAAAGGCCTACTGTATAATTCACAGCATGGGCATTTTTTAGAGTTATGCTCAGTTTATGTACCTCTACAATGTCTTGACACATAAAAATTATATACAGCCATCTTCACCATTATAAACAAGGCATTTATGGCACAGCCAGCAAACTTTCTTGGAAGGATTATTCTGTTTCCACATATTAAGTATAGTGAATGGTTATTTAATTTGTACCATTTCTTTACAAAGAGCTTTGCTTTGACTTGTGAAATAGGTCACTTTTGGAGAGGTCAAATATCAAGGAGATACTACAAATGCATACAGTATTTCAAGATTAAATCAGCAGCAGCACAGAAAAAAGTAGGTAAAGATGTGGCAAGAGGCAATAGTTAAAAACTCTTCAGTGAGTGATGTAATCTCTTATTGACTTGTGCATTATTTCCCTATTTATATCTTCTTTCAGAAGACATTACAAGCTAAAGAGATATTATCAAAGAGCTTCTACTCAGCAACAGATTCCACATCATGTATTTGATGTGCCACAGAAATCCCCATTTCCTTTTCATTGCAGGTGCTGCTCCTGACTCCCAGAAAAGATCAGCCTCCTCTTCCCTTGACAAGTTGAAGTATCCTGCTGCTTAAGATCCCTCTAGCCCCATATATACATTTACTCCTTAGTTCTACATTCACAGGCATTTGTATCTCACAGAAACTATAAACAATGTGATGCAATTTTCTCTTTCTCACATGTAACAGAACTGTATGGGTTTAGAATAGAAAACCTTGTGCTGGCAGACAAATAGCTTCTCATTCACTTAAACATTGTGGTATTTAAATCTTCTGTTTCCTTCCTCATTTAGTTTGTGTCAGGTCTCCAGAATAAGGGCCCAGGCACTGCCAAAGATTGCAGTGTTAGTGTAACATTTTGACTGCTGTTTAACCTCAAAAGTTGCATGTATTGGGGCAGATTCCAATGCACACCATTAGTAAGTACAGTAAACTGTCAACCAATTTACTATCAGAGCTCTTACATCTTAATAGAGCAGTTACTCTTAAGGCAGAAACAGTATTGTGTTGTCCAGGCTAAGATAAGCTACTATGACTAGCCGTGATCCTTGCTGGAGTTAATGCCATTTCCATCCTCAACTATACCAGTGCAATGATGGCAAAATATATGAACAAAACTGAGACTTCAGTATGAAGTTCAAAGACGAAATCTATCTAATGCAAAACATGACCTGATTAAATGATGCAGAACTTGCTTATTTATCAAAAAGTTCATATATCATAGAATCATAGAAGAGACCTCCAAGGCCATCCAATCCAACCTATCATCTAGCCCTATCCAGTCAACCTCACCATGGCACTAAGTGCCTCATCCAAGCTTTGCTTGAACACCTCCAAGAACAGCGACTCTACCACCTCCCTGGGCAGCCCATTCCAATGTCAATCACTCTCTCTGCCAACAACTTCATCCTAACATCCACCCTAGACCTCCCCTGGCACAACTTGAGACTGTGTCCCCTTGTTCTGTTGCTGGTTGCCTGGAAGAAAAGACAGACCCCTACCTGGCTACAGCCTCCCTTCAGGTAGTTGTAGACAGCAATAAGGTCACCCCTGAGCCTCCAGGCTAGGGAGCGATATATTTGGATTAGACTTTGTATATGACTAAGATCTCAAAATAAACCTTGGGATAACACCAAATGTTCAAGTCACTACACAATAAATAACATACACATTACTTTGTGTCAGTAAACTCTCTGCTTTTTAATAATATAGACATGGCAAACTACTTTATCAGACAAAATACCATTGTTACCCATAATATCCTGGTATGCTCCTCATCAATCAATCTGAACTCTCCATAGCACATCAATAAACTAGAAGGAAACATCACTGCTAATTTATTGGCATTTGTGACAAGATGCTGATTGTTATTAAGTGAAGAGTAAAAAAATTACTTCTTAGTGCCATTAATACATTCAGCTAAATGCTTAAAATAGAAGCTGTCTATACAACTCCTACACCAGTTTAGCTAAGGATGCTGGGAATTCACTATAAATGATTACAAGTTTGACAGATCTGCTGTAAGAAACTTGAATATAGCATGGGATGGGTAACTTTGCTGACTTTCATACTTGAGCAAGTTTCCCTTGGCACTGAAGAACTCACTGCTAGGAGAATCCCGGTTGGCAATTATGCAGTGAGGGAGATTCTGTCAAAACACTTAAGTCCAAATGAAGGCAATATCATCAGCATCTACAGACAGACACGGATGCTGCAGAACTTTAAAAAGGAAAGGCAATTTAAAAGATTCAAAAATTTGTTTTCCTTTTCAGTGACTTCCAAATTAACAGAAAAAAAAATACAAAGCCCTCTTGCCCTACCAACATGTGAAACATTTTTTCTTGGACAGATTCCAAATGCTGTTAAAGTTGTGTATCACTGAGATCAACATGTAAAATGAGTTGTGAATTTTATTACAAGACCACTGATGCATTGTCTAAGGGCAGCAATTAATAAGCACTGGCAAGTATTTCTGTGTTCTAATTCCTGGTAACAAAAATTCAGGGAGCTTGAAACTAGTACTCTGGTAGAATATAAACTTTGATATCATGCACTTATTTGACCTGGAAACCAAAAGTCCTAAGACCTTCGACGCACAACTGGTCTCTCCAGTCATAGTAGACTGAGATTATTTCTGTGCACTCAAATTTTACTTAGAAGAGAATCCTGCTGACATTAAATTTCCTTTGCAGAACTTGACATACTGCTTTGATTTTGAAAACTCATTTTGCTGTCATTTCATCTATTACCCCAAAACTTCTTTGGGACTTAAATCTTTTGCAAAAGCCAACCAGACAGAAAAAAAGATTTCATATCTTAAGAGCCACAGCCACACACAGGCCTGCCATACAAGGGGGCTTACAGAGAACATATATATTTCTCATGCTTCTGCAGTAACATTTCTCTCTCTAGACATCCACCTCCTCCTTTGCTAATATTACAGTGTCACTAGGCAGGGAGCCAGTGAGAAGAAAAAAGGACTGCTGCCCACTTTAAATTCATTGCCTGCTCATTGTATGTTACTGAATAAACTATGCATAAATACACTCCACACAAGAACTTTTGAAGATTCCCCATGATCATCTGTGGATACCAATGCAATCTGTAAGAATCTGGCTGGTACTGGGAAAGAGCAAGGAGAAAGTGTGGGACATCACAAAGATGTTGCACAAATCAGAGACATGCAGTGTTGCTACTTGCTGCATGACAGAAACACAGACAGCTTTCATGGGGCAGCACACAGTAAACGATATTTATTTGTTTTGGATCATTAGCAGAGAAGTCAGCACATCCCACGCACACCAGCTGCCTGGGACTATCCAAAGAATGCCTCACCAGACACAGAGCTGTGGAACTTCAAGATAAAAAAGAGTTAGTCCAGGCCTTCTCAGAATAAAATTCTTACACGGCCCCTGCTCATGGCTTCCTCAGTCCAGTTTTAAAAGCCCCTGAGAGCAACAAAGTACCTGGCATTCAGCTTACCTTTCCTTTTTCTTAATTTCATCTTGATTCTCCTAATTATATTACCATGTACAACACTAATTGGCATTTGCACACAGCCAACTCAGTTACAGCTGGTCAAATTTACTGTGTCACACATCTAGCAGAACTTGGAATTCCGTACATTTCCATTTGTGATACTTAAGCGTGGTCTATAAATGAGAAAAAAACTGCAGTATTTTCACAGTTCTTTTCCTTCTTCCAGTGATTTGTGCTAAAAGAAAGTCAGGATCTGTTTTCATTTACTTGTTTTCACTTCTTCCCTTCATATCTGCAATGCAGAGAATTGCTAACAAGCCATTTTACAGGACAGGAGGTCAAGTGATGCAAACAGGGCTATACAGAGAAGCTCTGCTAAAGCACAAATCAATCTCATGCTAATGCCAGGCCACAGAAAATGTATTTTGCTGAAAACTGTTACAAAGTCATTTAAATTCCAAAAAGTGGCAGGGTTTGTACAGATGACCACTTACACTCAAATATCTTGCCACTATATTACCAAGCCAGCACCTTCCTTTCTCCCTTTGTCCAATTAGCAGTAACACAGTAATCTCCATTTTAGCATGCCAAATGACACAGCACATCTCTGAGAGATACAGGTTGAGGTAAGGTCTATTCCACCTACATCAGGCAACACAGAGCAATCTTTGAAGAAAATCTGTAGGCACTAACATGAAAATTGCTTCTGCCTGAGGCACGCAGGTGGTTTGTAGGATCTCCCTGATCATTTCTTCAGCTCTCCATACTTATCTGTGTAAAGTGTCTCATCCGTCAGAACAGCTGTATACAACAGGAGACCAGTTCCATAATTCAAGGCATCTCAAACCAGACCAGCAAGGCCATGCTGGTTTTTTGAGTGCTGCATCTATCTTAACACCATGCAAATTCAGAAAATCAGTCATGATGTAACCCAGGTTACCTAAGTTTCTATGAGGCTGAAGAATTACAAGAATTATAAGCCTGGTCCTGCTGCCTTCCACCAGAACCACCTCTGGCCATGGGGACACTGGCTGTCCAGACACATGGGCAGAGACCTGGTGACATCCAAACCCATTTCTTGTATGTAAGGCCCCTGGACCACCACACTCTCCAATTTCCACATCTTTCTTACAGTAACACATGCAAGAAGCAGATAATTTAATAAGTATCCATGAATATCCAAGGAAAGAAAGGATCAGTGTCCAAGCAAAATCAAGCACTCAAAGACACCGAGTACTCTATTACACCACACTTCACACATCATCAATAAGAAAAACTTACAAAATTCAGATTTAAAAGATTCTGCTTCAGTGTCTGTGAGTACAGCTAAAGAAATAATTCTGCTAACCAAACACTTTTAGCATAATCACTTTCCTCATTCTATTTGCACAGCTCTGAACTTCTTGGGAATTGGTGAAATAGATTTGAACGCACAGAAACCAATTTTTTTTTTGGGGGGGAGGGTTGTTGCTTGTTTAAAATGCTTGAGAGGTTAAAAAAATACATTTAACACTCAGCAACACACCATTCATATATCTTACTTTATAATGACTCAATTTTTATTATGTGTGCAATATTTTATCTTTTCATTAAAGAGGCAATTGATATTATACATTATTGCAACAGAGAAAATACTTATTTTTTTCCTTCATGTAAATTTCTTTATAGATTTGATTCCTAGTAGTATTCATTGCCACTGAAATGTATGCAAAACAGAAGAAGAAACCAATTTGCCTTATCGAACATGCCCACAAATCTATTGCATTAAAATTAAATTCAAGTTGTAAAACACATTTTACTTCAGGGGATTTAAAAAAAAAACAAACATCTGGCAGGTTAAGAAGCAAGGTGAAACTTTTTTTAAAATCATGTAAGGAGAAAAAAAGTGATAATGAAATGAATAGAAACACAATAACGGGCATACTGGCCTGTGCTCTTTGACACATGGAACACATTAAATCTGCGTGGAACTGTGTGGGTTATGAAGTAGTTCCTATAGTTCCCAAGGGAACATAGAAGGATTATTGGAAGACAGAGCAAGCAGGTAAACCACACAGTTGCCCTGTGAAGAAAAGTGAAACTTGTGGTTCCAGTTTTGATTTCGTAGCAGAATCCCATGATTTAAAGAACCGAAGTCATGCAAAGCTAATTTTGCCTCTTGAACTGCTCTAAACTCACTGAATCTTGAAAGAGGTGGAACTAGGAAAATGTATACATGTGTAAACCTTACAGAGTTAGGTACTTTTGCTACCCAAATGTACTGCACTTTGTTTATCAGAAACGATCTCACAACTCTTTTGGGGTGGGCTCTGTAGGTGTAACAGTTAATGCCACAAGATGAATCTTTTCATCTGACTCATCCACATTGTAGTGTTTCTTGCTCCTTCTCTTCCCTAGGATGCATCTCTACGCAAAAGCAATTGCAAAAGCGAAATTGGGTGTGGATAACTTGGAATATCAGGGTTGCCTCAAACATTCAAAATAGCTACTATTAGCCTAATATATCTTGATAAAACACTTTATCAGACTCAGATTCAAGCTTTTGTAAAGGTTTACTGGCCTTTGTGTTGGTCTATTCCTATTTTCAAATCTTGGCCCACTTGCTTGTTTTTCACGCACAATTCAGATGCCAAAGTTGACTAATAATGGTTTCTGACTTCCACCACAGTGCTGCTTTCTGCTTTTTTTAAAAAAGAGAATTTTCCTTGTAAAAGGTAATCTATCATTTGTGTAGAACTGGCAATAGCATAGATATAAAGCTAAAAGAAAATGATCAGAGCACATAAACTTAATAATGTGGTGCTAGCAAGAACATTTAATTGATTTACAGTGCAGCTCAATATATAATCACTGTGCTATGTGCAAAGCTATAAGGTAGTCCATCACTTCTTAGTGGTCTTCCTCAAAAGCTTCATTCACAAGCCTGTTAATTAGCTTGGGTCCTCCAGTGTCCACCATTCAGATTTAAATCACTTGTTTCCCATTATGCTGTGTACTATAAACTGCAGGCCCATAAAATCAGGCATCAATACTTCTATTGGCAAGGCTTCTGGAAGTCAGCTTTCATTATTATAGGTGAGATCTTCCTAATCCTTGCAAACAAAAATTACTAAAATACCATGAAGAGTAATTCAGAGAGAATGTTAAATGCCAGAGTCAAATACCATGAAGTTTATTACCCTGAGTAGGAAAGCACATTTAAGGTCAATATAAGTTTTAAAATGCAAAAACTCTTGCTTTTCCAAGCAAGCTGAGATATAAACCCAATAAATTTAAGAGCCTTTCAAGTTCTTTAAAGGCTGTATTTTTCACCATAAACCTTCTAGACTTTGTAATTCAGTTCACATGAAAAATAAGCCCTACCACAGGGCTAAACCTGACAGCAATGCTTGTTAATTGTGTCATATGCACAAAGTACTTTAATATAAATTATATTTATTTTTTTAACATTTATATATTCAAAGACTTCCATATAAAATTATTATGTTACTTAATGTCATGCTCTCCACATATCTGAGCACAGTTACGATTTACTTTGCAAACTAAGATCTACAGATTGTTGCAGTCAGCTTTAACAAATAGGAAAAAAAGCAAACAGGACTGGATTAAACAACAATATAACAGTCACAAATCAATTCTGACTGTGATGTTATACTCCTGTGGAACATAAAACAGCTGTTTCCTGGGTTCTTAAAAACAGTATGATTTAAAGCTTCTTAACAATCTGGCAAAATAATTTTACAGCACTTTAAAATATTGCCTGCAGCTGAATTTGACAAGTAATGAAGAAAAAATGTTCACCATACCATTTCAAATCACATTTGTTGTGCCACACAAACAACAAAATTTAGGATTTCACTTTTAAACTAGAGCTACATCATCATCTGTGACTTGCAACACCTAAAAGAATATCAGAGAACAGCAATCTTCCAGGCTCACATCTAAGCTGTGACTGAGGTTCATGTTTCTTTCACTTAACATCTCCTTGCCCAGTGTTTAGCTGTTGCTTATTTTTTCAGGGCAAACACTAACGCAATAGCAAAATCTCCTTTTTATCATCCATGCTAAACACAAAATATACAAAATCAACAACACGGAATCCTACACCTCTGAGACACATACAACAGTCTGTTTAGGGATTTGACCTTGCAATTTATCTATCAGATCAGGAATTAGGGGGAAAAATGATGTAATA
Organism: Pogoniulus pusillus; assembly: GCF_015220805.1. Lineage (NCBI taxonomy): Eukaryota > Metazoa > Chordata > Aves > Piciformes > Lybiidae > Pogoniulus > Pogoniulus pusillus. The sequence continues at coordinate 13,838,507 of NC_087283.1, forward strand.
AGAACTATCTTATATTACATTAGAGAAAGAAAATAACCAAATACCTCCAATGGTTTATATTATGCTATAAACCTTCCAACAGTCAGAGTTAAAATTAAAACCAAAGCAAAGAGTCACTATCAAGTTACCCCACTTGGCTATCACCAGACTTCTTGCACTGCCTCCTGTGAAGCAGATGGTGCTTGCTGCTCTTGGGGCAAAGACACTGCTTTTCCAATACCACTATTCTGATTGTCTCCTATCCTAGATTCTTTAATACTGGGTCATAATATGCAACAGCTAGACTAATTAAATATTTTATCACTTAAACAAAAACAGGATTTCAGTTGCAATGAAAGATCAATTCATTGGGCCAGCACTGTGCTAAAGCGAGTAAACAAACCCTACAGATGAGAGGAAGGAAAATGCTCATTGCAAAAGCTCTGAATGATAGACAATGCTGAGTAGCATTTGGGAAAGAAACATTAAGAAGAGGAAATGGAAAGAAATAAACTCCCCATATCCTGCTATGAAGCTTAATGCAAAATAGATGCCAACAGATAGCTATTTTGGTATGGCAGGTTTGGGGCCAAAGGCAGAACTCTTAAACATAATTTGAAGATTACATCAGATTTTGATATTCCAAAATTAAAGTACTTCACAGTAGTAACAACCATGAAAGGTTTGGTTGTATTTTGCAAACTATGTATAACAAAGCATTGTAAATTAATATACAGAAGTACCTTAATCAATTATCTCCTCTTAAAATCAATGGTAAGCTGCTGCAAAAAGCCTGACCATTTCCTTACAGGTACAGTGTTATCAAGCAAAACACCTAACACATGAAGTAAATAAAAACTACATTTCAACAGCTGACAAACCTCCCTTGCGCTGTGTACTTGTGCCACTGCTTTGTCCACATGCATATTATGCTGGCTTATTTCACATATCATTGTAGTTCCTGTGCAACAAAGCTTTGAAAATCTCTGGGAGTCTTAGAAAGGATAAAGTTATTGACTGAGTTGTCCTGTCTGGACCGAGACTGAAGGGTAGCTCCATTTATGCAGTTCTCTATTTCAATAATTACTTTGTTGAGGGCTATTAAATAACAGCTGTACAGAACAAGCATCCATTTACAGTATCACAGTCAAAGCCTCTAAATATAATATCAAGCTTCAGCAACATTCTCGCAGGGCAATATTTTTCAGTAAACACTCATAGATGGATTTTGAGGACTATTTCTCTTTGCAATTAAGAGCCAAGCCATATACACTGTCACTGTTCACAACAAGTAAGAACTAGGACAGTTAGTTGTTCTTTTTCAGGTGACAGCATGGGCTCTGTTTTAGAGCTTTGAAGAAAAAGCCATAAGCATAATAATTTTGAAGCTGCTGAAATCTACGTAACATTGATAAGATATTTCACTTGTCCTATTCAGATGGTAGAATCTTGAAGCCTGGAGTAGTTTGTAAATGATCTCACATGTTTTCCATCATCTTCTTCCACCTTCAGCAAAATCATTTACTGTCTTTCACTCTAAAAGTTTATTAATTTGATCAAGGGCAAAGGACAGGTAGTATGTTCCACCAGTTAATAAAGTTTATAAAGCACATGGGGATCTACTTGGATGAGAATCATCACAGAAATGCAAGACTTAATCATACCAAAACCAGCTGCTAATGCCAGAGAGATGTAAAACTCATTTAGAAATTAGAAGGGGTGGCTGAGCAAGCAGACAAAATTGAAAAGTTGTACTATGAGACAGAGGTACAAAGACTTTTAACCTAAGTTAAAGTTAGGATTTTAAGGCTTAAGAAGAAAGTAATGTGAACTGCACCTGAGGTAAGTAGTTGAAAGGATACTCAGACACAATGGATGTGCTGATCCCACACAGTACAAACTTCTAGAAGAGAAAAAATGCTTTAAAAAATATTAAACACTAAAGGTTTATCAACATTATAAGCTAGGAAGTACAACAGAAATTGCAAGATTAGAGAGCTTTTGAAAAACACTATATAATCTAATGATGATTGGAAGAATAAGCTGCAAGCCAGTCTGAGCAGAGACATCAGAGGTGTGGCTGTGTTTTCAGAACAGTTCTGGACTGCTAGTCCCATGTAGACTTTTAATAATGTATCCATACATCTAACAGCACTCATTTGTCAATAAAGCACAACTATTCAAAAGGAGCATATGAATGATAACGCTAACTTTACTGCACTGCAAGGTAACTCTACTGGTTTAGATGGATTTTGTAAATAAATTGGGTGGTGTAACAAGTGTTGTCATAGTGCCATCTAGTGCAAAGGAGGCATTTGAATGAAAATGACAGATGGGTGGAAGCTCAGCAACCCACAGCATCACCACTGCCTGCCCAAGAAGGGGAAAGCCTCTCCACTGGAGCCATGGTAGCTTGAGAGGCCATCCCGCTTCTTGATAAAGAGTTAGGGCACCTGATCCATGCAGCAAATGAAAAATGCTTTCAGTTATTGCTTTTGGGTGAATTGCCACTCGGTGCCATGCATTTAGCATTTTAAAATATCTGCATTATGTTATTTTTTCCCCATCATACTCACTCGCTCTTCTCTTTGTCACATGAGAAATGCTTTCCGCTGACAAATAACAAAATGCTCTGTACACAAGAAAATGCAACTGATTTGCTTGAATGAGATCATCTTAACAAGTCATTGTGACATACTTGCAACAACTTCCAGTTCATACAGCCTGGGACTTGGGCTCTGGCTAACTGCACTTTTGGTAAAGAGATTTGGGTCCAAAATGAGAAGGTCTGTTCATATCTTTGCCAACCAAGTTACAAATACTCATTAAATCCACAGTAACTTCCATGTGAACCCTGGGGGGAAAGACAAGCTCTAAGGTGCAGCTGCCATAGTACCTTCAGAGGAATTTTGTTCATTTAACTTCCTTCGGAAATATGCAGTCTTGTATAAATTTTGTAGGCAATGCTTAAAATCATAGAACTATACAAATTCCAAGAGAACTGCTTTATGATGCACGGGCAGTCCCTGTTACTTCACAGGGAAGGGCATCCAAAATGCATGTCTTGAGCAAGTGCAGAAAGTGCGATTCCACTAAGTGCAGTAGAAACACCTTCTCATAGCAGGAATGTATGAATAAGTTTCACTGTCTAGCTCTACCCACTGCTGCTCACATTTTGATGCCAGAGCTCTGTAGCCTGAGAGACACAGGCAATGAATCAAACTTACACAAAATGAGAAAATTCCTCTTGAAATCACAAACCACAAATCAAGAGCAGTAGACTCGTCTCCTCTGCTGCCCACACACAAACACGCACTCATACACACATCCACTTTATGCTGTGAGAAGTAAATGATACAATTACTATCTGCCTAACAATCACAGTGCATGAAGAAATGTTTTCTTTATTGCTTTGCTTCTCTAAGTTTTTTCATGGAATGATGATTCATAAAAAAAATATATGGGTCCAGCAAGGTTTCATTGGATGGTCCCCATGTCCAAAAGCCAACCTGTTTGTTTGAATCTCTTTGATCCTGAACTGGACAGAGTCTTGTTTTAGCATCTGTTCAAACTATACTTGAAATGATTGTTCCTGGATGCTGGGAAGAAATCCAGCACTTTTTTCTTCCCTAGTTCTTTCCACTTAGACATTCTGTATAGAGGCCCCCAAATAAATCCCAAACTCTTTGTTTTGCCATTTATGGCTCCCTAGAGTCATATTACAATAGCTTTGATTAAAATACAAACCAAGTGAGTAATTGCAGGCTTTTTAATTTTACAGTGTCAGTTTGTCATTGTAATGGATATGCTGGAACATGAAAGTCTCTTAATGAATTAAAGGAAATGCATATTTAGAAGGACTTAAAACTGCCCATGACCAGCAACCTCACACAAAAAATAAGAGAGCAACTTTTCTTGTCAGTGATACAAACTCTCAATAAAAACGGAGGACTATATGTTCTCCTGACTGCAGCTCTCAAAGTGCCCTGTGGCTTTACTGAGTATCATTAAGTAGAACACACGTACTTATTTTTAACAGGCCCTTCTGTCTACATGTATCTATAATGCTGAGGGAGGAGGGAGGAGGGGGGAAGTTATTTTTACAACAGAATTAAACAGAAAATCAAAAGAGAAACACTCTTTCAATATTGTTTCCCCTCTTCAATCTGTACCGTATGATCTTAAAAGAAGTAATACTACCATTTCAGGGATGTTTGCTTCCAAGAAGCAGATGCTTGTTTTCCCTTCTGCATGGTCATCAGTGACTGTTTCTCAAAAGACACAGCGAGAAGCATACGCTACTGAAGTGCTGGAATACCATTTCGATTGTGAAGATCTATTTAATCAGTAGATCTAATCACACTTGGACTATCCCTCTAATAAGCAGGGTAAACCCAAGTATCATTAAGGAAATTGTTATTTCTTTCCTGATGCGCACTCCAAACAAGTAGGAAATCTATTCTGATAAATGTAAATAGCTACATACAAGGCTGAATGCTTGTTTTATTTAAAGGACAGCACAGTAAAGTAATCATTAGGAAATTGCACACGTACTAGGAAAGTCAGATGGACTCGCAGAAAGCACTTCATATAGGAGGGGCCTGCTCTTACTCCATCTCTACCAGTCTTTTAAACTAACAATAGAGAAGAGCAGACTCGAATGTCACTGCTGCAGTCAAGCCACAGAGTATTTATGGATCCTTGTCAATACTGCTAGCTATTCTTCTTCATGTAAAGTGTAACAGATTAAACTGCATTGCAAACTGAACACTTTTTCCTTCCACTTTATGTATGAAACTTACATGCACAAGTGTGCACACAGAGGGGTAAATGTAGGAATGGAGACAAATTTTATCCCTCTCAGGCAAGGCATTCCTGGGCATTGGGAACAGAGCAGAAATTTTATTATTAAAAAAAAAAAAAAAAGAGAGAGAGAGGAGAAAAAAAGACCAGAAGCCAGATATGTCTTTCCACCTGTTCCAGAGATAACAAGGCAGAAGAACTTTCTTTATGGCCCAGTGCTCCCCTCTCAGTGTCTCTTTGTGTATAAACAACTTGTAAACAATTCTGGTTTTGGTGGTCTCTGCTTTCCATGCAAAACCACTTCCCTAGGTGAAAAAAGCAAAATTTGTTTACTGCAAATGTAACACTTGCCCAGACTTCCTTGGCGATCTGCCATGTTGCAGTCAGAATAACTGATTTTTTTTCCATGGTTTTAGTTTAAATTCTCAGATGTGACAAGCACCTGCAATTCACAACGATTATAAAGTGGGAAGTATTTAGTAACTCATCTGTTCAAGCCCTGAGATCAGTGGCTTACTCCACGTGGAAGATTTTAATAGCTTTTCCCTAGCATTTATGCACCAGCCTTTTAGGAAAGCATTTTCCATTTGTGAAAGATGCAGCTCCAGCTGGACGCAGGCAAACAGAGGGCAGAGCTGGATGGCACTGGGTTTAGAAATGAGAAGTACACATTTACACCATGCATCTTCTCTCCCTAGAGCTCCTCCCACATCAACTAAACATGCTCCAAGATGATGTCATTCTGCTGCATTCTACCCACATCCCAAACCCTTTTTTTTTTTGCATTTTCAGCTGTCCACATGGCTCCTCCGTAGCACCTAATTTCTACTGCAATTGTTATTTACTCACATTGGTAATTTACTCACAGTTCAGCAAACACTTATGCACCTACCTGATCTGAAGTGTGCACACAGACCAGCTGACTTCAGCATGTAAGTGGAGCATAAGGACTAAGACTGAACACAAAGTACATTTACTTCTTACTGCTGTGTAACCGTACTTGGTATTGCTTTACTCATGGTGACTAAACCTAACTAATTTTTTGTCCACAGGAACATCCACATCCACACATCTCACATCAATTACTCTGAGCAAAACTACCCAATACACTGTCTGCTTACAGCCACTAATATTACAATTCCTGCGAAAATAACCCAGTCTCACAATCACTTCTATTTGGCAAACAATCTCTAATACATAAAGGAAGTAAATATACTTTAACAAATTTACTTCAGTCGCATGTGGGGTTTTTTGTTAAAAATCAGCCCTCTTCCCAAAAGCAGCATGTGTTTGATGAGCATAAATTGACTCTGCTTCCATTTTTTAGCAGAGGGATGTATGTTAAGAAACAAAAACGCAAGCAATTGTTTCTCCTGCTCACTATTCACTGCTCAAATACTGAAAGTCTCTGTGAATAACATGAATTGATGTTCTTGTCAGTAGCAACAATATTTACAGAATGTATGTTACATTAAAGAGGAAATTGAAAGTAAAGATGTGATTCCACTAAGAGAGACACTGAAATCTGCAGACTAGCTCACCCTTGCAAAGTCTGCTCACCTTTTGTCAAGATGTTTTGCTTAGTATTCATAAACCTTTTGTATTTGATGTTTACTCTTTAAATCAGTTATTAATTGTTAAAGTGGGTCAGATTTGTGATATCAGAAAGAAATAAACAGCAAGTTTATTATAAAGCACAACAAAAACCCAGGGTTTTTCATAAACTACAGAAAGTTTCACTCATTCAGCTAAGGAAGTTCCTTTGTGGGAGACACAGAAAACATGCTGAAAGCGAAATACAGAATTAACACAGCTAGTCTGATTCGCCGAAGTTTTTCAGTGTAGCTAACAAATAACTTAGGAATAACTAAGGAACTGGCTCCATTAAACACAGCAGCTTAGTGCCAAATGCCACCATTGAAATTGACATAAAACTGATCATAGTGCAGATTACAAGGGTCCCATCAACAGCAGTGAGCACTTGAGGAAACATTATCTGAATAAATGTATCTCCATGACTTTGAAGCTGGTGGAACTACGGTGTTTAATTCCTTCCCAATATTCTGCTAAGTTTGTTATTTACTTGGAGATCAATAGATGTACTTGCACACCGAGTGTTTTACACCCCCATAGCCACTGAATGTACAATAAAAAGTCACAACTTACAAAATCCAATTTTAATTTAATTTTCTCCATACACAGAAGCATAATGCAGCAAAACAAACAAAAAACCCCATCCTCAAACAGTGAGAATCTACCTTGCATTATATTATTCACATCTCTTTTGAGATGCTCTTTGACCAAGGGAACAGGAGAGAAAATTTCAAAGCCAGACACCCAAGAGCAGTGCATTTTTTTCAGCAATGCTCTCTCCTCTCTCAAGTAGAAACCAACCCCCTTCCCAAAGGAAGGAGGGAATCAGTCAGTTCAGTAGGCTGCTGAGGAGCCTCACAGAAACTCACTACAGAGAAAAAGCAGTGTAAAATAGGCTCTTTTTAACAAAGACTTTGAAATTACAGACTTGCTGACACAGACCACTTACCAGAATTTGCACAGTAGATGTTAAGCAAACACTTCCCTGAGGAACCAAATTCCTCGATGCAAAATATCTATGCCAAGTAATAGAGTGTAAGTGAATAAAATAAATTAGTTAAAAGAAATAAACACAAGCCAAAATTAACTGAAAAAGTAACTGAACAAAGAAACACAACTCCTACAAAAACCAGCAAACAAACAAAACCCAAAAAACCCAAACCAAAACAAACACCAACAGAACAAAACAGAAGATCTGGAGAAAGAGAGAAGATAGAGTTCTTATTTTTTCTCAATGTATCTCCTCCAGAAAAGAAAAAAAATATTTCAAAAGACCTCTGCAAATCTGAAAAAGAAAAGAAAGAAAGAAAGAAAGGAAGGAAGGAAGGAAGGAAGGAAGGAAGGAAGGAAGGAAGGAAGGAAGGAAGGAAGGAAGGAAGGAAGGAAGGAAGGAAGGAAGGAAGGAAGGAAGGAAGGAAGGAAGGAAGGAAGGAAGGAAGGAAGGAAGGAAGGAAGGAAGGAAGGAAGGAAGGAAGAAAGAAAGAAAGAAAGAAAGAAAGAAAGAAAGAAAGAAAGAAAGAAAGAAAGAAAGAAAGAAAGAAAGAAAGAAAGAAAGAAAGAAAGAAAGAAAGAAAGAAAGAAAGAAAGAAAGAAAGAAAGACACCTCAACAACAAAAGTACAACCCCCTAAAAACCCCCAAACCATAAACCCTAATGATGCTGAATGTATGCAGTAAGGGCAATGCACAAAAAGAGAGATGATGCCTTTAACAGGTTTTTCTGTTATGGTTACATTCAAAGCAAACAATTATGCAAATAAAAAGAAAGAAAACTCTGTAGAGCAAAATACTTCTCTCTTGCAGAAATAAAAATGAAAACAGTATTAATCATATGGCTTGGGAGATTTTGATACTAAGCAGTACTAGTGACAAAAGATAAAAACCAACAACTCAAATGCATTTCAGCTGTCATATATCCATTAATATGATTTTCTCTCAAATTTTACTTTCCGCATGTCAATGAAATAGGAAAATGGCTTATGAGGAGAGATGGAAGGCAAGGAAAGCAAATCAAATGCAATTGGAACAGGAAGGTAAAAACCACACCACGCTTCAAGCCAAGACAGCTTCTCGGATGGATCTATATTATTGCATAACTGAAGTACTGTGCCATGATTTTGGATAGATTTGCTCAGGAGTATGTTCCCATAGCAAAATGGAAAATGCATAGTTACCCAGAAAATATCATAAGAAATTGTCCTAATTTGCCCATAAAAATGTTGTTGTCACACTACAGATGCCAAATTGTTTTCTCAGTGAAAACACACTTTTTTCTTGTTTTTCTAATTTGCAAAATTAAAACTGGCATCAGCAGGCTCATACATCTCATGGTAATACTTTTGGTTGAGAAAAAGAACTTAATTTTCTCCTAATCAGACAGCAAAACGATGCACAAGTCAAAGGTAAGATACCTGCAATCAGCGCAAGCAACAAGAGAGCAACAGTAGAATAATCATCTGAAATGGAGTCAAACTGCCCTAGGGGGATAATGAAAATATCAGCTAGAGGTGAAGGTTCAAACCCACTTTTGTATGAAACTGTTGACGAATATACTCCAGTAAAAATGTTATTCTTTTCCTACCAGCTCTTCTGACAATCCTTTCATGGAATTCTACCTTTCCCCTCCTTAGCTCTTCAGACGTGTTCTGTCACAAAATCAAACCACAAACCTACACATGTACCACTAGACCTAGAGATGTGCATCAGTAGCATTCGATCTGCACATCAAGTCTGTCCCTTGCTTACATCTCATCTTCAAATTCTAATCTCATTACTCTATTGCTATCTCTTCTCTTTCACTGTATCCATACAGATGCATGTGACTGAGCCTATAGACTCCTTCATACACTGCTCTTCAAGACACACTGTAAACAGGGACAGCTTGTTCATATAGCCATCTCTTTTACACACTGCTCCTAGGCCCTGATATGTCAATAAATGACTTACCAAACAGAAAAGGTATAATGGCCTTTCTCAAAACTTACCTGAAATCCCCAGTGACCCAATCTGTACAGTGAGATGTATTTGGAAAAGAGCCTGTGTTAAAACTGGATATTGTCCAACAACAGTTCTTGCAACAGAGGACGCAACCACTAATTCAGGATTGTGCTTCTGTTTTATCAAACCCAGTATCTGCCTTACAAAAATATGATTCCCTTCCTACCAAGCTGCTGACTGATATATTCTGTTTCTTTTCACTGAAACTTAGCATCATGCTGTGTTTTCATGTGGAGATGAAAATTGGAAAACAGGCCCACAGGTTTATTCCGTCATCATGACAATCTGTTTTTAACTTGTGATATTTTAATCCATTTCCCATACTTTCAACATTATCAACTTCTGACAAACTTCTCTTCACCCATGAAGATAACATCCTCTCAAATGACCTTACACTCTGCCTTGAGTCTTGGAACGTGAATTTATTTCCTTTCATCACTTTGTACTAAAATGGAAGAAAATTAACCTCCCCTGCTTTTTAATTCTCCTTAGGAATAACAGTTTATTTTCCTTTTATCTACTCATTCTGAACTACAGGTACAGGCCTATTATCACTTGCTGATGCCTTTAAGCACAGTATTTCACTTCAAATGCATCCCTTAAAACAATGAAAATCAATTAAATTAGTACCTGCAGACAGAATAAATTAAATAAAATGCACAATAATGCATTTCTTACATATTTTTATCTGTGCAAAAACATTAATATTCTGTGCCTGACATTCAAATAAACCACTTTATTCCACTGAAATGAAATATCCCTATTTTCATTTTTTTTCTTTTTTAAAATTTGAGGGGGGTTGAATGACAATATCCCCAGAGAAAAGGTAATAATCTATTTTCCCACAGTGAAAAGGAAGGCAGAGGATTCTCACTTACATTTTAAAGAACTGCACCACACATAAAATATTGCTTTCCTAGGACTTAAAAGTGAATCTTATTTCTTTACCCACAGAATAAACCAAAATGAACTCTAGAAAAAAAAGTGATCTGTGTTGTTTCACACATATGCTTCTGCTATCAAAGTGGTATTTTTAGGAGCAAGAAGTTTGAACACATCCTAGTCTCTGCTGAAAACATGAGTAAGGATTTGAAATTCTGACAAATGGAGTAATCTACAAGAAGCAAGGCGAAGCAGACATACACATTTAAAACAAGATACTGAATATTCAGTAACAGGGCATCTGTGATTACATAAAATTGGAATTTACATCAGTTTTATTAAGTGTTCAGCATCACCTCCACCTTCCCTGCTTATAGATTCTAAACTATGTGTTATGAAGCCTTCTCTGCTGACCCACAACAACAAGAGAAAAGCATCCTGATTCAGAATAAAGGCCAAACTGCATAAGAAATCCCTTAGATAGATTGTGAAAAGGAACTTTTGGACAACTGCTATTTCCATAGCATCAACAATCTATTCTGTTTGATAGACATAAATCCAACAGGAATTACTTATTTTAGGAAGTAATTAAGTTACTTTAGTGTAGTGAGTGGCATGTGCTCGTTAGATCTAGATCAGGTATTAGTCTCAAGGGATACACCACTGTTCCCTTTCTCTTCCTCCATATTACCTAAAGCTCTGCAAGAGGGCTTATGCATCTCCCAGAATTCATGTTTCCTTTGAAAAATAAGGAAGGATAGAGCATACAGAACAAAACTAAGTACATCTTTCAGACTTCTCTCCTTTGCTCCTTTCTACATAGAATCGGGTTGGAAGGGACCACAAGGAACATCTAGTTCCAATCCCCCTGCCATGGGCAGGGACACCTTACCCTAGATTAAGCTTTGCAACAGCTACGATCTCAGTGCACTTTCCAAATGTTCAGTTTCACTCTAGCATAGCTAACATTGTCCACAGAAGCACTCACCTTATGTGATAGTGTGGGGAATCTTCTGCCGACAAACTCAGTTGCTGACAGCTCTCCCAAGTCCGCTGATAACATGTCTGCAGACAGCCAGAATCATGCCGGTGTAGTGAAAGAAATCAGAAAGTTCACCCTGGCCAAAATGAAATCACATGTTCACTGGCAAACCCCAGATTAAACCTCACACCTTCAAGACCTTCCATCTGAATATAAAGACAACTGTTTGTAGCAAAATATTTCCTACATTTTGGTGTTCATTGTCTTTTCATGGTCTGTGGAAGCACCTACTAATTCCAGATGGTGTCACATGTAGCAAGTGAGTGAGCATGCTTTTTTCCCCTGGGATTTGAAACAGATTAAAAAGAAAAATTATTTCCTCTGATTTTTTAATTAGAATTGCCCACTCCCCAGCAGATGGAAGGACACTGCCTGCAGGAGCTTTTTTGTTGGCTAAAAATTTGGTTTATATAATCAGCATTGTAATTAGTGAGCTCTTTGCTATTAAGAGGAACTCATTACTGCTATATTTTGCTGATTGATCCATACTCATAAGCAATTTAAAAATGTAAAAAGCATTCTGTGAACCACTTAAAATAAAATCAATATGAATATTCAGAAAATGTAACTGACAGCTGTCTGTGACTAAACTCCGAGCTATAATTCTCTAACAGTTAGAGCAAATCTACATGGAACTGGAAAGTGAAAATTACCTGAAGTCATGTATTGCTTTCTGCTACTTGTCAGATTTCTTTGCCTGTTAGATCAAGTAAACATCTGAGGTTCTGTGACACTTTCACAGGTGACCTTGCAATCAGACCAAGCGACCGAGTTCCTACACAAGTAGCTGTAGAATCATTGGATTCCCTTGGATGCTTCCACAACTTGCAGCGATGCCATTGCCATGAAGTCCTATTAGCTGTATGGAGAGATGATAGCTTTCTGAGCAGTTTGTAAAGAAAATCACCCTTTGCTCCAAATGAACGATTATCATGGATCTGAAACCATTACAAAATGAGTTACTTTCAACTTGGTACTCTCTCCTGAGTTTTCTCATGCTTCAGAAAGAATTGTTATATTATCCAACAATTTCTAAGATTGAAATGCAAGGAGGAAGGTGAAGAAAGAGGGACAGATGACTAGAGGGTGGACACATGTCAACTGTTCAAAGAATTTCCCTTATTCAGGGAAATCTCTGGTAAAATTCTGCCTCAAGTGAAATCAATATACAGTTCCATGAGCTGAATATTGCCAGTAGTTCTGCATTGACCTACCACCTTGAACTCCATCTTTTAGTGCTTCCAAAAAGCAGTCTGCTCCTTTCTTCCTCACCATGTCAGGTGCCAGTTAATTTCCAAGCTAGCTGTGGCTCTGAGGTGGACTCCTTTCTTTTAGGTATAAAGAAACCAATTGTTTCTTCCACCACCACAGCAATCTAGCCTGGTGTTTATAGCATCCACTACAGCACCAAATCTCTCCACAAACCCAGAAGACATCGCTACTATATAAAGTGGACCCTTTTTTTGGAAAGGGTCAAAAGTAACTATGCCTGGCCCAAACTACCTGCTGTAAAAGTAAAAAGCAGACTTCAGTGAGAACTGTGTCAGTCCCTAAAATCATGGAGCATGGTCACACAGTGCTTACAATAGGAAGGGATTATGCATTTCTGCTCAGACGTTCATGAGAATCAAGGTAGGGCCCTGTTCTGGAGGACATGAACACAATCACATGTACTTCTGGGCACTTTATCCAGGCAAGGCTTAGTCAGGTAACTTCCATTCTGCATTCCCACAGACACATTCCTGCCAGCACTAACACTACTGATCTGCTGTTTCAGAGCAATTCCTTTAAGATAATGAATTTCAATATTTCAAGGTCTATTTCTGTACTTGGTTCCTTCCCATTTTCATATTTTCAGTAGGGAAGGATTATGTATTTCAGCCTTTGCTCTTGTTTTTTTTTAAGTGTGTTAAGTAGTTTTAGTTTTTTTTTCCTTCCATAAAAATGAGTGCTTATAACATTCATTTACTTTAAGAAATTTATTCTTGCTTTCAAGCTGCAGAAACAACTCTTACTGAGTATTATTTTTGTCCTTCTTGGAGATGGGTGATTTATTTTTAATTGCTTCTTTGGGTCAGGATACTGCTTACCAGTGTGCCTACATTTACTGTGTTCATTAATTTAAGCTTTTTTAAAAAGTAGCATGTCAAATCACTTTTTTTTTTCTCCTGGAAATGGAAGTCATGGTCCAGAGAGAGATCAATTATTAATCAACATTAACCAAAAGTAAAACAACCCAAGAAGCATCTTAAAGACTTGAGTGCTCTTGAGTGAAGGAATTTATACTAGATCATGCTTTTCCAGCAGAAACCTTCTGAGGAAATTAAAGCACAGGGAGATGGAGGTCGAAGCTGCCAGACCTACTGCAGTCTTTTATTTTTATTTCGAGGTAAAATCCCTCCACATTTAAAATTGGGGGGTGGGGGAAATTAAACCCAAATGAACATTAATAAAATAAACCAAGGACAAAAGAAAGAAAATTAACAAACTCTAAGGTTACAAAAAGATGTACATGAAAGCACAGACCACAGCTAGTGCTTTCAGATATTAAACTCCAGTTAACCCAAATCCAGCCAGCAATCCCCCTCAAAGTAAACAAATTGTTGCATTCAGGATCCTAAACTCAGAGAATAAGTTGTATCATCTGTAGATTTCAGTAGATGCAAGTAAATACATCCTTCATTATTTCCTGCATTTTAATGCAACGAATATGGAAAGGTACATGCAAAAAGAACCAGAAAAAAACCCACTGCTTCTCAATCCTATATATTACATGGATCATAGCAGAGAGCTCAGAAACACCCATGAATCGATTTAGAGCCTCTTTTGCTAAGAAGCAGCACACTGAAAAAAGCCAGTCCAGAACTGCCTTGAAAATGTGACTCAGTGACCATGAATTCACTATGTTTTATGTAAAGAATAAAACGAGCTTTTAACTCTTTTTACCCTGTATTTGGGAAAGTAAATTTGGACTACAATAACAATACCATAGCCATCACACTGTTGCTGAACTTTCTCCCCAAGAATAAAGTCAGTATGCAGGTACGAGTGCATCCATTTCCAGAAATAACAATTGGGAATTAAATTCTCCTAACAGATTAATTCTGACTTTGCAGAACCAACATTCAAAACCACATACACTGATATCAGTGAACTCTGAGTGAGGCCAACACACGTGTGCCATGCAAGGAGTCTCTGTTTAACACCTGCAAGGCCATTCCTGCCACAGACAGTGCTGCACACCTCTGCATCCAGCTACCGGCCTAGGGCAGAGCTCAGTAGAGCAAATTGACCCTGAGAGCAGGCTCTGTGGCATGTCAGGGGCCCAGGAAAGTGTGCACAAACCATACTGAAACTGTTCTGATTAAGACCTCTCTGAAGTACAGTATCAAACCTAGAAATGCAGTGACTTGTAATCCTGGAACATGCTGCTGAGCACCAATCCTTTCCCATCACTTCCATTTCCCCAAGATCTGCTTCAGATTAGATCAGTCAGTCCTTATCTACCTACTGTTAATAGTTTCAAAAATATAATAAATCAGGAAAAGTGGTGGGAGTTTGTTTGTTTCTTTGTACCAAAGACAAGGCTGTAATGGAATCAGGGTGCCTCCATTTTAACAATGTAATCAGAATTAACTTCATCTCTCCTTTGTTCAGTTCTCTTCCTGCCCTTCAGTCATTTTGATGGCACAGGCACTTTTCAACTGGACAAGTTGTCAAGTTGGATTTTCTTATTTTCCCAATAAATCTGGTCAAGCAAGGATAAGCATTTTTTCTCCAGTTTATCAGCATATCTTCTATCCCACTCTTTTTTTCCTGCCTGATTTAACTGCTATTTATTTAGTAACAGGCAATTCCCTTCCTTAGAAAATGTCACTCATGAATCTTTTGCTTTACAAACCAAGTGTCTGAATATGAACCAGTCTGGGAAACCCACGAGCCCAGGCCTGTACTAGTACTTTTGTGACCTGCTACAGGCTGCAGTAGGAAAGAAGGCAGATACATGGTAAGAAACCTAGATGACAGGAACAGAGAGCGAGGAAACCATTTCATCTGTGTAAAAAAAAGCAAATTTGAAAACATGTGACATGCATTTTCCTGGAACTACTGTTTCCAAGAATTGAAAGCAGAATGTGAGAGCATGGACTGCAAGAAGACAGTCAGCTGAAGACTCCTGCTTCTCTGGGAATGACACACAGGTCACTCTTCTGAAGATGTCAGGGAGAAGTATGTCAGTGCAGCTAATAAAAGGAGATTAAGGGAAAAGTCAGTACACGAGAAGATTTCCATAAGTCTACACAAAGGAATCAATCAGAAGAAAACGCTGCCAAAATTGGCTCATCTCCCAAGTACCACATGTTTACTTTGAGCCAGAGGTCTTGGTTTTTTAATAATTCATTTATTCATTACTCCAGACTAAAGTGACTTTCATTACCAAACGAGTCTACACTGTCAGCTGAACTGACTTCCTCTTTTACCAAAGAGTTTTTATCTCACAGACCTGACCTTGTGGACAGATGTCAGTCTGTACCAACAGGCTGAGTGTCAGAGTTGCCCCCAGTATGGCTGACAAAGACAGCACTAACGTGACCACCAGACACTGTAACTCATTTTGGGAGGTATTCCAGTATAGCAACATGATCAATTTTCCTGGAAAGACAAACCCAAGAAAAATGTTTCAAGAAGGCTTATGGTGTCTTTAAAAAACCATATAGCATCTGCCTGTTCACACTTTAAAAAAGCACCTCCACTTATAGTATTCCCAGAGTAAAATTCTGGAAATAGCATCTTAAAATTCTCAGTTTTCCTTTTAACCAGCATCTTTACACATACTTCTAGTGCCTGGCAAAACATTTGCTAAAGTGAGCCTAGGCAGAATACAAGACATTATTTCCTTCAAATCTAGATAAGGAATAAATCGTTACTAGTCACAGTATCACAGTATCACAGTATCACCAAGGTTGGAAGAGACCTAGTCCTGCTGCACTATGTCCATACTATGCTTCATACTAAAGAAGGCAGTGCTATTTTTGGAAGATTTTATATGGGGGGCATGAAGGCACCCCACATAAGCTAATGATGGCAAAGGGACCTATCCATTTGGGATTAGTGGAACTGACAGTATTAACTCTATGCTTTCACTCTGAACTGTAAGCTGCCTGCCAACATTTCTCCTGCTCCTTTTGGCACCTCATACTCTTAATTTTCAAGACAGCTGGTAACATATTCCTTTAGAAACATGACATAGTTTGTATCATCTACTTTTTAAGACACCCTTGTACCAGTACTAACTCCTCTCTTTACCCCACATAGGAAAAATGAGAAACAGGCTCATGGTAGATTATTAATATTGCTCTTATATTGTATTACCCATTTTAAATAGCAAGGCAGCTTCCAAGTGCATTAGTCTTGTTTTAAGAAAGCCAGCAACATCCTGCAGGGGAAGGCCATAACAAAGAATTAGTGACATGCTATTTTGGAAACTAGACACTTTTATAGTGTATTACCTTTAGTCTCTTGAAACTTCAGTACACAAGTGAAAATTTCAGACTTCTCTCTTTAGAACCTATTTGTCTTCATCGCAATGCCATGACGATTTCCCACTGATCAGCTTCACTGGAGTAAATAAACCTGTTTTGAAAGAAAGAAAAACAAAAGATGTGATAGCAGCAAACAGGAACAATGTGAGTGGAAAGCAGGTACAAGGTCTCCTTTATTTAACTAGTACAATTAGTATTTAATGTTGATAATTCATCTTTCTGCATGACACACACACACACAACTGAAAATAATGTACACTCCAATAATACAGGATAAAACTACAGGCACAAATTTACATAAACATTGCAAACTTCACCCTTTTTCACTGTCCTTCACAGACAGCCCCACACTGACAAAGGTACTTCCTACTTGCATAGGCATGCAGTGGTTTTGATTAATAAAATCAGTATTTCCTGTATCTACTGAAAAATTCAGGTGTCTTAGTATCTATCCCAGGTTGGGAACTTTAAAAAATCCTCTAGGGACTACAAAATGGTTATTCAATCCCACAATTCTGCTATCTCTTTATAAACCCACAGCGAGGCCAGCTCGCTCTCCTTTCCTCCTGCTCCAGCCACTTTTATTGGGGTAAGCATGTAAGGATAGGCTTTGGGTCCTCTAGAGGCTTGTGTTTAGGCCTACAGATGGCAGAGGCATGGAGGGGAGGGGGACTGAAGCACTGGAGATTATAGATTTAGTTCTGGGTTGGGGGAAAATTCAAGGGGGTCACTGTGGATGTTGTATCTGCTTTGTAATTTCTTTCTGTATCTCTCTTTCCAAATATAATTCTGTTTTTTTCTCCAATTCATTTGAGAGCTGCATTCTGTCAGCTCTTTTAAAAAACTACAATAGTATCTCATTTAATAGATACATTGTGCAGTTAGACTTGGATCATAGTTAGATCTTCTTCCTTCTGTTACTTAGCATGAATCTCTAAATGACCCTGTATGACCTTGTGCTTTATACTACTAAATATTATCCTAACTTTAGAAGTTTTCTAATTCTTTCCATGTTATATTCTGATTTTTCTCTGATAGAGAATGCTTCATAGGTTTGCCTCAGGAGATTTAATTAGTATAGATCTGCCTCTTGCATCAAGAGTCACTAAAAATATGAAAATATTAAATATAACTAATGTAAAAACTTACAGGAACTCCACTGGGAACTATCAGCCTCAGTAGCATGATTATTCTCCTAACTATGCATAAAAAACCAGGAAAAGGCTCTTATTTTCTATTTCCACATTGAAGGACAAAAAATAAAGGCATCACATAAAAACCAACAAGTGGATGACTCAAGAAAAAAGCCATTTGGGATTACAGGCAGGTTTCCACAAGCTACTATTGAAGCAAGTGCTCGGTAACAGCCACAAGAACATTTAGATGATTAAGACTACAGTGCACAATTAGCTCAATTGAAGTACACCCTATGCACATATTGTTCCCAATTCCCTGAGGTACACAGAGATCAATACCATAGCTTGAGAGCAGCGCCAGTTTGGGGTTTTTTCTCAGCATAGTATTTTAAAACTCGATGCTCCTTGCAATAACAGATCTGCAGCAATCCATTTGAAACTAAGGGAGATACCTATGTTGTAAACCAGTTACAATTTATTTCACAATCAAGTCCTACATTTCGACCTAAGCATTCTGACAAGAAAAGGCTACAGGCAAGGCTTCCTATTATAACAGGGAGGAAAGGGGAAAACATATGACATGTGGACACTTCTATTGCATTAGCTCTTAATGGTATGGCTCTTTATTGCCAACAGCTCCAAGTCTTACAGAAACCTCTTACTTCGCCATTACCTGCTTCATGCTGGTTTTAAGCTGGTTAGAAGACAAGGTCCAGCAAGCCTGCATCAGAGAAAAAATTACAGGAGAATGTAATGACAAGCAACAGCAAAACTGAGAATGTTATTTCCTTTGTCACTCTTTTTAGGTTATCCTTCTTATTCTGCCACTTCATCCAAGACAGGTTTCTCAGTATACAAATAGATAGACATAGGCATAGGTATAGATATATAGGAACAGGTGAGGGTTTTTTTGGCCCTGCATCATGCAGCACACTTAACACTGGTGCTACTATTCCCTTTCCTTACTTATGCTTTTATCAGTCCTAAAAAGATCTCTATTCTGACTAATGAATAATTTAAGGCTCTTTGAAATGTTATAAATGCTCTATTTTTCTAACATTTATGCTTAATTGTGCATGATGAGAGATTCGTCAGTAATGACAGAAGAGTGAGTTGGTCCAAAGGGAGTTTGGCTTCTTCTTTGCAAAGCTTTTCAGTTTTTAGTCATTGGTGGTCACAAAGCTGAAAACAGTTTGGTTTTGTTTCTATACATATGCAGGTAACAAAAACCCAAAAGAATACATAATGGAGAAGGCCAGCTGTGAATCAAACATATTCCCTTCAAGAGGAAAAATCATCAGGGATCTTTCAGGAAACACGAAGAGAAAAAGCAAGAGAAAACAAAAAAGTACTTTCCCTCAAACTGGTGTTTATACCCCTCAAACCGCTGTCCTTGCTGATGCTCCAGGCAACTTCATTTAGCCTTTGGCTGCTGCTTCCTTGGACACCCTTTGTTGCCATTTCTAATTTGCATGACCAGATCTTATCAATTTCACATATATATGGCTCTTTTTGTCCACCTGGACAATTGTGTACATCTTTGACATAATCTTAGGCTTGTTTTGTTTATTTAATCACTTTGATGGTTTTGTTTCCTCTAACAGACTCAGAATATGCCAATCTTCCTGCCCACTGGAATGCCACATCTCTTGTTCTTTCCAGGTGTTTTGGGAGCAGGAAGGAGAAATACACTTTCTTTGTATTTATCTCATTTTTCACTTGAAACATTGAGTACGTCTGCCAGAGACAGATATTCCATGCCCTTCTGCTCCAGAACTTATCAAGCAGGGATGTAAGAGATTTAGAATAAGATGTCTGCTAAAGCTGTGAGCTCCTGCCTATTACTCTTGTATTAACAGAAACAGGAGTAAAAAGCTGCCAACAAATTTCTTCCTTGCTCATGATACTTCAACTTATTTTTTCCTTGATTGGGAAAAAGTTGAATTTACATTAGACTGTTTGGACTGTATTTCACTAGAATGTCTAAACACTCCCAAGCAAACAGCTTACAGCCTACCCTCACTCATCAGTAAATGCACTAACTTGAAAGCCTGAACATTACAAAGTCACAGAGCCACCTTAGTTGGAAGGGACCCTTTTTTTATCATCGAGTTCAAAGCCCCTGTCTCAAGCAGGATCAGCAAAAACAGGCTTTCCAGGACTGTGTTCAACTGTGATTTGAGTGTCTCCACAGACAGAGGCTCCACAACCTCTCTGAGCAATGCGTTCCTGCATACAGCTAGACCATGCTACATCATCTGCACTCTCCCATCTTCCAGACCCATGATCACACAACATGTCTAGAGGCTCAAGGGGAAATCACTTGGGCCACATGACATTTGTTCTTGGTCATTCCCTATAGTACTGCACAGAAATCTTCACCTTCGCATGAAGACGCAGGGCATATCTGATCTACTAACAGTGTGTCATGGAGCACTCCAAATTCCATCCTTCTCTTCCCCCTTCTGTCTCTAGGGGTTTGAATGGGGAAGTGAAGAAGCTGCAAAACCTTGCTTCTCTCCCCGCACGCCGCCGTGGGCTTGAAGTGGGGAACAGCAAAAGGTGCTTTTTTCCACACGTGTACTGACTCATGTGGAAGCCCACCACTGGAATTGGGCTGGTGGTTGTCTGGGTTCTTCATGACCAGTTATAAAGGGCAAGTGGACACTTTGTCTAGAAAAGGCATAAATAGAGCGAGGGAAAAGATGCAGTGTTCCCGCCTTGACAGAGTTCCTCCTTGGAGAGTTCCCATTTTGGACTGTCCCTGCTCAAGGACGGCTCCTGCCTTTTGTACAGCTCTTTTTTTTTGCACCGTCCCTGCTTTTGGACAGTTCTCCCCCACTTCTGCACCATTCTGTGCAGATTTGCAAGCGCAGCAAGCCCTTGGGTCCATTTGAGAGAGAGCTGCTGGCAGTACCCAGGCCCAGCTACTCTCGGATCACACCACAGCCTGACTTACTGGCTGCTATTTCAAGCTGGGGAAGACACTAGCAGTTTGGCTCTCCCTTGCCGCTGCTGAGGCAGCTCTGTTCCACCATCATCCTCTTTGTGAAAGAAGTGCCTGAGACACTTCTGACTTTGGTGTTTTTTCCACCTGTCTTGGACTTTGGCCACGTGGGTCCAGGCAATTGGATATTGCTTGCTGGAGGCTGCTTCCACAGAGGAATTCAGCAAGGGATCATAGCCTCACCTCCGTCAGTTATGCCTGCTGTTCCCTTAGTTCTCTGCTCAGCCTAATTTTTAGTGGGGTAAAGCTGTGTTCATAGCTTAGCCTATTCCATTTTCTGACTTGCCTAAACTTCTAAATTTGCCCATTACATCCTGTGAAGATTTTCCCAACTGAATTTAACCTGCAAATAAACCTAAACTAGTTCCATATACAGTTTTGGGGTGGGGTTTTCAGGAAAATAAAAACAATTCTGTTTTTATAATTCCTGCCTCAGCCAATTAATTCCCAGCCTCCACCACATAGTGCTCCAGAAACAAAGTTTGGTGGCTTGGCTTTGTTTTTTTTTCTTTATGAATAATCTTAGGAAGAAATTTAATGATCATCAGTGCAAAACCAAAGAATGAGTACAAACACTAAAGTCTCAAGTTCAGTAGCACTGAATTTTTAGAGCATGAAAATAATGCAAGATAGCAAACAATTCAAAGAAAGCTAACTCTCTGGTAAGATCAAATTGCCTGAAGTGACCAACATTTCAACAAAAAAACCAGCCAGGTTCTGCAGTTAATATCTGAAGAAAACATAAACAAGAATAAAATACTGTGTAGAGAAAGGCACTGAAGCACCACTGCACATGCCCAGAAGCACTGTAACACTACACTGCAACTACTTGGTAGTACTGCAACCCTGACCTCCTGCACCTATTCTATTATGCAAATGAACTTTTAACTTATTTTAAAATGACAGGAACATTAAGCAGTATAAATTTTCATGAGGCTAACACTCTTGTGAATGCATGAAAGCAATCACAGACGTCTGTTTAGCTGGTTTATACAATACTATGTTGGCATTTAATTTTCAGATTCATCTGGAAAACACTTGCTTGGTTATTGATGCTCAGGAACATAAGCCTAAGAGCAGAACTCAAAGAAACACCTACACACTGAAAGATGCTTAGTCACTTTAAAATTACTAAGGTTTGGACTTCGATAACAGAAAGTGGTGCTTCTTTTCCTGAAACATGTTCATGTTTTAATCCTGCTGATCACACTGTGAAATCAGTCTCTTTTAAAAAATTACAACTGTTTCCAAAAAAAAAAAAAAAAAAAAAAAAAAAAAAAAAAAAAATCATGGCTACCTCATTTTGTCAGGAGTCTTTAGAAACAGCAATCACATTTTGCCAAACATCTCTGGGAACAGCACTCAATCAGCAAAATCTTTTGGGATGAGGCCATGTCTGCTCCATACCAAACAGCTGAGCTGGGTTTGCAAATCTGAAGCTAACATCACTGTCAAAACTCAGAATTCATTGAAAAAAAACAAACAAACAACAAAACAGGCCACAAAATGACAAAACACATGTTTTGGGTTCAAATGCAAGTTCCCAGAGACTCTTATAAATTTGGTAGACCCAATGACAATTTATAGAATTTATAGAGTTTATAGAGTGCCCTCCCCTCCTCCCCCTCCTTTCCCCAAAAGACAGGGAGAGAGATAAAAGGTAGGGACACCCCAATAAATCAATCTCACTCGATTTGGAAGTTAAAAAGGAAAAGTTTAACAATAACTTAGAAAAAGGGATTGGAGGTAGGGGAGTTTACAAAGGATAAGGAAGGGAAAACAGCAAAAATACAAAACAGGGATGGATACAACCCGAGTAGTGTGATGGTGTCTCTGCCTCGTGGCTGGTATGCAGTATCAGTGTGTGTGTGTGTGCGGTCATGAACGCAGGTAGGGAGCAAAGAGGGCGAAAAGAGGAAGAGACAGGAGAACTCCTGTCTTTTATACCACAGGAAGTGGGGGGAGTGGGCTAACCATCACCTGGAGTGTGGCCCACCCCTGAGGAGGGGCCAAGACCCCTAGGGTCAGGTTCAGGGTCACTCCCCCAGGAGTGTTAACCCTATACAACACACAATCCACAACTGGTAACAAATCCTTCTACAAATACTGGCTCAGATCCTCAGTCTCATGGTGAAACATACAGCATGCTAATATCTGATGGGCATAGTAGGAGCTCCTCTTGCCCTGCTAGAACTTGTTCCATTCTGATTAGGTTTTTAGCATGGCCATGGTGATTTTGTAATCTGTTAAAGAGTAAAAAATAAGAGTGTGTTTTTGTAGCTCTTTTTCTCTTAAATAATGTTTTTAGAACTTGTGCTGTTAAAATAGGTCTTCCTAGTTTTCTCTCCCCTGCTTGGGCATTGTTTTTTCCACTTGTACACTGATTTATAGCCTTGGTAGTTTCTACAAATTATCTTTCCTCTAAAATATTTTTATGGTACCATTACCACATCACAACTAAATACAGTTACCAGCAGTACAGTGTGCTGAGTTGAGTAAATCATTATCTACCCATGCTTAGACGTCACAAACTTGCTGGGAAAGAACTAAACTATAGATCAATACTATCGGCACTGGAAGGATCCATCGCACTTAATTAGAACTACCATATTTCACTGCATTTCAAACAACAGTTAAAAAAATCTGTGAATTATTTATTTTATAAAGTCAAATCCTTAAGTAGGTCTTAATAAGGCTAGCTCCTAAACTACCATTCCACAGAGACAGGTTCTTTTAATGCACAATCATAAAATAATTTAGTAGCAACATCATTAGCAGCAGTGTAATTTCAAGCCAATAGCTCCTTAAACAGCCAGTAGGAAACACTAAAGCTTTACAACCTTGCACGAATGGACTGAGAGACTTGGGGCTCTTTAGCCTGGAAAAGAGAAGGCTACGAGGGGTTCTTATCAGTGCTTATAAACATCTGAAGGTCATAAAGATGGGGCTGGGCACATCTCAGTGGCACCTGTTTTCCCAGAAACAGGAAGTTCCACCTCAATATTAGGAGAAACTTCTCTCCTGTGAGGGTGACACAGCACTCGAACAGGCTGCCCAGAGAGGTTGTGGTGTCTCATTCTCACAAAATCTTGCCTAGATGGGTTCCTGTGCAATCTGATCTAGGCAAACCTAATTTAGAAGGTTGGACTAGATGATCTCCAGAGAGCCCTTCCAACTCCTACCATTCTTGATTTTGTGACTAGGATGACAAAGCACCTCAAAAATGTTCTGGGTGAGAATATATGCCTAATTGAGTGGTTACCATAGAGAACTGGCTCCTTGCCCAGAGGAAGGACTTCTTTAGAGAGCTAGGCTGATGCTTACACTTAAAGCCCAAGGCACTTGTTTTGGTTTACAGTGCCACTGCTTGACCGGAAGCCTGTCTGTGCAGGGCTGTAGCTCTGCAAAGGGAGCCAGCAGTTTCCCTGTTGCAAAAGAAGGAAAGACTACTATGGCACTCTGCCTTCTTGTCTCTTAGAAATGTTGCCCTTTCTCAGTGTGAATGACCTGTAGCTGCCAAGATTCATTTTATGAACTGAACTACCACCTCTACAAAAGTGCTTAAGAGTGGATTTGGTTTTAATTTGCCTGGAGAATGTAATTTGCTCCTTGTTGCATGGGGAAGGAGCTGACAGCAGCATTGTTTTGTTTCACATTAATTTTCATTGGAGTCCAAAAGGTGAAATCACACATATTATAGAATTAAAGAAACCAAACACACAAGTGATTCAATGCTTCAGTCTTGCACGCTGCTAGCAATTCATCTTAGAAGATGTACTTTTGAACACAGAAACCCAATTTTATTTCCATATGAGAGGCTTCAAAGAGTAAATATCATCAGCCATTTTAAGACCACCCTAAGAGGTCAAGCTAAATCTATTGTTATCAGGCTAGCCAGATGTATTTTTAACAGAAGAAATATTTAAATCTAGCAAAGTATTTTCTTTAGGATTAACGTTTTTTAACACTTTCATTTGCCTGTATTGACATATGGACAAGCAGTGTGCATGGCCATAATAAATTAAAAAAGTCCTAAAAACCAGAGCTTTCTGTTCAGTTCTTTGCTACTGGAAAACAGAACAGGAATCTCTGGAAAATTATCCATTCTGTCTTCAGGAAAGCAATTTTTTTAGTTCTTCATAAAAACTCAAAATACTTTAACAATATCCAACAAGTACTGAGATGTCTTCCTTTACTAGGGAAGTGTTTAAGGTGTTGGGGTTTTTTTTACACAAGGTGTGCTGACCTAAAGGTGCAACAATACACAAGCTTCCTGCACCATTCACATAGCTGAACACTGATCTGAGTAAAATGAAAAACTGGACTCCAGTGTTTGCATCTTTGCCTGTGTTTGTGATTGAGAACGAAAGAAATGTATTTTTGGCAACAATTACATCTGCTGTGTTCCTTTACCCCCCAACCACTAACGTTAAAAATGAGTCTCTGGGCAATTATTTGACTTCCCCAGCAATCTCAGCTCCAGACAACATGCTGACAAGCAATGGAAAACATTGAAACAGTGGCAGCTGCAGGCTGCCCACAGAAATGTGGTTATGAACCTAACAAGTGTATTGTACAACATGGAGTGCAGTTTTTAAATTTGATGTAAAAAATTCTCAGCAATTCCCTGTGACAAGCAGGAAAAAAATCACTTTTTTCTCACATTGCAACTGATCTAGCAGGACTATGAAAACAAAAAAAAAATTGACAAGCTAAGAAACAAATCAAAAAGGAGCAAAAATCACACACTGCACAGGAATATAAGCAATAGTAAAGGGCATGTGTTATCCCAGAAGCAGCAGCTTTCTTTCAAGGACTGTTTCTGCATTTACCACTTCCTAGTCACGTAAGAGTAGCAGGCAAAAGGACACGTTAAGCCCTGCAAGTTGTGTTGAGATCACATTGCTTTAAATGAATCCATGCATGGCCTGCAGAAAAGGTACAGGCAAACAAAAAAATCAACAAGCAAAGCATTTCTTGTGAATAGATGTCCCTGGAGTACCAAACCCAACACTGCCTCTGGAGTTAACAGCACAAACAGGCCAGCTATGATCAATTCCAGACCTAGCAGGAGGCAAGCACAGGCGGGATAAGCCCCATCTTCACCCCTAAGTGACTCTAACTGTATTAGCAGGGATGGTAGAAATTCGGACCCGGCAAATCATGAGGGAGCAGGGGATGAAAACCATTACCTGGAACACACCAAGCAGGGATGCTTTCAGACAGTAGCCTCTGAAAGAAACTGACCGTCACATATCTGGGCTAATCCAATACAGTATTTGTTTCCTGGCATTGCCTAAAATTCGGTAAGATCAAGGCCCTTTTGTGCCTCGCACTGTACACAGTTGGTGAAAACAACTCTTCACCCTCAAAATGTAACTTTAGTATGTGAAGCAGCCAAGCTTCCAGAAGTGCAAACGGTACCTTGCAAAAACTTGTGTGGAAGATGAATGGCCAAGAACAGAGCAAGGAGTTAAGCTGAATTACTAAGAGACACCACTACCGCGGCTTGGGAGTGCTTGCCTCCACTCACCAGTCTGGCTCACTGCATTACAGCCACAGAGGGCTTCTTGCTCCTGACAGTCCACAACACCCAATGCGTCACCTACATACTATACTGCCCTTTCCACAAACTCCACCAGACCCAGCCTGACACGATCCCACGATTTCAAGATCCCAATTCACGGCACGGTGCCGCCGTGCTCCCGAGCACTCCTCCAGAGCCCCGCGACTGCTGCATCCAGCCCCTCCCACCATCACAGAGCTGGCTTGAGGAGGCTCAGGGCTTGCCGTAGCCCGGGCAGCTGCGGCCACAGTCAGACCGGGACCTTCCCGCGCTCCCCGGGAACGCGAAACCAGCAACTGCCGACGCCGCAGCTGCCAGCTACGCGCAAACAGCAACAGCGCCGCACGCCTGCCGCGACGTCAGCGGCACCACCCAGCGGCGCCGCCGTGACGTTGCCACCGTGACGTTGCCACCGCGCGGCTGCAGGCCGGCGTCACGTCAGCGCCTGCGCAGTCCCTGCGCGAAGAAGGTCGCAGCGGTGACCGGCCCCGCAGCTGCCGCCGCCATGCTGTCCGTGGCCGCCCGCTCCGGGCCCTTCGCGCCGTACCTGGCAGCCGCGGCACACGCCGTGCCCGGTCCGCTCAAGCCGCTGGCGCCAGCGGTAGCGCGTCGGGCTGAAAAGGTGCCGCTAGACCTGAAGCGGCCTCTGCTGTGCCGGGAGTCGATGAGCGGCCGGTCAGCCCGGGGGGACCTCGTAGCCAGCGCCAGCCTCAGCGGTGCGAGTTGGGTCAGGGCCACTGCAGGGCGGGCTCGGGAGGCACTCCGGGGGAGATGCTGGCAGTGTGTGGCGGTCCCGTCTCCTCGGCGTGTCAGGCCGAGGCGGGCTGGGGGCTGAGGCGCCGAGGCCTCGTTCCTCTGCAGGAAGCGGTCGGCCTATGCCCACGGGGCTGACCGAGGCTCCCAGCAGCGGCAGGCAGTTCTGAGTTCGTTGGAAGGTTTTACTTGTTAATTGTTTTTAAAAAGCCTGTGTGATTCCGGGTTGTCCTCATTACGGTAACGTGCATCTGTTGCCTTTGGATGACACTTGGGTGGATGGTTCTCTTGCAGTTGTGAAGATGAAGGAAAATTCTGTTGAGTTCAGTCGGGTATTTAATGAGGGGCGTCAAAGCAGAGGTGTGCAGCGAGAGCACACGGTGCGTTGTACTGTTGGAGAGAGATCCGACCATGAACGCACTATGGCAAAATCATCGTAGTTTCCTCTTGGAATTTTTGTATTTCCTCTCAGTTCATGCAGTGATCAGAAAAGTCTCAGCTGGATAAAGTTGCTCCCAGTTCGCTCCTGCGGAGCCAAAGGGCAGGACTTAATGCAACTGGCCGATTTGCTTTTCAGAGAGGACTGCTGCCCTGCCTTGCTGCTGGGCATGGCCTAGCATAGCTGACATAGGATAACTGTCAGATAGGATAACCATGCAAGTCATAGAGATGGCAGTGCCTTGTGGAAAATGCTCTGTAGTGGTTAGAACTGCTACTGTGGTTTGGAAATAAATTAGTATGGTTTACTCATAGAATTTTAATTTCACAGAATCATACTCCCTGTGGTTAAAATCCTACCAACTACACCTCTGAGTTACTTGTAGATGTGTTGTTGTATTACACATATTGTGTATAAATCCCTGAGACTTATTTTAAGTACTTTGAGATAATGTTTTTTATTAACTTTGTGCCAAATGCTAGGAAAAAAAGACTAAATAGTTTTTCAGTAACAGGTTGTACACTTTGGCAACTAGTACATTCTGTCTAGGGCCTGTTCTTTTCTTTGGCTTATAATTTTTTGAGCAGACCTACTTTTTCTTGCCAGAGAGACTAACAGAAGGCTTTCTTGGTCAGCCATTGCATCTTCTTAGTTTAGCAGGCAGGTTTGATATGGGAATCCCCTTTGAAAAGCTTGGGAATTGGGCAGTTATTACTGACTGGAGCAGTTAGCTTTGACTCTAGACTAATGTAAAGGATGCCTGATACTGCATTTTTATTCTTAAAAATGTTTAACCACACACTTAAGATTATTAAAGGCATAGAAGTTAGGTAAGTCAAAGAAAAGCATGGAAGTGTTAACCTACAGATGTGCAAACATTACTAAATACATTTCTTCATAGCAGTTATTTTCAGGGAAACATTTTAATGGAAAATGCCTGTCTTTTCTTAGCTAGTCATAATATCCTGCAAAACTTTTTTTCTGTACTTTTATCAGGCATTGTGTGACTTTCAAAGAATAGGGAAAATTATTTTTGCAGATCATCTGTTCATCTATGAAAAACGTTTTCTGGAAATGGTTTTCTTACAGATTTAAATTGAAATACACAATCAGTGTAATGCTACCCAGCCTTTGGTGTAACTTTTACCCATTATTAAAAAAAAAATCAAAAAAGTAGAGTTTAAAATACATTGCAATTTTTTTACCAGAAATTTTCATTTCCTATTATTTTTCTTGCAGCACCTGCCAGTGTTCGTTTTGTCCATAATGATGTCACAGTACCTGACTTCTCTGCCTACCGTCGTCAAGATGTCCTAGATCCCACTGCATCTTCTCAAAGCAGCAGTGAAGCTAGAAAAGGGTTTTCCTACCTGCTCACTGCAACAGCATGTGTAGCAGGTGCATACACAGCTAAGAATGTTGTCACACAGTTTATTTCCAGCCTGAGTGCCTCTGCTGATGTGCTAGCATTGTCAAAGATTGAGATCAAGTTATCTGACATTCCAGAAGGCAAGAACATGGCTTTCAAGTGGAGAGGGAAGCCCCTTTTTGTGCGTCACAGAACCCAAGCAGAGATCAATCAGGAAGCTGAAGTTGATGTGTCTCAACTGAGGGATCCACAGCATGACTTAGACAGAGTAAAGAAACCAGAATGGGTCATACTAGTAGGTGTCTGTACTCATCTTGGCTGTGTACCCATTGCAAACTCTGGAGATTTTGGTGGTTATTACTGCCCTTGCCATGGGTCCCATTACGATGCCTCTGGCAGAATCAGGAAAGGTCCTGCCCCCTATAACCTAGAGGTTCCATTTTACCAGTTTGTTGGTGATGATCTTGTGATTGTTGGCTGAATGACTAAGTGCTTGCTCACCCATGTTCCAGTGAATGTACACTCAGAAGCATTAACTAAGATTCAGGAATACTGTAAAACCAGATGATGGTAAAAACAAATTCTCAACCAGAAGTCTGTTCAGAGCTTCCTTGTGTTCAATTTTAATAAAAACTTGGAGTGAGCACTTCTTCCTGACTTAACAATAATGTGTGTTTATTTGTGTACAGACTTGTGCAACACACACCAGATATCTTTATGGAATCCTGAAAGCCTGATGATGCAAGATAGACACTGAACTACAAAGTCATTGTTTCTTTCATGCCATGTAGTTTCATTATTTGGGTTTTTTTGGTGGTGATTTTCACTCTGTTATGGGAAGGAACATTTTTTTATAAAGATCTTGCTATAAACTTTTTTGGAGTAAATCTTAATATAAAACACTATGAGACCTCACCCCTTCAAATACATTTGTTTTCAAAGGAATTGAAGGAGAAAGTTAAAAACCTACCCAAAAAGCTTCTTTCTTCATATATTGTTCAAGGGCAGCTTAGAATTGCTTAGCTAGTTGGATAACAATGTAATGTTATGATGATAGAGACAAAAATAAGCATATTACATTAGTTTTTTGTTGTTGTGGTTTTTTTCTTACCTTCAGATAAAGTTCTATGTTGTGCATACCTAGACATCAGGTCAGGTGCTTAGGACCTGGAAAATTTCTGACACTTCCAAAACAAGTAAGTTGAGAAGGAAGTGAAAAAGGAAATGTGAGGTTTACGGAGGGCAAAAAATAGAGGAGCCACTCTCAGTTTGGAGTAATCTAACAAAAGGTTGTTTTAGAAGTGTTTTAAGATTTATGTGAAAATTATTTCCTGTCACCTATGGGCTGAGCCAAATAGAGGCCAAAACTTTGAAGCCTCTTTTACTATGATGCTGACTGAAGGCATTGAGAAACCAATTCAGCCTTTAGGTAACATTGCTGTTTGATAAAGAAATGGAACTCTCCATCTGAATTGCAACAAGTGTGACACAGCATTTCAGATACCAGTCTCTGAGCTGTCACCTGAAGGATGTTGCCACTACACACAGAACAGCTTGTCAGTTGTGACAGGCTACAGTTGAGTCTATTCCTCTATTTTCGGTTCCAGCCAAACTGACTTTGAATTAGGTACTGAAATACCAGGAATTCCCATTAGCTTTTCTAGCAGTTTGAAGTACATTGAAGTTTCAAGCAAGCTAGAGTTTAATACACACAAGATACAGCTCATAGATTTCACGCTGAAGTACTTATAGTAGCATGATAAATCCTGACCTGGAAATTATTCTTTCCACATAATGACCAATTTTGACAGCTTGATAAAAAGACTGCATATTTAGGTCAATACATTTTTCTTTTTACACATGTAATATGCTTTGAATTAGATGTTTTCATTTGGCCTTTAATGTTTTCACAAGCAGAAACCACTATTCACTCTTCCTTTAATACCTCTGCTTCAGACCATAGTGCAAAATAAAAATACCTCTCTCCCCTAGCCACTCTAGTGTCCACTGATTAGAAAGATAACTCTTCCAAAACATTTGTATTGCTTCTAAGTAAATAAAGCATTGCTCTTCCCTCCTAAGGCATATCTGACATTGTATATCTGGTAGCCAATCTCTTTATTATAAGAAAAAAGCCACCAACACATTCATGTTGTACATGCAAATGAATATATGCCAGACTCCCGAATGTAATGGTGTAAGAATGTAACCTTTACTAGGGTATTTCTATATCAAATTTTGGAAGTTTGTGGATATTCATCCAATAACTTTTTGGCCATAATCACTGTGCCATTCATCTTGCCCTACTCACTTTTCTTAACGTACTGGAAGAGTTGTTCGTGATCATTTCATTTAACTGAATGTGACAAAGATCTCATCTTGTGCCAATCATTTTCCACAAACATTTGGTTTTGAAGATAGTTTCCTATTCTGACAGATAGCCTGTCTTACTTGTGATTCATATCAATAGAAATGGGCCATTCTTATATACAGTCTATAAATCATCAAACCTCAGCCCAAATTCTTGTCATCTCTGGGCTGCTCCATGGAGTTCACTAAAGGTTGCTATTGCTAGTGCTATTTATCTTCCTTTTTTTTTCTCTTCTCTGCCTTTCAATTCATTTCATTTCCCAGGTAAGCATACTTCCACTTATGCCAGCAGATCACCTGCTTTGCAGTAAATATCACATCCATCAGTTCCTTCTGTAGACAGGAGTGACACTCTGGTCCCCTACTTCATTGCCACTTCGTAACCCCAGTAAAAAAAAACACGAGGATTGATCAACTGAATATGTTAAAAGAAATCTGGAAGATGAGAGATAAAATCATGGAGTCATGACCTAGCTTGTGGTTGTGGATTAGACAGGCTCTATGTTCAGAGCCCTTCAGTCTAGAAATAATTCTTGTCTTGATTAATTCAATATTTTCCTACAAAGAAAGCTCAAATAACTTCAAAGAGATCTAAGGTCAGCATGAGATAAGTGAACAGAAATGAATTACACCTTCCTGACTGCCAAAGATTGCATGCAGCACATCCAGAGTCACAGTGTGTACCTTTGGTGGAGAAGATCTAGCAACTTGCAAAGAAAAATCTCTTGAATCTGTGCCTACATTTCTTCCCATGATGTTCATGATATTTAAGTAATTTTCCCTTCCATTTACTTTCCACAATGCTCAGAGGCAGCAGAAATTGCCTCGTTCTGTGTCTTTCATTCAGCAGGACTCTACCATGAGTATGTTTCTCCCAGGTGAGATATAATGTATGAACGTTTTTGGCAGCTTCCTGTGTGCTGCTTTTTTTTGCTGTCTTCATCCAAGTGGGCTTTAAGGGAATATTTTTTAGCTGTTTTGTATTTGTCTGGACAATACAAAACAGTTTCTCCATTTTATTCTGTAATTAGTTTTACCAGTATCAGTTTGTTCTTCACAAGAGAAAAAAAATCCAAACATTGCACATATTTGGTTTCCAGCTTATAATTGTTAGTCTAGACTTAGTTGCAAAGCTGATTTTTTTTTTCCTGTGCAGTTTATGGAAACATCTACATTTATCTGTTGATATTTATATTTTGAAATAAATTACAGCTATTAAATAATATTGAAGTCCTTGACCAGAATTATCTTTAGCAACTCATTTAAGTAATGTTTATAAAAACACTTTCATCTAAGGATCTTAAAGACTGCTATTACCATTATCTGCTAAGCTGCATCCCAGTTGCACTGCAGTGTCTATTACTGAATGACACACTGCTTTGAAGTCCTTAAAATACACAAGAAAGTTATGTCCTGCAGATGAGTTTGACAACTAATTGTAGGTTTTGATAAAACTCATCTAACTCCTCTGTGAGAACATAAGTCTTGGTGTTTTCATTACTCTTGGTTCATGTTTTATTTAGGCCAAGATTAGCTTGTCACTCACTTGTCTTCAGTCTGACCACAGAAGCCTCTCTCTATGCAGCCTACTTTATTTCTGTTTTATTTGTATATTAATCTTTATCCAACTCATTCTACCAAGTGGTTATATCTTTTTTTTTTCATATGTGTTGTCTTAAAGTCACAATTAGAATCATAGAATCATAGAATCGTAGAATCATAGAATCAACCAGGTTGGAAGAGACCTCCAAGATCATCCAGTCCAACCTAGCACCCAACTCTATCCAGTCAACCAGACCATGGCACTGAGTGCCTCATCCAGGATTTTCTTGAACACCTCCAGGGATGGTGACTCCACCACCTCCCTGGGCAGCCCATTCCAATGGCAAATCACTCTCTGTGAAGAACTTCCTCCTAACATCCAGCCTATACTTCCCCTGGCACAACTTGAGACTGTGTCCCCTTGTTCTGTTGCTGGTTGTCTGGGAGAAGAGACCAACCCCCATCTGCCTACAACCTCCCTTCAGGTAGTTGTAGACCGCAGTGAGGTCACCCCTGAGCCTCCTCTTCTCCAGAGGTATTCCCATCATTTAGACACAACTCTAGGTACTGCAGAAGAAGCACCAGTCCCTTCTTCTACAACCATTTTAACCCCATCATGATGACACTGCCTGATAAGGAATGGTATTACCCAGAACACAATTGCTTGCAGAATAGCATGGGTAACTTGAAAAACTGATTTCCTCTCTAGCTAGGTCAATATACAGATTACAGTGGTTCATACCCACTGAAGATTCTTTATAGACTTGTATCAATCTCCCATTGGGTCAGTATGTTTGATCAGTTATTAACCTGCATTTGAATTCTTTCAAACTCACATTTCATGTGCTACAAATCAGACATAAAGTATAGAAAGAAGAGTAATTGACAGAAATCTTAAGGACGTATGCTAGAAGCAGGCTACATCTTCTGCTAGTGAAGTATTTAATACCTTCCCCTTTCTCAGCTGCTAAATTTGGGTTGGATGAGTCTCCTCACATGAAGAAGGAAAGTATGTAAGAAGATGCTCAGGAAGCATTTTACAGCTCTGCAATTGTGCTGCAGCCTGACTAACACTGCTCAAAATACTGCTCTTTTGAAAACCTTTAAAGGAGTATAGAATGAAGCACATCTGCTGCATTTGAAGAAAAAAAAGCCACAACAGATTATATATGATCTCATTGGTTCAGAATGTGGGGAAGGCCAAAAGATACAGGTAGCTTAATAAGTTGAACAGAAAATCCAGAGAGGAAGGTCCATACTCAAAAGCCAAATAGATTCTATTCTATGATTCTATTTGGCTTTTGAAGACAATACCCCAGGTTCAGTATGTGGTTCAAGAGAAGCCTACAGCAGATGTCTGCTGGAAACTGTGTCTATAAACAGAGGGAGGACAGCTCTAGTTTTGCATGTTTCTTGTGCTCTTTCCAAAACTACTTGCTATTGGTGGCTGCTTTAGATAGAATAGGCCAGCCATGACCCATACAGAATTTCTTATGCTCCGAGGAGAGCAGGGAGCTCAGTGGCACTACTTATTATTTTTTTCAGTGGCAATAATCTGCCCTTTGTTTCATGGTATCTGTGACAAAGCAACAGACTTCTACAGATTTATTTAAGGCTCTTTGAATAAATACCCTGTATATAGTGGGTGACAGTTGCCAGTAATACTGTTGTGGTTGTTATTATTATTACTGTAGAGATTTCAACATAAAAATGTTTTTAAAGCCCAGGTTTATAGAGATTTATTTCACATTGCACCTCCTATACTCAAACACTCTACTAGAAGAACGCAATAATTCTAAGCTACACTGAATCCAGAGGTTTGAATAACAACTGTAATGGCTCCCTTAGAGCCAAGCCAATTCCAGAGCAAATATATAGCTCACATTTCATCTCCCAAATGAGACAAGAAAAGGCCAGTAAGAACATTCTTCTTAAGCAAAAGGTTTAAAACTTGAACATAGACTTTTAAAACTTGCATATATTTTAGTTTAGTGGTACTTGGCTGGTGTGTAATGAAAAGCTATGGTCAGTAAATATCTCTGGGCAAGATAAGGATGATCTTTGATACACTCAGCAGCTAGGAAGAATAGCAGCATGGGATACTATTTGAATCATAGAATCATAGAATCAAGCAGGTTGGAAGAGACCTCCAAGATCATCCAGTCCAACCTAGCACCCAGCCCTAGCCAGTCAACCAGACCATGGCACTAAGTGCCTCATCCAGGCTTTGCTTGAACACCTCCAGGGATGGTGACTCCACCACCTCCCTGGGCAGCCCATTCCAATCACAAATCACTCTGTGGAGAACTTCCTCCTAACATCCAGCAGCTTGCATCATTTCACTTCTACTGTGGCTCTCTGGCTAGTGTTCCAGTCTCTGCTAACCCAAGTACCATTTTGATAGTAGTATCCAAAATATCACAAACTCATCTGATTGTTTCCAAATTTTAACTTGTAACAATCATGGTTTACTTGAACATCTTCAAAGTACTTTTTAAACAAAGCCTGCCACAGCTATACCCTTTAATAAAAGTAGCTAGAAAATAATGTGCTCATTTGTTTAATAAAAACTGTTGCTAATGTTACACACTGATGCACCACTGCATTACACAATTAGCTAAGTTAGGTCAATGTAATATAGAAGTTGGTTATGAAAGTGAGTAAATAAACTTTGGGCCATTCCCATAACGCAGCACCACCCTCCAGATTAAGTGGGGACACAATTTCATCTGGTAAGATAAATTTATAAGAACTAGTCCAGTATTTTGAAAATAAAATATTTTTTGAAACCATTAATTATTTAATGAAGACTATTTATCTTAGAACTATTATCTACTTATTTAAATCTTGTAAATACAGTTCTTATTCTCCAAGCATTTATGAAAAAGAAACAGGTAAGCTATCTGGTTCCTGTAAATAATATATTAATTAAAATTTCTTCACACAAAATAATTACTTCTGAACAGTAACACTGCATTATAAAACAATTCCTAACAAAACATGATTTAATTATAATCCCAAGGCTCACCTTAGTTTTGAAACTTGTGTTGCATTTTTGATAGGTTATAATAAAAGCAAATGACTGTATGTTTTAATAATGCTGTTGTCAAATAAAGCCATAATGCCCAACTGATGACTAACCACAATGTATGTAACCCCATGAAAGCTAATTGACAATTGATTTTCTTAAATACTGAAAGAATTCATCATGATTAACATCACTACAATGAAATCCAAAGGAATTAGAAAATATTTATCTCCAGCTGTGCATTTCTGCAAATATTAGGCCTAATGAAGATAATAACAAAGTATATTTGAAAAACAGCA
This sequence comes from Pogoniulus pusillus, assembly GCF_015220805.1. Classification (NCBI taxonomy): domain Eukaryota; kingdom Metazoa; phylum Chordata; class Aves; order Piciformes; family Lybiidae; genus Pogoniulus; species Pogoniulus pusillus. Next base: position 13,874,851 of record NC_087283.1, read on the forward strand.
TCCTTTTCCCTAGATCATAGAAGGAATATGAATTGCAAGGATGTAACTGAGGAGCATTACATTCCCAGCAGCTGCACAGAACATTGCTCCCTTAGTACTCAAGCACTGTCAACGCATTCAGCTCTGGAATCATATCTTGTTTGCAAATCCTCATCTGGATTTACTCTTGTAAATGTTGTTTGTTTGTTTGCTTGCTTTTTAAGGAATAAACCAGTAACATGGAAACCAAGAAGATGAATCCCACAGTAGCTATGCAGATAATTTGCAAAAGGCAGTTGATGTGACAGCCTCAGCTGCCCTCTAAGCACAGCTGGTGGGCTTGAGCTGGAGGGAAGCTGAGGAAGGACGAGCACACACAGCTCCTTGCTGCTTCTCATCAGCCCTGAGCAGGAGGCGTGTGGCCGCAGGGGCTTGGAGAGAAGCGTGGAGCTGTGCTGGAAACAAGCGTGCCAGTGCCCAGAACCAAGCAAGGTAACATGAAATGGAAGCTAATGAACAGAATAGGCAAATACCCCCACTGCCCTGAAAACTGGATAATTGGAGCAATAATTTTTTCCATGCTATATCAAATATAAAACAGGCAAGCCAGTGAGCATGACTATTAAGTATCAGTTTGTCTATGGAACTTCAAGCAGTAATTAAAATAAAAAGGCAGTTCCCTATCCTGGAGAAATTTTGGCATGCATCTTCCCAGTGTTGTAGAAGGTTCTCATGGGCAACTTTAAATGAAGTTGTCACTGTGGGATACGTCAGAAGGTGTGAATGACACAGAGTAGAATATAATAAAAAGGTGAAAGGCCATTGCTGTATGAGCACATTTAAATTAGTTATGCACACTCAAGAGTGCTCTGTAAAGCCCAGAGAACTTGCTCCTTAAGGGCAGAAGGAAGGCTGGATTTTAAACTGCTTTAGCTTCTTTTTAATGCTTTGCTATGAGAGGAGCTGACAGTGTCATCTGGACAGCCAAAATATTCAGATCTTCCCTGGTATTTAAGTACAAACAGTAAGCTGAGTCATACAAACCAGAGCACTTTTGTGAGAGATGTTTCACTTTAGTAGAACTACATACAATTAAAGAAGTATTTAAAGTCACAGGTAACAGACTGTAATTAATCCTTCAGCATTTACATTGGTTTTACCATGTAGAAACAAGTAAACTACAGATTTAAAGTGACATTTGTTTTCCTTGCACCCAGAATCAATGTTGTCAGCTTAACGGAAGAAAAAGGCATTAAGAATTTTTTGTTCTTTTTATATCTAACACATTGTGAATCAGCCTGACCCTATAAAGGAGGTTGAGGAAATTGTCATTTGCATACACCCAGCTCACTGGGACTATATAACAGAAATGGTTTATTAGAAAAGAAACAGTATTCCCAACCACAATTTTCTTCCCTATTAATTTCAAAACTGCTATGGAATTATTGATGACTTCTTCAATGATTAGTAGGAGTGCTCAGATATTCAGATTTAATATCCAATTTCCAGGTGGCAACTAAGGAATTTAGAAGCCCATTTTCAATCTACTTTTGTCTAACTAAACTGACTGGCAGTGAGTCTCATCTGCCCCCCGACTGCTTTATCCTTTCCCTCGTTTTATAGAGTCACACACCACTGTAAACATTCTCTTCCAGGGCACATTCCTTCATCTCTCCTATTCATTCCTCTGATGATTTTTTGACTCCCTTATGAAGGAAAACCCCCTAATCTCATTTTACAATGTTTACACCATTTTCTTTCTCTACCTGAGCTTTCATCTCCCTTCAGCCTTATTGTGGCTCATCCCCAGCCAGACTCCTTTTTCTCTGCTGCAGCCTTAGAGTTGTATCACAGAGCTCCAGGTAATGTGCAGCATGTGGAAGAGCAGCGAGCAGGGGAGGTGGCCAGAAGCTGTTTCAGGAACTTTGACCTGCTGCTGGAATTTTGATTGAAACAAGTGCCTGCTCATCAACATGGGAAATTACACGTGAATGTATGAATGTTTACAAATGTCTAAATACATGGAGGCTTATCTGGTGGGAAATCCAATGTTTCCAATCTGCCAAATATCAAGCTGGGAGTGTAAGATTTCTGGAAGCCTCACATTAAAAGGTAGATTCCCTCAAGAAGTTGGCTTAAGCTGAAATATTAGGGCATTCATCATCATGAAGCTGTAAACCTTGAATCCAAACTGGAGTCATAATGTGCTTCTCAGTGCAATGATTTAGGCCTTCTGGCTCCACATTAGCTCCAGAAGATTGCACAGGAGCACCAAGCCAAGCCAAGGTGGTCAGAGCCTAGAAGCCATATTCTACATTATTATGTATGAACACATCAGTCAATAAATTATGTATGTATATGATCTTTAAAAAAAAAGCCTCAACCAACTCCATTTATAAAACGAAACTGAGGCAAAAAAACCAAACAAACAGAAAAACAAAACAAAACCCCTGAATAACATCAACAACACAACAACAAAAACCCAACAACACAACAAAACCCATTTGTCGTCCAGTATTCCATAATGAACAGTTAACAGGGACAGATTCTTTGGAAAAAGACATGAAGCTTTGTATAACACATTAACTGTAAAAACTATAATCCTGCCTACTGTTTTCCATAAAACAAGAATATGAGAGCTATGCATAAGTGGATAAGGACAGCCAGACTTTTAGAGTTCCTCTCCTTGATCGGCTGAGGCACAGCCTTCAGTATGAAAAGTACTAAATCATACACATTGGTTTCTCTTCTTTGCATGTACTTCAGCATATAGCTGTCACCACACCTGAGGAAAATGATCCCTGGTTTAAATCTACAGTTCATCACAAATACTGGGAAATGCTTAAAAATTAAAGCCAAACTCAAATGCAGCACAACATAGGAACTGCTTGTGGATATCAGAGTCAGAAAACAGTAATGAAGGGAGCAATTTATGAAGTTAGTTAAAATGAAGCCAAACACTAGGCAACTTCCATACATCTAGAATAGTATCAGCTATTTTGAATGAATTACTGATAGTTTTCATCCTCTGGCAAAAGGGGAAATGTCCACTAACCAGTTTGCTTAGGTAGCTTTTCTGCATACCTTAACTAGAATTGACACACTGATCTTGCTACAAGTACCGTGTGACTATCTATGGACAAGCCGAGAATATCCTGGTTTGACATTAAGTTTGGTGCCAACTATATTTTGTGTGTGTGTGTGTCTGTTTATGCACATACACATGGACAGTCAGAGGAGTGAGCCGTTCAACACAAGCACTGCTCCTGGTACTCTATTATACTGACGGAGAAGAGGAGGCTCAGGGGGGACCTCATTGCTGTCTACAACTACCTGAAGGGAGGTTCTAGCCAGGTGGGGGTTGGTCTCTTCACCCAGGCAACCAGCATTAGAAGAAGGGGACACAGTCTCAAGTTGTGCTTGGGGAGGTATAGGCTGGATGTTAGGAGGAAGTTCTTCACAGAGAGAGTGATTTGCCATTGGAATGTGCTGCCCAGGGAGGTGATGGAGTCACCATCCCTGGAGGTGTTCAAGAAAAGCCTGGATGAGGCACTTAGTGCCATGGTCTAATTGACTGGATAGGGCTGGGTGCTAGCTTGGACTGGATGATCTTGGAGGTCTCTTCCAGCCTGCTTGATTTTATGATTCTGTGATATGTGTGCAAATAGGAATTTCAAGCTTGAGGACACGGTTGCATAGTTTTACAAGAGGCTTGCTGCCCTCTTGAAAAAATAATACAAAATCAGACCTGCTATATCACATGAATCACACACATGACAGTCCATGTTCATGCTCCTACATTCAGATTTTGTTTTCATTATTCCTTGTAGGTTTTTTCTGGCTTATAATTACAGTTAATCACATTTCAAAGTACCAAGATAATTATCTCCATGTCAAATTAGCTAGATTCAAATGAAAGACAATTTCTGCTTCATTTTTCCCATCTTGAAAGCAAAGCAGTGATCTCCAGATCTTTTATGTCATTGCTTTATGAACATCAGGTTACGATAAGCAACTTTCTGAAGCACTGTTTGAATGCAATTTATTTTACATAGCTTTGCATAATAAAATGGCTTTTTAGATAAGTTATTCAAAGGGCAGATACCAGTTCTCAGAAGATTTTATTAAATAGCTCTTTTCATGTTAAATTAATGTGCCAAGTTAATTTTGGAATAAACAAAACAAGATATTTAATTGCTTTGTGATAAATATGTACTGCTTGTTTAGAATTTTATCAGGCACTTTTACATTTTAAAACTCCACATATTTCTGTGTGGTTCAAGAGATTTAAATTTATATATTGTCTAGTATGCATAATAAGATGGATTTAATAAAGTGGCAAATCTGTATCAGACTTTTCTTTTTTAATAATTATTTTGTATCATGTGTTTTCCTAAAATATGAATAAATGACAAGAGATTTTCTTGGAAGAAGTTGATTCTAACCAAAATGACAGGGGAAAATGGAAGTATAACAATCAGCTCTGGCAAACAGGAGCCAACACTAACAAATGCAGCTGCGAAAGAGCAAGTCAGCAGAACTCAGAACTGAAGCCAGACTTCAGTTTTGTCCTTCAGATTTCACATGACCACTTCTTTTTTTTTCACCATTAAACAAATGTAAAGATGTTCTCCAAAACTGCACCATGTAAAATACTTAGTTGGAAGCTAGGGCAACTGATATTTGAGTCTGAGTTTCAGAAAATGGTCGAGCTTCATGCATGCAGTCAAATAAAAACATTATGCAGCACTTGCTCCCAGTTTGAAAAGCTTTTAAATCATGTGATTATTCCATGACTGATCCTGCAAGTGTTCCTTTCAAACTTTATCACTGGGTAAACAAAAGCACTATAACTAAATATGTGGTTAGAAAGATAGGCATGCACTGCTAAACAATAACAAATGCAGCATCTTTAATAAGAGGAAAATTTTGTACTAATACGAAATAAACTGGCAGTTCAGCAACAATTATTTTCTAACACTCTTAATATGGAGAAAGATCTGACTTGAGAGTTTAGAACTGCAAGGTACCTTTGAGAACCATCAGTAATTACTATTGCTGCAACAATATGGTTGGCTGCACATTTTACTTTATTTCTTGGTAATATTTCACATTATTTTTAAAGGATACAAAAATCCATTGTAATACTACTTTCACCCTGACTTGTACAAGCATGATGTTGGAATTAGTGATTTTTGACATTTTCTTTCAATAGGCTTGTAAAAAAATTCCAATTTTTCTATACTGTCAAGAATAATATACTCAGCTACAGTTTTTTTTTATTGTTTCTTCAGTTACCAATTAATAAAAATCTTCTCATTTAGGGTAGTTTTTGAGAACATACTATGGAACAAAAATCCAAGTTGAGCTGTTGTGTGAATATTGACAGAACATTTGTTAAGTATATAATTTAATTATTTCACAGTTTTGCAGCTGAAATATTTCTAGTGAAAACTATAGGGGAAAAGGGTGATAATCTGCTTGTGTTTATGGAATAGTTTTTCTATCTGGAAAACAGTATATGCTGATAAATGGCTAGATTGATTCTTAGTAGATATAGGTCTAGGAGCGCTTCCCTTCCTTATGTGTCCATACTCATCCAGCTGATCTGGCTGCAGTCTCTTTTGCCAGGGGAGCATGAGGGTACAATACACCCAGTCAAGAACACAAGGATGGAGCCAGAATCTCATCATACTCCTGAGATTTATGTCACCGTTTTTCTCCCACACTGCACCAGCCTCTTAGCAGCTAAAGTAGGACTAAAACTATGCATTTTACTTTGCTTTCTGCAGGACATACATTGTGCTCTAAGGATATTTACTTCAGTAACACAGGCAGGGGTTACAAATGTATTTAATGATCTACACATCAGTCTGCTCTGTTCTGGTGGGTTTGGATACATTAAAAAAAGCAATGAGTTTCAAGACTAATTGTCCCCGTATAACAGAAGAAAGGACTCAGAATAAGCTGCACTTGTGAAAAGTTCAGTGAACTTTGATAAAGCTTAGGAAAAGCACAGAGCAGAGACATTAACCTTAATAGGGTACATAAAAAATGAAGTTTTTAAGCTCTTTCAGGACAGATGTAGTCAGCAGTATGATTGCAGGATGTCAGGGGTTGGAAGGGACCCAAAGAGATTATTGAGTCCAACCCCCCTGCCAGAGCAGGACCATACAATCTATCTCAGGTTACAGAGGAACACATCCAGACAGGCCTTGAAAGTCTCCAGAGAAGGAGACTCCACAACCTCTCTGGGGAGCCCAGTCCAGTGCTCTGTGATGCTTACAGTAAAGAAGAAAGCAATCCCCTGTGAGAAAAAAAATAATCAAAACATGCTAATTTTAAGCACAGACTCAAGTCTTTTTAAATCCAAGAGTACTAGAGTTCACTGGACTCAGTGATTAGACTAACAGCTCAGGATGATGTAAATATTCTGAAAGCAAAGTACTTGCCCAAGTGCTTCATTGACTCAGGCTGAAATAACGTGTATGAGGGGCTCCCAGCTGATACCACATTGGCTTTTTACTTATATAGTTGTACTACTAAAAGAATCAAGTATTTGTCAAAATATTGTTTCTTCCAGTTGGAGAAAAGTATGCATACATGTTCAAAATTTGGACATTGTGTGAGAAGGCAAAACCAGCTTCTTCCCTATCTTCCCCATCCTAAAGTAGAGTGCACTCCAAGTGGAGTACCTCTATGGGACTATAATTTATTTGAAGTCCTCAAGGAGTTAAGCTCCCAGTTCACGTTCAGTGGTCTAAAATTCTCTTCTCTTGATTATAAAAAGTCATTAGTTACCTGAATGAAGAGGAAGAAGGAAGAGTAGATTGTCAAAGCAAAAGCAAGAAGTATATATGCTAATAACCAGGTCCTGATCAGCATCCAATTGTGACTACCAGCATTTCTCAATGGGATGAAAATTTGATGATACGTTGCATGTGCAATTGAGCAACACAAATACCTTATTCTCAGCCTCACTAAGGGCCAAGGCTGCACTTCTAAAAATAATTATTTTTTTTTGAATACACAATTTTGAGGGTCATTGCCCATAGATTGCTGAAAACGCTCTCTCTGGGAATCTAGACTTATTTGTTTGGCCATGAGTTTCTATTTCACAGTGCAAGATAAGGCCTATTTGCTGCTATTGCCCATCACAATGTAATCAGCTTCTGTTATTATCATCAGTTTATTCATCCTTCTGTAGCATACTGTGCTGTGTCCAAGTTCAATCAGAAGAGATTTATTGTAGGAACGACTTGTTTGTTGATTTGCTCACTTTCCCTCCTCCCAGACAGCACATACATGGAGGTATGTAGGTGGGCTACAACATTTTAATGATTTCCTAACCCCAAATTGATGTAGCTTCTAGGGGATTCTTTAAACTTATGACCAACTACACTGTCTAATTCTCATTTTGTAGGATAGGATGAATACATAGCAGCTTCTGCCTCTTCTCATTAACAGAAATTGTTTCAATGCAGGATAAACAATGTAAGAAAATGAGGGCGCTGCTGCTTACATTTGGGAATGCTGCCAAAGGCAGCAGGGTAGAGCCAAAGAGAAACTCAGTTCTCCTGCAAGCAGCCATCCTGTGGAGGATAACTGTAAGATAGCCTGGCTGAGCACACTATGATTTTAATACAAGTAGAATTTTCTGCTCTAAGTTTTATAACACTCTAAACCCTTTCCCTCCCTATATTTACAGCTACCCAGACACTTTTTCCTATTACCAGAAGCACTTCAGGGGTTTGCTAATGCATTGGAAGCACCTTTCTGATAAGCCAACATAAATAGGTACAGCAATAAATCAATAAGCATTATGCTACTCCATGATGTGGAAGGAGATCATTTAATTATGCTGATTAAAAAATGGAAATACAATGCACATTATAATACTATTTGAAGGTGCACATCTATGTACAGAGAATCTGAGGTATAATATACCTTGATGGGAGAGGAAAATAATTACAGGATATGCTACTCACTGAAGGCAATCAGTATTGCTTGACAACTGTCACAACAGGCTTATTAGGGAGGGTTGTGTTAGAATACAATATGCCTTATAAGAAAGATGGAGGCATCATTAAAGCATAGCACACACATGGAGAGTGATACATTCCCTACACAGTGACAAGCTAGTGCTTCCCAGGAGAATATATTGTTTTAACCATAGCTTTAATTATTTAATTTCCTTGTTCAAGTGTGCAAAGCTCTGGCCAAGAAGCATCTCTTTCTGCGACATTTTAAATAGCAGTTTTCTCCTATCCTTTTGATAGTTCCTACTTAATACTTTATTGCCACCAGGAAAATAAGAAGTAATTACATTAATAAAAAAATTAATTATATTAAGAGAGGTTTTGTTTTTAAATTTCTGTAGTAACATGAAAATTGTGCTTGAGAAGTTGGACCGACATGTTAAGGGTCCTACTTTTAGTTATTTATTTTGCACATTTGTTCAATAAGATTGGCTTCTTCCTTTAATTAAACACATTTTATACTTTTATTGCCATTGCATGAAGTCTTAAAGTCACAACAGGGAATACATTACTGAGCCATTACACACTTCCTAGATGACTGAAAGCACTTAGTTTCACCTCAAATATCACAGTGCTCTAGAGAAGGGGAATATGATGGTGATAATTATTACTAATCATCACTTAATATTGTGTTTTACATTGACAGTCTTGCAGTGAGTCGCATCAGCTCTGAATGCAGCTCATTGTGCCCTGCACTCAACCTGTACTGATAGCTTGTTCCCCTCTATAGCAACTCTGTATGGAGAGGAGTGTCCAATATCCTGTGCTGCCAAAGCAGCTTCTCTCCAGTAATGGAGACAGAAGCCAGATTTTTGGCAAGACCTGACACCAGAATCAGTTCTTAATTTGAAGCAAATTGAATATTAGGGGGAGATAACACTGCACTCCAAGCTTTGTGCCTAATCCAACCATACTGAACACTGATACACAGAAATAAACCCAACAGAAGTTGTTCTTGTCAACCACACAGACAAGAAGAGATCAAGAAAGGGTTTCCTGATCACTGCAGAAAACCATTCCAAACAAACTAGTTGGCATGAAAGCAAGCAGGAGGAGACAAAAGATGGTGAACACTAGTCATTTTTTGTTTAAGGTGCCTATGTCCCAAGGGCACAAGACAACACACAGTCTACCTGAGTCACAGAGGTGCTCAAAGAAGCATTTCAGTCTTAACTTCTGAACAGGCTGGATCAATGGGTTGAGGCCAATAGACTGAGGTTTAACATGAACAAGTGGTGAGTCCTGCACTTGAATCACAACAACCCCAAGCAACACTGCAGGCATGGGCAGAGTGGCTGGAAAGCTGCCCAATGGAAAAGAATCTTGGTGTGCTGCTGGACAGGTTGTTGAACATGAGCCAGCAGTGTATCCAGGTGTCCAAGAAGGTCAACAGAATCCAGGCCTGTATCAAAAACAGTGTCCAGAAGGAGTAGGGAAGTGATTGTGCCTCTGTACTCAGCCCTGGTGAAGCCACACCCACAGTACAGGAAAGACACTGAGGTCCTGGAGCATGTCCAGAGAAGAGCAGCGAGGCTAGTGAGGGCTCTGGAGGGCATGTCATATGAGTTGCAGCTGAGGGAACTGGGACTGTTTAGTCTGGAGAAGAGAAGGCTAGGGGCCAGACTGCTTTCTACAACTACCTGAAACAGGGCTGTAGTGAGGCTAGTGCTGGTCTTTTCTCCCAAGTAACTAGAGATAGGAAGAGAAGAAATGGGTTTAAGATGTGCCTGGGGACATTTAGATTGGACATTTAGGAAAAAAATCTATACTGAGAGAGTGGAAAGGTGTTGGAACAGGCTGTCCAGGAAGATGGTGGAGTCACTGCTCCTGGAAGTGTTCGAGAAGCATGTAGATGTGGCACTTCAGCATATAGTTTAGTGGTCGTGGTAGTTGGGTTATGGACAGACTAGATGATCTTAAAGGTCTTTTCCAACATTTATGATTCTAAGTTTCTATGCAAACAAGCTTTAAAGGACAGGACCATATGCTTCTAGTAGTGGAGAAGAGAAGGCTTTGAGGAGACCTCATAGTGGCCTTCCAGTATCTGAATGGGACCTACAGGAAGGCTGGGGAGGGACTATTTACAAGGTCTTGTAATGACAGGACAAGGAGTAATGGGTTTAAACTGGAAGAGGAGAGATTTAAACTAGATGTTAGGTTCTTTACAGGGAGGGTGGCGAGACACTGGCACAGGTTGCCCAGGGAGGTTGTGGATGCTTCCTCCCTGAAGGTGTTCAAGGCCAGGTTGGATGAGGCCTTGAGCAACCTGTTCTAGTGGGAGGTGTTCCTGCCTATGGCAGGAGGTTGTAACTGGATGATCCTTATGGTCTCTCCCAACTTAAACCATTCTATGATTCTATGATCTCATCTTGGTACTGCAACTCCTTTATTTTCATTATCAAGCACAGTGCTTTCTTTCTCTATTGCTTCTTTCTACACCAAAGTCTGGGCACTATCAACATCTCTCACTGTAACTCTCTATATTTGAGATGGTTAACCAAAACCTTCTTATAGAATCTCGAGAGGTTTTGGGGGCTTACTTTTTTAAATTGCTTTTTCCTCCCTACTAGACTCTGTACTTCCTTTGGCTGTAGCAGCTCTTTTATTCTATTTCTCTTCAACTGGTCCATTAATACTACCCATTTTTCCAGCCTTCTAGACCTGACACTCAGTATTCTAAACAAAGGGCCTGCTTCCTATTGTATTCCACTCTTTTCCTCTCACCTGCTCACAAATAGCATAGATGTTTAGATAAGTGCATGAAAGCTGCATTTTCCTAGTCACATCATTAGTGTATGGGCTGACTGGGAGATATGATAGAAGTAAAAGGAAGGGAAATAATTTCAGTCAGATTGTTAGGACTTGGTTTTAGTTAAAAACAGAACCTCAGAAAATGTCTATATTAATTATAATTTAATCTCCTTTACGATCATTTAAAATTCCATCCAATTAAGGTAGGTTTTGCAATATACCTCAAAAACTTCCTACATGCAAAATTACCCTCTATTTATGTGCCCTGCTTCTAAATGCTGCTGCTCTATTGATTACTGTAATTCAACTCTAATTGCACTTTTACAAAGCAGAATGAATAGATTACAGTTGAGCTAAGAGGAAGCCAAACATCAATTATTAATATAACAGAACTGGCCTTTACCATGTCTATATTATTTACTTTAGGCAGCTTAGGAACCTGCTGAATAATATTTATTTTCATAAATTGACCACTTCAAAATATTTGTTTCTATTAATAAAGCAACCAGACTAATAAAATACACTTTCAGCAAACGCAAACAAGTATTCAGTGTCTGTAATGATACGTGAAAACCCAACACACTTTCTCAGGAGGCAGCCTTGGTATTTTAGGACACAGCCCTATATATATTCTTCACCAAGAATAAACACAGGTGGTTGGTTTCCAGACTAACTTGCAACACAGGGCCTTTGGTTACTCTTTCAGTTGTTGTTGTTATCGCTAGGCTATTTTAGCCTCTATGGGGATCCAAGAAGCAGACTGTTTCAGTAAGATGAAAAATCTAGTGGCAAAGCTGGAATTTTCTTAGTGCATTTTTAAAAATTATTTACAAGGAAATGACATTGAGTCCTGTTTCCCAGCCCCTTTTTGGCCAGCACGGTGACCATACCCTGTTGCTGTGGTTCTCTCATTGGTCCCACTTCTTGCCTGTGCATCTTCTGCCTTTTTGTCTGAGCAATCAGCATTTGCACTAGCAGCAGTTAGCTATTAAAACAGTTTATATTCTTCCCTTATGGTCTGTAGCTCTGGATGATGGCTATATTGATTTTTTAGTTTTATAGATAGATATATATACGCACATACACATTGCTAAGTGTAGTTACTCTTTTCCCACTGCTCTTTTCTCAGGACTGAAGCAGCCAGACCACAGAGAAGCCATGGTGAAATACAAACTCACAGACACAAGTCTGTGGAGAGGTGGCCCTTGCTGTAGGCAGGCAAACGACCTCAATCTGCGAGAGAAGTGCCTATTTACTGGGAGATGATTTTCTTCCCTTCTCACAGCCTACCTACTTTCAGATTCAGCGTTTACAAACATACACACCTTCTCTCACTCTAGCAGGTGGTTCCCCAGCTTGCTTAGCATACACTCTGGGATGCAGCATTCCATCCAGTTTCTCATCCACTCTCATATGGATCTGAAGGTCATCAAACAATATATTATCTACCAACCTGGGATTCCCACAGCTAAGGAAGGGAAAGACAAATTATACCTCTGACCTTTATCTCTTCTCTTTGGATATTTCACTTGCCCAAAGCACAGTCATTCCTTTTCTACCTCTGCTTTGGTCACCTGCAGGATGATTTGGCTTGGTGAACGGCCTGCCTGTGCGCAGGGGCTGGCAGTTTGCATGCATAGATCCACCAGAAATTCCACCTATTTCACCTTAGGTCTGAATTTCAGAATTGTCCACAGGCAGATGGTATCAGCCACAATTCCCCTTCAGAATATCACTACTATGTTGAAGACATCTCACATGCTACATAGATTCAGTGGGTTTTGTAGGTAGAGGTGAATTTCCTCCAGTAGATAAATGCTATGCTTAAAAGCTGTTGTTTCTCAAATAAAAGCATTCACTAAAGTGAATTCTGTAAGTTGCCACTGTATCATTATTGAGAACTCATTGTACAATAATTAATTAGTTAGCCATTTGCAGCTAGGGCTAGAGGCATTAATCATCTTTCCAAGAGCATGCATATCACCATCTGTAAAATCCACTCAGTATTTTGGCTCTAAATGAGATAAAACATTTAACACATTGGCTGCTAACACATAATAGATATGTTACAGAATCATAAAATGTGAATTCTGTTGTGCTGCTCCTTTGAGAGCACAACCCCAGTATTTGCCATTATGGTACAGTCTATGATCAAAAAGCCTAGAGGGAATCCAACGAAACCTGTGCACAACTACAAGAGTGCTAATCCAGCTCTTTATCTGATTAGAGGAAATCAGCCCTTTTCTACCCATTAAGCATTTTCTATTTTGTTCTACAGCAGATAGGGGTTTCTTTTCTTTCAACTCTTTGGAAATAATATTGGTGCAGTAGTAGTCTAGTAACTATAGATCTGTAATAAAATGTTAGGACTAGATCATGCCAAAAAAAAAAAAAAAATCTCAAGATGCTTTTCCTTCTGTGATTAACCCAGGAACTGATCATAAAGGCTCTGAGCAATACAATACTTGAATGTGAGGAACCCCATCAAGGAGGAGCAAGTAATACTGATAGCTCTGGCTTGAGTAGATCCCTCTCCCCAGATATGCTGTCCTGCAGAGGCCTCCTGGCACCTCAAAGTCTTTCTAATTCTCCCCTCCAATGTACAGACTGCCAGGTATTCACAGGCCATCTCCACATGCTCCCATTCTCCACATATCTAAACGTGTAGCAGACAAATTCCTGGAGCTGAAGATTACCTTAACTTATTTCAGAGTTACAGCTTTTCAGAAGATGGTCTCCATAAAACTGCACTGCTTGTTCCTGAGAGTCTAATTTTGAGTGTGGCCATGATAAACTCCAAGGGATCTGACCAAACCAGAGAGTAGTATCGTCAAGTTCTCTGCCCTTGATATGTTCTCTGATCTTGAATAATCTACAAATTTTACCATGGGCAATTTTAGATTTACTTCACCATTTTATGTAAGAATGTTGAATAAGATTATTTTTTATGTTAATTCACTAAAACAACCACTCATTGATTCCTCATTAACAAATATTTGTCCTGATCTAAGCATCCAACCATTCTTAAAGCATTTAGACCTGTTTTAACAATGTTCCACAGTGCTAGTTTCCCATAAGAGATCAAAACTTAAACTTTAACATATACTCTGTGTATGTCAACCAATCTCTTAAAAAGTTTTCTAATTTACTGACCAATTCCATGGATATTTTATAGTAATACAGATGTGAAGCATGTCATAATTCTTCAATTTACTGAAAATCAATAATAAAAATAAGAAAGCTCTTAAACCACCTCTCAAAGAATCATATGGTTCAGGGAGGAACTCGACTACTTCATCACCAGAGAAATCACACAAGGGATCAAACACAGGACAAAAATTATATAGGAAGGTAAGCTGCACTGATTGACTATACACCAAAATACCTATTCACCTGGAATACTGTTCAGTACTAAGACAGTAGCTATGGACTGTACATTTAGATAATTACACAGATACTTCACAAGTAAAAAAGCAAGAGATGTGCTTAAACATAGAGTAAAAAAACCCTCTAAAACCCCACCAACAGTTCAGATCAGTCAACCAGAAGATCCACCTGTTCTCTTTTTCTTGCTATTCCATCTTTGACTTGATCTGAGTGTAATCTTTCAATGCATCTTCCTCATATGCCTTGAGGTGTTAGACAAAAGTATCTCTGTTTAGTAAAAACTTTTCTTTCCTTTCAAGAAATTGAGAATAAATCCACCCAGAAAAGAGAAATTGTAAAACAAACAAATAAATATTTTAGTCTTAACTTCAAAGAGACAAAATAATAGTGGAAGACACAACTGTATTATTAAAAACAATAAAACACACACAAAAAACCTCCAAATGTAAAACTGCAAGAGATATTTCTTTGCTTAGGTGATACTGTAAAGTGCCTTTCAAGGCATGTTTTTCACAAGGCAAACCACCTTCACTGCAAGATACAAGTAGCAGCCTGTGGTATCTTGAACAGATATAATGTTATTAATAGTAAATTTCTCCTCCCAGATGATGTCCTCCCATGAATATTTATCTACATTCAAACAGGAATATGCCTCATCTCCAAAAAGAATTCATGAACTTTCATGGCGACTTGATGGGTTTTGTGACAATTTGATAGGTTTATATTTCCTTCAAATAAATAGCTTCACATTAGCATATGAATGTTATTATCTATCTCTTAACTTTACCAGACACTGACCACTTTGTTGCATTTTTAATAGCTTATCTGTGAGGGTTTTTTCCATTAAGTATTTTTGATCTACTGTTAGCTTTGATGTCAGCCTGAGAAAGAATTTTGCCTGTCTGCATATCAGTGAGCTAGGAGTTACCTAGAAACACTTTCTATCAGCCTAAATTGCAAGAAAGGCCTTACAAATTCAGACTTACTTCTCTGTTACAACACATGTATCTCAGGGAAACACATTAAGTACCATGAAGGATGCAAAGAAATTAGAATCTGAACTGCTTGTTAGCATCAGCCTCATTCTTGCTTAGTGCAGGGCAGTTGTTTTGAAAAATTGGAAGCTCATTTCACAGAAAATGGTACTTTATTTTTTTTCTAAATTACATGTGTAAATAGGGACTTACACATAAGACAGAAGAGAGATAGAGAGATCCCCTTGATGTCTTCAAAGATTGAGGAACATTATTTATTTACATCTTCCCTTTATCTTTGCTATTATTAATGAAGAGCATGTGCATGATACCAGAATGATGGATGTTTTTTTTAGTGGAAAAGAACTCAAATGTGATGATTAGTAAGGTCATTGATGATCTCCAGAACCAGAAGTGATTCTGCTTTTCAAGTTTCCTATCTAAAGTGTATACTAAAGCTCTTCCTAAAGAAAACATAGGGATGAAAATATCCCCACCTAATTTGTTAATGACTTTGGGCTGGCTAACCTAGGAAACAGCAACTAAGCACCTTTTTAAAAGTGATTGTTACGTACATACGAGAATATCAGTATTATGAATTGAAGAACCTGCTACACTTACGTTCACACTTGGATCATAACAAAGCCTACATTTGCACATATTTGAGTAAACATCTCATTTATTCAGTAGTTCCATCAGTGTTTCTTTCTGTGACATGTGTCTTACATAACACACTTTGTGCTACACGTACTTCAAATCTCAGTCTAAGAGGAGAATGAAAGTGATTCTTTCCCACAAGAAATCCCACCTAGTAGACATAAGCAAACAGATGCCCCAGAAGGTTGAAATAATTAGATAATCCACTTTGACATAGGAAGGGATTTTCATGCATTTGTTGTTACACCTACTGTGATAGATCTTGCCCCAGAGCTTTCTTGGATTAACTCAATTATTCATCATCATCTGTTTGTCAGTCTACTCATATCTGAAATTAAATTCAGAATAAAATAAAGCAACAAGGAACTTGCTGTCTCGGTGAGCTAATATTGTTCACATGGCTGCTTCAGTTCCTGGTATACATAGAGCAAATGAAAAACTGCCATGCAAGTGGTCCATTTCATTCTTTTTCTTACTGTGTCCTAAAACAGAGCAAAATGCTCTACAGCAGATGATGGTGGGTAACTGTGTAGAGAGGCAGGTTTCCCTCCTATCTCACCCTAAAATTGAGACAGCAGTTCCAGCTAAGTGTGAGCGCTTACATTCCTTCCAGATGAAAGTCGAGAGTTGAACTGTGTCAATAACTATTACAAGTTTGGCTAACAGCCCACTGCAGTCCTTAAAATTTTTCAAATTTGCCAGTTTCCCCTCTTGCTGAATAGCCCCTCATTATATCCAGTACTGGTTTAGTAATGAATCTTCCAGGACATAGATCATACAATTGCTTACTGTACATTTTTGTTGGTTATTTAGCTGTTCCTGTACTTAAAGAATAATCTTGAACTGAGAAAAAATAAGCAAAAAAAATAGCAGAAATGCTTACTGTTTTCCTGCTTTGCTCTATGTATGTACCTGGAGAGATCTGGGTGTGTTCAGCTCTCAGAGCTGTCACCAAGTTACTTTAACTTTATCTTAGAGAA
Organism: Pogoniulus pusillus; assembly: GCF_015220805.1. Classification (NCBI taxonomy): domain Eukaryota; kingdom Metazoa; phylum Chordata; class Aves; order Piciformes; family Lybiidae; genus Pogoniulus; species Pogoniulus pusillus. The sequence goes on from NC_087283.1 coordinate 13,891,618, forward strand.
CTGTTGCACTCCAGTATATACTGATAATAAGAAGAGTGAAGTGGCTAAAACCTTACATCTTCTATAGCAATTTTAATTAAGAGTCTGCCACCATCTGAATTATTATTACTGTTACTTTAGGAATTACAGTGCAGTATAAATTATTATAATAAAGAAGCCTGACAAGTGTGATCTTAGCCAAAGTGCCTGAAACAAGTTTAGCTTGCATTATGCCTTTTGGGCCACTGAGGAAAAAGAAATTCAAAGTTTGCTTCGATTTGGAAGAGGAGCTGAGACAATGCCAAGTACTTCCATAGTTAACTGCTCTTTAGCTGTGCAGGCAATAGATGCCCTGTCCCCATTTCTGAAGCCCTCATCCTTTCCCATGGCATTCCCACAGTTCTTCACCCAAGCATCCACACTGCCCACACTTGCTCTGTCACCAGCTCACCTAAGTGCCCTCTGTTTGTGCTCGCTCTGTCTTACAAGCACACCTCATCAGAAACAAATCCAGAGAAAGCCTCATGTCCCATGTGTAAACCACAAATACATTTATCTAAAACGTGAGAGGTGCATGTGTTTGCTCTGAAAGTGGCACATATCTAGCAAGTTGATGTCACCAAACAGCACAACTATCAACTGTTTTAAGAGAAAGAGTAGATATTCTCAACCCATAACTGTGCTTTATCAAGTAATGATTAAAAAAAAAACCGCAGACAAAACTCAGAACAGAAGAGTCTCTGGCCAAGGACTTCGATACACATGGTCTCCTAAAAGTGGCACCAAGAGTGAAGGGGGTCTTTCTGCTTTGACTAATGTCTGTGGATGGTGGCAAGCACCTGCTTTGCTGGCTTGGGCAAGGCCTCTTGACAGACATATGACAGTACTATCACTCAAATCACCCTGCCAGGGAGAGAAGAGTCAGGGAAACCACTATTCCTACCACATGCATGAAGCACAGCACAAACACCAGCTTGCTCCTGCAACTTAGTGGATAGGCTTGGTGCACACCATGTAGAGAGCTGAAACACCACCTGCTTCCAGCCTGTGAGGAACTGAGAAAGTCATACCCCAGTGCCACCACCCATGCTGACCTCCAGTGCACTTGAAGGACTGGGTTTTGTTATTTAGTATCTTTCCACTCCTTATAGATTTTAGAGAAATATAAGCAATGAAATTAGAAGTAACTAGGTCACAGCTGTACCTAATAACTACTTGTCTGACGCTAGTAACAGTGGCAGCCCCACACTCCATCTTATGCAACATTGGAAAGTGAAATGATGCAACAAGCAGAACTGGATTGTGATCCTTAAGCTCCCCCTGCCTGCATCTGCAGGCGTGCAGCAGCACTTACCTAGAGTGCTGCTGACAATTGGCAATCTGCTTCTTGTGAGAACTAAGCAAGGGAACTATTTCCTACTTGATTCAGATTTTCCTTTCCCGTTGCACTCACAAAAGCATGTGTTTTGACAAATGAAATGCAGATGCAGCTAGGGTTTTTTCGTTAGACAGATGCAATGTTTTAACTCTCCCCCAAGGGCCAACCAAAGCTACAGCAGAGAACAACTGAGCATAATATTAAATTCATACTCTGAATAAGAGGAGAAATAATCTTGGCAGCAGGTTAAGTAGAGTTGAATGACTAACAAGAATGTGGAAGATTAAATATGTTTTAAGGAGAATTAAACATTTTAATTAAAAAAATATATATATTTAGACCTACATTATGTTTCCTTGCTAAGTAGTTCTTAATTACATAACCTTTCTAATTCTGGGTATGAATTTTAAAGCCCATGTAAGATAAATCCTTTAAAACTGCCATTCACTTTAGAGTATTTAATTCTAGACTGTCAGCAATGCAACCTTCTTAGAAAACACAAAGCTCTCAGGTGAAAAAATGTTACTGCCTTAGGACAGAGTTTCGTTTCTGCATACAAAACCAAAATAATTTACTTGATTTGTTTCAAGTTGCTGTAACATGGCAGGATGTAGAAAGCATTAGAGTGGATCCAACTCTTTACAAAGTAAATAAGTGGAAACTTTCCCTATTTTTCACCAAGAAAATAAATAAAAAATAATAAATTTTTTAAAAACCACCTGAAAAACCCCAAAACCAACCTTAAGCAATTTATTCTTATTTTTGTGTACACTTATCCAGGCTTTGTCCTACACAATTCATTGTGTGAAAAACAATCTGCTAACTTTAAGACACTCAGGGCCTGACCTGCATTAAAGCATATAAAAGTGTGATTGTGCAGCTGATGCAAATTTTCTGCAGTGTGGGTCTGTGCTGCTCATACACACCACCACCATCAGTTCACAGCTCTCTCTACGCAATGTGTCTGGCAAGAAAAGCTTAAAAGAGCAAAATGTTCACCTCTCACATCTGGCTCTTGTCCAGTAGATCTGATTAACTGGTTTGGCAGCCTCTTTACCTGAAATGCACATGCACAGTGTAATGCAGTACTACTCTACAACTTTCCCTTCATGTAAATCACGAGATTGTTTATGGATACTCAAGAAATGATAGCTACTCTTAGTCTTGAGTTCAGAATCTCTTTCAAACAATCATTAAAATAATGGCTGCTCTTTTCTATGCACAGATCCAGGCGTTGTTAAGCTGGTAAGCATGAGAGTGAAATTCTTCCCAATACCAAAGACCTTTAGTGAGACACTCATGCATAAAATGATGCCTTGTACTTCCATCAAGCATTTTTTCCCAAGACAGCACCTCAGTATGCAGCTCCTGATGTATAGCACTACTTAAGCTATTCTTTCAAAATCTGCCTCAAACCACATTATATGTGTGGGTAAATTTTCTGGTTCACTTCTGTGCTTCACACAGCTATATCTGAACAGTAGTTGAAATCATTCCTTTATGTATGCTGTGTACAAAGCAATACGGCATCATGAGTAAGTTATTTTTTCCTTAGTCTCATGTTCAAAATGTGTTACAAATAATTCTAAGGAATATAATTCTTGCTTTGATCTGTATAGCCTGGTTTACAGGTTTTATATATTTTATTTTTAAAAAGTAACAAAATAGAAATTAATTCTTTAAACTGTCCTTTTCCTTGTTTGCTATTCACGCCAAAGACCTTGAAATATAAATAGTACCAGAGTAGTCTAGGTGCTGAAACATGTACTAACTCCTTCTGCAGGCAAAAAGAAAAGTTACTCACTTATATCCATTTGATCATTACCTGAAAATATTCAGAACATGCATCCCTGGGAGACAATGTATCCTCCTAGGGCTGAGGGTTGTCAGATTTTATGCAACTCATGTCTTTAGCGAATCAAGATTATTGCATCCACTAATCTAAGTCTGAAAGGGGACTCATAGTGGAGAGCTAGGGTTTAAATTCTCTTATGATAATGATGTCAACAATTTTGTTCTGGACCCTGAATCCCCCCAAAGCTACAAGGCATTCACAGCAAGTCCCCTAGGACAGCATTCTCTGCTACTCATCTGTTCTATACGTTATTTTTTAATTCCAGAGTTTTCTGAAACTCAGGTCCTGTAATAAAGGGATTGTACAACTTGGGTAAAGTAGGAATTTGTCTAAGGCATGGCTGGATGTGGTCATATGAATGATGAGTAGCCACATTGGCTCTCTCCATCCCATACCAGTAGTGCATAGGCTGCAGGGCTCACAGGTGGATGTGCTTGCAGTTCCCTGGGACTTTTCTAGAAATCTTCATTTTCACATCACTCACTCCACACCACAGAAAAGCAACATCACAAATTAACACAGCTGCAAAATACTCAAAAGCTTTGTACAGGTAAAGACAGACCAACAGGACAGAACATGGTAAGGAGTAGCAGTACAGGGTCTAATCCCCAGTTCCCATAACATTTGACCCGTTTGATCTCTAAGGAAGAGCAGATTCTACACTTAGCCTTGTGTTTAGCAGCATTTCTGTCCCAGGCTCAGCAGATATTCCTGCAAGATTCAGCACTGACTAGTGAAGCTGGGCTCACACAAAGTAGCAGAAGAGGAATGGGTGGAAGGAATGCTGTAATTGTGCTGCATCTCCAGATTTATCTAATCAGATTATTTCTCAGGATGTATAAAAAAAAGCGTAGTTTGGGTTTACCAATCTATTTAATCCATTGTCTTCATTTGCATATCCTACCATACCTCATTGTTACAGCAACTGCACCACCTATGAATCTGTGTCACACCAGTTTCCAAACACCGCATCATTGACCTCTTCTCTCTGAGATTGGAAAGACACGACAGTCTTGCCAGGGCTTGGCACAGTCCTTGAACCTCATCGCTTCTGCATCTCTTTGGGGCACAGCCACATTGTTTTTCCAGAAACAACTACCTTCTACTTATGAGGCCACCTGACAGATGGAGGAATCAGAACAGCCTTTTCATTTAGTGTGTATCTCTTGTTCATAGCTTGGCTTCATTAAACATCTTTAGATGGTTGAGTCTACTCAGCAAAACAACTAAACAACTTTCAGAATCTCTAGAAACAAGCCAAGATCTGATGGCATGTCTCTTCCTTCTGCTCTCAGTTCTTCAAGTGGAGTTAGCATATATAACTGCATGACTACCTATAGGTATCATAAAAATAGCCATCAGTTAGTTCCATTTTTGAGTTTACTTTACTTCCTCTGCCCTGCCCTGTCCACTCCACACTCCCTCCAGCCACCCCTCAATAATCTGGCAGCTCCTTCAAAGCAAAAGGGTAAGATATGGTAATCACGTCTCTTTAGCAACATTTAATAACACTGCATAAATGCCTGGAAAAATATGGAAGAAGTATTTACAGTAGCTGCATATCATAAGAGAGATTTATATGCCTATTAAAAATTATTAGGCTTTACTTCTTCAGTGATAAAGCTGCTTTCATAAACTGCTCTCAACAACTTCATACCCAGATTCATCAGGATGTTCATTTTCATATTTTCAAAGTGTTATATTTCCTTCACCATTACATTTTGTGTTTTGTTGTTTAAAACACCAATTCTCTAACTTTCCTGGCCTGGTAATTCAGTGTGCTACATTTTGAACAACTAGCAAAATTATATTAAAAGAAAAAGTCTATCTGGAATACTTGCTTCCATAAATCATTACAAATCATGAACTGCCAAAGGAAGGATCATTTCTGTCTCTAATGAGGATACAAAAGCTCTGTATTTACTGCTAAGGCATTTGCAAAGACTTCTGTCCACCATAACAGTGCTGGAGAGATTCTCTGGATTATAGATGACAATTACAGTCAAATCATGTTAATGAATTAAGCACAAGGCTGTACAGAAGCAGTTATTTTAATTTTCATGATTAAGTGGTCAGGTAAAGTCTCAGTGGTAAATCACAATGAGAAAAAAATGGTTTATTCTGGTTAATCCTAGTTAAACCATATAAATTTTTCAATATATCCCAGTGGTCTTTTTTACAGAAAAGATGGATGTGACCTGAATAGAAGAAGATTGATTTCAAACCTGGCTGAACCCATTCGCAAGAAGAGGTAACGAAATTCCAAGCCAGCAGGCAGGAGACAGAACAATTTGAAGTTTTCCTTCAGACATTCATCTCTCTGATATATGGCTCCACTGTGCAATCTAATCTGCTAAGATTATTTGGCAACACCAGCAAATCATCCCTGACCAAGAAAGTAATTAAAAATCAGCACTATCCCTAGCATTGTCTTCTCTTTGCTATTGGCTAAAACAGGAGAGTTGCTGCAAAAATAAATGCTGCAATATTCCAGAGCAGTGGCGTTTGTAAGCAGAATGGCATTGACTTTGAAGATACTTTGCTACTAAACAACTGGGTGGACCAATTCCTTCATTTTTATGGAGCTGAATATCACCTAGGATTGAATGAAGTGGGGTGTTGTTCTATACTACAGTATCCATTGTTTCCAATGCTAATCCATTGGAAGGAAATGATCAGCCTGAGATTACCTAATGTGCATCTAGTTTCATGAGAAGTTATAATTTTCCCTCTAAATATAAAGGAAAATATAAGCATCTCTAGAAAGGTTCTCCTGTGTGCATGGAATATGAGAAATTGGTGAGACTGAGAGTTTCTCACAGGTCTGTTTGCAATATATAAACTCACACTTTTATTTCTTTCAGAAAAATATTATCTTAAGCACTGTAGATATAAAAATATGGAAGTTATTCTGTGCTGTGTCCTAGGAAGTAGGCTGCATACATGAGATCACAGCTGTGACACCTAAAGCCTATGCTTACCAACTGTTGTTAGGGCCAAAATATATACAAAGTCAGGTTAAAAAAGAAAGCAGTACCCCAACCAGAAACATTTGCAATGAGGTTTTGAGACTTGCAAAGAGTCTTCTCAGAATATTGTCTGTAATTTTATAGAAGGTGGGAAATAGTGTAGGGAGAACAAACTACCTTAACATTAGGAATCAATCACCAAGTTCTAAAGTAAGACCTCAGATTGTATAAATTCAAGACAAAGTGACACCCTGTGCTAATATTGTCCATGTGCGTGGACATAAGAATGCACACTATAACAAACATTACCAGCTAATGCTTTTCAGCAGCTTCAGATATGATGAGTTTTATTTTTCTCCCTGCCTGAATGCATGCATGCTCAGTAATACCCACTTTTCTTTACCCATGCAACACGTTTTTTGACTGTACACATTGTACTTTCCCATCAAAACAAGCACAATTACTGCTTTTGTCTCAGTCAGCGTACATTAAAAGGTAGAGAAGCAACAGCTTTGGAGATTTCAGTATTTTTAGGACAGGTAGTGTCCTCACAGCACTAGATAGCAGCAGCAGTGACCAAATGATCTTCAACAATAATTACCTGCAGTCAAAGATGGCAAAGAAGGTGGATGGCTAGCAAAATCTATTGGTGGCTGTATGTTATGAATTGTCCAGCAAAAAGAAAACAAGGGAAATCTGAGCACAATGACCATACAGGAAGTAACACAATCTGCAGACAAAGATAGCATAAAAATGTGGAACAGAAGACTAGAAAGTACTTACTATTTTTTTCACCTTGTCATCAATAAGAAGTATGCCAGCTATCTATTTTACATGGGTTCACAAAAAAATTACTGTGCTTACAAAACTGGGGGATACTATTTAAGTTAAGCAATAGAAGTTAGATTTTTAAAATCCAATAATCTAAAACTGGGTAACATCACTATAAATGTGCAAGTCCTGAGCATAACCCATGAAAGCCTTGGGAAGAGCCTGCACAAGCCTCTGAGAAAGGGATGAGAATGCAATGAGAGCACACAGCCTTTTATTTCTTTAAGCACTGTGTGAGTTTTATCCAGCTCATTTTTCTCCTAAACAGTCCTTTCTGAGGCAAGTATTCATAACCTGCCCACATTAATTACAACAGCAACTAAAGATACAAAGGGTAAATTTGTCAAACATTATAGTTTTTCCTGAAAAAGTATTCTTTGCAGAACAGAGTTTCAGATTAATATAGATATGGTATCCCTAACAAATTACAACACATAATTAGACCATGGACACCTTCACTGCAATACAATTATCTTTGCATTGTCTGCAACTAGTAGTTAAGAATAGCAGATAAGCTATTTCTAGGCAACTGTAATATGACTGTAGCTTTATCTGAGCCAAGATATCCTCTTTCAGGATATCTCAATGAATACATGCATTAGAGCCTTTTCATAATTTCAATAACAAAAAAATAAAGTCATAAAGGCAGTCAAGTGAGATTTGCAATGCCAGCATTTTCATACACTAAAAGCTCTGTCACTTTTCCATACCCTGAGTCTCTGAAAAAAATAGCAAATAGATGAATTTTCCTCATTACTCTATCTTCCAAACAAAAGTCAGCAGTGCTCTGCAACTTTACTAGATCCAGTTTCTGTTGCCATGTTAGGAAGTTACCAATAATGCGTTCCAAAGACATCCTAGCTTGCATGTGCCCTGCTATGTTGTCATTCCAGCGACTACTGTCATGGTAGAAGTACACTGTAAGGATCAAGGCTTGTAAGTATGAGGCTTTTCCAGCCGTCTGAGGAAGGTCTCATCTAGTACTTCTTCCTGATGAGGGGACGTTTAGCTGACAACCACCACAACGTCACCCCGCATTGGTCTGGTTCCTAACCCTTATGTGCACATTCTCAGCTGGCTCATCACCTTTCCCAGGCAGAGCTTTCTAACACTACAGCTGCTCTCCATACAGACCACAAGTCCCCTCCTCTTCCTGGTCTGTTCTTCCTCTCCTAAATTCTGTACCCATCCTTTGCAGTAAAAATTACACAACTATGTAATTTTGTTAACAATAATACTACTACACTAACTGCCTAAACTGAAATGGAAAGTTAAAATTCTGGGATTTTGCAGCTGCTGAACCAGTTACTGGAGCACTTTGTAAATAAAATTAGCTGAGTAGCATGTGAAAGAAAGCAAACTTCACCTTTTGAATATCTGAGTAAGGCCTTTTATTATCAATAAAGGCAAACAAGTGTTATGCAGACTCATTAATATTCATGACTTGCAAAAGAAAACAAGGGGAAAAGGCTGTAACAAAGGGACTGACATTGTTTCTTACCAGTCACTCATTCCACTTTTCTTCTGCAGCCACAAGCTATTGCAGAAGTTTGGTCATGTACCCCTGAGCTCCTGAGTACTTGAGTGCACCAAGCTCAGTTCACTTTAAGGAAAATCCTCCCTTTCCACACCTACTCATGAGACCCCCATGCTCCCTCCTAATGAGCCATGTAGAAAAACAGTTTAACCTAAGGACAAGATAAAAATACTGCAAGCATTTCCCATGCCTGAATTATAGATACAACTTTTTGCAGCTATCACCAAATTTCTAGTTGTGTGACTGTTCATACAGAAAAGTCACAACTTCTGTATATGCTTTTTTAAAAATTTGATCTTCTTAGCAGGGTCAAACTCTGAAAGACATATAGAAGAATGCAAAAGGTGTCCTGCTTTTCTTAGCAAGAGACATGTAATCAAAGCAGCACAAAAAATACAAACAGATACATATATATATATATATATATACACACACAAATATAAAACATCCAGCTCCCATACTAATGGAGAGTTGGAGAAGCAAAGCAGCAAACAGTGCAAACCACTGCCTGGTCCAGAGTGGTCTCGCAAGCAGTTCACATAGTAGGTGAGGGGAGCTGAAACTACACCTGACACAGAAGTGAGCAGAACAGAAGATACAGACTCTAAGGCAGCTCCACTTAAGAGCTGCATGTTATTTCTTGCTGAATATTTTAGAAATAAACCTAAATACTTTACATTGTGAAAATCCCTTAGTGAAAATCAATTTGTTAAGACTAATGCTCCCCACACAGTGATAATGTGTGTGGTTGCAAGTTCACCCTGTGATTCTCAGACTGCTTTAATGAAAGCCCAAGGAACTAAGCCTTTCAGCTAGATCTGGCCAAAGCCTGCAGTTCTGGTGTACAGAAATTTTTGGAACAGCCCAGCATGGGATTAAACCCTAAAAAACTGCTTTCTTCATAAAACAATACTTCATTCTAATGTTTCTTACTCCAGCATTGAAGGAAAGGATAATAATTTAAGGCTATAAAAGCAGGCTCAGAAAAAAGCACATCTCCTAGAGCAGGTTCCTATGCAGAAACCAGCAGTAACCGCATAATTCTTTCATGCAGTCAGCTGCATTGCCTACTGGTATTTCCTTCAGAATAGATAAGTGTTCATGCTCTAACTAGACTAAGAAGCACCCCTATGAAAATGAGAAATTATTTTTCATCAATTTTTATTTCACATACTAGAAAGAGCAATAAATATCTCATGCACAGATATCAAGTGTGGAATAGCAATGCTGTGTTTTGTTTATGTGGAGCTTATCAGTTATGCCTTACTGAGCAGCAGCTTTAAACAACGATTTCAAAATTGAATTTGAAATCGAATTACCATCAAAGTCAGTTTTCATGGGCACACATGAACCAGGAGCACATCAAATAGAGAGAACTCAGATCATGCACCATTAATTTATTTTTTCCCTACTTACTACAAATCTGGTTCAGTCCAACAGGCCAGGTCACCATGCAGCTGCTCAAACCTCCTCTAAAAGAAAGTGGTCACTGGATCTTTCTGCCTCTTTGGGCAGCAATAGCAACTGAAAGCCTTCATAAATCTGTTGTCTATAAATTGTAATGAAAAAGAGAATGATATTGAGCTAGAGGGAAAATAAGGAACTGACACAGGCTCCGGTGGCTGGTCTGCGCACAGAGCAAATCGACTGATGGGAGGGCCAGAAACACCTACTGTGCCACAGCGCTCACCCCTTCTCAGGGGTGTCAGACATGATTGTGCCAGTGTCCCTGTTTTCCAGAGCAGCCTCATGTCTGGTGTCACTCACAACTGTCCACACAAAAAAGAAAACCACACTGCTGCCTGCTGAATGGAAACCTTCCCGGAGCACTGTAATGTTACTCTTATTGATTTATCTATTTAAAGTAATGTCAGGATTTTGTCATTAATATTTGATTGGCATTTTTAAACCCTTACAAGAATTGCACAGACCATAAAAAGGTGTTACAGTAAAGTAGCATAGGCAGAACTGCATTATCCTAAACCACAGGGGATGATGGCTGGCACTATCTTCTGTATCTTAGAGCTCTCACAAGATGTGAAGACATCATTTCATCATTGCCAGAACCTGACTTCTCAGCACACATGGATTTAAAAATGAGATTAAATAAAAAGACTAAAAGTGGCAGAACAGAACAGAACAAAACAAACAAACAAAAACCCAACAAAATTACAGATATTTAGGGTATAAAAAAAAGGTATGATGTGCATTCATTAAAGTAGATTCAACATAGCATGCATTGAGGACTTAGAGATTTTAGCTGGACTTATTATATTGAAAGGCCTGCACATAAGAATGTTTTATTAAAAATTAAAAGTTCTGACTTATTTCTTCAAATTCAAACAAAAAAATAGATCTTAGGGTACTTTAAAAGGTGTGCATAACCCCCTAAAAATTTAAGATTCTGAAACTACAATTTACAAGAACAACAACTGCACTTTAAGAATGAAGAAGATTTACAAAGAAATCTCATCAATCAATTTATGCAAGGCCTTATACACAGAGGTAAATTACATTGGTTCTTCAGAGTGCAAAATAAGTTTAAAATGGTGTCAGGAGAAGAACACAGTGCAGAAAACTTATTAGAAACCTACCCACACTAATGACCTAGACACAAATTCAATTTGCCCATATAACTACCCAAGTAGTCATCAAATGAGCCCAGATGCCTTTGATGGGGAAGTGTCTCCTATAGTTTGACATGTGACACCTTAAACTGTCATCCCAGAATAATATGTTCAATAGAAGACACTCAAGCTTTTAGCTATGTCATTAAATATATATGTGTAAATATGCCAGGTTTTATTTCTTCAGACAGAGGTGGTAGCACCTGAGTCATCCCAATGTGTGACACAACATTATACAGTTTCTAATTCTGGTAGGCTGAAGTTTCCCACCCTGGGTATCTGCCAGAGTCTGTGCTTTCTAAAAGGTTTCAGCTATGAGCTTGGGGAAACTACTGAAGTGAATTTAGGAAAGAAGCACATTATGTGCCTACGGTAAAATCACTCACAGCTTTTTTGTTGTGATGTTCTAGTACAGTATACCTGTCACTACTAGGAAGAACTCGACTTTCGGCTACAAGTGATATCCTAGTTTCAGGGCAGATACTTTGTCACTCAAATTCTACCAGATGTGGCCAAATTATAAGTATCTATGATTCCTCGAAGTTCTACCTTCACAGCATTCAAAATACACGAGAATCAAGAATATTCACACTTACTGCCTTTTCTAAATCAATATCTGAGCACTGATTTATGAAAATGTAATATAGAAACAAAACACTATATTAAAATTTGATTTATTACCAGGGACTAGAGCAGAGCTACAGCAATTTAAGACTAACTAATTAAGCCCCAAATAGATCACCCTGCAAGTACTCCTGAAATATATGACAGATCCTGTACCCTGAATAATGAACAAAGGTTGGCAGAAATATTGGAAACTCTTGCCAGTTTTATAAATTCTTGTGTCTCACTGAGGTTACAAAGCACACAGCTCCCAAATGACATGCTGCATACCCTTGGGTGTGATAAAATTTCCCATAAAAGAGAAAAGTAGCTGTAGTAGTTCGAATCATTTCTCCCTCTGTCCTCCCAGATGTTCATAGTGTATGCAATGTCAATGGGAACTTGCGCACATGTCCCAGACTGAAACTGAGTTTTAAGCTATATAAAGATAACACATTACCATAAAGCCTGCATTTGCTATTATATCCACAGTATAAATAAGAATCCAGTCCTTTGAAGTCAGCAGAATCAAAACTCTAAATGCCAGGAACAGAATTAGGTCCTTCCCTGTAGGCTCTCTAGCATGAAGTGAAGGACCGATGGAATTGTTTGTTTGCTTGTTTTTAATATCAGCTTCAAAAATTACACTGCAAAGAAAACATGTTAACAAAGTCATGAAAGATGTGTCTATAAAAATCTATTCAGCAGAGAAAGGAGGGAAGAAAAGACAGACACATTTATAAAGCTATCTTTCTTCATGGCCAGAAAAATGTAAAATGAAACAGGAGAGATTTTTGTAGTTCATATGAAAGACTGTATCTGCCAGAAAAGATGCTCCCTGGTAGGAAAGCAGTGGAAGTGCCTTTTGACAATTCTGATCAAGAAGTGCAGTAGTTAGTATTCAAGATAGCCATGATGATAGACTAGAGGAATAATTTTGGTTTGTATTGTCTGCCTACAATACATCTGAATCAGTGCGCTCTTAATTACCAAGTAAAGGATAGATAGAACAGCACAAAACTTGTCTACACATCCTTTATGCTCAGAAAATGACAAGTTCATGTAAATTATGGCAATATTACAAAAGCAAAAACTATGCTTCTCATTATGACTCACTATACATGTGTAGCATTCTGAAGAGCTATAGCAAGAAGTTGTTAAACAATAATGTCCCAGTTTAGGAGGGACATTGAGATGCTTGAGCATGTCCAGAGAAGGGCGACAAGGCTGGTGAAAGGCCTTGAGCACAGCCCTACGAGGAGAGGCTGAGGGAGCTGGGATTGTTCAGCCTGGAGACGAGGAGGCTCAGGGGTGACCTTATTGCTGTCTACAACTACCTGAGGGGTGGTTGTGGCCAGGAGGAGGTTGCTCTCTTCTCTCAGATGGCCAGCACCAGAATGAGAGGACACAGCCTCAAGCTACGTCAGGGGAAATTTCAGCTCGAGGTGAGGAGAAAGTTCTTCACTGAGAGAGTCATCGGACACTGGAATGGGCTGCCCAGGGAGGTGGTGGAGTCGCCGTCCCTGGAGCTGGTCAAGGCAAGATTGGACACGGCACTTGGTGCCATGGTCTAGCCTTGAGCTCTGTGGTAAAGGGTTGGACTTGATGATCTATGAGGTCTCTTCCAACCTTGGTGATACTGTGATACTGTGAAGATTCATTAAGGTAAAGAGTAATCTACAGGATCTGAGACAATAAAGGTTTGAGGATTGAACTCCTCACTGTGTATCTTACAGGACTTATGCAGAAGGAGCAGTAAAATTCAGACCACTTGCAGATAGCTGATGGAGAAGGAGGCTGAGGAAGTAAAGCCATGACAAAAAGACATCAACTTGTTCTGCAAATTCTTTCTCTGCTTTGTTCAGGATATGGCTTTGAATCTGTCCAGGTCAATGAGTAACAGAGTGCAGAGCAGTCTTTGTATAAAAAATTTGTCTTCCATTATTTCACATCTTTTCTGTATTTACTTATCCATTTAGCCACTTCATGCTCCAGAAAAGTGCTTTTGCTTTGCTGGATGATCATCACCTTAGGATTATTTTTATATGGCTTTTCCGTAAACATTTCAGAAGCAGACCACAGGCTTTATGAGGATCTCCCCTTGTGGCAGACAGCTCGTCTTTTGGTCTTTTTCCCAACATTGTAGGTTTGTTCTATTCTTAAAAGCCGGCTTTGTGGGCTGCCATGTATGGTGCGAGCTGTAGTAGGTATTACTTGAACTCTTCAGAGCCCTTTTGCAAAATTCCTGTGGAGAACTGGATTTCTGCAATTTTGGATCTCAGCATTTTGACTTGTTCCTTTTCCTACAGCCTCAAGAAAGACTATTTCCAAAACATTCTAAATGATCACTATTTCAAAGAATTTAGTGGATTTGCTGCCACTAAATAACATTTCACTTTAATGTATGCTTCCTAATTACCCTAATGTTGTGTACACTCATTCCTTTATTGGATACACAGGAAAACTCAAATTAATGATCAACATATCTGATGTAACAGCCCAGAATAGCATGGTCCAGAAGACTGAAAACAGTAGATGAAACAAAGAAAAAACTCAATGTGGTTCTGAAACTGCTATGTTGTGATATTATTTGTGCAATAGTTCCTATTGCACATCTCTCAGTGTACAGCAATTGATACAGTAAACTATTGGACTGGAAAATTGCTATTGAAAACATATAATCAACCTTCTGAACTCTGTAAATGCATAGAAATGTGAGACACTTGTGCTTCCTCAGGTCATGTATGACTAGTCAGTTTAGACTTCAACCGCAGAAAATGGAGGTGAACAAATTGCAAACTACTCTTAGAGAGTAAGTTTGCTTCTAATTCCATCATCTCATATGTGCAGATTGATTAAGTCTTTTGAAAGTATACAGGCCGTACAATGATATGTGAACTGGAAATCCTGATAATTCCCTATTACCTTAGAATTAGTAAAAATAGTGAGAGTAATTTAACACACATTCATTCAGGAAAAACAAACAAAACAGAACAAAACCCTGGAGTTTTGGCTTTTGATTGATTTGACTTGATACAATTTGACCTGTATTGCATCTGTCTGCTGAAAGGTTTTGGTGCTGCATAGCTAAAGAGCCATTAAAGCAGCTACCAGGTTCAGTTGCTGCCTTGTTTTCCTCTTTGTGTATGCATTCTGCTAGAGATTTCTTTTGCATTGAAGATTAAGTAATAAAAAGAAATTCATTATTTGGCACAGATAGGAAAAAGAACTAATAACACACATAAATTACTGATCTGTAAGATATTGTCCTGTAGTAACAGAGCTAAATACTTGTCATTAAATGCATTCATCTTTAATATAGTTCCCCTGGTAAAACCCGTGAATTAATGATTGATGATAATTAGATGTTTGAATATATTTGTGCAATGATTAAATCTACCTTTATCATT
This sequence comes from Pogoniulus pusillus, assembly GCF_015220805.1. Taxonomy (NCBI): domain Eukaryota; kingdom Metazoa; phylum Chordata; class Aves; order Piciformes; family Lybiidae; genus Pogoniulus; species Pogoniulus pusillus. The sequence goes on from NC_087283.1 coordinate 13,906,807, forward strand.
TTAGAAGATCAAGAGGTTAAAAGTCCTCTTTTCATGCCAAAGTTCTAAAATTGGCTTGAGATACGGTTAAAGTTGGGATTGCAAACTGCCTCCTTCAGCAATTAAAGTTGATTGAAAATATTGATCAAAAGATATAGTGGTTTGAATTTTACTTTTTATTGGAGTCTCCCAATGTCATGAGTAGCTACTGAATCTGACCCTAGCAGAGGAACAGGCTTACTGAGGTGAGCACACTTACCCACTGTAACGCCCAGGGAGGTGGTGGAGTCGCTGTCCCTGGGGCTGTTCAAGGCAAGATTGGATGTGGCACTTGGTGCCATGGTCTAGCCTTGAGCTCTGTGGTAAAGGGTTGATGATCTATGAGGTCTCTTCCAACCTTGGTGATACTGTGATACCTTTGCCCTTTTCAAGCATTGATTGCATCAGAAGGTAATGACAGAGCTAACATTTTCAGAACACTGAGATAGATTCTTAAGATATCTTAAGGTCTTTGGACCCACATACAGGGAAAAAAACAACAACCCCAAAACAACAACAACAACAACAACAAAAAGCAACAACAAACAAGCAAACCAATGACCAGACTATACCACAGGAGTTTGATCTGACCTTCAAATCTATAACAAACTATACTGTGCTTCAGATCCTTACACTTCTTGCTATTAATTTAGGCATACTCAGATCATCAGATCCATAGCTCTTGGAAGCATTTTGCTATGATCTTAAAGAGAAGCTGCTTTAAGATAGCTAGCTATTCATAGATTTCTGGTTCCACTTCTTATCTCTAGGCAGACCCATACAGAGAGGAGAAAATTCTAGTTTAACCTACATCTAACTCCTCTTAATTCTAAAGTGGTCTTCTTGAAAGTATTGCATTTGGTGGCAAATTTGTGATGGGAACTAACTTTTGATGAAGATTCCTGGCAGAAGATTCTTTCATTTGTACTAAGGCTATTGTACTGCTATCAATATCTTACATTATCTCAGCCAACCACAACTTGCTGAGTTGAAAAAGGCCTTTTATCTAAAGATAGGTATGCTCAGTGTGACAGGTTTCTAGGGCAGTAGAGGTAGAATGTAGAGATCCTATAAAGATAAGTACTTTAAGATAGAGTTCATTCAGTAACTTGGCATTAAAGGGTGTTCTCAGCCTAGTGGATGGGTTAAAAATCTTGTTCACTGCCTTCTCAAAAGAGCTCTCTGCCGGGTATTTAGCCTCCTGGGTTTTTTATACAATAACTTTCTGGCCAGATGTCTTGTTAAGCTCATCATCTCTGCTAAATACTTAGAACATTATTGTCTAGCCACAGTGCAGGACAGTTGTATCAATTACAAGGCCTGTAGGTGTGCATTTGTAAATTTTAGCCTTCTCTTCATGCATATATTGTAACATCTTTCCATGTTTGCATAATCTACAGGAGACACAGCCCTTCAGACCATGATACATTCTGATGTAACTGGATAAGACAGGATTTGGTCAGATTCTGATCACCCTTTCTTCCAAATTGCAGAGATCATAACTTCAAAATGCACGAGGCATATAAAAAACCACACCCCTATGTGTGAAGTTTTCAGAATAAACTTACGACTAGCTGCAAAATAAAGATGTTCTGGACTTTTGCTAGTTTGAGAGAAACCCATGAATAAAAACTATTAATTTAAATTGCTTTTGAAAAAATGAGATGAATGTAAAATGGAGATGAAAAACAATCCCACCAACTCTATTGAGTTTTGGATGAGGATGTGAGAACTAGAAAACTTCCCAACCATCTATTTATTCCTCCAACGGGGTTTATACAAGTTTTTCCCTATATTAATTCTATCACTTAATGTGATACTGAAACAAAATCCAGTCCTTTTTTTTTCTGCTGCCGAGGTGACTACAGGGCTTAATATATCCTTCATCTCAGATGATCCACAAGCAGGATGAAAATGTAAACATGCCATTATTGTATCACACCATGCTGTTAGAGAGGCACCCAAAAAGAGGGTCCATATGTTTCCACCAGTACATAAGAGCTGTAAACTTGACAGCCGATATCTGAGTCCATAATACGATCTTTGCATTTCCTGCTTTACTGACATAAGTCCCACTACAGTCTGGTCACTGGCCGGTTCTCAAGCTGTAAGGAGTTATCAATGAAACAGTTTACAGACCATGTTATGAGTTAAAGACAATAGATACATTAAGGGTCATCAGCCCTACCCCATCACATATACTGTTTGGAGAGTTACTTGGCTCTCACAAATGGTGGCAGTAATTTATTTTCCTTAAAGCACAGAACAATACTTCATATCCTATCTCCTCTGCCATGGATTGTGTTAGTGGCTGCCCTTACTAGCAAGGCAGGACACTAAGTGTATATTTAGGTCATAATGACTGCAGATTGCTGCAAGTAATTTGTAGAATGATATATGAATGAAATACGCCATATTTCACCAGCAATCAGCCTCTAGTATACATACATAATATCAAGTGAAGCATGTGTTTTAGTTAAAAGTGGTTAGCAAGGACTAACAGGAGCTGAAGTTAGCACACATAAGACATAGCACAGATATAATTTTAAAATAAGTGTTCTATTTAGTATATGTACACCATCAAGCAATTTTAAGAATTTATTTTAAAAGGAAACATTTTTCAAACACTTCAGTCCAACTGTAGTTAAAGATAAAATTCAAACTGTTTTCAAAGGCTGTTTGAATTGGATCATGAGTGGTTTTGAAGTCCAGTCTATAATATCACTAGCCATTAATGTGTTTGGCTGAAGTTATTTGGTTCAGATAAGACTGAAGGAGAGTAATCCAAGGATGATGCTTCTCAAATGAACTCTCTAGGTTTGCCACTCTATTGTAATAGTTGTCTTAAAACTACAATCTAACAAGCCTAGTGGTGCAACACCAGTGCATATAACTGCCATGCAAAACGCTGTAGCTTCATAAACACCCTTGGGCTTTCACTAATAGCATTTACAACTTGAAAAGACACATTCCAGAACTCCGATTTCCTCTCACATGTAGTAGATAACTGCTCCTTTAGCATCCTGAAGCTTTAATATTTTGGATTGCTGACAGCAAAACTCAGCTACTTCCTCAAAAAAAGGTACAGATTGGTAATCAAGCACCCTGGCAAGATGTTGTTAGAACGTATCACTTAAAGAAAAGCATCTCAGTAGCGTATACACATGTACCAAAACCGAAAATGTGCATGAGGACTCAGCTAAGTCTAACTAACCTAAAACTGCTGTCAAGCAAAAGCAGCAAGGTGGACTTGGGCAGTCCCTAGAAAGTTGCCTACCACTTGCTTTTCCTGGCACATCCAAAGCAGGCATTTACAGAGACCTGGAGAAGGAAGATGAGAGGCCAGCAAGGCTATGCTGAACCATGGTGCAACCACAGCTTCAGCTGGCACACAACAATATTTCTTGGTTTGACACAAGCAGTTCTATAAAGAGTCCATGAAAACACTAGACATCTTCAAATCAAAGGAAATGCCAAGTGATTTAGTCATTCCTGCTTCCACCCCATATTGGTGCTGTTTGCTCCTGATCCCATCAGAAAATTGTCTTACACAGAAACACAGTTACTAAACATCAGACACTGAACAGACTACCACGGACATACAAAAGGCACAATCACAGTTGAAATGCTGCCTGATGTGTGAATCCACTCAGTGCAGAGGTGGTGGTGGCCACCTGATACAATAACCACTGCATACCAGTAACACAGAAAAGAATTGCAAAAATATTTGTCACAAAGGCCTTTCTTACATCCGTAAGACTCACCATAAGACTTGTTTTCCACAGAAACAAAATGGGCACTTGCAAAATCCACAACCAGCCAGCCTTTGTCCACATTTTTTTTCATTCTGCTGTGTTGCTGCTCCTGAGATCAGATTTTAATCTCATTTGCCCTGATTCAAATCCAGTTTGACTTCACTGTGGCAATTCAAAGGGACCAAAATTGGCCTACAGTTTTTACTACTAAGTTGTTGGAGGAGCATGAATGCCTTTTTTGGTTTCTCTGTGAGCTTCCACACAAGTTTTTGTTGGAAGTGAAAATGTTACTATTTGCTACCTACTTTGCAGGCAAATCCAGGGGCTAATCATAAAAAATTCACTCTCTATAGAGATTTTTTTAAATTTTTGTTTTAAAAATTAATTATGACCTTTTTTGCAGATATTGAACATGTTTATGCAGATTATCTTTAAATTTTAAAACACATTTGCATTTAAAAAATGATACTGTAATTTGCTTTTCCCAGATGTATTACCAGTAATTAATCCTAACAGCTTCCCATCTTTTTTTTTTCATTTCTATTATCACCATTTCAAGTTGAGAAGAGACTTCTAATTGATCCAAATTACATATTCAAATTAGCCTTTTATGAGCTCAAATTAACATACCATAGACATTTGATTTAATTTGGTCCCAAAAATGTCACCAAAGTAATTTGGTTTTAATATATTAATTAGTACAAATTCACAAATTATTAAACTACAATAAATTCCTTTATCTGGATATTACTCTTCAAATAGCAATCCAAAGTAACTTACAGTCCAATATAGTGTTATGGATTCACAAGTCTTGCATACTTAGGTCTTTTAACATTTATTTATGCTGATGCACTTTGGTTTACTGTCTCACAAGAGCTAAAAATTAGAAAAAAACCTTTGGGATTCTCTGTCAGGGGAGATAATGCCTCAAATGTCAATGCTGTGGGGTGTTGGGTTTTCTGTTTGTTTGGAGGGCTGTGTATGGTTGGTTTGGTTATTTGTTTGAGGGTTTGCCTTTCACTTTGCAGTGTTTTATTGACATTCAGAATGTTGAAAAGATTAGAGATAATTTTTTTGCTTTGCAAAATTGTTTTATTTTGGCTCAGGGAGCTGCTGAGCCACTTGGATCCACAGAAGTCCATGGGACCAGATGGGATCCATCCTAGGGTGCTGGAGAGCTGGCAGATGAGCTGGCCAAGCCACTCTCCATCATTTATCAACAGTCTTGGCTCACTGGTGAGGTCCCTGAAGAATGGAAGCTGGCCAATGTGATCCCCGTGCACAAGAAGGGCCAGAAGGAGGAACTGGGAAATTACAGACCTCTCAGGCTGACTTCAGTGCTGGGCAAGGTCACAGAACAGGTCATCTTGAGTGTCATCACAGGATGGCCAAGGCCCAGCCAGCATGGGCTAGGAAGGGCAGGTCCTGCCTGACCAACCTGATCTCCTTTCATTCACTTCATGTATGTAGGGAAGGCTGTGGTTGTAGTCTACCTGGACTTCAGCAAAGCCTTTGATACTATCTGCCACAACAAGCTCCTGGCAGAGCTGGCAGTTTGTGGCTTGGACAGATTCACTCCAATATGGGTCAAGAATTGGCTGGAGGACTGCAGCCAGTTGGCAGCCAGCCACTAGAGGCATTCCCCAAGGATCAGTGCTGGGCCCAGTCCTGTTCAATATCTTTACTGATGATCTGGACGAGGAAATTGAGACCAGCATCAGTAAGTTTGCAGATGACACCAAGCTAGGAGCAGGTGTCGATTTGTTGAAGGGTAGGAGAGCCCTGCAGAGGGACCTGGACAGGCTGGATGGGTGGGCAGAGGCCAGTGGGATGAGATTTAACAAGGCCAAGTGTTCTACACTTTGGCTACAACAACCCCGAGCAGTGTTACAGGCTGTGGAAAGAGTGGCTGGAGAGCAGCCAGGAAGAAAGGGATCTGAGGGCAGTGATTAGATAGGAGGCTGAAGATGAGCCAGCAGTGTGCCCAAGTGGCCAAAAGAGCCAATGGCATCCTGGCCTGTATCAGGAACAGTGTGGCCAGTAGGACAAGGGAGGATATTCTTCCCCTGTACTCAACACTGGTCAGGCCACACCTTGAGTACTGTGTCCAGTTCTGAGCTCCTCAATTCAAGAGAGATGCTGAGATACTGGAACGTGTCCAGAGAAGGGTGATGAAGCTGGTGAGGGGCCTGGAACACAAACCCTATGAGGAGAGGCTGAGGGAGCTGGGGTTGTTTAGCCTGGAGAAGAGGAGGCTCAGGGGTGACCTCATTGCTGTCTACAACTACCTGAAGGGAGGTTGTAGCCAGGTGGGAGTTGGTGTCTTCTGCCAGGCAATCAGCAATAGAACAAGGGGACACAGTCTCAAGTTGTGCCGGGGGAAGTACAGGCTGGATGTTAGGAGGAAGTTCTTCACAGAGATAGTGATTTGCCATTGGAATGGGCTGCCCAGGGAGGTGGTGGAGTCACTGTCCCTGAAGGTGTTCAAGAAAAGACTGGATGAGGCATTTACTGCCATGGTCCAGCTGACTGCATAGGGCTAGGTGATAGGTCAGGCTGATCTTGTAGGTGTCTTCCAACCTGGTTGATTCTATGATTCTATTTAAATAAAAACATTTATTTTTGGAATCTTGTTTTCTTACTTTACAAGTCCACCTACAATAGGAAGAACCACACACTATTTTCTACCTTCTCTGAGCCCCTCTTTTGCCTTAAAGGGATTCTTGAAAGGTTTCTAGCACAGAAGGGGAAATCAAGTGGTTTTCCTTTGCCTCCTGTCTACCTTGGTAGCATATAAAGTTTAAAAATGCTACTTGCAAGACTATAAAGTTCTGGGGTTTTATTCTTTCTTGCTGGAAATTTGTAGTCTTTCAGAACCTGTCAAAGTGATCAGGCTCTGGCATTAGTCTAATACAACTTTGCATTTTGGCAGGTCTACCTAACACATCATCAGAGTACAAACTCTTTGATCTAAGCCTTCATAACTAGAAATGGTTCTCTGCATGGATGCACTGCAGAATGGAGGTTATTGTTTGGTGCACTTATCCAGCCACTTACACCTTTGTTTAATATACTAACAACAGACTCCACTACTGGAAAACCAGGAACCTTTAGAAAGTAGATCCTGGCTACAGTTTGGCTCTGTTAATGGAACGCCATCAGTGACTGGTTTCATGAGGAATGCCTGTCATTACAGAAATATATGGCTCTGATTGCATCCTGTTTCTATCTATAACCAATTTCTATACTCACCTGAGACTGAGCTTGGTTTTCATGCAGAACACAAGTCCATTATTATTCTACCCCTGAAAACCAACAGTTTTCATAAAGAGCTGGATGACAATTTTGTCAGGCTGTTGCCTTAGCTGAGTGATGGTCTCATGTGCAGGAGTTACCTACTCTCAGAGATGAATCAGCTGAGGTTTTGTCATTAAGTCATTCATCTGCAGAGTTTAAGTATGCTTCTCTTCACTAAATATTCAACTGTTTGTACAATAAGACCTATAATTTTCTGCATTGCTTACATGTATTTATGCACCATACAATACATATGTACTCTTTTTTCTACTGAATGTGATCCTTACAATTCTTACAAAACTGAAAGGATTGGGCTGTTTTCTCTCTAGCTGAAGCGTTTATGCATGTTAATCACTCCAGACAGTAATGGAAACACAGCAGAGTTGTGCAATCTCTGCTGTGAATGAGTTTGCCTGGAGATGAAACGGGCTAGAATTCTCTGTTCATAGCAGATCTCAACATTTTGAAATTTGGCTTTGGTCCAATTTAGAATAAGTTTTAGAATAATAATTATTTTTTAAAGTTTATCTCTTGAGCAAAATTCTGCATGTTGCAGAGGAGTTTTTGAAGCACAATATTTCTTATGTTCCTCAGCTGTTGAAGCATGTTGGTAAGAAACACAGCACTAGTTCTTAGCCAAGGAGTGTGTTCAGTTCATACGTTTTTAGTAGCAAATCTGGTGGCCCCAGTTATCTTATTCCCATAAGTGAAGTTCAGTAGGAAACAGTGTCTAGTTTGTAAAGTGAAGTCACTAAATAAACAACTATTGGTCCCAAATCCCTTCAAAATCCTATCCAGCCATCGTGAAATGAAGAATCAACACTCAACAGGCAATGTGCTTTTGTCAAGCAGGTATACAGAGGGATTTTTCCCCAAGTCTGTATCACCTGAACCTCAAATGAGCAAAGTTTCTACAGTTCCAAAACATGAATATTCATGACCTTTCCAAGAAACAATTAACGTATTAATTATTTTCCCAAGAACTGATTCTCTTAGGTTAATACCCTTCCCCACATGTGTACTACAATGTTTAGGTGGTTTTTAAGGACCTCTGCTGGTCATTTACTTCCTCCACTCACTGGTTCTCTTGAACTTTCATTCTCCTAGTCCTTCACTCTAATTGTAATCAGTCTCAACCTCAGCATTTTTTTCTTTTTTTTTCAGCGGTACTTGAATGTCTACTCTTGTAGACAAACTCCTCTCAAAAGATTACCAAGTGCTTACCTATACATTCCATAGTTGCTGATATACTGCTGTTGCTTGTTTTGTGGCTGGTGATTTTTCACCAAGTTGAATTTTTCCTTCAGCAGATGTGTTCATCACATTGAATCTACTATCAAATATTTGTGTAGGATTGTTCTGATGCACCACACCTCACAAACTGTCTGGACCTGGGCCTGTAGTTTCTCAGCCATAATTAAATCAGAATTTATTATATAGATATAACTGCAATCCACAAAAGAAACAAATTCCCTTCTGTATTTCCTGAGCTACTGCTATTTTCCTCATAGCAGCTATACAAGTGAGTAAATATGCTCTTACTGAACATAATCCCAGGGGAAAACATTTTCATTCAATTAAAAAAAACTAACCTAGAAGACAACTTTCAACGCAAAAAACCCAACAACACCAAAAATAACAAAATATCAAACAAAACCAATTAAAACTCCTTTCTATTAACTGTGTTGCCAAGTCAATAATTCTTTAACAACCTTTTAAAGAGTTTCTGTTCATAATGTAAAATGTCCCCAATTGCTACGTTAACTTACACATAAATAAAATATTAACTCCTAAGTAATTTCTTTTTCATAGTATTAAAGTGTGCACAATAACAGCAATCTTGCATGTGTTTAAAACACATCTCAGTTCAAGAAAAGCTTTTCAAGTTCTCATCAAGTATCTTTGAATTTTACAGAAGAATAAGAAAAACAGGCAAACCATAGCAAATTTCCACATTTCTACTGTCACTGGATAATAACAAAGAAAACCACAGCTCTGCAGAAGCAAAGTATCTGCATTCAGTACCTCAGGTGAGGGAAGGTGTGGAATATAAAGCTTACAATGCCACAAGAAAAATCAATAAAGAAACTGCAACACAGAATGATACATAAGTCAGCTGATGTTTTTGAAGTACAAAGGTGTAGAAAGTTATTTTCTATAAAAACATCACAAGTGGAAAAATATACTTCTCTGCTCACTTCAGGATTATAGTCAAGCTTTCTGGGGGGTGGGGAGGAGCTGTTTTCTGAAATCTTACTCTTGGGACCAATTCTCAGTCCCATCAAAACCCATCTTGATTTCAGCAAAGCTTCTCCTTTGTAGATTCTGTTAGGGATAACTTTCAGAAAATGGAATTGTTCAAAAGCTTTGAGAAGAAGGGGCAAAGATTTTAACACCCCCTCCCACTCAACGGGAAACTGAACATAATGTGAATTTATCATGTTAAAATCTAAAAACTCTTTCAAACTCTTTTTTTTTTTTTAAATTAAAGTCTTTCAGTAGCCATGCAGTCTACATTAGAAACAAGATGAAACAAAGTTAAAAATAAATTCATCAGAAAACTGCTCAAAGGAAACATTATCAAATATAAAGCCACTGAGTTCAAATCCATCTTTGGTTAGTACTTGGTCACAGCTCTTTGACAGTTCCATGCTGGAATGATTTGAAGTGCTACAAAATTCCCTTATGCTGCTTTGTGGACTCCTATTCTGCTCACTAGTGAAAAGAGTCACTAAAATTGTCCAGAAATAGGGAATGCACATGATCCTGATGAATAAGCCATTTTCTCATTTTTCTGATAGTTAAAATGTAACCCTTTTGTAGGACAGTAAGTGAACAGGCCAAGAAGATAAACATAGCTTTACAGCATACGCTGTACCATTTCCACTACAGGTATAGATCTTAACTTACTAGTATTATCAGATTTCCATAAAACCTGAAGCAGCTTAGAGAGGAAAATCTAGCTCAAAATGAACATGCCCAAAAACCCTACCTTAAACTTTTCACATTAAACATTTTAAATGTTTTATTTTATTAACTCATTATCCCAAACTAGAGAACAATTAAGAAATGGCTTTACTCTAACAAGTATTTAGAGTAGAATGTAGTATTTCTGTTGGAAGGGACCTACAAAGATGATCTAGTCCAACTGTCTAACCAATTCTGGATTAAGCAAGTTAAATCACACTAATAAAGGCATTGTCCAAATGCATTGTCTTCAGGCATTTACATGCACATACATCAGCACTGAAAATACAGCATGTACGGCACAAATATACCATAGATTCTTACTACAACAATGCTTTTTGAAAGTCAGTTAAAACAATAAGCCTTTTCAACCTTGAATTTCTGCAAGTAGGTAATGGCAGTTAATCTGCAGTAACAAAACTGACACTGATTATAAAATTATATATATATGATGGTTATTTTATTTCTTATTACAGTCTGTGCATAAAAACAAATTTCCCCCTAGAAACTAAATTAATCTGCAATCTTTCTCCTTGGACTACTTTTAGATCTGGTTCACATTTAAATACATTTATCAGAAGCCACACTTTCCTGCTCCCTAAGAGTGGGGAGGCTGGGGGCAAAGAGTCTGAGTCCTCCTTATTCCTGATCTGGAGCCCAAGCCATGTTCTATTAATGTTTCCTGGGCTCCCGGGTTTGGAAATGAGAATCCCTGCTTTATTCAAGAAGACATACTCGCAGGCAATACTTGACTTTGAGTCTGGATAAACAAAAATTCAGAGATCTCTAAACTTAAGTGACTTTGTTGTGTTCATATCTTCAAACATTTACTAAATGTGTGATATTCTGCACCAAAACAGCACAAGAACAAAATGCTCAGGACACCGATTCTCTTCATCTCTAATACATTTACTGGGTGACAGAGACTGCATCAGTTGCTTCCATATCTTATACGACTGAATAAAGGGGATGTGCAAGGAAAGTTAACATAGATAGGGTAGTTTAAAACGAAAAAGGATTAGTCTTCCGCTAGATGCGTGGAAAGTGCACTTAGAATTTTAATATTGATCAAGATATTTGCCAGGTACCACATAGCTCATCTGAAGTGCTCTAAGGGAAAATTTACCTTCAGCCAGACAGTTAATAAAAGCATTTTCACATCACTGAATGTTGCCAAAAGGCGTGTGTTGTTTTTCTCGTTTCACAGGGCAATGCGGTACAAGCTGTTTATCAATCCGATTGTGCCAAAAGCAGCCTACAGCAAATCTAGCAAGCAGGCCTTGAACAGTGAATTAGCTAAAAATCAGCCAAATCCTCAAAAGTTGAAATTAAACCTGCTTCTTATTACTTAAATTACCCCAGTATCTGAATGTCTGTTTTAAAGCATCTGGACAGGCAAATAGGTTAATTCAGTATTTTAACCGAATAGGAGGGTTTATATATAAAGATATACAATTCTGAAATGTCCCATCTCATTTTTTAGTTTGCTGTTCCAACACTTAAATATGTATCGAGTGAACTTTACTTGTTATTTACAATAACAACACACAGCCAAGTTCATTTGCAATAAAGAGCTACCCCTCCCCCATTGCTTTCAAGCTGGACTAATGAAGTCATGTGTGATATATACCACAGACAGCTCTGAACACACAGAAAAGTTGCATCCATTTATCTAAACACTGTCAAATTAAGAAAAGCAGCTTCTAGAAACTCTCATACATCCACTTATTCATGCCAGGTTTAGATAAGCCTAATCCACTAGCATTAGCATTTTATGTATGATTTCTCCTATAAACAATACAGCATCATGTAACAAATTCATAGCTACTGCCATAAATAAACATAACTTGCCAATTAGATACTGCACTTGAGCTAATTAAGAGAGCTTTATTTAACTGGGTGAAGTGCTGCCATGTTTCCAGACCTTGAGCTTGCATCTCTACTCAGTACTGCACACATTTCACATGGTTGCTGTGTACCATGCAAACAAACAGGGCTGACTTGTAGGTTTGCTCTTCCTTCATCTCTCACTATTTTCCACCCCAGCCTATCTGCTCTGTTGCCTCATCATTTGGTTTGACAATCAGCTGGAAGGTTGTGAGCTGCATCAGGTAATGAGTTACAGTTAAAATAATCTGAGCAAGAAAGTATCAGTCAGTCTCCGAGGGAAGCAGGGTGCTCCAGCTAGGATGGACAGAAGGTGACCGAGCCTTTTGAGAGCACAGGGCATTTCTCAGAAAATCAGATGCAGCACAGACCTTGCTGCCCACAAGGCCTCCGTGCAGAGACTGTAGACTTCAGCTCTGTCTGCCTCAGGAGCTGAATGGCAATTCTGTTCCCTCAATTCATTAAACAAAAAGATGAGAGAAGTGTAAAAAAAAGGTCCTTGATAGATTATATACAAAACACACTTTTATCCTGATCACTTTGATTTCATATCATTGCTTTTGATTTATACAAGGTGATTTTTTTCTGTTCTTTTCATGTGCCCTCTTCAGTCACAGATTTAATTAAGATTAGGAAAATGAAAAGGTACTGAGAATTAGTCAGATTCTTGAGACAACATCAATAGCAATTATTCATTCAGGACTAGCCAGAAAAGATTATGCATGTAACATATTTTGAGGTGAAGGAATATATGCATCAGTACAGGTATGGGGCTGACCTGCCAGAAAACAGCTCTGAGGAGAAGGATGTGGGAATGCTGGTGGGCAAGTTCACCATGAAGCAGCAATACATCTTTGTGGCCAAGATGGCCAACAGAATCCAGGGGTGCATTAAGAAGAATGTGTCCCGCCAGCTGAGGAAGGCTCTCCTCCTCTTCTTTATTCATCCCTGGTGAGACCACACTTGGAGTATCGTGTCCAGATATGGGCTCCCCAGATCGAGAGAGACAGGGAACTATCTCCCTCTCTGGAGACTTTCAAAACTCACCTGGACGCATTCCTGTACAACCTGATCTAGGCATACCTGGGTTAGCAGAGGAGTTAGGCTAGACAATCTCCAGAGATCCCTTCTGATTCCTACCATTCTCTGGCACCATACAGTAACTTCTAATTTGTGGAATGCAATGTAATTTTATGCTAGACAAATGTCACACATGATTAATAATTAATTTTTGGGGAATATCATGGATCTCCTCTCTAGGTATGGTTTGTGGAAGGCACAGGTCTGCAGAACTCTTCAGATCAGCTGGCTAAGACATACATAAATGACATTTTGCTTTTTTGTTCATAGTGACTTCTCACCACAGGTTTAGCTCTCCACTGACTTTAACATTATCTACAGTTTTCTCAATGAAATATAAGCAAGGTGGTGAAAAGAAAGCCACAGGACAACACTGATCAAAGTTTTTGCAATCAAAGTGTGATTCTGCACCTCTTACACTTAGAATGCAGCTGAACACAGGCTTGGCTGGGTAGAAGCAGGCTTGGCCAGAGAAAGTTCCTCATACTGTAGGAATTCCCTGTTACATAATCTAAAGCACAGCAGCCCCAAGAGCAAGAACTGACAAAGTATTATCATCTGACAGTTAGGGCACTTTTAGGCAGTGTTTAGCTCAATTAAGTATTGCTCTAATGAGTAAGACTTCATATAGCCATACTTTTGCTCAGAAGGGTTACCTTTTCCCCCACTCACATCATGGAATCATTATTATTCACAGATTCAATTTAGATTAGGAAGAATAAAAAATAGCAAATGTTTGCAAGTGTGTTCAATTAGGCTGCAATAATTCACCATTATTGTTCATTTTCATGTGGTGTTAAGTAAAAGGGGAAGACTGTGAAGAAATAATTGCCCAGTAAAATGGCCCTCTTCAAATTTTTCCTTCTCATGCCTACTTTTTCTTTCCCATACAGAAGCTGAAAGCACCGGTGCCGGTAGAACTGGTGCTCAGCATGGGGGAGCTTAGAGCAAGAGGTAATGGGCAGAGGCTGCACCAAGCAGCACAGAAAGTGAGAAGGAAGGATCAAGGCAGACGCCTGAAGACTCTCTGACACTGACACATCCCCATCACAGTGCATGATACACTAACTTTGCACAAGCGATAAACTTAATAGCAGCTTTGCTTTCTGTCTTGCAGCCTGTGACATATAATTCTTCTCTGTTTGTTCCCTACTGGGAATAAGATGACTTTTCCTGTGATGATGCTGTGTATAGTGAAGCCATTCCCTCTTGGAAGTATGGATATAACCTCCTTGATATAGATGCAACCTCTTTGGGGCAGGAAGAAAGTAAGTATCGCTTATATTCCCCATCTCCTATTATCTTGTCCAATGCATTCACAACAGTGACAGAGACAGCCCACCAAGACAGATCCTTTAACTGCTGTCATTTCTTATATTCTCTTGTGCTATAAAGGAGAGACAGAAATGTCACATCTAACATGGGGAAATGAAAGCTGCTTAACGCACAACATCAAGCACAGCCATGAAAAAAGAACAGGAAAGCCATGAGAAACTGAGGTTGAAAGAACAAATTATAGGAAAACACTCCCACAGCAGCAAAGAAACCATGATGTATGTTCCTGTGTGAACAGAGGCCCTCCACCATTGCTGTACATTTTGTTTGCTTTCAGCAACATTTTCTACATCCCCTCAAAATTTATATGTGTGCATGTTGTATACAGGAAACAGAAGTTCTTAGTCATTTCTGGTTCTCACCTGTACTGGGGTAACACTCTAGGCTATCCCACAGGGCATCACGTTCACACAAAAGGTTTTGTCTCCATTTGCAGGACATGTATTTCAAGAAAGCAGCAGTCTTTTACTACTTGGGTGAACATGAGTACAAGCAGACCAGCTGAAAAGGTCACTTAACTTGTTAAATTCCAATGAGGAAGACTTTGGGTCTAAACTAATTGAAATACTGAAGATCAAAAGCTAAAATTTAATGATCTATAAAGTTTAACAAGAGTATAGAAATTAACTGCAGTGGTCACCCTATTGAAGGCCTAAGATAACGACAACTGATCAGTATGCATGAATGAATAGCTGACTGAAAAGGCCCAACCTCCAACCAACAGAGAACTTGTTAACGAGGGAGTTTAAGCATAGCAATGCCACATGTGCATTATGAGCAGGTTAGAAACATTCAAATCCTTAAAGTACCAAATAAAATATCCTCAGGAAAAATAATTATTTAGTCAAAACAGGCCACTTAACTGTACATTTAAATCTGAAAAATCAAAGTATTGCAGTAGAATTTTATAAACAAATAGAGACTGCATTCAGCAAACTACTGTGCAGGTAGATGCTCATGCTCACCAGAAACCAAACAGAGTGGGGCCTTTGCACTGGGCAGCATTGCTGTGTTCTCCTGAGAAAGAGCTGCTCCCACAAGTAAATTAAGGTTTAATATTATGTTCTTAATCAAGCATGTTCTGTAACAACTACAATAAGGCCTTGTAATCTACACACTTAAACAAAAGGAAATTTTCTCCTAACCTTGTACACCAAAAATACTCCTCACTGTGATGTCAGCAACATCTTCCCAAGGAGAAGTTTCAAATTGAAAAATTACAAATCTTCTGGGGAGGAATAATTTTATATACAGGTCTTATATTTTACTCTCTCTTGTAACATTCTTGTGAGGCATGGCAGAATCAGTTGTCCATTTCACAGGTGGCAATGCAGATGGCTAAATATGTTCTTTCTTTGCAACATAAGTATCCTATCCTGTGTTCCCCTGGAAATCTGGAGCTGAGCTAAGAGTCAGGGTCATTTCTCCAAAGACAGTGATTTAAGGTGATAGTCTCCATCTTGACAAACAGCAAAATGCAGGCCTATAATTTAATGTAGCTAAACCTAAATATGCACCTTTAATGATGCACCTTTAATGATGCACCTTTAATGATGATCTGGATGAGGGCATCGAGTCAGTCATCAGCAAGTTTGCAGATGACACTAAGCTGGGGGCAGATGTGGCTGGGTTGGAGGGCAGAAGGGCTCTGCAGCGGGACCTTGACCGCCTGGACAGATGGGCAGAGGCCAATGGGATGGGGTTCAATAGCTCCAAGTGCAGGGTGCTGCACTTTGGCCACAACAACCCCATGTAGAGATACAGGCTGGGGTCGGAGTGGCTGGAGAGCAGCCAGACAGAGAGGGATCTGGGGGTGCTGATTGATACCCGCCTGAACATGAGCCAGCAGTGTGCCCAGGTGGCCAAGAGAGCCAGTGGCATCCTGGCCTGCATCAGGAATGGTGTGGTCAGCAGGAGCAGGGAGGTCATTCTGCCCCTGTACTCTGCACTGGTCAGACCACACCTTGAGTACTGTGTTCAGTTCTGGGCCCCCCAGTTTAGGAAGGACACTGAGATGCTCGAGCATGTCCAGAGAAGGGCGACGAGGCTGGTGAGAGGCCTCGAGCACAAGCCCTATGAGGAGAGGCTGAGGGAGCTGGGGTTGTTTAGCCTGGAGAAGAGGAGACTCAGGGGTGACCTTATTGCTGTCTACAGCTACCTGAGGGGTGGTTGTGGCCAGGGGGAGGTTGCTCTCTTCTCTCAGGTGGCCAGCTCCAGAACGAGAGGACACAGCCTCAGGCTGCGCCAGGGGAAATTTAGGCTGGAGGTGAGGAGAAAGTTCTTCACTGAGAGAGTCATTGGGCACTGGAATGGGCTGCCCGGGGAGGTGGTGGAGTCGTCGTCCCTGGGGCAGTTCAAGGCAAGGTTGGATGTGGCACTTGGTGCCATGGTCTAGCCTTGGGCACTGTGGTAAAGGGTTGGACTTGATGATCTGTGAGGTCTCTTCCAACCTTGGTGATACTGTGATACTGTGATACTGTGATATGCTCTTTATTAGAGCACAGGATTTAATTCGTAGCACATACTGAGTAGTAAATTAACTACTTAAATAAGTGGACTGTCTAAGGCATGCATTAATGGGTAGAAGCTGCTTATTCTGGTGTTCACTGTGAAAATACCTTATACAAGGAGAAGTTTCTGTAGCTTTCGCAAGATTATTTATCTGTATTTTAGTACTATGTAGTGCTAAATTCCCCTCAGCAATGATAATAAATGCACTGCTGTTAATACAACAGAAAAATGTTACACTTTTATGTACCAAAGTGCATCAGTTTATAAAGAGAGAGGAGAAAGAAAAGTAGATATTAAAATTTAGATATGAAATGGAAACATCCAAAAAAAAAAGTGAGCAAAGAGCAGCATTTTTTATGAGCAGATGGATGAACAAAATAAAAGATATAAGCAGATTCTGTAGACATCCAAGACTATCTATCAAATAACTTTAGGAGCCTTTTATAATTCTGACAACACTGGGAATATAATTAGAAAAAGTATTTCACAAATATTTAGACAAGTTAAGAACCAAGACTGATGTTCACAGCCTTTTGTGTTTGCTTTTCATACACATTTGCCTGATAATTTGTTTGCAGTCAACAGTTCCATCTGGTGTAGTATTTTGTACACAGAAGGAGATAGATTATGCAAGTAACTGACAGGACAGCTCAATAAAGACACTGATCAAGAGGAGACACAATCTCTTTGGTGGACAGATTCATTTTGTAACATTTTTGAGGATGTAACTCATACCTACTCTTGAAGAGGCAGATCCTGATCTTGTTAAAATTCCAATTATTTAAGGAGATCAGTGAGATTTGTCTGTTGTTCAGTATTGTGACTCATTTTTTTCCAGGCTCCCATGCTGTTCAGTAATTTCTCAGAGCCAAGAAGCCTGACAGATCCCAGCCTGCTGCTGCCTGACACCAACTTATCAGCGCTGAACAAAACAACCCATCATATAGCTCAAATGCTGGCTCACACTGGAGCCTCTGAAACTTCTCACCTTCTTTATCTACTCTGAATAATATTACCCTGTAACCAGAGAGGTTTCTTTGACAAGGTACTGGAAATGTATTTGTGTATGAGAGAGTTAAGGCAGTGCAGGTATATTACACTATTTACACACTCCCACCAAAAAAATGTGTATTTGGAGAATGAATATGGTGTTGAGGTGGGTCAATGAGAAATCATGCTACAGAAAACTCACCCCAAAATATACTTCTATTTCTTTTTGTGCTTTTAAACTCCTAAGATTCCCCTTCTCAGATCTCCTGACAAGTTACATCCACTTCTGCATCCACATTAAGTTGCTGCAATTATTCCGAGGAAACATACAACACCATGTTCCTGATGCTTCTAGCTCTTTCCCTAAATTAAGTTGCATTCTCAGCAGGGTACAAACACTGCTTCAAAGCCTCTGCTAGGCTGGGCCAGGTACACTCTGCCCCACTCCGAGCACAGCCCTGCAAGCTTCCAGTACTGCCCATGTTCAGCGTCAGAGAGCACACATGGTCAACTGAAGCACAAGACCAAGACACTATTTCCCATTTCATTTTCCTTTTAATTTCTATTGTGCAAGCTCCTTTGGGAGCTCACTGCTACAAGTTCAAATTGGTTCTCAGTCAAGCTCTACAAAATCAACTATTGCTTGTAGTTCTCAAACTTTCTTGTAAAACTTATTGGGTTTTGTTATTCACAATGTAAATTCTGCTTTCTTTTTGCAAATATCTTTTCTATTAATCTGGTTTTAATGGCTGAAGATTTCTCTGCAGCACACTGCTGCCAAGATATCTTTTTTTTTTAAGCTTGGCAACACATATTTGTTCAGCACAAATACTTTTTCCCAGGATTTCCAAATCTATCCTCCTCTAACCAGTATTTTCCAGACTCAGCCTAAGGTTTCAGAAGAAATACTTCTCCCTGTTCTATTCAAACATAACACTTGGTGATCCTCTAAGTTCTTTGATGTGTCTTTGCTTTTATTTTGGCTAAAGGCCCAGAGTAAAGCCTTGCAGGCAATCTAGCATAGCAAAAGCAAAACATGAAAAGTGGTTAGTGGAAGTGGCACCCCAAGCAACTGTATGCACAGGCTATTTAATACTTTTGTGGAAGTTTCAGATGCAGCTCTTCCAGGGCAGAACAGGAGCCTGTTATCACACCTCGGGGAGGGAGATAGCTAAGGTCATGTACTGCAGCAAGGTAAGTTTTTACTAACCTCCTTTGAAAAAAGGACTCTTCTGTAGGATTGTGTTTATGGTAATATTGAATTTAATACACACAAAAGTCTTAATATCATATTTTATCATATTTGTAACATTTCTAGCAAACCTATAATAGCAGACACAAATATGACATCAACAGAGGAGAAAAGATACCACTTGAATAGGTACAGGGCAATGGACATGTGGCATGCAAGCAATCAAGCAGAAGATACAGGTTAAGAAATGAAGGCTTCAGCCACTGGCCAGCAAATAACCATGCATATGTCTTTGCTAACAGATACAGAAGTCTCTTAATTCTGAATGACTCTTCTATCACAAAAAGCCACACATGTTTTTACAGCATCATGTATACTAGACAGCAGAGGGAAAATGGAAGAGACAGCTATTAAAAGCTTCCTTGGAGCCATCATAAATACCCATTTTCACTTTTGGCTTAAAACTTCTCTAGCTCTACTATCAAAACTGATTTATCATCTTCCATTTTTCATGTTATCTGTAAATAGATTATTCCTACTAGCGTTGCTGTAAAAAACATTTGTCACAGCTGTAAGAGGAGGGAGACTGGCTAATTTCTGTATTCAGAAGCCAAGATAAATAGCCTTTCTTACATTGTAAACACCCCTTAATATCAGGCAAGCCCTTTCTTCTGAATTAAAATGGTGTTTTGAAATTTGACAGGTACCTCCACCTCAGTGTTCTCTTCATATTTAGGTATGTGCCACTATGTCTGCTACTAATTATGATGAAAAGTCTTAGAAAAATGACTGACTTTAACAAGCATTGAAAATTATTAAAGTACACAGAAAAAATATGAAAACACAGTAGCACATGGTTAGCCTATTTAACATGTCACTATGTCCTAATAATAAATATTTGACAACTATCAAATCTGGCTTGATTAGCCTCCCCTTCTTCTTTTCAGTTGATTCACTTTCCAGCATGAAGAGATGTATTCCTAGGCCTGTCTTGTCTACATAGATTATAAACTCATTCTAAAAGAGTATTCTCCCAAATGTTACTGGGTCCTCTTTCAACTGGAGTCACTTACACATCACATTATACATAAGATATAAATAGTACATTAAGGTCTAAGAATATACAGTCTTGGAGACCTTATTACTGATAAGAGCCCTGCTTAGCAGTATTTTTAAAAAATCTGGAAAATGCTCAGAGATTTGATGATCTGCTAAGTCTCAAACCTTCCTTCCACACTAAAAAAAAAGTGAAAACCGGATAGTGACAAGTGATTAAAATAAGCCTCTCTAAGGCTCAACCTATTACTAATTGGTCATGACCATACTGCAGAACTTCATTCGTGACACTCATAGAACAGAAATTATAATGCTAGTTTAATAACCTGAAAGAACTTTGCTACTAAGAGACTGAATCATTTCTTTAATATTAAACAGTACATTTACTCTGTAAATGATGAGCAAGTATTTCAGCAGAATGCAGTCTTGGCCAGACACAACTATTCCTTATTAAAAAAAGAACAGAAATCAGTATGAGATGAATCCCACGGTCCCTTTTTCCCTCAAAGCTCTCTTTGAGGTCAATGGAAATTTTGGTTACTATAGAATGCTGAACTCTGACCTCTGGAATCAAACACTACAGATATTTGTTTTTGAAAGTAATCTCCTATTCTAGTCTGGAAAGATTTTTATATGGGAAAACAGCAAATAGCACATCCTTATTCTATATCTTTCCCTTAAATTCACAATACCCGAAAGGCCACAACTTAGCCTGGCAAACGGTCTAAGTCTCCTCATTCACTGGCCTTTACTGTTTATCAACAGCTTATTCTTCTTTTAGAATATACCAAAAGTAATAAAGACTGTGATTCTTATTAATCCAGTGAAAATGAAGAAGACACATCGAGCACAGTGTAATGGAATCCTGTCACTAAATTTAATGTGCTTTTCCAAACTGAAGCCACTGTAGGTGATGGTGAACAAGGAGAGTATGCAAACCAAACACCTTGCTTTTATCATTCAGGATGTTTTGGGTGAGCAGTGTCTAAAACATCAGGTTAGTTATTTAGTGCTATAAAAGCTCAAAAGAAAAAAATACTAATTGTAGGGTGGTAATATTCTGACAGAGAAGGTTTAGTGATCAGTATACACGAAAACAAATATTTCAAACTACAGACTGAACAGATTTGTGGTACTGAATTCAATATCACATCAAATGACACCACTGGAATAGACTTTGCATGGCTCCTGTACCTGACAATAGGACCAGTTCACTTTCAAACTGCCTCAGTCACATCTTCCCATCATGCTCACTCTATTCACTTGCACAGTTCTTCACTGTCAACACCCTCATGGATGGCCTCAAGAACATAATATATACTGCTCAATACACTCAGGACAAGAGGCATGATTCAGATTGCATTTTACAAGGTACACATCTTTTGCACTAAGTAAACCCCACTCACCTCAACAAAACCTGTTTTAGAAGGCTTGGGGAGAGATTTTTTTTTTTTTAATATATAGAAAGAAACAGTAATAGAAGCTGAGTAGCTGAGACAAGAGGTTTTAGAGAGGAGGTATTTGCTATATTGTCTGAGAACGAAGGCAAATGCAGTGTTTGAGAAGATCCATCACTCAGCATGATTCTGCCTTGACATTGAATATGCATTGGAGCTGCTAAGCACACTCACTGGGCTTTCATATAACTCAATTTACATTTCATTCTTACCAACAGCATGCTCAAAAGTATTACTTTCAAACTCCTACTTTTGTACTACTTCCCTACTTTCCTACTGCTTTTGCCTACTGATTTTCTATTTTTATTAAAATTGCAGACTTTGCACCACTCTTCTACAGCTACAAATCTGTACTTAACCACTATGGCTCAGATTAAAAGATTTAAACATTAAATTTACTTCAAATCTTTTTTTTTTCCCATTTTCACATTCAGTTTCTTTCTTTATTGTTGTTGTTAGGTTTTGTTTGTTTGATTGATTTTTCTAAAGTATATTTTGATTTTAAGTCAGTCCTCCACTTATTAAAAATGTTGTAGGTTGGTAAACTTGCTCATGGTCTCAAACTGCTTCCATTCTTCTCAAAATAATTTTTACTTAACATGATAGGATAGAGCAATTTAACAACTTGTTCTCTTTTCACAGTTAGCTATAGATGATTAACCTTAGTCCTATTAGGCCTAAAGCATCCCTGAGCTCGTCAGCTGATCCTTTCTAGACACCTAAACTATGTCTGGGAATACATTAAACAAATGCTTGAAACAAGATAAAAGCTAGCTGGAATTATTTTATGCTTCAATCAAATCTGTGTAGTTCACTTTTGGTTTAGAGAAAGATCAAGTATAGAAAGTCAGAGCAGTCTCCTGTCTTGCCTGGAGATCCTTGCTAAGCCATCAGATCAGGACTGGCGGTGCTAGAAAGAAATGTAAGTTATAATACAGTGAAATAATAGTCATAGGCTGTGCCCATGTGCTCTGTTCTATCATTCTCCATTCATAGAGTTGCTGTTTCCTTGAGGATCCCATTGTCCTCCTAGAGAGATTGGAGGTTTATTACTCTCTCATATACCTCAGCACACTGGCATGATTTTACACCATAGGTATAAAATAACCTTCCATATCCTGTCAGCTAAGATGGCTCGCCAACGGTGAAGTCTTTGCCTCCCTCTCTCTTTTGTAACTGTATTTTTTTCTCCCAAACCCACAGGCCTTAGATAACTCCTTAGACAGCACAGTAGACTCAGTCTTGGTGCCGCTCCCTTGGCAGGTGTATCATACCCTGACAGCCTCTTTTCAATTCCATTTGTTTGATTTTGATGCAGTCAGACCAGCACACACGGCAGCAGTCCAGTCCCATTAAGGGTGCTCCACCACCAGCACAGCCCTGATGGGAACTGCTGTGACATCCGAGGAGCATAGGGGAGCAGCTGGGCTGCAGGGCACTGCACCGACTGACATACCCACAAGCAGAACTACACAAAAAGAGGGAAGTCTTCACCACAAGCATCCACCAAGATTCAAAACCTTTTTTTTTAAAGATTTGTTTGTGACCTTTACTTCTTTGTCCCTGTGACCATTTGAGACCTTGAGCAAAATACTCTGAAAAACAAACTTTATAAATGTCAACTAACAATTTCATTGATTGTAATCTATTACGAGTGAAATGCTGCTTGAGAAATACAAGGGAGATACAGATAGGGTTTCATTTGATTTGTGCTCCCTACGGAATGAGTAATAATGCTTTGGGGAATTATCATGAAGTAAAAATAGTGAGAATAGCATTATTTCTGGAGTAAAACTATACACAATTTTAGATACATTCTCCTTGTCTGTTAAATTGGAATAATCTGTGACAACATTGCTGTGTGTACATGAAATAAGGCTAATTCAAGACCTCAAATTTTCCTCAAGAGAGCAGGAAAACACTCTGAGGCTGCCAGAGCAGAGGGCTCTACCCAAGTGCTGCCAAGGCCTCCACTCCTTCATGATAGAGCTGCAGAGCCAAGATGCTTCCTGAACCCAGCACGACCTGGCACAGAGAGTGATTTGTCTCAGCATGGAGGCAGATCTGGGCCTCTACAAAGCACATTGCAAGCACAGGTCTGCCTTCGATTCACAGATAACCTTGGGGCTACCAGAACTGAACAGCAGAGAATTCTAAGCACTTTAAAAATCCTTAGTAGCAGTGGGTGCCCAGTTAGACTGCCTAATAAGCCTGTACATTTCCTTATGATTTCCAGAATATATGCAACTAAAAGCCTATTGTTGAATATTAAATACAAGCAGTAAAAAATTATATGACTGAAATTATGAAAATGCATTAACTCAGTCAATCTGAGTATAAACAAGTCTTTCAAATAAAAAATGTTATGCTGCAGAAAACACTGTATTGCTAGAATAATTTATGCACTCACTGACCCCAATTTAAATGTTGAGTCACCACAGTGCAGCTTTGAGCTTACCATAAATTCCTACTCCTCCTTCAGCCATTTCTGTAAAGAATTTTACTGGTCATATCAGCAAGAAATAATCTCTATTCTATAACCACTTTCAAATTTAAGAACACTGCTATCTCTGTCCATATACCTGAAATAATCCTGTAATCCATCTGGTTAGGAAGGGTACAGGAGAGTCACCCAAGTGGTACAGAATTGCCACGTACCAATATTGTTTAGGGCTGCTTGCAGAGAAAAAGGAGCTGTGAGATTCTTCAAGATGATCTAAGAGGAGTACTGTTGCTATGTTTAGAAGTGGCTGTAAATGATCTAAGAAGCTACTGAAAGTTTGTCTTTGGTATGAGTGATCCACAATTCACAAATATTCAGAGGTGAATGAGCAATATATGAAATAATTGTCCTCCTTTGTCCTTGAAAAGGATAGAGATGGATTATCAAAGTTTCCGTTTTACTCAACAGAAGCCAACTCAGCAAATACTGCATACTTCAGAAATTATTGTTACTTTTATATTGTTACCTGTAAAAAAAACCCACGAGGTCACACCACAGCCGAAGTATTTCTGTGCTGCACATGACATAATAGACTTCACTCTAATGTTTAGTTACTTATCTAATTACACAAGAAAATAAAGTTCTATTGAAGTCAATGAGATTTTATGTGGATTAGTTGTTCAAAGAACTAGTTATGCTAAATGCAAGAAAGGGGGACTTCATGAATGCCATTTTATGTCATTCTACGGAGCAAGAGAGTAGGTAAGACATGCACATCTGAAATCCAAACAGGCAACAAGAAGTGTCCCTTTAAGAGGTTTTCATATCTCACATTTCAAGGAAATATAAGTTCTGAAAATATATTCCCTAAAACTGAATAAAAGGAAATATTTTTTGTTGCTTGTAAGCTGTAAAAATGTGTTTGTTTTTTTTTTCCTTGAAAGGTTCTTGCAGTTTCACCTACCACATAAAACTATTCAGTCTGTTACTGTAAATGGACTGCTGTTAGGTTCCAGTTTAAGTGAAAAAATCAAGACAGGATAGGTATACAAATAAACAGGCTCTAGTAGAATGGACTGCATTTGGTGACCTCTGGCTTCTGTGTTATAAATGACAAAAACCAACAATGTACTTCATGATTAATTAAAAATACAAAGTACACAGTGATAAAAAAACCAACATGCTACAGTCTGTTAAACGAATTGGGGGATTCTGAATTGTAATTGCTTTATAGACCACTGAATTAGAAAGCATAGAGAAAAGATTTATCACAGGAGACGTTTGAGATCATTAGTACAAGTTTAATTATAAAAAGGTTTTATCTCTGAAGGCTAAGTTGGTTTCTGTATTTATGCATGCTTCTATTTTTTTCCTAAATTATTAAGAACAGCCCATCAGTAACCTCGTGCCCATTTGAACCCTCTTGAAATATTTTATGCACTTTTAACCACCATAATGAGATAAATGTAATCTTCTGTGGTCTCAATTCAGGAAAACATATGACCATCTCTTAAATCCTACTAGGACAAATTCTCAACTGATATATATCACATTTATAGTGTTTCAGCATCCAAATCAATGGGACTTATATGCCATCTTAGTAGGCTGCTTAAGTTGGTTATTTAAAATATTTTTTAATTGTTCCTGTAACAGTCTTGCAGTATTGACAGCAGACAAATTAATATTTGGATGTGAAATTTCATTGTAATGATTTTTCTGCAGTGTGCATTCAGTAAGATATGTAAATCTTACTGTGCAGCAGATTGTACAGCAGCAGAATTTTTCAGTCAAGGTAACACAACACTTTCTAAAAGACTGTTAAATGTCCTTGTGGTTAGGTAATCATTTAGTTAGTGATCGCATTTGCAGCCAAAGCCATTAGGACAACATAAAACTGGTTTCAGGAAAGCATAGTGGTAAATTAAAAAGTAATCAGGGGAAAAAATTTGATTGTAATTGTTTATAGACACCATAACACTGTTGATCTTTAACTTGGTATCTTGTCAAGAGGAAACAGGTTTTATAGTAATAACAATAATACAGGTATTCGACTTCTTGCTGCCCTTTTAAGTACTTTTCTAATAATTCTCTTACAGCGTCCTCTGAGAAGAACTGGTCCACATTTTGTGCTTGATTTTGCTCATGCTGATGACAACAACCTTCATTAAGTACAATACAAAGGTCACAACAATGTGTGAGCACGAAATTTGACTTTCACACCAGGTTTTACCAGCTGGTCTGTACAAACTGCTCACATGAATTAAGGGTGCAAACCTAGTGCAAACTTTTCTTTAAAACACACAGATAAGATATGCTTTTCAACTGGTTGCACTGTTTCTTTCTTCAGTCTACTCTATCATGCTTGCTCTTCTTGTCCTCTTACTATGCTTTTAAGACCCTAAGGCCCTTGAAACACAATTCTCTCAATTGTGATTGTGGCATAAATGCTAAATAAATCCTAAAAGCAGGCATACTGCACTACAAACTGGATTTGTCTATTATTTCACAATACGAACATTGTGATTTTCTCATGAGTAAATGCCTTTAAGTTTTGCATTTATGAAGAACCTACCACAGTAAGGTCCTGGGATAAAATTTGGAGTCCCATGCTCAAGCTTAAGATGTATAACTATTTCCATTGACTTCTGCCACAGTTCTGGATTGTTTTTAGGATCCTACTTTAATGTGTGCAGATACCAGTTCTAATAACATACAATGCTGGTTGCATCTTAAGCTGTATAGTTGCAGTGGGCAGAAATCACTATTTATTTCTTGTTGCTGCATTTGCCATGCAACATGAAAGCTTTCCTTATTCACAGGCTTTCATTATACTCATCATATGGTTTATTCTTATTGCAGACAAGACCAAGTATATCTGAAGAGATATCATAGACAGTGCAGTAGATTTACTAAAAGTCAGATTTGACATACTCATTTTTAGTGCATCAAATATTGCTAGTAGGTAGTTTATAGATTTCTCTGGTGTTTGGTTTAAGCAGGCAAACAAATTTCTGCCTGAGGCACCTATCTAAACTAGAAGAAGCTCCAGCATGCCCTCAATCTGTAACTGCCATGAAATGTTTCATAACATCTTTCTCAAAGTCTTTTTCACAGAAAGGATTACTAATTCTTGCTTGGCTTTCTCCATTGCTTCCCAAAAATAACTAGCCCAGATTCAGCATATATTATGCAGATTTTGCCAAGCCATCCAAGGTCAACATTTTTTTTATTTGATTTGTTCTAAATGCTTCCAGTTTTATTAATAACTGGGGGAACATGGCAAATTTGATCTCTGAACTAAACCAAGCAGTTGTGACTGAGCTGCTGTGACACTGTAGCTGCTCCTATTGCTTAAATCCCTCAGGAGCATGGCTCTCTACCATCTACTGCAGCAACCTCAGTGGTTTTAGAAGGGAAACAATGTACAAGCCTATTTAGGTATGGGCTTGATGCTCCAGCTTTCATTAAAGGAAGATAATTTTTCTGAATTAATTATAGCAGAGAAGATGCATACAGCTGGTTACTATAGCAATAGATGCAAAATCACAAATATTCTTGAGAGGTAATGCTGCTCCTCCAATGGCAAGGGTAAGGTCCTGATTCTTCATTTGGAGGTCAAAAAGAATCACCGGAGGTGACTCTCCACTCTAAGCAGCCCATCATTCCTGGGCACAGCAGGGGATAGGCAGTGACATTTTCCCTCATTTCCTTTCTGCATTTCCCACTGGGCTGGAAATAGTCCTTCAGCACAGAGGTGTAAGGCAAGGGGAATTTGCATCATCCTGCTCCATTCCACAGAACAGTACTTTGGAAGCTTTCAGTTAGCAGCTGCCTAAAGATACTAATTTTATTTTTTTTTCCCTCCTCCACAGATGGGCACATTTGGCTCTTATTTAGCTAGAAATCATAGCAACATTTTACAGGGAAGGTGGGCGATTGCAAATAGTCACATGCTGAATGTGTGCTGGTAAGTGTGTGCTACAGCTGTAGAAAAAGAATAAAAGAGGGAGAGATCGGAAGAGAAATTCAGGGCAAAGCTTGGTTCATCAGTGGTCTGATCAGAATATCTATCTCAAACAGTATGTCTTTTCAATCACACTACTTACAAACATATTCTGGGACCCTGTAAGCCAGTATTCCCACATTTTTTACAATATATTATTGTGTTGTGAGTGAGCACTTGTACTTAATACAAGCAGATCTTAAACAGGAAATTGACACTACTTGATTGGGCAGTCATGGGCACAGCACAGAAGATGGAAGATGTGAAACCAGTACTGTACAGCCCTAGAAGAGCTTGGCCACATGACAGTGCCTTTTTTAACCCACTGGCTTTTTTGTACCTCATGGCCTATAGATAGGCATTTGTACAACTACGTGATGAAGATTATGATTTCCTCAAAGATTTTCCAGTCTTCACTGCTTTTTCAGCCTTGTCTTTCTAATCAAGTTTCAGGAAAAGGTGGAAATGGAGTCATCCACATGCTCCCCACCCCTTTTGAGCTCAAGAACTACTCCTCACTGTGTGCTATAACTAAGCAGTCTGGGGTCAGAAGGTATCTTCATTAGCCATTTTACATTTGCATGAGCAACACATACTAACACTTTCATGCTTTGTTTCTGTGGTGAAAAATACTCATTTTGTTTCTCAGATCCTCAAAGCAGGTTTGAGCTGGCCCCCCTTCCTCTACAGTTTTTAAGTACAAATGCATTATTACATCTGGCCATTGCCAGTCATTGATCAGCATCGATTTAGCAGGTATGAAGTCAACTTGGCATGATGCAGTATCTTTGCAGAAGACAAAGGTAATCATTTTAACTAGAATCCTCATTATTTACTACAACAAAATTAATTTGTTACTAATGCCAAAGCTGAAGTGGGTTAACAAAACTAACTAAGCAAGTAACAGATTCCATTCATTAGCAACACATTGCTTCTCAGGGTTCTGGTGGTTTACATTTTAGTTAACTGTTTCTATAGCAGACTTTTAGCAAGTACAAACAAAGCACAGGAAATAAGAGTCTAGCAGCATCTCAAACATTGGTCACTGGAGGTGGAATCACCATATAGGATGTGGACATGTAGGTCAGGTCATGGCAGTATAATTTCCTTGCCACAACCAGCAAAGCACAAGTTACTCATGCTATGATGACAAAGCACAAGTAGTTTTGAAATGCTCACCATGTTCTACTAAGAAAGAGAACAAAACGCTTTGTACAGCAAAGGTAAAATATGATCTTTACTGCCCTCTCCTACTGTTTTGTGCTTGGATGCTTCATAGCCACAAAAGATGTTTAATTTCCTACGATTTCAAAGACACATCATATTTATTGCAGAAAGGAAAGGAGTCACTTTTTTATTGTTTTGGTATTATGGATTAGCTAGAACAGGAAAGCCTAAATACCCTCAAAATTAATGACTTCAAGGCCCACGGAAACTGATTCCTGCTGAAACCACGCATTGAATCCAAACTCTGTCTTACTCCCCACTCTGGCCTGAAGGACACAAGGGAGACAAGAAGTCCCCAGGTGCTTGGAGCATTTCTGTTCTGAGAAGCACAGCTGACAGCATAAGGAAGAGCTCGAACCAGATGCTCCTCGTGGCACAGCTCCAGCCAGCCAGGCAGATTGAGGCAGGCTGAGCAAGCCCACCACAGCTGCCTGCCCCTTGGATAGGGGGAACTGTCAGAGCTGCTGGCAAGAGACACTGCTTGCTAAATACTGTGACAATGTATTTCATTAAGAGTTCTGGAAATAGTAGAGCAGGCTTAGAAAACAGACTGTAAGCTCTTCAGGGCAGAGACCATCTGTCTGTTCATTCAGACTCTACAAAGATCATTGCATTTCATCAAGAGAGTGTTTCAGAAGAAAATCCTAAATCTAAGAGCCACTAAACAGTCACAAGGATGAGAAATTTGAGTCTTCAAATCGAAACCTGATGTTGCTTGAGATAAGCACCTTTCCTACTCCATCTTACACATTTTTTCTCTTTGGCTCAGAACTTAACTTCAGATTCTACATTCTCTAGTTTGGCAAGTGGTTTGATGGTAAAGCTGACATCCTAAGAAAACTGAAGGGAGCCATAATAGACCCTTCTTCCTATAGGTAAGTAGGCACACCTTTATGCAGCAAACCCAGCACCTCAGTCCTGCCTTAGAACATGCCTATAATAAATGGTTGGATTAGTTAAGAGAATAAGAAAGTTAGAAAGAAATAATTCAAATAAGAAAAAACACTACATCCTAATTACACCAGGATTTTGCAGAGTACACATTGGAGCCTGTAATTTTTCATTGGAATGGCAATGAATGGTCCACATACCATATCTATGTCTTTCCCACCAATTAATTATAATTCTAGGAACTGCCTACAGAAATACGTTTCCCCAAAGCACTCTTTGGTTCTTAAAGGGAGCCACATATTCCTAAACACCCTCTTGTCCTTCCCAGATTGGTTAGAGGCTCCTTCTTCATGGAAGATTACTGGCTTGTTCTCTCACAGAAATATCAACACTTCTATCAGCTCATATTCAAAAGTCTTGAACAGACATTTCTTCTCTACAGGAAAATGTGGCAGGAGGGGAGGAAAGGCAGAGAACAGAAAAATGGCTGGAGCACCAAAGTCTGCAAGAGTGATTGTATGGCCCATTTTGTCTTTCCTAAAGCAAAAAGTAAAGAAATGAAAATCACAGGCAGCTTTGCATACAGAAAGCAATAATACAAGACCACCTGTACATGGCATCCAGTCCTCCTGTGTTCACCAATACACCCATAAATAGAATTGTGACAGAGTAACAGCACCAGCTAACATGATGCAAAACACATTGCCTCCGGTGCCTGGCCTGAGCAATGCACTCGGACTTTTCAATGCAGGACAAGAACTGGGTGCTACAGAATGAGTCACATAAGCTGCCCAAGAAAAGACTGTTAAAAACCACCTGGAGCCCCACCTCTCTCTGCAGTTTAGTTACTGCCATTAGTGAGCCACAATCTTAAATCTTCAGTTAGGGACCTCTGGCTTAGTTATAACTTAAACCTTCAGTCTTTATTTCCATAATGCCTAAATACTTACTGCAGGACTGAAGCTCTCATTTTCCTGTCAAGTGAATGCCCACACTGTAAAACACAACACTATCCTTATACCTGCTTGCTCTCCCTGACCCAACAAGAGTCAGAGACTACAGGACAGTCTGGTAATTGTTTTGGACTGAACAGAAATTGAACATCCATCCTGGCTGAGTTGTCCATCACTGAGCTCTACATTAAACAGTAGTTCAGTTATGTGCTGCAATACCATAAACTGATCATCAGAATGACAATACAGCTTTGGAAAAGCTCTGGAAAATATTTCAGTAATGTTTCAGCATAAAAAGAAAAGTTACTAACTGCCAGCTTTTATCACCTGCTTCTGTTTCATTTCACAAGGCCTCTTTAGGCTGAGGAGCATCATAAGCATGCTACTCTAAGTCATTTGTGTGTCCTCACAAAAATGCAAGATACTGCTGATCAAATTAATAACAAGGGAGATTAAATATTATTTTAGATATGTTTCAACACCACTGTGCTTACTAGCTGTGGAAATTGCTGCCATACAATATGTATGTAACAACAGTAGTTAATGAATTAATTAAATATCTAACTTTTACAGCAAGCTGTATAACAGTAAAACCTTTTTAACTTGGTCAATTGATGAGAAAAGTACCCATGACCTACTATAAATTTCTTCTACATACAAAGGGAACTAAGGAAACCATTAAAAGTATTTCATTGCTTTAATTTATCCAGTTACTGCATAAGGTCATAATTGGGTCATTTTCTATTATACATTTATAATATGTGCAGGAACAGTGGGGGATATAATTTTGTTCAATAAGTTGCCTTGGCATTATCCATCAGCAAGGAAAGATGGTGTGACTTGCACAGCAGTTTACCCCACTCATAAAAATCAGTGTGCTCTGCACTTCTGCAAATGGTATGAGATATTCTTCAGCTGTGAAGTACATGAGATAGGAATATATTTGTAATCCATTTCTAAAAACCAGAAGAGTGTCAAAACAAAACCAGATGTTACAATTTCCATTTTGGCTACAATTCAAGTGCTAGGCTCCAAGAATGCAAAGTGTTGGACAGCTTCTAGCACTGACTCTGTCTTCCTGATGAATTTTGAAACTTTATCAGAGAGAAGTACACTTTAGTATTCAACATGAGTGAATATGGCAACTACAATCTAGACTTATGCTTAGAGTGACTTGTAACTGAACCAGAAACAGAACAGTAAAAAACTAGAGGAAGCTGATTGCCTATAAGCCAAAAGTTCAGCCATAGCTAGCAAAACATGTAATAAAAGTTCTAAGTCCTAAGTCTTGGTGCTGACCTGTAGAAATTAGAACTGTCAGGCCCTGAGCACCTGCAATAGCTCCGATGTGCAGCCTTGGATCAGGCTGTTGGGAAAACAGCTGCATAAATGGCTGTGAGAAGCTTTATTGGGATCTCCTGAAGTTTATTCAGGAGCTGCTATTAAAACTCAGTGTCTGAGCTTTAAAGAATATTAAGTACTAGGCAATTTTCTAAGCAAATAAATACATTTTTACCATGGTTCATCAGCAATTCAAATACACGCAGTAGCTTTATGCAGCCACGATGACACATAGGTTATTTTCATCAATTAACGTTTTGCAATATAGGCCTCTAACTCTATTTTGCAATATAGGCCTCTAACTCTACAAGAAGAGCAAAAGCATCTTATAAATGTGTATTTGTATTCAAAATGAGAAACTTTACTTACAATAGAAACGAATGTGAGATATTTCAAAACTCATGATTGTTCTATAAAGCTTAGGCCACTTGCTTCAGCCCTGACTGCTATGTCAGCTGCAGAATTACGTGATAGTGCTGGAGTTTCAAACTTTCCTGAACAAAAATTCCAAGTGTCCTTCAAACACCCTTCAAATACAGTGTATTGTATATTGTTTCAGTTTACAGCTGCTCTATTTTAATCATGCATTCTAGGTTAGATTGGCAGACCTAAACTTATCTTCTTTAAATTTTGTTTACCGAGCTACACTTCACTACTTGTGCAGTCCATACAAAGTAAAATGCTTCTCCATTTTATTTTCTATCAATATTAAAGATATACTCCAATTATTTTTTTCCTCTGATATTATAGATGGAACAGTCTGAAGATGCTGCCTTCCAGCACTAAGGGCAGAAGAATAGAATAGATGGAAGAATATCCCATTAATTCAAGTCATCTAGAACAGCCTGGCTGGAGGCACATCTCTCCTGCTTGAAGCATTGCATGCAGTGTTCTGTAAATTGGTTCAAGGGAAACTCTAAAAAAAGAGTGGACATGAAATGTCAGTGAGCTGACAGCAAGCATCTCAGATCTTGCTGCACTTAATATGGAAACTGTCAGATTAGGCAAGAGAAGAGATTGGCTTCTAATTATGGAGGACAAGAAAATTATGGAGATGCAGTTGCCCGGGGACGTAGTTGAGATCCCATTCCTGGAGGTATTCAAGGTGAGGCTGGACAGGTCTCTGGGCAAACTGATCTAGTTGAGGATGGCCCCACTTACTCCAGAGGTCATTGGACTAGATGACCTTTGGAGGGGCCTTTCAACCCAGATCAGTCTATGGCTTTATCTAGTTTCTTGGTAGAACAAATGCAACAATTCTACATTCACTGCCTCCAACATTTGAAGCATCAACAGAGACATCATCTCTCTAATGCTATTAACCCCCATGAACTTTCAAAATTAGAAGTAGTGCTGGAATATTGTGGAACAAAATCAGAAAGACACCCATTCACAGTAGGCATGGGTATATTAGAACTGTGGCCCAACTTAACTTATGAGTTGTTACCACACTACTCAAGTTCCAAGTTCTTTTAAATTACATTCTTCCCTAGGTAGACAATCTTTATTCTATGCTCATTTCTTCCACCTTCAAAAAAAAAAAACTCCAATGACACCAATTTGCAATTAGGAAACCAGTTTCTGTCAAAAAAGAGAGGCAAACACAGAAAACAATTCTGCTATTTAAAGCACTGCCGTGATCCTGTCTCCAGCTGCTAGTATTATAGTTCTCATTTCTGTAAGATCTGTGGTACCAGTTTCATTGACTGTATTGTATCTATTTTGAATATATTTGTTGATGCTCTTCGAACTCGACAAAATATTGGCCTAATATTTGTATCTATTTGGCATGACAGGCAGCAAAAAAACAAAGACTGCTACATACTGGAAAGTTTTAAAGTAGAACCAAAAGGCTCACTTTAAAGAGAAAGCAAAAGTGGCCAAATTAATCTTAGGCCTTTTGCATCATCTCTAGCACCTTCACTACTGTGCCAGGTATGCAGTACTCTAAATAGCAAAGTTCCAACTAAGAAAAGATAGGTGAAAGTTTAAAATAACTTGTGAAAAAGAGAGCAAAGCTATTAGAATCTGTAAAAGAAGAGATGGAATCGTTCTACTTCTGTTCAGTCTTCTTAACAGACCTGCATCTGAAGGATTCAACCATATACTTCTTCACTCATTCTTACTTAAAGTGAGAAGGATGTTTTCCTCTCTTATTTTAACTACAGCCCAAATTATCACCTCAGCGAAAGATGACAAAAGATAGTGTTGGCAGAATTAATTGCGCTGTCCTCTCCACAGATTAAAAAAAGGCTTCCCTCACTCTCTATGTGGCTTTTCAAGTTAAGTTTGCTTGGGTTTGGGTTTCCTTTTTTTTTTTTCTTTTTTTAAAGTATTTTCTTCTCACCAAGGAAAGTATTTTCTTCTCTGCCTCAAAGCTATCATTGGACGTAGGCTGCCATTTTCTGCCTACCGAAGAATAGTGGAAAGGAGCACCCTGCTCTATGTTATATCTGAACTCAGATTTTCTGTTTTCCTTCAACTTTTTAACATGTCCTTGCTACAGAGATCATGAGAGAAAGAGGGAAAATATCAAACATGTTTTTATATGAAATCCTTTCATCTTCTATCAAAAGACACTGAAGTTCAACATTAATTCTTAATTATATTTTAAGTTATGTTGAGAGAGGTCAGGTATGCCATTACTGTTATGAACATCAGTATTTTTGTTCAGCTAAAGCTTTTTAGCCATTTTCCTTGCATATGCAAGCTATTAATTAATAGTTTTGTCATGTGTAGATTATCCATCTGAGCACCATAATATCAGGAAAAGACATTAAAACATGCTCTCATTATGGACATGGTAATTTTTATAAATCCTTATTTTCAGGTCTTGGGATAAAACTCACGTTAGCAGATGCATTTTATTAAAACATGCTGCAGCCAAAGGTTTCTCTGGAACTAAGAAGTATAATCACATAATGACAGTACCGGTGTCTCCAAGTGAAACAAAAAAAATCACTTTCAGCTCCTTCTGATCATTTTGCATTGCATGAGGATAAGTGTTGTCATAAATTAAAGGCTCTTGCATATTAAAGGCAGTTTGTACTTAAAGAATCGTTGTCTTTCATTAGGAACATCCATTTTTTTCATAAGCCAATGAAAGAACTCTTTTTGGTCTGTCTCTCTGGATTCATCTATTAGCATGAAAAGAAACTAACTTAACTGGTATGTGCAAGTAGAGCTTTTTTCCTTCTTTGCTATCATAGAGACACTTGTAGTGCCTATAGCATTTCTCTCAATCTTTGATGCATTTAATCTCATAACATTTTCAGACATTAAAGGAATATTATCCTACTGATGGGGTAGTGAAGCACAGAACTCATGCAGAGCTGAGGCACCTTTTTCACTCTGGAGTCACATGTGGCTATCTAAACACCTAAGTGGTCCAAGGTGACAGATGATGTCTACTATGAAGCAGCATGCTGAACTCAGGTTCCCTAAACCCCAGGCTAGAGGTGCATCACCGAAACATCTTTCTTGACCTGAAGCTCCACTGCATGTCTAAAAATATCAGTCATTTTTTGCATATTTTCATATCAGTTCCTCAGCCTATTTGTCATTCACAGCCTGGAATATCAGAATTGGTGATCACAGTGCAACACAGGGGAAAAAAATCCCATCATGTCAATGAATTTTAAGCCCATTGTTCCATGACTGGGAGCACAAGCCTAAGGCTACCTATCTGAGTAAGAAGCCTGGGTGTGCGCAGGGTGTTTTGTCAGAGTACAGGAGAGTACAGAGTACCAGAGAGAAAACTCTGGCTGTTCCTCTGAGCCAAAAAACTTCCCAGCTCTTAGATTTCATTCACAATTGCTTCTCCACTGGCAGTGTCAAAACTGGCACTGACTTCCAGATACTTTAGGGCACCTTTCTGAACTCTATCAGGAAAATATGCTTTAACTAGGGATAAATTTATTTTTAGGAATTTGATTCTTCATTTGAAATCACTGCAAACAGCTTAAGCAGATTACTGAAACTAGGAGGATCTCTTTTAGTTATTACTGTAACTGAAAAAGAAACTAGAACAGCCATATTGATTATGCCATTTATAGAATGCAGACATTTGAGTATACTTAGTATGTGTTTTCAGAGTTACAAGGAAAATGTTTCAAGAACATACAACAGCCACTGATGTTTACATTACTTAAGATGTCCCCTGAATCCAGACACATCCATCCAGCACTTTGACCTTTTTCTATCCTATGCAATAACCTCAACAGCAAAGTCATACATATGCTGGTAGTCAGAAAGTGCAACATGAATGAAAAACACAAAGTAGATGCAAGTGGAGCTTAACATGAAAGATAATGCAGAAATTCTTAATTAGTAAGGGGTCAGATTCCACCAAAATAATAACAAGATAGAAGACAGAATAGTTAGGTGCTTTAGCTTGTAGTTCTTATATCCACAAAGATAAAAGACAAGGTTGCTGTTTCTCAGAACAGCATGTTGTCTTGGACCTATTTCTTTCAATCCAATGGGAAAGTCTTTGACTTAAGTCTTTGACTCGGAGAGATTATTAAATGTCCGCCTTTGGAGGTGTTCAAGACCCAGTAAGACAAGTTCTTGAGCAACCTCACCTAACCAGATCAGCATTAGTAGGGGTCTGAGCAGATGATCCACAAGTGGTTCTGCAATCCCATGAAATTCTCTGTTATGCTTCATAACAGATTAAGGTAGATTTTATTAACCTGGGTAGTCTTGCTACTAGTCTGGGACTTGATTTTTTTGTGGAGTTGGTTGGTTCCCTCCACCTCCCATCTTTACTATGTCTGTAGAGGTTGAGAAGCACCTTCAGTGCTGTATGAATCTTTAACAAAACTAATTGCCAAATTTACTTCATATGTATCTATATAGGTAGGTGTATATTTATGCCTAATCACCTATATGTAATATGTGACATTTTGAAGGATGATAGGAGATGAGATTTAGCAAAGCAGCGACCAGAGTGACCAAGTTTCATAACCCACAGAACATTTTTTTTAGCCAGCCTTTTTCTTCTCCCTAAGCAAAAAGTGCAAAGAAACTCACAGGTCTGAGGATCTGAAATCAGGATGCTTTCAGCAAGCCCAGTCATTTTGACCAAAGCAAACTCAAAGCTGATGTCTTTTAAAACAATTCAACAGCATGCCCTTCAAGCACAACAGCCAGCTGAGTTCCATCATTTTCAGATCTATAAGGTAGTCTGCAATCACAGAGTGTGCCCATGCAAATTTCCTTTTGATGCACAGATAGAAGTGGAAATTAATTTGTGGTTATATTTGAACCACAAAAAAAGCCATGATTCCATCTACTTGCCAATAAGAGATGCCTTACTTGTCTTAACACCTAAAAATACCTTATTTGCACAGAGCAAAGTATACTCAGTCTCTGAAATGGAACCTTTTAAAAGGTCTTATGCTTTTTAAAAAATGCAGCTAATGATTTTAATCTGTTCCTGCCCTCTTCCCCTAGTTTATGTTCCTATAGATGAAAAATATGAGAGAACCAAAATAGTTCACCTGAAACAAATCTTCATAATCACAAAATGAAGTAGTGATGGATCATCTCTGACCTTTTTCATCCAATAGCCAAAAGTTTAAAAAAAAAAAATCACACATATTCAGAGAAATTTCCTCAGTTTCCTGTTCTTGCATTCAGTCTCCATGAGAGAAGGATTTCATGCAAAGATCAGCAATTTTATAGAGGAAAACAGCTGACTATACTTTCAGTTTAGTCAGAATAAATACCTTTTTAAAAAAATTAAAATCCTTTTAACTGGTTCTTATAGAAATGTTAGAATATTTTACATTTCATCACATCAGAACTGGAAGGTGCTGTGAGGACAAAGCTGCATCATAATTAGTTTCGGATGGGGATCTGACTGCTTCTCTGCCAGACAACTACATCTGGTCACAGTTAAATGCTCTGAAAAGCATGCCATTCACTGAGCCACAGGTGAACTTTGAACACCTCCCTGTGCCATGGAAAAGGTGCTCCACTTCAATTTCTCAGTTCCCTTGCCATGAAGGGTATCCTGTAGTGGGTGATGGAAGCATCTCCAGCTAACACAGGCACTCTCAGGCCAGCCACGCCTCAGTCTGCCCTTCAAGAAACACTCAATTAGCTATATTCTATAGGAGCTATTTACTCACTTCTGAAGGGTTCCTAAGGTAGGAGGGACTTGCTGTCACAATCCAAGGCTCCCCACTACCCCTGCCCCATTGCATGCTTTCATTCATCAACATTTAACAGGGAAATAAAAAAATTATAGAATGCATAGGGTTGGAAGGGATTTTTAAGTCATCTAGCTCAAGTGCTCTGCAATTAGCAGCAACATCTTTAACTATATCAGGTTTCTCTGAGTCTCATCCTCCCTGACTTTGACTGTTTCCAGGGATGGGGTATCTACCACCCCTCTAGGCAACTTTTTCCAGCATTTAACTACCCTCACTGTAAAAAAAAAAATTCTTATTTTTGTGTAGTCTGAATCTACCAGCATGCCTTGTCCTGTTGCAACAGGACCTTCTAACAAGACTGTCCTCATCTTGCTTAAAGGCACCCTTCAGCTACTGAAAGGCTGCATTAAAGTCTCCAGGGAGCTTTCTCTTCTCCAGTATGAGAATAACCACTAGCAAGTACTGGAAGAGGACACTTCTCCAATTGCTCTCCTCACTTCAGATTGCATTGTACAATGCTATCAACTTCTCAGAGCTCTCCCCCACCTTCAACTCTCCACCCTCCCCTTTATTTTTAAATAGAAAACACCCCTCCTTTCTCCCACCCGATATGATAACTGAATAGGGCTATCTCTGCTGTGTTCCATTAGTGACTTACAAAACAAAAAGAGACAGCAATTTGTGCTATTAATATGGAGAACAACAGTGAAACACCCTCTTCCTTTGAGAAGCAAATTGAGGGTTTTCAGCTGGAAACTTAAGAGTTTCAACGCTTCCTTATCTGCCTTTGTCCACAGTTGCTGATGAGAGCTAAAGTCACATCCATCCCAGCAAATTACATGAGTTTAATCAAGTGGCTGTGTGATATATTTGGTGACAGCAGATTTAGTTACCCTGCTGTGATAAAGGGTTGATCAATGTACTATTATTCTTTCTTCTATTGGCTTTTCTTTCTTCTCAGCAAGCATAATACTGCAGTATTACAGACAAAATTTTCCACCCTTAGGAATTCACCACCCACTTCTAAATCCAAAGACAATATTTCCTCCTTCATTTGTTGTATCTTAAGATTAATGGTTTCCACACAGAAATATTCCAGTTGGAAAAGACCTTCAGAATCATCAAGTCCAACTGTTATCCCTACTCTACAAAATTCACCCTTAAACCATAACCTCAAACATGACATCCAAACGATTTTCAAACGCATCCAGGGTTAGTGATTCAACCACCTCCCTGGGCAGCCTATTCCAATGCCTGACCACTCTTGCTGTGAAGAAATGTCTCCCAATGTCCAGTCTAAACCTACCCAGTCACAGCTCTTATCCCTCTTGTTCTATAACTATTTATCTGTGAGAAGAGACCAGCAGCAGCCTTTCAATGACATCCTTTCAGGTAGCAGTAGACAGCAATGAGTTCTCCCCTCAGCTTCCTCCTCTTCAAACTAAACAGCCCCAGCTCCCTCAGTTGCTCTACATAAGATTTAGTTTCCAGATTTATTTCCCCAGGTTTTGTACCAATCCTTTTATTTTCTGAAAACTGAATTGTTACTACCTTGAACTGTGTATATAGAATAGAATCTATATAGAATAGAATCTACATACAAAGTTCAAGGTAGTAACAATTCAGCTTTCAGAAAATAAAAGGATTGGTACAAAATCTGGGGAAATAAATCTGGATATTGGAGACTTCTTCCTTCTTTTTCTTTTTTTTTCCTACATACTTCAAAGCAACTGTATTTTTTTTCAGCAATAGTCAAGTAATTCCAAAAATCAGGACAACATAATAATAATAATAATTTTGGCTTCTGTCCCACTGCTTTCCAGCCTTAATCAATCTAGTGCATGGTCCACAAGAGAGGTAGCAACATGATCTTCAGTCATACAGCCATAGAACTGTATTTGCCATGAAATTTGGGGTTAGATAAACAAGTATGGCTCCTGTTCAACTATCAGATGAGTCAAACACATCTTTGGCAAGCTTCTTTAAATGTGTTTAATTTTTTTTTTTCTGTGTACTTTACCCTTTTGAAAAATTGTTCCTGGAAGTTGAGGATTTTTCTTTCAAATGTTTATTTGTTTATTTGTTTGCAATGTTTATTTGTGCTTCTAGTAAATCACTTTGTCCTACAGGTCAGCTAGGAAGTACCCTCTTTGATTGTAAAATGCTATCTGATAGCAAATAGGACAAGACAGGACAACACTGCCCAAGTCTTTTCATTTGTGCTTTGAGGTTTCTTGGTTTTCTTCATTTGGGGTTACTTTTTAAGGTCTCATATCCCAGTTCACTTAGAGACATTACAAGAATACAACTTTTTGCAGTAAAAGGACAGATTTCAAATCAAGAATGAGTCTGTGCTGTCTGTAGAACTTGCTCTACTATTCATGATGCTGTTACATATTAAAAGATGCATTAAGTTTAACTTTACTCTTAAGAAGTAATGGAAAGATCAGAAAAGTTAAACTCCACGTCAAGCTTTCTGCCTTCACTGCCATTTTCTGTCTTACTAAGCAATGTCTTTATCATGGTCACTTCTTCTAAGGCAGCAATTGCAAAAATTGCAGAAATCATTCACGTACAGTAGAAATTTGGAATGGGTGCTTAACACTGGAACTTACCTTTATATTTTGATTATAAATGAAAATGGCCTATATGGCATAAATATCTTAGAGTGAAATGAGAGTTCATGAATTTATAGCAAATGCGATAAAGGTAAAAGAGTCTCATGAGTATATGTTGTGATAATGGCCTTTTAATAGAACTAAGAGAAAAACTGGCTAACTCTTACTGCAGCTGAGCAAAGAAAGTCACAAATCAATACTAAAAGTTGCCAGTTTAAATAGAAGTGAATACAGAGCAAGCTTCATATAAAGTGATATGCCTTCAAAAGGAAGTTAAAAAGCAAACTTACTGAGACAATGCTAAAATACGTGAATAACTTTGAATAAAATATTTAAATAATTAGATGATAAATTAAAATACAAATTAAGACATCTACTTTAGCAAGTTTTGAGAGCTTTTAGCTCTCTTAGTGGCTGTAAGTGCAGAAAACAATTAATAAAAACACCTTGGAAAATAGGCTGGGGTTTGTTTTTTTTTAACATTTTGAAAATCAACACCATTTTCCTTACCTGATATAAAATCACTTCAATATATGCAAAACTCAGACCTGCATTTATCAAGGTACTGCAGTAGCCATTTCATAAGGAGTGACCATGTGATTTCAATTACTAAGTGACACAAATACTGATGAACTCACGATCTGTGTTACTGGTTCTAGAGACACACATCTATTCCTCTGCTGCAGACCTACTCTAGAGAAATAAATGAACTTCTGATTGGATACTACTGAAGGGATTATAGCTTCATTTTTAATTAGCTTGAAAACCTCCAAAATGTTATTAAAAGTTCTTAACTCTTAGCGTCTATGTTATCAGCAATTCTGCTCTTCTCAGTTACACCCTGTGGTAGGACAAGGGGCAATGGATATAAGCTACAACACAGGAAGTTTCACCACAACATGAGGAGGAACTTCTTTACTACAAGGGTCACAGAGCACTGGAATGGGCTACCCAGAGAGACTGTGGAGTCTCCTTCTCTTGAGACTTTCAAGACCTGTCTGGATGCATTCTTGTGTGACCTGCACTAGATTATAGGGTCCTGCTCTGTCAGGAGTGGTTGGACTCAATGATCTACAGAGATCTCTTCCAACCCCTCACATCCTGTAATACTGTGAAAAACTAGTAAAAACCCTCATTGTGATGTGCCACAGCATGAGTGATTTACATTGATAATATCAGCTGAATCAGGGAAAAGCAAAACTTCAATTCTTTTGGTTTTTAAACCAAACCAACAACAAACTGACAACAAACCAACTAGACTTCCACCCAAAAAATATGCAGTTTTCTCTATTGTTTCTCAATTTTCTCTATGAAGTAAAAATAGAAGGTTCAAACTCACCATAAAGGCCATCCATTGGCTCCAGTGCTGAAGGCATCCTTCAGTGCAGAGGTCTTCCCAGCAGCATAAAAGCATTCCAGTGGCACAGCCAGCAGCTTGCTAGAGATGTGCAGTAGCAAGCAGAGTACTGCTGACTTGGCTGCATTGCAGGCCTTCCTCTGGGCAGCAAAACCTATGGGAAACATCACAGTGCTCTTGGTGTAATTTTGAAACCACTTTTCCCACAGAAAAGCTCCCCAGTCATTTAAGTTACTACACTGTAACTTTAAGCTACATCCTTCAGCCATTGATGAACTCTGGTTTTGCTCTGTGATTATGGTGCCAATTAAAAAACACAGCATACACTAAGCCTTGTAAGCCTTGTGCTAGAAATACCTCTGGACCACCTAGGTGACGTTTTAAACTGCACTAGACTAACAGGGCCACAAAGACATCATAGTTTATGGGGATTACACCTAGAAATGCCGGGATAACGAAACAAAACCCAAAAAAAGGCAAGTCTTCCTCTAAACTGCTCAAATTTTTAAAAAATCAAATTACAGATCTGACTCAATATTTTGGGACGTTGCTGTGCACATGTATCAACTGAAAGGAAACAGCAGTATAAAAGACATTTCTGAGGTGCCAACCAAGCTTTCTTTTTCTTTTTGCGCAGGGAAGTCTATTTGTTGTTGCATACTTCTCTCTATACATCCTGGATGTATTTGGACAAAATTTAGAGTCTGGATGTTATTCTATTCTGCAGTACCATCTAGTGACACTGCAATGAATGGGAACTGAGCTTCACCAGTGCTACTTTTTTGGTGGTGAAATTTTTGAACCAAACCTCGCAACTCCCACTAACTATTTCTTTGCTGGCTTGTTATGAGGTACATAAAAGAACATGCACGACACAAGATATAGGCTGGAAGTAATAAAAACATTTGTGACCCTAGACACCAAGCATTTTCTGTCTGTTTTGTGGCTGGCTGAAGAAAGGATTTCAGCAAACGCACAGGGGTGAAACCATCTTTAAAATAAAATGCAGCAATTAGTAAGGCATTTATGTTAATACACTATTGCTACCTGTCAGGTAACTCAGTATCAACACTGGGGGAGGAGGGGAAAAAAGCTAATAAACTGTATCACTGACGAGGGTGGCTGCTTCCCTTGCTCCCAGAAGACCTCAGTTGAACATGCTCTCAGAGTCATTCTTGGGAAATCTAGATAGTGAAAAAGTATTTCTAAACATAGCCTAATATTCTCTTATGCATTGAATGCAACCATTCTTATCAAAGTATTAAAACAGTGACTATTGCTGATAGTTAAAAGATTGCCTTTGTTAAAAAAAAATACTTCAGATAGTGTTCCTACAGTGCAAAATAAACACCTCATTTGTAGGCTGCCTTATCTCAACTTTACTAGAGGGATTCAGAGAGAAAAAGATAATGAGTTTTTACAATGTCACAAAAGGTAAACAAAACCTTAAACTATAAAATAAAATCCTTTGTTACAAAAAGTTCTAGCACAATTTTACACAACCCTCTCTCATCAACCTGGATTTAGAATGTACCACAATTCCCAACCTACCTCACAATAGAAAAGCTCATATTCTCAATCAGAACTTTCAATATTTATTCCTAAATAAAATACCAAATACAACAACTTAAAATAAACACAAAATAAACAAACCACAAACCAACACACACACAGAAAAACATGTCTGAACATGTTTGCAATACTTGTTCAGGAAGTAAATCAGACTCTAAGAGAGGAACATTCTTTGTATATGTTGGAAACTGAAAACTATACTGAGAGCAGTTGTTTTGTAGATAGATGTTTCATACCTGGAACAAATTTTCCATCACCTTTCCTACCCCACCTGCAATGATCCCAGATATAAGTAATTGTTATGTGTAACAAGCTTTAGTTTTTTCTTGCCCTTTTTTCCCCTGGACCATGATAGCCCCAGAAGCTACCTCCAGATGAGGGGACAAGGGGAGCATTGCACTTGCACTGCACTGCACTCCCATGCCAGACCTAGTTCCTTGTGCCGTGGCTATCTGCAATTACCAGATGTAGGCAGCTGGACACAAGCCAATACAAGGCACTAAGGAGCTCAAATCCACTCTGCTCTCCACTGCCTGTTCTCTCAGTTAAGAGGTATTA
Organism: Pogoniulus pusillus; assembly: GCF_015220805.1. NCBI lineage: Eukaryota > Metazoa > Chordata > Aves > Piciformes > Lybiidae > Pogoniulus > Pogoniulus pusillus. Next base: position 13,951,476 of record NC_087283.1, read on the forward strand.
CTTCTGAGTTCAGCCATGGACAGATAATGATTCAAAAGGGGCAGATAACAGCTTATTTAAGCTAAGACGTTTTTCTTCTTCATTAGGATTCCAGGAGTTACTCAATTTTGTAGAGGATGCTTTAAGCCTGGAGAGGATGGGAGTGGGTGAAAAGATTGAAGAACAATCACAAAAGTTCCTTTTCTCCAGGGAAAAAATGGTTGAATAATGAATTTAACAGTGGGATGACACCACCCAACTGTTCAGTTGAGATCTGAACAACATCTTTAATGAATAAAATATTAGCACTAGAAAGCACATTTATACTCTCCTATAAGAGAGCTTATAAGCAAACCATAAACAAACTATGGCAACAAAAAGGCATCGTACTTGTAAATATTCATGACATTTTTCTTTCCACTTTATTTTCATCCTAAAATTGCTTAGGGCCCATATCTATTTTGAAGACAGTTGCATTAAAATAAGAAAGTGTAAATGTACAAAGGTCAATCTCACCATACAAAACCCTTCTTAATTATGAATTTATGGTATGAGGTAATTTTTATGAAAAAAAGGTAATGCCAGAATTAATTAGAATCCACATGCTTTAATCCATTACAAGAAACTAATCCATTGTACAAGTGCCTTTGAGACTGACACTATCTCCAGATTTTCATTTATTTATTTTTATTTTAATGAGGCAGATATTTCCCTATCATTACAAATTATGACAAGAGATGTAGGTCACCATAATGAATTAATCAGGGAAGAAGTAGGTAGCCTATGGATCACCATCGATACAATCTTGAAGCATAACTAGGTACAAATATCTGTTTAAATTCCTAAGTGCTTCTGAAGAAATGCTCAAAAGAAGCATATTGCTATGGCTGGCAACAGCCTCACCTTGCCACAGAACAGAATCCAAACTGCATGAGCTACACAGCACCTTGCATATGCCCTAGATATCATAACCTCAGTAATTGTAACATATTTATCTGAATGACATTTTATCTTTTATAATTTGCATACCAAGTATTTTCTCTTGATCATGTTTTTCCATTGAAACACTACCATTTCATTGTATGAAGCATGCTGATAATCTCATGTTTTAAATTACTCCCTTTATCTTCTTTTGCTATCAGCTATTAGCAAGCAAGAATGATAGCGATATTTAGTAAAGCTGCTGCTGCACTTTCATTTCATATTTAGGATTTTTATTTCACATTCAGGAATAAAATATTATACTAGATCAGAGAACCAGCTGAGAGAATGAAGCAAGTTTATGGAAAATTTCCATTCCACAGGTTTAAACTACTGTTGCTTTGAAGTCCTTCTGCAAATTTGTTTGCAAGGCATAAAGAGGAATAACACTAGGTATAGGGCTCCCCTCCAAATTTCCAGTTTGACTCATTGGTAAATCTTATTTAAAGCCATAACTCTCCAAGCAGAGCTGCAGTGAGAACAAAACTGACACGCAAAACACCTCCAAAGGGGACAGTTGATGAAAGGGTTTGATATGAATTTCCTGACAGTTACCAGATACTTCTTGGATATTCGGTCAGAGAAAAAGAAAAGAAGAACAGTTCCAATCATAGAAAACCTAATAACCTCCAGACAAGTACAGAATTAATTTCACCCACACTGGAGTCACATATTCTAGGGTAGTTCCACTGATTATAGGAACAGCAGAATCTACAGCTTGAAACAAATCTCAGATGTCAGATACTGCAGCTTGGAGAGCTTTGTCATAATAACATGACAACCATCATTATATCCCAGTCATTTTCCACTCTTCAGAAAGCCACGGTACAGTGCTTTTGCTCAGATGTAGACACAATAAAGAAGGGTTGTTTCAGGGAGAGGTTTTAGGGGATATGACTTGTTGGGGTTTTGGAAAGGTGGGGTTGTTGATTTGTTTGTTGCTGGTCTGTTGAGTTTCTGTTTGTTTTGGGGGCTGGGTTTTTGTTTTGATTTTTCTTTTGGTTTTGTTTTGTTGGGTTTTGGGAGGACTTGGGTTGGGGGGTTGTGTTTGTTTTGTTCATGGGCTTGGGGTTTTGTGGGGGTTTTTTGGTTGTTTTTTTTTCCATTCTTATTTTTGTGGCACAAAATGCATGTTTTAAAAGTCCAAAACACTCTTGCAGCTGAAGATTAGGAAATAAAAACTTCTGATTCACAGCTTAAGTCTCAAAAAGCTAAGACAAGTGGTAGAATAGGTAAGAGAGAGAACAGAACAGACTGAGGTCACATTAAATATTTTTGTGAGTAAATGTTTCATTTAAAATTGTTTATTATTAGAAAGTAAACCAGAACCCCATCATATCATTACAACAACAAATCTAACATTTTAGAAGTCATTAAACCCAAAGCAGGATATTGCTCTGTCTGTGCAAGCATACTGGACTCCCACATCACCTGTTCTCAAGACTCCTTTTCTTCAAGCAAGATTAAAGTTAAGCCTTCTCCCTAACTTCATGAGCAAAATGACAGAGCTACCAAGAGGATTATTTGCTATTAAGATTATTTATTCCTACTTATTTTCAGTCTGATCCAACGCTTTCTTAAATTCCTTCTCTCTCTCTGCCTCCTTAGATTTTTTACTTTCTTCTAATGCTTTCTTTTCTCCACTACCCTGGTCTTCACATTTCACATGTTTGGACCCATCTTCTCCCTTTGTATGACCTCTTCCTTCTGCTCCAGTTAAGAGAGGACTAGATGAGTCCTAGGATTTTCTCAGGTCTCATCAGCTGCATACAGCTTAATTATCACCATCCTTAACTGACAGGATGACTTGAACTGCAGAATGTTCTCCCAACCTCTCATGCACCAACTCTGCAACAATCATGAACATTCAAACTGAGAATTTAGAACACACTACAATGGTGCATCACTGGCATAGCAGTTTGTGCATGCCCAGCTGCATTCATCTCAGGCTTTAGACAACAACCAAAAAAATGCAATCCCCCAAAACCCCAAACCATATCAGTCCATCTCCACTACCCCTTAAAAAACACTCACACACAGAAAAAAAAATCAGAAAACCAAGACAAGCAAAGAGAGAAGTATTTAAATTATCCTCACTGATTTTTCTTGAATCAAACGCAGGGCTTGATCACTCAAGCAGTTTTACTGTAGTTTGGAAAGAACAGTAGCCTAGAACATTGGCATAGGTGAACCTGGATAATAACAACTTGCATCTGTGGTTAAGACAGTAACTATTCTCTTATAATCAAGTAGTTCAGCTACAGCATACAAATATTCTACGTGACAGAAGAATTGCACGAACACCTATATCACAGTAAGTCATCTAATAAGAGATGAGTTTCCAGGTACACACAGCTGACAACACTCATATACTGCAACATGTCCATATACAATAAACTAATTTAATACAGTTGACATTAAAACAAAAAAGTAGCAACTGAAGAGGGTTTTCTTATTTTCTCTAATACATAGTGCTCCCAGCACAACCTTTGCTGAAAGTCAGTCAGTCACTGTCAAGCTCTCACTTGAATAGCTCTTAAAACAGGAATGTGTTTGTTTCCACTCCTTGTTTAATTTGGGGTTTGTCAAGTGGTTCTTCACTAGAATGTATGCAACACTTGCAGGAACAGTTGTTGCTGAAGAATTGGAAACTTCACCAAAAAATTTGAGCAAATTTGATTTATTCTCTTTCATAAGCAGAAAAATAACCTGAAATCCATTACAAATCTCTCCACCTTTTCAGCAATGCAAAGGGAGAAGGGGGGAGAGGGAAGGGGTGGCAGAGAAAAGACTGAAAACAAATACTTGCTGAAAGAGGAAGAAAGCATTTTTATAAAAACATTTCTTTTTTGCATACTGAGGCTTAGAAACAATGATCGTGGTTGTGAGACTATGCACTTGCTATATGCTCACACATCATTGCCATGCTTTCCATTTTAGCATAGTTACATGTTTTGCAAAAACTGTTTAACAGGCAGCTCAGCTGTTCTCTTCAGCAGTGACAATCCCAACAGCCATTAAATGCAGGAAAATATCTGATACTGTCATCCTATCTAAACAACACAGCTTGGAAGAATTAAATTGCTTAGAGTATTTCAAGCTTGCAGAAATGAAAAAAGAAGTATACCAAGGCACATGAGGGACATTGTTTACACAGCTTTTTAGGCATTAATACAGTTTTTGATAATGCATGTTTCTGAATCATTCTGTTAGAAGCACAGAGATGAAAAGTGCTGACAGTCTCTAAGACAGTTGAAAGAAAGGTTCTTTTTTTCTTTTTAAATAAAAGCCCCAAAGTAGTAAACAATTCGAGAGAATAATGCAAATTAAATGATATACTATCAATAACACTTCAAATGCAACCTTGATGTTTTGTGACAAGCTTGCTTTGGGGTTTTGTGTTGTGTTTTTTTCTTTTCGGATGTTTCTTCTTGTTGGGTTGTTTGTTGTTGGCTTGGGGCTGGGGCAGGAAGTGGTTTGGGTTTTAATTTTATTTATTTTGGTTGGTTGGGTTTTTTTTAAGTACCTTGTTCTTTTACAAGTGTTTGTCTTTTCTTTACACTCTACTTTGTACATAAGTGAACATTATTCCAGGTCAAACAAAACCAGCCTTAATTTCACTGGTTTCTAGACAAAATCTCCCAAAACAACCACAGTACCGAAAATCCAAAGAGTGTATGGCCAAAGATAGTAATGTTCTTTTATGCTGGAAGAAAGGAGCAAGGCAAGATTTTCATTATGTACAAGAGTTTTAATAACTAAGCATCAGGTTTTCCTTTGTCAGCTTTGTAGATCTGTAAAAGCTTTCTAAAACTCCTGGTCACTAGAGCTTAATAGCTCTAATGAAGTTAAATGCACAACTCAGTTTCTGGAAAAGAATCAAACTTCTACATCTAGCTGCTGCAGTGACATGGTACTGACACCACTTCAGAAGCTTGTCCATCCAAGTCAGTGGATGATCAGAACACACATTTTTTGATAGATGTATATTTTGCCACCAGCTGGTGTCACCATGGACCTTAAATTAATGCTATGACATTTCCTACTTATCAATTTTTAAAAACGTTGAGAAATAAGCAGCACTGACATTGTATTTGTATATACAATCATCTGCCATTATTTTAATTTTTAAACTATCTTGATAAAGAAAGCTCCTCAGAAAAATTAATTAAACATTTTTACTGCTTTTGTACATTATTCTTTTAACCTTCTTTTGTATATTGTTTATAACCAACAGCAATTATCATTAAAAAATGTATTTACTCTCACATGGAAAAGTAGTGAGCTTGGGCATAGTGGTAGCTACTGCTTGCACTTGAAATCATTCTTTTCTACTTCAGTACTGGTTGGCTTTTTGTACTGAGAATTGCTAACTTGCTTTTGTGATAAAAAGGTATAAAGAAACCATTAGTTCAGAAGAAAGATACAGAGAGGGAACAAGACTGGTTTGTTTTCTCAAACACTCAAATCTGCATGTCAGGATGAATTTCCTTCCAGCATATTTAAAGTGCTGGATAATGAAATCCTTAGATCCATCAGCAGTTTATTTTTGAGAACTCAGGAGGGATGGCTACAGTACAAAACACTAAACTTAAAGAATGACAACTTTGTCATGCCTATGGAAGAGGAAGAACTGGTTGGTTACAGAGAAATAGCAGAAGAAATAACAATTGGGTTTCACCACATGGAAGACAACAAAGACAAAAAACAACTAGAAGAATTTATCACAGCCTTATCAAGTTAATCTAACCTCCTGTAGACAGGTAACATACTTTCTAAATATAAAAAAGCAATAATGTTTTATCTACTTCTTGGAAAAAAATGCACTGTCATATTAGGATTATGGCATCACAACTTCTTCCAAAGAAATGTAATATAAAATTGCCTGTGTACATGAACAGCCTTTCAGTGAAGACATCAGCAATTTCCTGCCAAAGAGAAAGGTTCAACTGAAGAGAAACTCACAGCAATGAATTCTTTCAAAGTCCTATCAAGTGCCATAATGTCATGATCTAGGGATTTTGATTTTGCTGGAAAGGGTGAGGAACCAATGGAAGCTTAGATAAAACTCACAATAATTTTCAATTGGAGATGTGCTCCGAAGAAAGACAGACAACCAAAAAGTACAAGACTTTAGCAGAAAATCAGCTACTGTGATACAATTGGCACTGTCCTGAATGTTGCACAGCAACACATTGCAGTTTATCATGAAGAAGTGAAGACCAAGACAAAAAGCCATAAAACTGCTGCAGAGAACAGTTTCCCTTTGTGTCCATAATAAATATGGACAATTATAGCATTCCTAAACTGTAGCAAAAATATTCAGATTAAATAATGAACAATAGGCAATAAAAATTATAATCTTAATGAGTAGTACAGGAAAACCCCATCCAGAAATAGCACAGGCTCATTTGATGGCGGTAGGACTCTGGAGTAGGTTGCTCAGGGAGGTTGTGGATGCCTCATACCTGGAGGTGTTTACAGACAGGTTGGATAAGGCCCTCAGCAGCTGGATCTAGTTGAGGCATTCCCGTCCATGGTGGAGAGGTTGCAGTAGATATCGCTAAGGTCCCTCCAATCTTAGCCATTTATGATTCTATGATCCTGCTTCAAAAAAGGGTACAGAAGGTCCTGAAGGTCCCTTTCCAGTCCTGCAGTACTATGGCTTCATGGTTTTTTCCTGCTATCCATATAACACTCTTTTTTTATGTCAAGTATGATCCAGATAGAAAGTCCAGCCTGCTGTGATCAGTCTCCTATGCAGTTTGCCCAATATTAACACTAAGGTAGCAGAAACACAAATTATCTATTTTCCCCCACTTCTGATAGTGGCAGCAACAGAAGGAAGGTGCTGTTAAGTGTCTGGAGACTGAGTTGGCCTGGCGTTCCAGCAGCCAACCTGAAATCCTCATTTTGTTAAATTTAGAGACTAAAATTGCAGCTTGATACATGTGGGAAACCTCAGCAGAGCACTAACAATAAAAAATATGGATATACATCAAAGAGTAACAAATAGAAAAATACAGTTTCCAGTTACAGCCATGAGTAAATTTCATGTTTTCCAAATACTGTACTCCATTTTTCATGCATGTGTTAGTTTCGATTTGGAGTCATATATTAATTTCTGTTTAAGACCACTTATAGAGTCAGTGAAAAACTAAATTGGGGGAAAAAAGTATGAGAGCCATAAACACCGATGCAATGGTATTTGTAAAGATACAGTCAGTATCAGTTATCACTTTATAATGAGGCAATAAAAAGTATCCTAAAGATGTTAAGATAAATAAAGTGAAAGATTGAGGGTTTGGACATTAAAACTCCCACCAACTATAAAGTGGGCTTTTAACTGTGTCTCACTAATCACTTACTCCTTGAGAACACTTACTAATTAAGCTGTCATAACCCCAAAGTGGTGAAACAGTTCTGCAATTACAAAGAAATATTTTCCTTTGTGTTATAATAAGTCTTTAGCATTTCTAGCATCTCAGGAAGCTGTAAATCAGTCATCTAAAGTACCAAGTAAAATACTTCAAGACAGTTTTTCTGAGGCCCACAGAACAGAGGAAAGATTATAGCAGATTAATAACACAAACAATTCTTTAGTGGTAATAAAAGCCATCTGAAGGTTGAGAAGGAATAGCAGGGAAAATCAAAAAGGCTCACCAAAAGGCCTTGCCAAACTGCAATTATGAGTTCTGCCCATCTTGGGCAGTCTCATCACAGTCTGTGACTTCCAAAGGTTAGCACAATAGCGAGTCCCCTGTTTTCACTGAAAAGAGTAAGTTTAATTACTTTCAAATGAGACCATATAGCTTTATAGCTATACACATCATAATCCAAATGAAGACAAATAACGAAATGCCCCTTCTTGAGCCAGGTCTCTCTGTAAAAATAACATCCAAAATTTGTCTCTTTTTTTTCCTTTTTTTTTTTTTTTTAACCTCATTCATCTCAGTCATTTAGAATAAGTGTCTCTAACACTGATTGTAATGGTTCTCTGCTCTGCTGCATTGTATCCCTACAGCATATAAGAAGGTGCACAATACTTTATTACTCCCTAGTCAAAACTGATAGTTGCAATCATGCAATTAAAACATATCAGAAATAATATAAATGCAGTATCTGTTCCCTAAAGCCTATGATAGCACAAGAAAATTGGGGGGGGAAGACAGACAGTCAAAAAATACTAAATGATCTGACCAAGAGAAGACTTCCATTCCAGCTTTATAGCCAAAGATTTCCTCTTTCTGACAGTGAAGTACATTTGCAATTCCTCACCTTTCCATCCCCCACCCATTAAAATCAATTCATTCTCTGAATCTCACTCAACAGTTTCTGTATTTCTATGGAAAACATCCTGCAATTTGAGAAATGCTGCAGAGGCTCAATGAATTGGAATTTTTCTCTTCCCAGTAATGAAATGAAGACTGTCATTGCACTTATCTGTAATAGTAACGAATATCTTGCCTTTATTATAAACAGATATAGGGACAGACTCTGATGCAGTTGCCTGCACACAAGCAAATGAGATCAATTTTTATCCTACTTGAGGGACAATATGATTTCACTAGGCAATAGGAAGATTAAATTATTTAAAACAAGGGCAAATTTAAATAAATAGCAAAGATAAATGTGCTATTTGCTAACACACAAGTCTGCTAAGCCTAAATACAACAATTTCTCAGTGAATAAAGTTAAGAGACATTTGTGGAGAAAACAGCCTCAGATAATTGTGGTCTCACATCCTTCTCAATAAAAGTTTATGTTAGGAGTCAGTGATTAGGATATCTTTTATCTTTAAACAAGTGACTGACTTTCATTAGGCATTTATAGATATAGTTAAGGTAGCAACAAAAACACAGGACAACCTTTCCTGTACCCCGATCCAGCTTCATTTCCTCTATCCATAATCCAAGCAGATAGAGACAGAAAGTAAAATTAGAGTTATCCGAATGCTACAGTCGCAAGGAGAATCCAATCATATGCTGGCACCCATGTGAGTTTTAAACACTCAGGATATTAACAAAAGTATAAGCAAACTCTGTTCAGACTGGCTGGTTGGCATCTGGAACATCATTCACCTGAGAGTTTATTTAAAATGTAATGAAGTCAGGGTGAATCTCGAAACTTAAACTACATAGTCATCCACAGAGAAGACAGAAATGCACATTCACAATAGATTAAATAGCCATTTTTCCCCCAAGAGTTCACTTTTCAAAATAAAGTTTCCTTCAGAATCCAACAAGCTGCAGCTGCTTAAAGATCAGCTGCAAAGTTTCACTTCAAAAACTCTGCACAACTTTCACAGCTGAAGAAGAACTGGCATATTTAGATATCTGCATTGCAATCATAAAAATGAAAAAAAAATATGAAGGACTTCAAATTCAGGGAACTAGGAGTTAATCATGAGGTGTCGAACTAGCTTTATCCAACAGTTGCAAAGCCCACATGCAACTTCCACCAGTTAAGAGATCTTTCCTGAAGATTCAGCATTCATTCATGAGTCTGCATGAAATATTGCACACCACCACTAAGAACTGGAAGGGACGGCAGCACAGATTTTGCTTCTGTGGAATTTTGTTTCAAAGGTATAGCTGACAGAAACCACCAGGCATGCACCACTCTGGTCTGACGCTGCAGGTTCAAAGTGTGCACAAAACCACAAGTGAGCTCTCAGTGGTGACTCAGTGGGAAGAGACATATCACTGCACTGGGCCCAGCCCAGGGGACCTGAACACAAGGAAACAGGAACACAGAGAAAACATTCATCAAAGAAGTCATACAGATTCTGAGTTACCATGCATTTTTTCACTCTTCATCATGCTCTTCATAATCTTGAAAACCCTTGCCATCAGCCAGGCAATATATTTAGAGGTTGTATTCTCTTGAGATAAATTCAAGTATGGCTGGATGTGACCGAGCAGTGGCCTGAATTGGAAAAGCAGTGCTTACTTTCATGGTGTCAGGAGCATCTGCAGTGCATGCCACCTATTTTTCCTCTCAGTAAACTACATTTCCTATCCTCACAGATTTACAGCAAAGATTAGTGGGAAGATGTCCATATTAAACCTGAGAAGGATGGACCAAATAGTTTATGGTTTTAAACCAGTTGCATTGTCTTTTTAAGCTACTGATAAAATTAATCTATATAAATATAAGTGTCATGATAAAGTCACAGTTCAGTGCATTAGCAAGCACATACTAGCCTTTTATGGACAAAGATGATTAAAATCAAGTTAGTGAGATGACTAATGACAGTGTCAGCTAATGCACTAGACAAAACCTTTCTGTCTTTATCTAAGTGTCTTACGGAACCCCCATCTGCACCAGTGTGATTCACTTTGTAATCACTAATGACTAACATGAACTCCAAAATCAGATCTGTGATTTTACCCTTGTCAAAGTAAAATGGTGTCAGTTATCTGAAGTATGTATCAAGAACATTAGACCTTTACAACCATGATTCATAGCTTTGCAGTTCTTAAGAAAATTGCTATGGCTACATACACACTTAAAAGAAAGACTCTTGTGATTTTCTTCACAACTTCTTTTCCTTTTACTACATCACTCTCCTTGATGGGAACAAATTGGGTAGAAACAATGCAGATAAGGCCCCCAGGCAATAGAAGCAGCAAGGAAAGTGTCCATATTTTTATATATTCACATGTGAGCCCTTGCTGTTGACACATCATGCCTGCAAATCCTACCAGCACTGATCTTCAAAACCAGTCTTGCCTCCACACTTCCATTTCCCAGCAAGCTGACTCTAGGAAGCAGAGGCACCCAAGGGCTGCCCAAGTGGGATCAAGCTGCTTATCTCCTCACTATCTTGCACATTCTACGCTTTAAAACATTGTAAGAATCATTTTGGCACACAGGCTTATAAAGGTTCGATCACAGAAGATACATCTATTTTGCTCTGGCTTCACCCTCTCCAATCTCTGAGTAAAACTTTTCTTTAAGCCATATCCTTCAAGAATAGCACCTGAAGTAATCAAAATAATTTAAGACTGATACTGTGTCTTCTTTTATTGCTATCCTAGCTATATCAGCAACAAAACTGCTGCACTTTTTATAATAAATTTGACTTGGAGCTTTTTGTTTTATCCTTCATATCCTAAGGCAGTATCACCAGCACTTTTCCAAAATGCTCTGGATGGATAAAAGAACATAAGATCACAGCTACTAAAGTACTACTAAAGGTTAGGTCAGATGGAATAAAAGCAAGATATAAAAAACCATTTTTCTAAACTTAGAGCTTTCTAATTCCCACACTGCAAACAGCTTGTGTACTCAAGGTTTTCCTTGTATAAGCTTGTCTTTCAAAGAACATTTAAAACAGCAGAACAATTACTTTATTTCACTTGTGTAATGGTTTAGCACAAGGGCTAACCTGCCTGCCTCCCCAACACAAAATGAGGAGAAAAGTAACACACAAAACTCAGGGTTGAGAAAAGTGAGAAGAGTTTACTATAGCATAAGATATCATAATCACAATGCATAATTACCTCAGGTAATAATCTAATTAATCTAATAATATAATGCTCAGCTTAGCCTATTTGCAGAAGAAGCACACTGAAATACAGGAAAGAAAAACCCATCATAAAACATAAAATGAAAACCAGCAGCCACCCCACACTGACACATCCCTGAGCAAAATGCCAACACCCAAGAACCCAGAATCCAGAAGCAACAACCAGAACAGGAAGCCTCCAATACTGCAATGTGATCTTCAAGCTCCGTAATATTTTTCTCCAATTGGCACTCTCATTTTTTGAAGCTGGCATGACTGCAGCATGGCATTAATAACAGCAGCAGATTCAACTCAATCCATGACAACCTGTTAGCATAAGTGGAACAATTTCTTCCAGGTTAGCCCTAATTGTTCTTCTATTAGTTAGCAACTACTGAACTGCAAAATACCTTAAGGAAATATAATACCTGTTCAAGTTTCTCATTCCAGCCCTCCCTTCACTTGAAGGTAATAGGCTTCCTTTGTGATCATTGCTTACTGCACTTTGTAACTTCTTGCAGCAAAAGTAGAGAGAAGTCACAGAAATACGCATAACAAGTGTCCTTTACTGGGCGTACCAAGTCACTCTCACTCTCATTGCATTACAAGTATCACTCTTTATTACCAAAAGTGCCTTTGCTTGTAAGATTTTATATTTATTATTCTAGTAATTCAAGGGGAGCAAGGAAACTACTTGGCAATGAGACAAGAGGATGGTTTGTTTGGGGTATTTTTGGCAGAATCTTAAACACTGCTGCATTCAGCATGCCTAGACATACACTCCCCAAACTCTTACCACTCAAACAAGAACTTCCAATCCTTTCTCATTCTTTAACAAAACCTTTGGACAGCAAACCATAAGCCTCACAAAGATTTGCATCTTTGGAAGGTTCTTTTTCCCCAAAAGCAGGTCAAAAGCTTTTAGGGAGTGACAGAAACTTGCTCTCAAAAGTAATTTTAAAGCAAAAAGCCTTGTTTGGCAAGGCTAGATCACTCAAAGCTAACAATTGCTGTCCACACCCTTTGGTGTGGGCCATGCAGTCAAGAGAAACTGAGTTTTGAGACACCAAATATGTTGCAGACTGCAGCTTTCTGACAAACTAAAAGAAAACACATCAAAACAACTACAGTTGTTACCATCTCAATTTGACTAACATTTACATTTAGTCATTCAGGGCAAAGGACAGTATCAGACAAGACATTCTATTTCAGATGTAATATTGTTCCATGTGTTCAAGCTCATAAGCACAGAGCACATTTCTCCCATCAAGGCAAACATTACCATCCAAGGTCAATCTTTTACAATACAATGGACTCCATGCTGCATACTTCTGTGTCATCTGGACAAAGTGGCTCTGAGTGCTACTTCCCAGTTAAGCACAGTACTGATAAATTTGACTGTTTTCTGCACAGTTTCGAGTAGCATTCAATTATACTATCTTCTATGACGCTGTTTTCGGTACATTCATGGATGATGTCCAACTTACATTTTCCATTAACTACTAAATGCTTCCAGAAATGAAGTATTGAAGTAACCTGCATGAAAATTGTCTTTGGGATGTAAATTTTATCTTATTACCAAACCCAAAGACCACTATGTCACATCAGTACTTAAAACATGTTTGACAGTGAAGTTATAGTCAGAAAAATAACTAAACCAACTTCTCCATTCTCAATGTATCAAATTGCACATCTGTTTTACCAGTAAAGTTTCCCCAAGCCTGAACAACAAGTACAACTGTAGTACTTCAAGAAATACAAATTCTTGTATTATCAAAAAGGAAAAAAAAAATTTAAAGTCTGTCTCTTTTGGCTTACAGTCATATTTTCTTTGAACTAATTTCTGTAATAATCTCCTTAAACTAATTCTGATGTTTACAAGCAAGTGTCATGATTGTAGTCTGCCTCTGTTTTCAGTGCAATTTCATCCAACTTTCAACTCATGTAATAAATATGAAGTGTTCCACGTAAGAGCATAGAGGAATGAAAATTGACCCTGAGTGCCAATTCTGAGCCACAGTGACTCATGCACTTACTGTGCATTAGTATTTGACCACATTTACTAACTGTACTAACCCTACTCAAGTGAAAGTTACTCCATTGTCCAAACAGAACTGCATATGTGTCAGAGGGAAATGGTATCCTCCCTTAGCCTGCATATTGAGAATGGTTAGAAGTTTTCATGCAAAGTCTTTGGCACCAATTAGAGATATGTAAACTGCCCTCATGCTACTATTTAAACATTTGTAAGCCTTGTACAGTTTAGACTTAATTTGACTAGTTAATGTTGTAACAGGTTATAATACAAGTAATAAGATGCCTCTTAAAATACAAAGGACACTTGCCCAACTAACTATATTACAACCAGTAGAACCTCAGAACTGGAAGAAAAACTTGTAGCACTATAAAATCTGACCCACTGATTTTGGCAGTTTTGTTGCTCGAAGAAAACCCCTCTTTGCATACATCCTTCTTCCCTTTTCCCTCTTCCCATTTTTAAACAAACACATAAGTTAAAGTAGGGGAGGGAGGAAGGCATGCTGCTGAAAACCACAGCTGCACTACTGGAGATTTAGCAATGGCGACAGTGGAACTGATGGCAAATTACCATTATTGAGTGCTTAATGCTACCTTGTAATCTCATTAGAATGCAAGATACTAGCAGATTCTCCACTACTTCGTGCTTAGTTATTTATTACCAATTAAAATACTACTAATCTAAGTTTAGTGACACACCATATTCAGTTCCCCCAGGTCTAAACAGCTGTGCAAAGACTACAATAGATAATAGACCATATCATGCATCTCAGCAATCTCTATTGCTGCACCCCTAACTATCTACTTTCAAGATTAAATCAATTCACCACTTTTTAGAAGTCAAGACTTGTGAAGTATTGATCATTTCCACTACCTACTGTACATTTAAATAATGTATCCTATACTCAGGCCTCAGTAGAAGGCAAATCTTGATACTTTATCATCTCTACAGCTATAGATTTTGCCATTATTGTATTTGCCTTGTGTTATACTGGACTAAGATTGTATTTTTGATTTATAGTAGCAGACAGGCAATTTATTCTGCTGCTTACTTCTTATAGTTCTTTAGGTGGGAATAATATATAGAAGGAGATACTTGCCTAAGTCGCTAATATCTTCTGTCCAATGGTATGTATTTTTCTTTAGAGAACAAAGACATTTGGCAATTTAAAAAAAAAAACAAACCACACACACAAAAAACAAACCAAAACAAGAAAACACCATCGCTGTGCAAACTGCAGAAAACAGCAGCACTATCACCATCTGCTAAGGATGATTAGTTACAGTATTACATACCCACGAAAGTCCTGATAGTACTGACTTTCCTTAGGGCAACTGTCCTGCCTCACAGAGTTTAATTAGTCCTGGTAGGGTAAAAAAGCAACAATAAGTAGGATTACAAAAATGCCTAGAGGCTGCAGACCTGCTTGAAATATGGCAAAGTGGTGCCACATGCTAGTAAAGCAGTTAAGAATGTGGTGGTTTGGGGTCATTTTCTAATTTCATTACCACAATGTTCTAGATACCAGTGTAAGGTGCTTGTGTTTCTCATTAATGAACTACCAATATAGCTGCAAAGGACCATAGAGATTACAGCCCAGAATAAAGTATTGGAGGGCTGGGCCCAGAGAGTGGTGAATGGTGCCACCTCCAGTTGGCAGACAGTCACTAGTGGTGTTCCCCAAGGATCAGTGCTGGGCCCAGGCCTGTTCAATATCTTTATCGATGAACTGGATGAGGGAATTTACTGCATCATCAGTAAGTTTGCAGATGACACCAAGCTAGGAGCAGGTGTCAATCTGTTGAAGGGTAGGAGAGCCCTGCAGAGGGACCTTGACAGGCTGAATGGGTGGGCAGAGGCCAGTGGGATGAGATTTAACAAGGCCAAGTGCAGAGTTCTACACTTTAGTCACAACAACCCCAAGCAGCGCTACAGGCTGTGGAAAGAGTGGCTGGAGAGCAGCCAGGAAGAAAGGGACCTGGGGGTACTGATAGATAGTAGCTGAACATGAGCCAGTAGTGTGCCCAGATGGCCAAGAGAGCCAATGGCATCCTGACCTGGATCAGGAAAAGTGTGGCCAGTAGGAAAAGGGAGGTTATTCTTCCCCTGTACTCAACACCGGTCAGACCACACCTTGAGTATTGTGTCCAGTTCTGGGCCCCTCAATTCAAGAGAGATGTTGAGATACTGGGACATTTCCAGAGAAGGCTGACAAAGCTGGTGAGGGGCCTCAAACACAAGCATCTATGGGGAGCTGGGGTTGTTTAGCCTGGAGAAGAGGAGGCTCAGGGATGACCTCACTACTGTCTACAACTACCTGAAGGGAGGTTGTAGTCAGGTGGGGTTGGTCTCTTCTCCCAGACAACCAGCAACAGAACAAGGGGACACAGTCTGAAGTTGTGCCAGAGGAGGTATAAGCTGGATGTTAGGAGGAAGTCCTTCCCAGAGAGAGTGATTTACCATTGGAATGGGCTGCCCAGGGAGGTGGTGGAGTTGCCATCCCTGGAGGTGTTCAAAAAAAGACTGGATGAGGCACTTAGTGCCATGGTCTAGTTGATTGGACAGGGCTGGATTATAGGTAGAACTGGATGATCTTGGAGGTCTCTTCCAACTTGGTTGATTCTATGATTCTATGATACTAGATTTGTTGTAAGGCAATCTAGTCAGGCTTTTTATCTGCAGAAAATGGCCACTTCTGTTATTTTTAAAACATTCTTTCCCTCAGTCAGGATAGTGTTGTAGTCAGACAGTTTTCTATAAGGTTTTATTTTCTTAAACAGATTCCACAAAACATTACACTGCAGACTTGAAGCCTTATATTGGCAATACATCTGGATCCTTCCCCACTAGATAGTCTTTCAGCTACTGTGGCTATCATCTACTAGATCTCCAGTAAAATGAAAATACATGACTGGAAGTCCGCAGATATAATTCACAGACCATTCTTCAAAACTACTTAAAAATGTAGGAAAGAAAAAAAAGATAACTTGGGCATTGAGTGGTATAAATAAAAGGCAATTAGATGCTTTTTTTGGGAAAAAGAAAGAGGCACCATTGAGTTTAGCATTTGTATTGAAGTCAATCCTTCTTATCCTATAGATATATACTCTCACACACTTGCTAAAGCAAATGAAAGATGTATTTGAAAAGCAGAAGACTAGTACAGCTGAATAGGTGGTATATCACTGTAGGAGGAACAAACCAAATAAATGCTTAGAAGAGTTCTGAAAATCTATAGGAACAATAATTTGACTCATATACTTGCAAATGATTCCTGCCTGTCACATAGTTTAAATTAAAAAACAAACAAACAAACAAAAAACCCAACTTGCTCAAGCTCTTAAAAAAAAACACAACAAAAAACCAAAATTTTTAAAAGCCTAAACAAAAACCACCATCACAGAAAGCAAGAAACCTTCTTAAAATGTGTTCATGCATTTCCAAATTACATACAGAAAGTGTCTGATCAGCATACCAGGCTGTGCACGTGGCAGAGCAACTAAATCACACAGATCTTTACAACGTGCTTACACGGTTCACATGTTCTGAACATACAGTTCATTTTCAAGGGGTCACAAGTTCACATCTTGAAAGCCCGAGGTTTCAAAACTCTGCACCTTTTCTTGTTAAAGTTTCCTTAAATAAAAATAATTCCTCTGGAGACTTGCTCAAATCATAAAAACAGAAGGGAGCAAGCCTGGGCACAGCTCTCATATTCACAGCCAAACAGATCTGTTGACTCCTGCTTTAGTCAACAAAGAACTAGGAATGCCACTATTCAAGGAAAAACATCTCTATGTAGGTTAAGATTGAAGCCAGGGAATGTATTCTAGTCAACTCTGCAGTGGAAACATGTTTGTTTATTTATTTACCTATATCCTCAAAACCAAGCAAAGTCTTTTCTGCCACATGAAGTTAAAGGTTACTGCTTAAAAATAATCTAAGAGAAGCTAGCAGAAAGTCTCTGGTTTTCAGCCCCTTGAGGATGAACATTTGCCAAGAGTACAGCTGTTTTTCTGGGCACAGAAAGAAACACAGTTTATATCACTGAATGGCTCTGGGGAAGAATCAGTCACTACTAGATTCTTGTCTTTGTAGTTAAGTGCATCACCATGGAGGAGCAGGATACCATACAATTGTTTTTATTCATACACTAAAGTACCTTTCACCATCAGGAGATAAGATGTTTGTGGGATGCTATCACAGTATGATGAAAATTGCACTTTTTCTCTTTCCCCCACCCCAGACCAGCAGCACCCATTCAGCATCCTCAGAAGGGCCAGAGGGGAAAAAAATAAATTAAATAACATTAACCATACACAGACACATCTTCTGAGGTCTGGCCAAATAGGAAGGAAAGTGTAGCCCCAAATTATGTTAGAAGGAAAGAGGAAGAATCATTTATCACCTTTAAACCTGAGGCAAAAAGACCACAGAGATCCACCATAAGCCAAACGTACTTAACACAGGTAGGGACAGGAATTCATTAGTGCAGCTGAGAAGGTTGTTATCTGGCTTACAGAAAAGTTATCCATTTGATCTGGCCTTTAGAGGTGCAAATCCAAGCTAAGTATAGTAATAATAAAAACTAGCAGTTCTCATGCTAACCCGATCAAATGCTGGCTTTTACTGATTAGCATTATCGCCACAGTCTAACTTCATTCACCATAAGCCTACATAAGTGTTCCTGGAGCATCAGGCAATACTGACTAGTGCCACCACACAGTCTCAGATAAGGAACACAGATGGCTTCATATTTCAAAGCACAATCTTCTGCAGCTCTTGCTGCTCTCCATAGAGCACATGCCTTGGACTTCAACATCAGATTGCCCAGCCACAAAGGCTCCTACAGCATATTTCTCTCTCTTAACCAATACTACCTAATTACTTCAAGGAAGATAGGGGCAGATTAAGTTTTAAATGGCAGACAGGAAGTTGCACTTCATAGCATCTTTCCTCAAGACAATTGTTGCTGTGCTTTGAAGGCCTGTCTATGACACAAAATTTTCTCTCCCCACAGCTCAATCAAAATGGAACTCTGATTGCTTGTCTATCTATACAACCCATGCTACTTTCCAACAGCACTGCTTATCTGGTGGCTCACCAGTACACAAGTTCTAAAAATCTCTTTTACAACAGAAATATTTCTTGTCTATATGCAGTTGATGATTCTCAGATTTTTTTGAAAACAAAAATCATCATTTTCTGTCTTCTGTGAGTACACAGCAGTGCACTAATAGCAAGGGCTCCATTCCTCTGACTGCTCACACTACAGCTGGGGAGATTCAGCAAGTGTGTGCCACAAA
Source organism: Pogoniulus pusillus (assembly GCF_015220805.1). NCBI lineage: Eukaryota > Metazoa > Chordata > Aves > Piciformes > Lybiidae > Pogoniulus > Pogoniulus pusillus. Next base: position 13,970,293 of record NC_087283.1, read on the forward strand.
ATGGCACCAGAAGGGACTCAGTAACAGCTTCTTTTTTGAGAGGACCACACACATCCCTCAAATACATCCCCCTTTGAAGTACAAAACTTTAGCAAGTGGCCAACTTACGACTCCTAAACGTACTTCCAACTTCACACAAACACCATTTAGTGCATGTACCCAGCCGTACTGGTTTCCTCACTCCTTTCCCTTTAAAATTTCCAGTCCCACAGGTGGTGCCTGTCTGGTGACTGGGGAATTAGGTCCAGCTGGTCCTTTGGACAGGCTAAGTCATCAAGAATAAAGATCAAAAAATGTATTCTGTATCAACTGGTAAATGCTACAGAGACCATGGAACTACATCTTATAAAACTAAGCTCATAAATCTTTTTGAACTGCACTGACCCAACCTCTAGTTCATCTGATACAGAATCCAGCTATCACAGAATTCCTCACAGAGTAGCCCTGTATCATGGTGGAGTGTCTATGTTTTAATTTCTTTTCAAGAGTCACTCAGCTGTGCTGTATTGGATGTCAGAAAGAAAGACTTTTTCGTAAGTGAAGAAAAACCTTTGCCTGCTGGAAACCTGATGATCTTGATTGTATTTACAATATTTAACAAAACATTCATACAAAAAACCCTAAGTAATACAGAATTTACCAGCCTCAGGAGTGAAAGCTTAAAATGTCTAACTCTGGTTTCAAGAGTCAATTACTCTTACTCTGAGGTACAAAGGATCTTTGTTCCACTGACAAATAGGAAAAATTGGGGGTTTTCATTCCTAGCCACAGTGCAGCATCTTGAAAAATGTGAAGTCACACAGCACAGTAAAAAAATAAAATCCTTTTTAAAGCTGGTAATACATTTCAAAATGCTGTTTTAAAATATGTTCTCCCTATCATAGCCAAGCATAAGACAGGAGGAGAACCACCCTCCAAATTCAGTTAGGTTGTTACATGAATGTAAGGCTAAAAATTCTCTCCAGCTGAGTAAGGCCAGGAGAGCGATATTACTGTCCTGCTTTGCTGTGATGAAACAAAAATAACACTGCTGGTTGCTGGGCCCAAAGCAGGACATGCACTGCTGCATCTAGTGCTGTCTGTAAGCCCAAAGGTGATGTGGATTTTGGCATTCTGTAGCACTATGCTTTATTTTGTCATTTCCAAAATGAGAGGTACACAGCTGAGGGCTTCAACTGCAAGGACTAGGCTGTCACCAATATGTTCCTGATCTTGAGCACATTTCTCCAAAAGCTGAAATCTGAAGTTTTCATTTAATCTTTTCAGGCATGTGTGGCAGTGAAAATGCACAATATACCCTCAGAGTTCCCAAATAACACAGTAACCACACCTGAACCACACACTTCCCATTAGAGGGTATCAAACAATCCTTCCTCAACAAGTTGGTTTGCCTATGCAGCAACCAGTGTTTCTCTTTGATTAGAAAATCATCTGGATTTACTGATCTCCCTCTTCTTAGCCTGGTATCATATCTTGCATGAATTTCTAGCTTTTTTGCAGATAAAGAGAGATAAGAACTGGTAAAAAGCCACAAGTGCAGCAAAAGCACAGAGAATTCATAATTACTCCAAATACCACTCCTCTATATAGACAACTTTTGCTTCCTACCTCATTGACAGAAGGGGATAATGCTGCCAGCCACAATATTGACATGTCATTATGCACCCCTGAAGGATTTCCAACAGATTTCCTCTTAAGTTACCTCAAATCACTAGGTGTCAGAATGCAATCTATTGAGGTCTGATTATACCTTTCAAACTGCTTCTATGAAACTGGAATCTAATAAAAATATCTCTCTGTCTTCACAATAATAATTGCAAAACTTATTTCAATAATTGATTTAAGAAAAATCTAAACCAGTGTATCATATGATTTTGAAATTGAAATCTGATAATTTATACATAGGATTCTGTTAGGTAAAGAAATGTCTTTGGCAGAAAAACTGTGCAAAAAAAGTACAGCTGTGGCATTGGTATGTACATCATTCCCCACACAACTTTCAGAATAAATCACCCTTCCCCCCCCCAGTGTATTTTGATATGACACAGTAAGATGTAGCGTTAGGACAAGGATGTAAGGATGTAAGGATGTACTATGACATCAGTACGTTTGCAGATGACACCAAGCTAGGAGCAGGCTTCAATCTGTTGGAGGGTAGGAGACCCCTGCAGAGGGATCTTGACAGGCTGGATGGGTGGGCAAGATGAATGGGATGAAATTTAACAAGGCCAAGTGCAGGGTTCTACACTTTGGCCACAACAACCCCAGGCAATGCTACAGGCTGGGGAAAGAGTGGCTGGAGAGCAGCACTGGTTAGGCCACACCTTGAGTACTGTGTGTCCAGTTCTGGGCTCCTCAATTCAAGAGAGATGTTGAGATACTGGAACATTTCCAGAGAAGGGGGACGAAGCTGGTGAGAAGGCTGGAACACAGCTCTATGAGGAGAGGCTGAGGGAGCTGGGGTTGTTTAGTCTGGAGAAGAGGAGGCTCAGAGGTGATCTCATTGCTGTCTACAGCTAAAGGGAGGCTGTAGCTGAGTGGGGGTCGATCTCTTCTCCCAGGCAGCCAGCAACAGAACAAGGGGACACAGTCTGAAGTTGTGCCGGGGGAGGTATAGGCTGGATGTTTTGCCAGTGATTTGCCATTGGAATGGGCTGCCCAGGGAGGTAGTGGAGTCTCTGTCCCTGGAGGTGTCAAAAAAAAGACTGGATGAGGCACTTAGTGCCATAGTCTAGTTGATTGGACAGGGCTGGATTATAGGTTGGCCTGGATAATCTTGGAGGTTTCTTCCAACCTGGTTGATTCTATGATTCTATGATATTAGTATTCAGTTTGAACATAATTACCATCTCTACTTTTGAACAGAAATGAGATTTTCAATACAATGCATGTTTGACCACTAGGAAAATGAAGCAAAAAAAAACTCTGAATCTTTGTGAGCATTCTGTTCATTGCTTGCTGCTCAAACAATTCCTAGTGTTTGTGCATACCTCATATGTACAGTGGTGAAATGCAGGTTATATATTTTGATATTTCCAACTCTGAAGAAGATTAAATCAATACAGTGGAAGGGTTAAGAATCTCAGCACTTAAAAATATCTTTCTGTCTTGATGTGTTGGTTCTGACATTAGGAAACCATAACTATAAAATCTGTATTTATGTGCAGCCAGAGTGAACTGATTTAGAGCTTCCTTTTCTCCAAGACAACCCAATTTATATTTTAATTTGCTGGAGGCAATTGATTATCATGGAGTAAATGCATTGTACTGAAAACTCTATTAAATCACTGACTTAATGGTAACAGTATGATTTTTTTTTCTCTTTTTGGATAAAGTTTAACCTTTGTAAGCATTTTAAAACTAATGTATCAGGCTCTAAATATTTTATGGTTTGTATTAAGCACTGTTTGGGGTTCATATCCCTTTAGATTCAAACACAGTACATTATACAACACAAAGCAATTTACCCAGAGTAATGAGTTCTGTAGTAGCCTCATGAAGACAGTATTGAATTGCTGCTGCTGCAGGCAAGCATTTGATCTGATCTAAAGTATAGTGCGGAAGAGTCTGGCAGATTGCTGCTCATTCTATTAGTGTCATAACTAGCAAAGACATGAATATTCTTTAACTAATGCATGGTGGTCAGTACATAGCCTCTAGAAACCAATTCAGATTTACAAACCAAAGTGGATAAATTAATCTTTTCAAATATTCAGTATCAATATGGCTATAAAGTGTAATCTACTGGATAATTAGACAAAAAAATCAAGGAAAATTGATAAAGTGTAAAGAAAATAGAAAAAGCTAAGCACTTCCAGCAAAAAATACCCTCAAAGTGAAGACCAGAAACAAATTAATAAAAACTCTAAAATTAATTCAAGTAATATCTATGTTTTATTAACCTCATGTATCTGTTTCTCTAGTGTTTGCTTATACTGATCACATTTACCAAAGCAATTTTTATTTTATGAGGAGTGTAACTTTTTGGAAGTACCTGCCTAGCTTTTTTAGCTTCTTGGGCTTAGATATGCATAAGATATATTCAGCTGAAAATATGAACATTGAGATTCTTTTAGAATCCAGGAATATTATTTTTCCAGCAGATGGCCTATTATCTTGTGGAAAAAATAACTGCTCAGAAAGTGGAAAAAAAGGTGGTCCTTCTCCAGTTTTTACATTTCTAGCATATTCTATATGAACATTTCACAGATTTCCTTATGTATAGAATAAATTAAAACCACCTCTGAGTATAATATTACTGATGATAGGGTTACCCAATAATTCATGCTGCTTAGGTGGAAGTGCCTAAGTTCATGTAGAGATGAGACAGAAACTCTAAAAACCTCTCAACCTTTATCCCTGCTGACCATGCCAAATGGCTCACTGACCACTTTTGTGGCCGTGTGCTAATACAAAGGGCAGGAACTTTTCATAGGAGGGGAAATGAAGGTCTTAAGTCAGTAATATATAAGTTTCTAGTTAATATTAGTGGAAATTATATTGCGATTTTACTACTCTGCTGTAGCATCAGACGTAGGACGAATTAGATAGATAAATACTACATCCTAGGCAGCTATATGGGTACTTACTTTATCATCCTGACTGTGATTAAATATGCTTCAAAGTATACTCCTCAGACACATGCCTTAACATGATTCCTGCTGTGCCCCTTTTTCCTCTAATCCAAAATATGGTAGTCCTGGACCATCTGTACTCTAACATACATCTGGAGCAACCTGTTATTCTTTGAAGCAGGCATATGTAAGGCAAACAATAACACCAAATTTCTGGCCAGCTTTAAGTACACAGGCCTCTCTGGTTCTCACTTCCTCATATCTGCTAAAAAAAAAATCAGTTCAAATTACTTTAGGTTTAAAACCTGAAGTCTTTCAAAACCTTCACTGTAAATCAAATATGCTTCTCCTATTATTTTTTAACAGAAGACAGATGCCTAATTGCCTGTACATCATTCTGTTAGTTTAACCCCTCTATTCCAAGCAGAATATTATTTAAAAACAGAAACATTCTCTGGATGTGAACTGCTATGTGCAGACCTAACGCAACCTGCAAGGCAGAAAAATCATGAAATATTTACAATAAAGAAAGAGCAATGTATAAACCTGTGATCTGGATTCTTGCATCAAGCTTACAACTAAAATACTGGAAAGCACTATGCACACTGATAGCAAAATACTATGATTCTTATTCCTTACAGGTTTTAGAATGACTATCTTCTCAGGCCTAAAAGCCTCATATACTTTATGTGCTATCAGACCACAGACCTGATTTTCTCTTTTAATCTAAGTGAAATCTGGGATCAAAACATTACTTTTATAATTTTCTCTTTCAGAAGTGAATACAGTTCCTTCAGCTGAGCTCAGAGCACCATCAAAGACTGACCCTGACCAATTTCACCTATCATCAGATCAGTAACAAAGGGATGAGATTTCAGAAGCTATAAAATAAAGGCAAATTCAGGAAATGCTGCTAAACAAGAAACTGGCCATGAAGAATTCAGCAATCAGGCCGCTTTCCTTGACTGCATGAATGATGTCTTGTAAAGTTGGAAACCTCTTCTTTGCCACAGCACATACAAGAGAAATCTCTCAAATGTCAGCCAGAGGAGGGAGCAGCATGGTGACTAAGAAACATGTCCTTGTTTTTTTGGGAAACAAGGGCATGCAATAGCCTATTACACATTGGGATGCTGTTTCAAAGAGACAGAAAAGGAAAAGTAATGCTTTTTTACAATGTATTGCCAAATTAAACATTAAAAAATCTGTAATTTTATTATTACTCCATTTATATGTGATCATATATAAACTGTTCAAAAACATTTACAGTTTTTATTACTAAAATGATTTATTGACTATAGAGTATTATATATTAGTTACTATAATACTTTGGAATAGAGATTTTGTCTTCCCAGTTAAGCTTCCCAAAAACTAGTTTTAAAATGCCTTAGTACACATCACTAATTAATCTTTCTCTCTTTAAAGTTCTGAGAAGCTGAGAAGCACTTTCCTGTTTTAAGATACGTTCCTTTGCATTCAGCTCCAACCCCCGAATTTTACTTTCTCCCTAACAGCACCAATAGCATCGAAATGTAAACATAAACTGTGGCCTTGTTTTGTCTAGGAAGGCTGAGTTTGTCCAGCTATCACACCTGAAGAGATACACAAAGTGTGTTTTTCTTTCCACTTAAGCAGAAAGACCCACTCATTGAAGATATCTGGAAATATTTTCACCAAAAAATATAAAGAATTAGTACTTTACTTTTTGATTTCTTTTATTTCTTTAAAATCAAACAGTTCTTAATATATCAGACTGAAATTTTATGAAATAAAAAAGGGTTTAACAAAAAACAAAAACATAGCAAAGATAAGGCTATCTCATATGTGGTGTAAGAGCTGCTGAGAAAAACAATGAGGAATTTACAGAGGAAGAACCTTCCCCACGCCTAGTAAGGCAAACTTTTTTTTTTGATAGTTTGAAATCTTATTCTTTATTTTTAACATGCTAAAAAAAACCTTGTCTATCCAACAAAAGATGGAGTTCTCTGTATTAAAGGAAGCTCAGAAACTGGTCTGAAAGGGACTGAAGCATAGGTAAGAATACAGACCCTTTTAGCTTTCATCTTCTGCTCTGTATCTTCCTTGTGCTGGGTAAAAGAAAAAAAGGACCTGTTTGTGAAGGACCTGTTCACTTCTCCAATCAGTATCACTCTATAAATCTATCATTCTATAAATCAGAACCTCTGGGGAACAAACCTTAGGTGGGCTAAGAGCCTAAGGGCTACAGAAAAAAAAACAAACCAAAATGAAACAAAGCTACAACTTAGAAATTCAGTTTCTCACTGTACAAGCATGTAAAACTAATTTTGCAAAATATCAAAGGCAATATATCTGTCATTTCAAGGATGCATTAAGGAAAGGCTGACAGAGATCTCTTTTACTGTTCACCCTGAGTCTGAGAAGACAAATACTCTGTAACACACTATTAGGTGGGATCATGTTAACTAATTACAATTAAGTGTCATAATAAATCTCATCATAGTAGCAGAGTTCTGTGCAGGATGAATCACTTTTCTACAGCTCATCACCTTCTTCACCCACACTGTCTCAGGTATCTTTGCAGGGCAAAGATTATAACCTGTTATGATAACAGATTTTAATCTGTTACATCGGACCGCTTTAAAATGTCAACATGAGACATCACTGCTTTACACATTGGCAGGGACACGTAGAAGTAGCAATAAATAACATTTTCTGATTCACCTTAATCTGGGTTATAACAAATCCACAAAGACAGCTGCAGTGTCCAAACCCGCAGGCAGCACTGAAAACCCTTCTCCAAGCATACCCTGACTTACTTCAGAGAGTTCTTTAGGGATTTGAAGGTATGGTTTAAACTAATCTGTCCTAAAAAATCACCTCAGAAAGAACAAGAAGTGAACTGATTGAACACAGAAGAGTACAAAAACTGAATATTATTATTAAACATACTATGTTTTTTTTCAGCCAATTTAAGGCCTAACTCTATTGAGTGTAGCTGACAATAGCAATTAAATAGAAATAAAAACAAAGCAGAATTCAGTTCACCCTGATAAATGCAGAGCATTAAGGCTTTCTGGAGCTCTGAAGTCTTTAAATCTGTAAATAAATCATGTGCTTATGTACAGAAAAATCTAGTCTACAGAGTTTTTCTAAAATTTAGAAATACATTGAGTTGAAAGCAATTTGCTCATTAAAATTAAAAAATAAGCACAGTAAATATCAGTGTCAATGCCAGATCTCTACTCTGCAGTTACCAGCATTTGTTCTGTATTAACACCCATCTTAATGGTTGTGTTCCTAGATCCATCTAAATCCCGGATGGCATTTTGTACACTGAAACAATGAGTGCCCTATTGTTGGTGAATTTATGTAGTATAATTACATGTTATCCCTCCCATGAATCTTGCTTTGCTGTCATCTATTTCAGGCCTGTCCAATTGCTGGAACACCATGCACTACGAGAAAAATTGACCAAGATGTGTTAGTTCAAAACTAGTCTTCTTGCTATGACTGAAGAGATCTTTCCTACTCATTTATCTGTTTAATGTACTAACTCTCTTCTGTCTTGACTGCTGTATTTATTTGCATAGCTTCCCTCGGAGAAGCAGTTACCGAACTGATTGAAATGCTTAATAGAATAAGACTATATGGCAATGAAGCATCTCTGTAACAAAAACGAGAGAAATTCATTGCAGAGAGAAGAAAATCAGACAGATGCATTATTTTTATACAGGTCGTATACTGCTACTGGTCACATTGGTTGTGTAAGTGTTCTTTGATATAAGTATGCCTCTAAAGAGAGTGCTGGGAACTTTGTGCTGGTAGCTATGTTATGTAAGTGCACTGTCAGACAGAGTGACTCAGGGAGTAGATCTTATTTTGAAAAAATAAATAAATTTTAAAAGGAGAAGGGGGGAAAAAAGGAAAAAAATATATGGTTTTGGTTCAGGAATTCTCCTCTGGAGGCTTAACACAGTGCTTAAAATAATGAGAATCCCTCCTTGGAGGGATATCTCTTACCAAGAAAGAGGCTAAAAACACTGCCCTAGAGAAAGTTATAATACAATGATGAAAGACTGACATTCATTTCTGCAACATAAGAAAAATTCTACCATGGCTCTAAACCAATGCCATTATAAATCTAGGAACATTTGTGCCCTAAAGACAGATCCTACTATAGCACCATATACTAAAACTGCAACTGTGGAAATCTGAACATGACAGTAGAAATATACTATCCTGAAAAGAGGATTTCCTCTCCTGAAAGGTAATGAAGATAGAGATTTAACAATGATCACTACAGCCCTAATTATCAGTGTTTTGAAGGTTGCTCTGTTTCTCTGCGTGCTTATTAACTGTCGCAGTTTAACACATGCCTTTTCATTCTGCAGTGAAGGGTGGACTTTGAGACAGTTCAGTAAGATATGTTATCCCTTCTTTGTGGAACTTCAGAAAATCATTCATCCAGAAAAACAATATGAAAAGCTAATTTGCTACTAGTTGCACTTGAGACTCCTCTACTAGGAGAAGGCTTTTCTCTAGAAATGATGAATGTACAGGTCATGATGATTTACACTAGAAGTCAGCCAAGGAAGCTACTTTGGTATCAGAACTAATGGCATCATTCCTTTTCTAAATTGAGATAGTATCTGCAGAAAGGTTTGACCCTAAGCAAGAACTTCATCATTTCACCACATCACATCAATAAGTCACACTCCTTTATCGACCATCAATTGGTTCACAGAATTGAAAAGCTTATTGTAGGACAAAAGTTAGCCTTTTAACAGACTCCAATTAAGTGACTCCATATCAGAATAAAACATATTAGAAAAGTATAGTAATTATGTATGTCTGAAAACTTGTATGTTCTGTTGGTATCAGCTGATCAAGAAAAAAATAGATACATTTTTCTCAGCCTTATCTGTCATATCAATTCTATCAATAAATTGGAATTATAATTTTATATTAACCCTATGGTCATATATGACTGACTTGTGAAGTATAGTTCTGGGCTAAAGGTGGAAGGGTTTGAGCTTCTTTTGCTATTAGTTGTACATTCATAAATTGGAAACCATGAAGACAGAAAGAAACACAGAATAGTGCTCAGACAAAGGATGACTGTGCATTACCAACTTGATACAGCTGTGAAAAAAGGTGATAGCAATTCCAAATTGGGTTAAATGAAGCATTTTTATTAGACACAAGGGAATATTAACACTAGGAAGACAGAATATGGGAAAGACCTAATTTCGCACATTGCTAGCTAGTATAGTTCTCAGTATCCTTGATCTTTATCCATGAACATAAGTGAAACAAAAATATGGAGATATGTTACTGGCTTTAGCATTTGTCTCCTGAACAAACTAGAAGACTATAACTTTAAGCTACCTCAACAGAAACTCAGGGGTGGACATGACCACTGTAATGATCTCTCAGAGTAAATGCTCAGTGATGAGTGACAGAAATATCATAGAGACAAAAGATCAGGAAGTAGCATGTGTGCACTGGTGTTCTTTGGGGTGTTACAATACAGAGACCTGACTGGTGTGGTCACTGACAGAACAAATGAACTTTTGTTTCTCTTTTGGTTTTATTTGCGTGTGATTTTTTTTCACACCACTATAATGTTTACCAATTTGGTGTTTATAGTATATTTTGAGTTAATCATCTTCAGTAGAAAACTACTTTATGTAGCTTCCTGTACATTGAGTAATTGTGATGTGGTTAACACTGGTCAATAAGGAAATACCTCAGTGTTCCATATATTCTCAGCATTCCCTTTAGTCTTCTGCTTGAATGTTTGATTATATTTTCCATCTTTCTGGTGTGGGAGTCACAGAATAGCTGAGACTAAAAAGTCAATTCAGTCAGTTTTCAATCCAACTGACTGTTCCAAGTCTAAGTAAATGTTTACATTTTAAGCAATATAGCTACCATTCCATAAAGAAAAACCTATTTTTTTTCCTTTTTTTAATCTCTTTTTTTTCATATGTTACAGCAATGATAAATCACTCTTGCTCAGATATGTATTTGCGGTTGCCTTCCAGGGCAATAATTGCACCTCTATGTGTCTAAATCTTCATCAAGTTGTGTGAAATTACTTGATCATACAAAATTTAGGAATTCTGCATATACATAAAATGTGAAACTGTAATACTGATCACTACTTTGAGAACATGGTGAGAACATGAACGAGTGGGATGGTCAACCTACTTCAGTTCTTTTGAAGAGCCTCAGGGAAATGCAGAGTGGCAGAAACAGAGGCAACAATGCCAGAAAAGTAGCTGTCACTTCTTCAGCTCCCCAGAATATCTGCAATTATTCTAATAATTGCAATTTGTATCACAACACCACCAATCATTGTGCACACCCCACATGCCATGTTCGGCATTAGAGGTGCCTGCCTCCAGCCAAGAGAAGAAAAGGGATAGTGGAGAAAAACGTATCTATTGGAATGTATTTATTAGGTGGCCTGGCAGGTCAAAAGTTCAGAAATACAGGGCTTTAGTTGACACAGCTGCTCAGTGTGCTTTATTGCCATCAAATTGCAAAGGGACAAAGCCTATAACTATTTCTGGAATCACTGGTGGACCTCAAGAGTTAAGTTGCAGGCTGAAATAAGTTTGATTGGGAGTGCAGTGGCAGGATGGTTGCCATCACATTCCACAGGATGTGGTCAACAAAGTGTCCACCATGGCATTTCCCACAGACTGGAGTCCTACCAGGAGAGTCACTGAAGCAAGAGATGGAGAAGGCGAATCCAGTTAATTTGCAGAGGTAAAAGCTGTCCAACTGGCTCTTGATGTGGCTGAACATGAAAATTGCCCTATCCTTTACCTCTACACCATAAATATCACTTCATTCTTTAACTTACAGCCATCTGAGTCTAGTCTGGGTGACTTTCTTAAGTCTGGGGGGCAGGTAACTGCCAAACCATCACACTCCTCCTGCAGTCCATTGCTAAATATCCACTGATAATTTACACAGCATAGACATAATGCCAAGTTATTCACTGTCTGAGACAGTAGAAATACTTCTCAGACATACAGTTACATTATACCATCCTAATGTGGGTGAACCCATTGAGTCCAGTATGGAGCTACACTTCCATTTTTACCTTAATGTGCATTTGATTCCTGTTAACTCTCTAATGTATGTGTTATTTACATATTCATAGTCTTCTTAGTTCATTCAGAGAACTCCAGGAAAATAAGAAAATGCATAGGACACTAAGGATTACTAGTGGTGTAATTAATGAGAAACTATCAAATAGATGTGGTAATTACAATGCTCTGTGGGATGAGGTATTTTATGTGATAATTCAAAGTACATCCAGGGTATTTAATCCCTTGGAACTGATTTTACATCTGCTTTATTGCAAATGAAATTTGAAGACTTAAGCATTGGTCCTACTTTCATTGTTCAGGAAATAGAGCTTATAATTATCTCCATAAAGCAGCAAAGTATTTAAATACTTTGCATTCTATGTATAGCAACAGGCTACAGTTCACAATGAAAATCCTGCAGATCAAAAAGAAAACTGCAAAGTAATACAACACAGGTGTGGTAAAGTGAGATATAGATAGATAGATAAAATCTTGTGCACTTAAAAATAAATATAATTATATAATTTCCTATCTAAGGAGAGGAATTAAACACACACACGTGAAACACACCCAGAACAATCTGCCTCTCAATTTCACGTAAATGAGCAGGTAAATGACATTAGGAGACAAAAATTATTATAGATTTGCTGTGTGAAAAAGTGACCTTGGTGAAATTTGCTTTAGTATTGTGGATGAACACCTGATGTAGTCAACCTTATCTTCTTCAATGAGAGATGTTACAAAACATACTACTTACAAGGTCAACACTGTAAGGTCAGAAACACATGTTGTCATGTCCTATATACTACAGTTTTAAATAAGGTAATATGTCACCTATTAGGCATTTACAGACTGTTACATAAGATGGTGGAGAAAAAAACAAGGGCAGGTAAAATAACATATTCAACTAATAACTGAAATTAAGAGAGCACAAATTTGTGCCCCAAATGCTGCACATACTATTTCAGCTCCTGAAGCTCTGTTTCAGCCTGGTCTACATTTCAAGGTCTTTTCAAACAACAAAAGTCATCACAGATGATTGTGTTCAGTATAGAAAAATCACCCATACTGCCTTCAGATCCTTTCTACTGTTTGCTGCTGGACTGGCACTGTAAGTCAGTCATGGCTAAACTATATAGAGACTAATGGGCCAAGATACAACTCTGTGCCTTCAAAGTCTACAGAGTAAATTCTTGTTCTGTTCACTGGCAACATCTGCATCCTTGTGCTAAAAGCAGTACAAAATCCCACCCAAACTAATGACTTTCTCATTTTTTGCAATGACTCTGCCCAGTGCCTACTGAGCCACAGCCCAAAACACCATTTGGAGTATTACCAATTGCATTAAAAGAAAAGGAAAAGAGAAAAGATGACATGAAAGAAAAGTCATTAATGGTATCTCTATTGCTTTAATAAAGAGCTGGAAATACAGAAAACTATGACGTCGTGTGGAGGAATGTTGAGGGCAGAGAAAACAAGACTACAGAATATAGCATAACAAGCATATATCCTATTTGGGAGAAAATTCTTCACTGATATAAATCTGCACCCACTTTGGCATAATGGACCTTCTTTGACAGCTACAGCATCCTCCACTAAAAACTGCCACAGTATGGAGAAGCTGGTGAATCTAACAGACATACTATTCATGAGAGGAGGTTCATGTGTCCAAACATGGCTTTGACCAAGCCCTAGGAAGTATGGTTGGAACACAATTTTTTTCCTTCAACCTGGGCAGATATTTGCAGAAGTGTCAGTTGACAGTTCAAGGCTCAAGGGCTGGATGATCACCACAATTCACAAGGGATGCACAGTGTTGGTCTTCAGGGACATATTGCATAAAGAAACAATTATTTTATAAAAACACAATTCCATACCCTAAAAGGCACACATATGGATAAGACTTTTTCCAACCTCTTGCTTCCCTTCCCACTACTGCACAGCATATGTTGCCTTGCAACTGATAAAAGATCTGCACAAGTGCAGTTGAAATGTGAATCTTCTTGTTTTGCAATGCCCAGTCCTGTACTGCTTGTGCTATGAGTCTACTTAGATTCAGTGTGGCAGAATCACTTGGACAACATAATTTATCTGCACAGAGGTAGGGGCCCCTTTTTTCAGGGCATCTATCATAATTATCTGCTACAAATAATGTGCAGAAACTCAGACTTCACAAGTAAGAAGCATGTGCACTGAATTTGCTTAGAGAAGGTTGTTTTACCTTCCCTTATCTTTCTTGAAGGTTTACAAGGAGAAAGGGCTATTAGAAATCCAAGGACAACACACATGGAAACACAAACAGCAGAAAAAGGCTGAACATGCTTCAGTAAATTTTTATGCACTATGTTACCTACATGATTTTCATGGAATTCTAACCTGAGGCCACCCCAAGGACTTTGTCATTGCCTATTACCAGAGATAAGACAAACTAAATCACCACACAGGAGAAGAGAAAAACTAAAAAATTTAATCTAGAAGGAATCCAATCAGCCACCCTCCTCTAAAAATTGCCATTGTTGAATTCAGTGGGACCAGACACACACACTAGCCTCAGGCTTGACAATCTGTCAGAAACCAGTGCTAGTCTCCCATGTCACATTGCATTTGGATATGATTTTTTTTTCCCCAAGCCTAAAAAAGCTGTTTGTGTTCTAAAGCTTCTAAAAATATAGGCAGAGTCCATTAATGATAACTGGACAGGTACAGGAATTCAAGGAAGAATTGCATACCAGAAACCTCTAAGCACATTGGAAATTCTCCTACACTGAGGACCTGGTGTATAATAAAATGCATGAGCTTTCAGCTCTTGTGGTACCTTCCATCTTCAAAACAACTTATAAGAACTGCTGAATGCTTACAGCACCACAGTGAAGTACCATTATCTCCATGTGCCAGTGAAATTGAGTTGCTTCACTCAGAGGTTTAACCCAGAGTCAATTATAAGACTGTAATCCCTGGCTCTTAGTGACTCCTTACTGCCAAGAACATGCTTCTCTCCTCAATGAACTTGGCTGTTTAACAAGACTTAGATCTTTGAAATTATTGCTCAGTGATGATTTGAGCAGGTTACTTTGAAAAGTAATGAGTGTCAGAGAAAAACTAATTGGGCCCCCATTCTGGAGACATTCAAGATCAGACTCAATGTGGCGAAGCAGCCTGATCTAGTTGGAAATGTTCCTGCTCACTGCAGTGTTGTTGGGCAAGACGACCTTTGAGGGCCCCTTCCAACCCAGTACAATGTGTTAATCTGTGCAAACTATGCCTTTGTCATCCCTTTCTTCTCTTTCCTTTGGCCTGGCTATTCTTCGTACTCTCCACTGCTTCTGTGATCCCTGAAATCCAGTCCATCCCCCCTCCTTTTCAGCCCTATTTCTCTTGTTGCTTCCTTCATGTCCTTCTAATATTTCCTTCCACAATAATCTTGGGTTTCCTATTCAGCACTGTTATCTCTCTTGCTGCCCATCAAAAGCTTCAGGTTCCTATTCTTACCAGCCTGTTTCTTCACCAGTAGGTTACCTGTCTATTTTCACTTGCCGTTCCTTCACATTTGGCTCAGGCAGTTCTCTTGTGTTTACTCTAGACCAGGGGTCCTCAAACTTTTTAAACAGGGGGACAGTTCACTATCCCTCAGACACTGTAGGGGGCCAGACTATAGTTTGTCAAGGGTTGGACTATAGTTTGGTTCCAGCCCAGTCCTGACGGGTACTTGTGGGCTGCAGAGGCCTGCGAGTGGATTAAGTGGCAGGTAGTGGCTGCTTAGTTTCCCCCCCAAAACCCTGTCAGGTGGAGGGCAGGGGGGTTCTGTAAATACCAGCGGGCCAGACTGAGGACTCTGGGAGGCTGTATCTGGCCCAGGGGGCATAGTTTGAGGACTCCTGCTCTAGACTGTCAGTACAGGGCAGATACTCTCAGGTGCTATGACAGGCAATAAATTTGGATACAGGAACAAAGAGCTGCTTTTCTGCTAATGTTCTACTACATGTTGGAGCACATTTATTGTCTCTCAGTCCTGGGATGGTGTAGTGGCAAACTCATCAGCAGGATTGGTGCTACCCACAATCAGTAAAGACAAAATCTTCAGAGATTCTAGGCAATACGTATTAACGAAGTTGTATGGATTATGCATGGAATATGTCAGAACCTTGCAGCTTGTCTAAACTCTTCAGAGAGCCCTCAAAAGATGTAACCCTCCTTGAAGACTTCTCTTTCATCAAACCCCACATTTCTTTTCAGGAAACATGGTTTGCTATCTTCAGGAGATAGGTTTTTGTTTTTTTGGTGTTGGGTTTTTGGTTGGTTGGGTTGGTTTTTTGGGGGTTTTGTTGTTTTTTGTTTGGTTGGGTTTTTTTGAGGTGTATAGACAAAAGTCAGTTCTATTTCAGACCAATAGGTACAATTTCAGGAAATTTACAAATACTTCTATGTATCATGGAGAATGTTGGTTAAACTTCACTCTTACTATTCTTATTGCTTTCAGATGGACATAGTTTTGACCACCCACCACATAATTCACTTCACATTTGGCTACATTTACCCTGTATATGGGCTAAACTATATCTGTTAGTCTGCCACCCAATGACCCCTCCCCAGCAGAGAAGGGGAGTCAGGAAAAGAAGACCCAGAGGTTAAAATGAAAATAGAGTTAAAGTAATGGCTAAATTAATACCAATGCAAGATATATAAATTTACATTCAGCCCAGAAAAAGTGCAGTAGTCATGATAGGCAGGCAGGCAGTCCTCAAAAGCAAGGAGAAGAGCCCAAGCAGAAGGCTTCTCTCCACAAGTAAACTTCCCCCTTTATAGTGAGTGTGATGTTTGTGATATTGGATACATCTCTGAGCTGTCCTGGATGCTAATGGCCTGTAGCCCATGGCTGGCCTGCGATTCTGTCCCAGAAAAGTCAGGACACATTGAACTGTCAGTTCTGTGCTTTTCTTAAAAGGATCCAGCCAGACAAGCCCTTATTAACATTGCAATGCTCTATCAGCCTGAGAATATGAAGATCTTATTCACCCAGCCCTAAACCTCAAAAGCACCAAAACCTCACTTTGAGAAAGACAGAAACCAGAAGTATCATCTCCTGCACAAACCAGTTCAAGTATGTCCTTTCTATTGTCCAAATATCAGCAATAAAATACCACATCAGAAGTTAGAATAGTATCAACACAGCCACATACCCCCTTTATGCCTGGCACCATGCAAATACATAGGCAATGCAGACATGTCTGTCATTTGTATATAGTCTCTAGAGGCTCCAAGAGTCTGGATCTGCACATCAGAAGCAGATTTATAGGGCTGTGACTATGTGCTCTGCAGAGTAAGAACCAATGAATCTTGTGCTGAATTGATTAAAATTGTAATTGTACAATCTCTGTGATCCAAAGAACAAGGAGTCATTTTTCACAGTGAAACACTTAGCAATTGGACAGACTCAAACTGTCTGCCTCATGGCATTTGTAGCTGTTCTTTACATTGCCACATAAATCAAAGGGATGTATTTTGACCTCACTACACATAATGCAGCCAAATAGGAAGCAATACGACAAAAGGAATGTTGCTGGTTGAATTTAGAATAGCTTTTCAGATAGAAAGGCAACAGTGGATACAAACCCCTTATCTTTTCACAAAATTGGATATGATCTACATAGCAAAAATAAAAAGAGCATACAATTAACAATTGGATTGTTTAACTGGTACTAAGATTCTATTTTTATTAATACATATAAGGAGGAATAGAGAAGGGGAAATGATAACAGAAATAGCTAGCAAAATTATCAGGTTAATTTCAAAATTAAAATGAGGGGTGGGAAAAGAGACCTGAACTACCCTCATTTATTTGATTCTATTTCTATAAAAGCAGTTCATAAGGCCAAGAATTGAAAACCTTTGCCATCTATGCCTAATAAGATACTCAGGCAAACAAAATCATGGGAGTTTTTTTAAAAAGATAATTTATAGTCTGGTTTGTCATCCATGGATTATGGAGAAACACAAACAATGCATGCAGATAACCTGTGAAATGCCAAAAGAATATTTGGTTTCTGCTAGACTTCTTCAGGAATTCTACTCATAGGCTAGGAACAGAGTGTCAATTTACATTCCTACTGCTTACACAAGTTATCCATGATATTAGAAAAATTGCTTGGGTGACAAACCTCCCCCTCAGAAAAAGAAAAGTGAAAGTGATAAAAAGCACAGGCACTCAGAAGAAAAAGACGTATTTCCAACAATCCAGCTTCTTTAGGAGGCTGCTCAGACAGCTACTGTGACACGTACTAAGGCTGGGTTGAAGGAACTGAAGCCAGGGCAGAGTTCAGAGAGAAAGCTTGAGACAGAACAACTCACCAAAGGAACTGCTGCTACTACCCAAAGCTCTTAAATCTGACCATTCAAACAGATTGCGTTATGCAGTTAATGAGTTGCCTTAGCATCACATTATGAATTCTGTGCTCTAAACCATATTTGCAAGTCAAAAAGCCACACAAAAGACACCACAGATACATCAGTGACACCAGCAGCTCTGCTGCACACCAGCACACCCCTGCTGTATGTGTGACACAGACTATGATAGGTCTCCAAACTCCAGTTTGTGCTACAAACTGTGTTAAAGTGATGAATTCAGCATATGGGCAAACAAAAACAAGGACCTAAAGATTAAAAGCATCTATGTGTTTCACATCCTTATACATTGCTAATAATTGCAACTTCTGTTGAAGTCTTCAGCAGCTGTATCTGCTGCTCAAGTGACACCTACCAACTAAACCACTGCTATTTAGATAGCTTATTCTTATTTTGTGGGATCACTTGTGCTAGGCATCACAGTCCTTGATTTTGAGCCATCTTTAGCAAAGTCACTTGCACAGCTCCCCACAGATCTTAGATGAAGTGATGAGAGCAACTAAAAATTGTATCCTGCTTACCACAATTAATATATTTACAGCAGGTGATGCCATGGTTCTATCCAATTAGTAACAGTGCAAACATATTTTCTGATTAAAAACAGAGTGGCTATATTTAATTGCTTCCTCTATTTCATGTTATTTGTTTAGACTGAGACACAAATGAAATTCAATAATATTTTTCACAGCCTGTTAAATCAAAAGTGCATTCACAGAGATTTGACCATTCAGAAACAAAACTCAGACCTAAGAAATCAAGTTATTTTAACTAATCTGCAATCTAAGATCATAAAATACACCTTTTATGCACCCATAATAATTTCAGGAGGTACACAGTCAGTGCAAGTATTTGCCTGCACCTAAGGTAGAGTTGGTCAAGTCATCCAGTATGTTAATGAAAGAAACTTATGCACAGCTTCTAGCCAAGAGCCCATAGGAATATCTGCTACCACGTAAGATCTCAGTCTCCAATACTTCAGTTGTCAAGGTCAACATATTTTAAACTCTTTAGAAATGGTAAAGGAAGGGATCATCACGGCCCCAGAATCCCAGCACATTCCCTTTTCTTCAGAAGGCTGCAGAACCACTGCTTTTACTTAGCAAAGTTGTAATAGGATGACAAGTCAGGCCTTGAAGCAAAATCGGGACTTCAAACTCAGTCTTGACACCAACAGATTCTGAAGAATAAAAGTCCAGTGTTCAAAAGCCTCTCCTGCAGGGTTTACTATTTTCTGCACCTCTACCCACATGGCTGGAAAATACAGTTCAATTTTTCATTGCTCTTGAGAGCTCATCCAAGTAGCTTAAGAACAGAGCTACTGCATTGCTAAAACACTGAATCAATATCAAGGTCATGTGTACATTTGATAATCTCTGATAGGTTGTAAAAAAACATTTATTGAGAAAGATGTTATCACCGTGACTGGGCGTTTGTGCCTTTTTATCAGAGGTGAAAAGAAACAGAAACTGGGGCATGCCTAGCTTGTGAATTTTTTTTATTGGTGATCTGTTTTCTTCATTTGAAGCTTTCTCCTGTTATGTCATTGAGTATCAGAGTCAGAATTGTCCTACCTGGAGGGGCTCAACAAAGCTTTTTCCAGAATATGTTTGCCCAGCTCTTGACAGCTGTTGGTAACTTTCTTTGACAAAGTGACACAAAGTAGCCCTTGCCCTAGGAGTCCATTGCTAGGACGGTCACGAGAGTTGGACTAGGGACTGTCAAGGGCTGGGTGTCCTGTAAGTTAGCATAAAATAAGGACACGATGTAATTACAAAATAAAGCAACTGGCTGTGAAAGATTACAGCCAAACAGGCACTTGGGTTTCCTTATAAATATGTAGGAGCTGTTCTTTTTCCATTTACTGTTTCAGCTAATGGCCTTAGGAATTTTGCCAGTTTGCTGTGTCAGATATGCCTGTGCTCATTTGACTTTCCTCACCAGACTTGGAGTAATGCTCACCCCAAGTATACAAATAACAATTAAATAAACTCTAGGTGCTTTATCATTTGTTGCAATGCAGTTTTCTGAGACTGTTATGAAAAAAATGTTTGTTAATACATAAACTGTTTTAAAGGAGGGTGATCAGTAATCCAACATACACAAATGGATCAGCAGGGGAATAAAAAAGCTGCACTAAGTTTGTACCAGCCATCAGCTCTGACATTCACTGCTTTCATTTCAGATGCTCTTCTGGCCACAATTTTACCTCCTTTTTCTGAGAGCAACTTGAGAACAGAAAGCTAATAGTTGATTTCCTTTCACATCAATAAAAACAAAACATCGTTTGACATCAAATGAAAAATACTATAATAAGCAATGCATGTAGCCCTAGAAGGCTGCAGTAGGAACAAAGTCTCAGGGAACAGATACCTGCAGTCTTCCAGAATGTTAGTATTGTTAGCAAGTCACCACCAGTGTCCTACCTTCTAGTGACAAGCTTTCCATGCAACAGCTGAGAGGAAAGTGTGATATTTAGGAACGTCATTTTTTGTACAGGGCGCTGTTGAGTTCCAGAGGCTTATCCCAGAATGACTCCCAAACAGATCTGCATGGATCCAACCCTCTAAGTCCAATTCTCTGTAACTACATGGTATAGATAAGAAACATGACTGCAGTTGGACTTTCCCTGTTAAGTCTTGTGTCTGTTTTTCTTTTCTTTTTCCTTAACTCTCAAGAGAAGGGCAAGTGAGTCCTTCTAAACTGCTGGCAAAAATCTGTGAGAGAAAACAAACCACCAAGCAATTCAAAGGGAGTATTGATCACTTGGTTGAATGTCCAGGAAGTCAGTCTGCACTCAGTATTTCCTAATGCACCCTTTAGTACCATATACTAAGAGGAACAGGCTAGCTCTGATGGCCGATCTATATGCTCTGATGGCCCATCTACACCGAGTGTCAGTTGCATACTAACCTGAGTCATCTTTAAAGGAGCTGCAGACACAGAGGCCAAGCCTTCAGCAGCAACCAGCTGTTCCTCAGCCCACCCTGAACTGTTGTTTTGCTGAGGATGGCTGGAGGTGGATGTGTAGATGAGTAAATGCATCCTGATGAACACAATGTACCTCTGCAGCAATTTGCAGTGGCTGTCTGTTGACCAGGTGCTGCTAGCAAGGCCTGAAGAGGGTCTCTTGTGAAGCTCCCGGCAGTTGCAAGCCGGGTCCGGCCGGCTCAAGCCGAGTCCGGCCGGTTCCAGCCGGTTCTGCAGCTGCCCCAGCGCACCCTGGTGGTGCCTCTGGGAAATGCACCTGAGAAAGGGCGAAACGTTGCCTGCCCACAGAGACAGTGTGAGGAATGGCCTGAAGGAGGGATATTATAGGATGTTTTTTTCCACTGAAAGGGTTCTCAAACACTGGAATAGGCTCCCAGAGAGGTGGTTGAATCCTCACTCTTGTGGGTGTTTAAAAGACACCAAGATGTGGTGCTGAGGGACATGGTTTAGCACCAGACTTGGTAGACTAAGCTAATGCTTGGGCTCCATCTTAAAGGTCTTTTTCAGCTGAAATGATTCTGTGATTCTGTAATTATAATAGGAGTGTGAGGAAGAGTTCTATGAGCACGGAGGTAAGAGAAGAAGGGAGTGGAGGTAGTGTTTCAGCGAATTCCCCTGCTACCTGTGGGGAGACCATGATGGAGCAGATACCTACAGTGCAGCCCATGGAGTGAAAAACCCTGAGACTTGCACAAGATAACAGGTAATGCAAATCATCATTCTTGTAAAACCAAATCTCCCTTCACAGGCAAAAGCAGTCAATGAAATTATGATAAGTATAATCTTCTCTCTAACTTAGATTTAATTACTTCAAAAAGGCTGCATAAATTTGAAGAAGGATTAGAGCTCTAAAATACACTTCTACAACAGTTTCTTCTCCATTAAAACAAAGTATTAATTTTCCTGTGTGGTATAGGCATGCACATATTGCACACTACAATTAAATGAAATATGAATTGTACTCTAAAGTTGTATAGAAATATGCAAAAGATGCAGTCTATCTCTAGCTGTTGTTAAATTGTATTGCCAAAGTTGTTTTTGCAACAGCCTTCAAGTTTTAACACAAGAAACTAAGATTAGCTTTTTCTGAATCTTTTGACTCATGTGGTACTTCAAATGCCCTTGCTAAATACATACTAGCCAAAATATATCTCCACTCATGGCCCAGCCCCTTCAGATCACTATATTTCAAGCATCAGTTTTGGCTATTCTGTCTGTCAGCATTTCTTTGAAATCCACATTTGCTACTTCCCACTTATGGCGAAAGCAACAGCTTTATTCTTCTTGCCTCCATTCCAGTTGTATTTTGCTTGGGATTACTGGTTAACTTGAAGCCACAAGTGCTCTGCTGTTTTCACAATACTGTCATGTATTAGAGATGCTATGACCATATTTCTAAAAACCTTTCCAATAGACCATATAGATTATGAAATTAGATGCATTCTAAAGTATTTTAGCATAGAAATACAAATTTTAATGCATTAAGCAGAAGGGTAAATAAACTTGCTACATTTCAATGATTTTTTTTTTTTTTTACATCTAATGGAAATTCAATCTTTAATGGTCATAAGACAGACAGTCCAACAAACTTTCTCCAAAAATCAGAGCTCTTTGGAAAGGTACTACAGAAAAAGCACTGTTAGGAAAGCAAGAGAGTGTGAGGTATGAGGTGGTGCAGTGCTAGGCACTCTGCCCTCAAATCAGCATCAATACCAACACAGAGCCAGTGATGGCACCATGATGGACAAAGATATAATCATATTGAAGCCACCAATATATAATTATCATATGAAATATCGACCATGTTTGTAAGCATGGCTGGCTACCCTTTGGAGCAAATCTATTTTATCCACTGAAAATGCCTACTAGTACTTTCAACTGGATAGAATACCTCCCTCCATTCTGCTCCCTAAGTGTGTAATGTTGCATTGTCTTGATTAGCAGATGCAGTTCTGATTAGCAGTTCTGTCCAGAGGGAGCTTACTGCTACATAAAAACAATTTTGTAGCTTAAGCTATGTGGATATTTCTATCCTGAAACAACAAATAGAAAAGCTAAGAAGGACAGTGGGAACATGAAACATTTCACACATCACAAAACCACATATGTCAAGAAGTATTTGTGATGTTCAAAACCAGGAGAGGTTTTATACACATAGAATATCATTATTGCCTCTAAGTACTAGAATTTTGCTATTTCACCTCTAGATGTCAAGGACAATAGTTAATTTGTACAAAGCAGATAAATGAAGTGGAAACTAATCAAAAGAGGTTTGTTTATCTGTTCTTTGATGATATATTACACTGCAATAATAAGATAGTAACTGTGTGTTCTATCTGGCTAAGAGTAACTCCCAACATCATTTCTCATTTTTACATATCAGATCTGAAAGCACCTCCCAGTCTTTGAAGTTCAGCTAAATTCAAAAACAGTAATTAAGACCAGCCAATTGGTAGCAGAGGATTTCAACAAGAGAAGCAGCAACATGAAATTTCAACAACTCTAATGCATTACTTCCCTCAACCTACTTGTGTGCATGACTCTCCAAGCTCCTCTGAATTTAAAGGTCACAAGCACCAGGTTGCATTCTTTGTACCGGGCAACTTCAAATGTGCACATGGTTTTAACTGAACTTTGATATTTTAAAAAAATATTAAAATGCACATTCTTTTGTTAATAGATTGTATTACTATGTAAGAAAACAATTATTTCAGAACACAAGTAAAATCCTACTTTGATTTAGAGGTCTATATGACTTAACATGACCTTAGCAACCCACTACAACCTGCATGCATGCTGAGAGATGAGAAGGAAGGTTTATAAAATAAAATTTGGTCGTGTGGAATGTACAGAGGTTTACTAAACATTTGATGTTGTTCAGCAGAACATACAATGTCCAGATCAAAGCCAACTGAGACAATTACATTCACAATTTCAGCTTACTTGTACAAAGGCAAGAGACTCTTCATGTCTTGCTTCTGAGAAACACTGACACAGAAGGGTGTTATTCTTGCTTATTCTAGAACTCCCGAGAGCAGATCTGCCTCTGTGCTCCAAAGGCCAAGAACTCCAGAACTAGAGCAATGTGACAAAACACACAGTGCTTGCTTGGGTTTTTTTGTGTTGTGGTTGTTGCTGCTGATGTTTTTTCCCAATTGTAACCCACTGCTATTTGGTTTCCCTTAAAGAAGCCAGTTACAAGCTGCTTTAAAAATATATATATATATTTACAAGCTGGAGGAAGTTGAGGAGAAGCTACTACTTCAGACAGCAGATTTATCAGTAAAGAAAATGTGTAAATAAAAGGGAGGAGAAGTCTATTTAAGCAAGTCAATGAGACTAAATAGAAAAAAAATGTATGTTGTGATAGTGGTAGGAATTTGATTTAACAGAATTTATAAACCATACACATGGTCCTTCACAAATGCATAAATGAAAGTAGAGATCTAACACAATCCTATTTCCTCCCTTGCCATCTCAGTTTTATAGATGTAAAAAACACTGACAGCCAAATAAAAATAATGCATTACTTCAAGAGTCTTTAAAGAAACTGAATTATTGTTATGCAGTCATATTCATATTGTCAGCCAGTGTGCTATACCTCCTTTTTATAAAAGATACATAAATTTTCAAAGAGACATATTGGAGCCTTGCTTGCAACAGTGAGCAGCTGCTTCTGGAGTAAGTCACAGAAGCAGACATGAGCAGCCATAGATTCACCCTGGACTTTTAGGAAAAGCATAGAGCGCCAGAAAGTCTCATCACAGAAAGAGTTTCATCCTCACAGGTTAGAGTCCAATTCTGCAGATTTCTGCAAAATCAGAGTTGCTGATAATTTTAGATAACCTGCAAATGTTAGAGTATGATGTGGTAAATGCATGGTGTTTGAATAACATAAACAATCACCTACCCTATGCAAACTGATTTTTTTCATATATGCTAATAGCCAAATGCAACCTTAATTTGAATACAGATTAACTGCTTTTACACCTTAGGCTGAGCAAAGGCTCAGGAAAAACAAGTTTTTGAAAGCAGATATATATAGTGTACTCTGAACAGATCATATGCAAAAAAATGAGGAATACAGAGTCTGTTTACTGGCAAAGCTATAAGAGAATAAAAATTCTTATCAAGGCAACCACACCTTATGTCTCTAAATTTGCAAAGAAATTATGCAAGGCTGAACTTCTAAAAATGGAGACTGTTTCTTATTTTACTGGTGGCTTACTTCCATTATCTGCACCACATCTTAGCTTCTCACACACCCCCACCCCAAAAGAACCCCACAGAGTCTGTTCCTAATGCTTCAATTCCTTCTGTTTTCTCTTAGACTAAAGGGCAACAGGCCATACCCAACTGATAGCAGTGATGGGTAGAGCTGTTCATGGGAATGCTGTTTCCAGCCAATTTTAGCTTAAGTGGCAAATTTTTCAGAGTGCCTTAGTCATTCACAAATAATCCAAAGTGTCAGATAGGGAGGGATTCTCTCCTGCAAGAATAGAACTATATAATGAAAATTCTGACAGTCTTTTAATTATCAGTGGCACAAGCGGGTTCTGCTATAATAAATCTCTCTTTCCTAAACAGAGATGAATCAAAAAACTAATTAGTGGCTTCATCAAAGCTCTCTAGAATCAAAGCTGGTCAAAAAGATTATACAGGAAATGCTATTCCAACAGAGTTTAAATTGAAGACAGTCATTTGGGTATAAACACTCCACACTAGTAGCCAAATCAGACTGCAGCACAATATTCTGTTGACATAGATATCATGTACTATTACAGAAACATGCATAGTTTTACTTGTTTTGATTTCCTTATTTTTGAAGGAAAACACAAAGTGTACTGAATAGGATAAATGAATGTCATCAAATGTTCCAAACTTGTAATAATTATAAAACATTAAAAGATCTTTTCAGTTTATGTTTTATAGTAAAATCAAGAAAATGGACATCAAACATTGGTAATCTGGCAAAATGGCTTTGGATATCAATTTCTCTCCTTTGCACAAGAGGTAACAATGCACTGTAAAGTCATAAATCAATGCAGTCAATTCACACAGCAGTTACAAGATCTAATATGGAACACCACATTAGCAGTTCAGCAAAGGCTCAACATAAAATATTTGAATAATTCTGAGCATGTTAACTATAAACTATCAGACCATTTTTGTTGGCATGCTAGAAACGTGAGACACATTAATCTTTATAGTTGCCATTGAGAAAGGATGCTTTTCTAACAGAAGTGCAGTAATATCAGCAGAATTCTGTAATACAAACTAAGCAGTAATCTAAAGCACTATTAAATGGTAACATACACTTGTATAGTCAAGTAAAGCAGCCTAAAACATTGCCAAAAATATTATTTCACATTTACTTAAAAGACTCTAATTGACTTCAAATGACTGAAAACAATTACAAGTATCTTCCAGTCTTTAAGTACAAACTCCTTGCACACATGAACCAAAAAAATACTCAGACTTCTGAAAAAAAAATAGCAGAAAGAGTCACACGGTTAAAACATTACAACAGGGTTTCTTTAACATGGAGATAAAACATTGACAAGGAGACTGCAGAAGTAGGACCAACATTATGTTGTCAAAGGGAGTTGAGTGCCAGCCTGTCCCTTCATGACTTCAAATGCTCTGTAATAAGGAATCCTTTAGTATTGTCTAAGTAGCTGTAGAGAACTACACAGAAAATACACTTAGGAAACAATGCTGGCTTGATATAGAAAAAAAGAAAACAAATCAAAACAAACAAAAAACCCACTTAAAAAAAAAAAAGCAAGCATAACAGACTACTTCGTAATGTCAAAACTACTATCATATACAAGCCCTATTAAGCCACAAATTTAAAAATCAGTATGTACAGTGATTTACACAGGAGATTGCTGAAAATGTTACAGCATGAAATTCAGTTCTTACAGATTGCTTTTGAAAGCACTTGCATGTGCATTATTTTCTAATCACAGCTTTCCAAATAAGGTAGACTTTGTTGTAACTGTAAAGAAGGAATAGGTAAAACTTATCTCAACTGATATTCTGACAGAGTTACTGAGTTGTGGTAGAAGTCCGTTCCTTAATGTTTGCTCAAGTTATCTAATAATATGAATATGACAAAGAGTAACACCAACACATTGTTTGGATACAGCAAGTTCAATGAAATGCCTCAGTTTCTTTATCTGGTTGTTCAGTCTTCTTTCTTTTCTTTCATAAGAACTGCTGCACTTCCAAATTTCCTTATCTGAATTATGTGCATGTAGCGCAAAAAGTTACTTTCCTTTTTTTGAGTAAGATACTAAATTCTTACTTAGCAAGCAGGCAACAGAAAAACTAAAACCTGGACACCTATGGATTTTTGTCAGGTGACTGTTTTTTTGGCAGCGAAAAGGTACAAACAGAACCTCTGTACAATCTCCAATCAAACTAAATAAGAAGAATGATGAAGCAACATATGGAATACTCATGAAAATTACTTCTGGTTTGGCACTTATGTACAGAATATCGCCAGAGTTAAGTTCAGTTTTATTAAATGAAAGCACAAATCAAGATGTTTCAGGTCCACAGTATGAGTTCAGAAGCAATATCCAGGCATTGGTCAAGCAAAACAAGTTCATGGCAACACTAGCATAGGCAGGAAAAGCAATCAAATGGAAAACATAAGAGAAATGAAAACCAAAATAAAATTTAAATGCCCATTAAAGAAAAAAATCATGAGGTGCCCTGGGGCTGCATGGCCTATGGCTTAGTCACATTCTGACCTTAATTATGTTTTCTCCATTCCTGTCAAATCCAAACCTAGACTGAGGCATAGCTTCTCTGTTTATGCATGAACACCAGTTAAGGCTTAGCTCCATGGATGTGATATTCAGTGTTATCTTTTACCAAAGTGCATTTTCTGAAGCTTATACTGCTGCCAATCACACTTTCAAGCCACTAGGCTTGCTGTAGTTGCTGCCATGCCATGTAAACACCTTCTAGCACCCCACAGTGCTTCAGGGACATAACTGTGTTGCTTAATATTTTTGAGACTTCCATGTATTGTCAAATGCAGCTGGTCTGCAAGCAGAGCTACCTAGGAAGGATAAATACAAAATTGCCTAATTATGCTCGGACAGACATATTTCTAGATTTACTGTACAAATATTACAGACTCTGCTTCCATATAAATCTTGAACTGCAGTTAAATTTTAAAAGCAATTTAGCACATATATGCACAGTATGAACATGGATGTAGTCATCTGATCATGTCCATGTTCTTAAAATTAATTTAAATGCATATATTAATAACATTTTCTGTGGTGTACTGATAACTCAGAATCCACCTGTGGTATTCAAGATACTTTCAGATTCTCTAGAACTTTTTATCTGCTATCTCATTAGCAATACTGAAACAGTGCAGAATCAGTTTGGGGCGTATCTTCCTTTGTGAGGAGACTAAAAACAAAACACTACAGATTTCCACAGGCAACAGTCATAATGATTAAGGGCAAGACATTTTTAGATCATTAAGACAGAGAAATGGCTGCTACAAAATTTAGAGAGGGGTACAACTCCTGGACACCATTGCAACTGTTGCTGAGACTCTGATAAGCCATTTTATCAAAAAACAGATTAGGGATACATTGGCCTCTTAGCAGTTTGCTTCAGCATCAACAAAGTTCACCCCTGTCTTTTCAAAGTAAGTCATCTTACATTGTACACCTAAATGCTAGAGGGAAGGAAGCTCCTGAGATTCATTGCTTTTTCTGAGACAGCATTTCTGTTTTTTCCCTTGGCTGCATACAGTGCTGTACTGGCTGCCAGTGTTTCTGCACAGTGCATGCTCTGCAGTAAATTGATTCTTTACTGCAAAATATAACATTTTAATGTTTGTGGAGTTTGTTGCACAGAAAGCAAGCTGTGTCTGGGACAAGCTTCAGTTGACCCGACAACTAATTTGACCAAGCATTTTAAAGGACAACTATAAATATACCTTTAAAATTATTAGTACAGCTAAAACTAAACATATTCAGAATTCGGGTGGAGGAGGGGGGAAAGAAAAAAAACACCACAACGAAAACCAGCCCAAGGCAATGTTCTCCCTTTGTTTATTCACCCAAATGAAGAAAGTGAATTAAAGCTGGATTTGGATACAGTGTGGGAAGGGGACAGAAGTGCAGTGGTCTGCTTATCTCTGAACACTGCACTCTCCCTAGTTCTGATATGTCTGAGAACAATAAACATATGCAGAACAGGAGTGAATTAGCCACATTTCTGCAGAAAACATTTGCCCAGTAAACTCAGTCAGTACTTGTTTTCAGGGTCAGTTAAAAGAGGCTGCTGGCCTGTGGCATTCCAGCACTGATGGCAAGAGATTATGAAATACGATTACTTTTGTTTCTGTGAAAAAGATAACTACCGCCATGAATGCGCATTCTCTCATTACATTTTAACATCACAGTAGGGCCCCAATACTCTAAACAAAAAACTCAGATTTTCCTCACAGCATCTGAGCTAATAGTTTCAGAAATGTTTGTGAAGATGAGGATGAAATATTTCTTACCCAGATGCAGGGAATTTCTTGGACAAAGGAAACTGATGCCTCTAGTGAGGTAAGTGCACTCTAAAGTCACGGTACTGTCACATATGGATTGATGCAAACAATAATCAATGTTCTGGACTCCAGCTAAGGTATTCCTTTGTGGTGTGGGAACTCACCAACATATTTAAAAATTCTAATAACCTATTTTTAAAAGAACATGGTAATGATGAACTACATAACCACTGAGATTTCTAAATTCAAGGAAAGATATAAATAAAAAGGAAAGAAGGGAAATGAAAGGGGGAAAAGAACTCTGATTTTTTTTGTGGATAAATCTTTAAAGAATATGGTTAACTGGAAGAAATACTAAAAATAGACACCTGGATCATCTAACCTAAACTTCTGTAAGAGATTAAAGAATGAGGCATTACATGTAAATTTTCTATGGGAAGGCCAGAGCATTGAATATCTGCATGTCATTTACAGTGGAATGTTAAGCAATGTTTTTCATAACCTAGTCAGGCTTACAAGGTAGAGAAATTTAAGAGGATATGAAGGGCAAGTGCATAAGCATGTCTGAAGGGAAGTCATTAATAGCATAAAATATTCGTTGTAATAGCCTGATAAATGAGCTTTCATGCATCCTACTCAGGACTCAACCACATTTCAACATGCCTTTTTTTAATTATTGAGTGTAAATGAACTGACCTTGAGCATAGATTCAATGCGGGCTCATGATTCTTTACATGAAGACTCTGTTCATTCAACAATGGGAGTGGAGTAAATTTACAGTCATTTTGCTCCTAATGCACAAGTTGGCAGAGGAAGGGAAAGCATTTTGTACAGCACTGTTATTGCCTTGCCTGTTTTTTCTATCTCTATTCTGTGCAAGGCTATTCCAAACACATATGGTCACCAGTTGTGCAAATTAAAATTGATCTATAGAGAACAAAGAGGAAAATTTACAAAACCATTTGCATTTCACTTTGTTGTAGTACACCTTTCTCTCTTGCCACAATAATTTTTTTTAATTAGGTTGAATGTATTTATCTTGTTGCCTGCTGTATGCTCCTCTGTATCTGACAGACCAAAAGCAGAAACTGGTTCAATATCTGAGACACCTTCACAAATCACAACATTACTGTTACATCTGTAGTCAAGAATTTGCTTTTCAATCAGCCTGAAAAAGAAATTTCTGCCTTCAGTGCCCTTTCTACACTTCCACTTGAGACATTCCAGTCATTGCATTACTGCTGCCTGAAGTTACTATTTGCAATGTATCCTTGTTTTCCTTCACTCCATTCTATCAAGTAAGCTCAATGTGCAGGGTGAATTAATTTCTTTAGATGCAGACAGGGTTTGCCTTCATGCCAGCCATGCAATCCTTCAGAGACAGAAAGGCAAACATCATCTTAAAAAAATTATCTCCATGCAGAATTTGCTTGTCTTGATAAAAGAGCCACCTTTGGTGGCCTTTGTGGCTCAGCATACTCCCTTTCTCCAAATAACTTTTCTCTGTGCAAGTAATAAAAATCCTCTAACACAGCAAGAGAAAACTCAGATGTTTAGGGGGAAAAAAAGTCTAGAAGATTTTTTAATTACATAGACAAGTGTGTATAATAATCAAAATAAACAGAAAAACAATGAGATCATTTCAAACATGTCACATTACATTCAGTAACAGTAGCCTATCGGCAAGTGTTCTTGAAATACCCTCTTCTAATTTGCTGCTGGTATGAATCTAGGTTTGGAATAAGGCCATATATCTTTTCTTTATGAAGCAATTTTCTGATCCTCTGCATTTATTACAGCTGTAGTCCTGACAGTTTATACCTGACCTTGATTGTCATTTGCTATTTATACAACACTAAATAGAATCTTCTGTATGAAGCTGCCACAACAATCATGCCTAACATTGCCTAATTTTGCAACAGGATTCTTGCTTATTGTCTCTACTTCCCTAGAATTTTTAAACTTTCTGGAAAAAAGAGAAGCACAGAAGAAAGTCATCTGGGAAGTAAATGAGAAAAGGGATCTGTCATCCGTAATTACTGCATAAACAGAATACAAATCCTGTCTATGTAATTCACACCTCTTCCTTCCTTTTTCTTTTTAAGCAACAAAAACATTTGCACATTCTTATATGCATGTAACTGCATTTGCACACATAGGCCTGTTAACAATATTATTAAACATTTTGAGGCATACACAAAACAAAAACTTGCTCAGAATCTGTTCTGAATATGGAAAATGTAGAATTAGCAAGGAGTTCAGTCAACTATAGTTACAGAAAGTGCCTCTGAGAAATTCTTTCCACTTCATAGACTGTTTTAAAAACATTAGTAGTTTGCCCAGTAGAATGCACATTCTCAAAAGCTTTACTACTGTAAATCCCATTATCTCTCTTCCTTTCAATTACATTTTTGAGGAAACAGCTGAAGTAGAGCAGATACTGAGGGGCAGGGAACAGTCAGGTAGCCAGACTTTATTCTAAACTTGTCTTTTTGCTCTATAGCAAGGATCTTAGCCCAGAATCTATACACATATATGAATTTCTAACAGTATGGTAGGTACTGTAAAGCAGGAACTACTTTGCTCCACTATATATATCCTATTTTAAAAGGAATCTTTAATCTTACTAAAAAGAAGGGTATATAAACTAAAATTTCATTATTATCTTTCTCCACCACATCGAAACGCATGAACAGATCACATATACAGAACATATATATTCCATATTTTTGTATTTGTGACATATATCTAATATTATAAACAATAAGCTTCCATTCCATTCCTAAAACAGCTTCAAGTTACATTTTATAATGCAAACACCAATACTCCAAATACTTAGATCTGCAGAATTTTACGTCTGCCAGAATCAAGCACGTGACCAAAGGCACATCGTACCAACATCATAATCATCCTAATTGTACTGAATGATAAAAGGGAATTATTATGTGCCATCAATTGTAGCTTGATTTTTTTGTTTGTTTGGTTGGTTTCTGTTTTGTTTTGGTTGGGGTTTTTTTTGTTTATTTTTTAATTTACCTTGAACTCGCCTCAACAGCTGGGTATTTTTTCATATAGCATTTGGCCTACTTCTTCAGGCCAAAGAAATGTGTTTAGGAACATGTTTCTCTTACATTGTCATTCATTTCTATACAGATGTTCAGTTTTAACCAACCAATATTAAGATTTTATACTGGTTAAGACAAAACTGGTTGAAACATAAGCACTACCCACTTCAGATGAACAGTAGAAGAAACCAGCAAAGTCACTGCAATCTTTGCAATGCAGTAGTGTATTGCCAAGACCTGCAAAACCATGGGAAGATGATACTAGTCCCTTGATATGCAAGAGCTGAGGTCAAGAAGGCATTAGGTAAGACAAATTAACAGATCGGGAAAAGCAGCAGAAAGACCTTAAATTCGAGTTACTGAGTTTTTTAGGTTGAAGATAATCAGCAAGCCGCCCCCAAAAAAATGTTTATACCATAGAGTCAAAATAAAGATATTCTAATAGAAGATGAAGGAATATCATGAACATTCTTAATGCGTTAAAATCATACAAGGTCCCACTAACCCTGTCAAACTGTGTGCCTAGCTGTTAGTTCGCTTCTATGGTGAATATTCTAAAGGCAGAGTGAATGGATTAAAGTAAGCTTCGCTAAGTGCTTAGAGTCTGCTTCATCACTGAGCCTTAGGGGATCATTTTTTCTAATGTAGAAATGCAAATTCAGATTCCACCTCTTGAGAACAGCTCTCTTTTGTCAAATTTAAATTCATGTTTAATAAAAAAATTACATTGGTCTTTAATATTCCTATGTCTTTGGCTTCAGCTCTTTAACAGAAAGATTTAAGGAGCAAGATCTGTGCTAAAATTTGAGAAGTCTGAAGTATGTCAAAGACACTGAACTGATTGGCCAGTGAGTCAGCCAGGGATTACAATTTTATAAAGCTGTAACATTTTTCAATGACAAACTCTCTCTCTCTGGCTGTTACATAGATGGAAGAAATTATGTAACCGCTGACTGGCTAGATTACAGATGGGTTATTTTTTTTGCTAAAATCATAGCAACACAATGTATCCAATGATAAATAAATGTACCAACCCGGAAAAACAAAATAGTTGAAGAAAATAATCCTGGACTTGAATGCATTTCAGACATTTTATACCACTGCATGTACCAATAAATCATAATCTCCTATGTTGACTATAATGTTGGTCAAAAACTGGAATCAGTTCTTCAAGACACTTTGTCATTTGAATGGCCCAGATGGACCTCCTGGAATATTTGGGAGCTTCATTTAATTGAAGTAAAAAATTGACAAAAAATGGCAAAAATTAGGCAACTTGGTGGGCAAATACAGCAAGGTGCTGTAAGGACAGCCAGGTGCCTTTGCAATCTCTTTCAAGAGCAAGCAGAGTGTGTGAAAGTGATCAGACAGGCTTCAGATGAACTGGCAGAATCCCAATACAGATGTCTTTTAATGCAACCTTATCAACTAGACAAACCAATTTTCTAGTTGCTGTGTGGAGTGCGTGCTTTCTGTTACATTGTTATAGTTCAGGTTCTTAAACAAACAGGCATAATCTTTAACCTGAAATACTTTTCCAGTTTCTTACCTTCCAGGTAAGTGAAAACAGAAATCTCATTCACTAGAATTATAATTTGTACTACACTATACTGCATGTAACACTTCATTGTATTTTCTACTATGTTCTGAATGTGCTGGGATATTTTTGAGATACACTTGTTGATCTGCTGCAATTTGATTGTTTCACTCCTCTGATAGGTGATAGAGCATTGTTTAAATAAAGGGATTCCTTCACTTCCCTGACACAAACTTGTCGTTTGTCTTTCATGCCTCATGTAATGAGTTAAGCTTAAAGCATTTACTGTTTTTCTTACCCTCTTGCTACCTTTTCTCCCATTCCAAAATGTTTTCATTTGGAAGGTAATGTACACTTCCAAATTTGTCATTCCACATCTGGTTGCACCAACTGAAAATTATTATTTCTGTGCTTTTCTTACTAATAATTTTACAATGCTGTTATTCAGCCTTAGTGAACATTGTTTGTGGTGGGTATGATTGCATTTTAAAGTTCAGTATGATCAAAATGGAATTATTATAAATCCCCAGCTCAGTTTTATAGTACCTACTTAATATTTATTCATACAGTTTGAGATATGCAGAACATGTAACCATGTTTTCTGGGATACAAATTTTGCTCTGTCATATTTACAATAAGCTAATAACTATTCAGAACAACTAATGTCAGCTATCCAATTCAGAAACAGTTTAATATTTTCTCTACTCAACTACTAATCTTGTTGCCAGTTTTGTGGAAGAAAGATGTGCATTATGCAAGGACTCCACTTTCTTAGATGTATTCTGCAGTCCACAAGTTGCAAACAGCTTTACTCTGTAACTTCAGGTATTCATTAACAAGTTACAGACTGTTTTAAGAGTTCTCTGGCACACCTACAGTATGACTTTTTGGATTGAAAGTCCCAAAGTTTAATGTTCTCTAGTACTTCATTTTAAGACACTATTATCCACCATGATTTCCTGACATGCTCCATCTAAATATTTGAATATATTTGCTAGAAAATAATTTTCCTCAGGTAGCCTACTTAGTTTTCAACTTTGTAATTAGTATTTTTTCTTAAATATGGACAGCTAAAATTACTGCCACCTGCACAAAAGAAAATTATTGCATTCAGTACAAATGAAAACGGGGCAATACACAGCGAAATTCAGATATAGTTAAGTAAGGTGGGGAAGATAGGAAGAGAAAGTGAGTTCTCTAACACCAGTGGACTCCAAGAAAATGAAACTGGGAATGCTCCTTACTCAGGGGTACGGTCAATTCATAGCCTCTGAAAGTCATAGAAATAATTGTCTTGCAAAGACCACTTGCTATAAATTCAAGCAACATTTTGGATATCATTAATTTCTCTGAAAGGAACATTTTTGAAGAACTTTCCCACTAAGAGCCCGTACTAGTAACTTCCTTTCCAACCAATCACTGTTTTCTGCTGAATATTGCCAGAAGTGTCTGTTCTAGTTCAGTTCTCCATTCCTCATTCATCTCTTGCCTCACAGATACAATATGCTCTTTCATCCATGAAGAATGAAATAATGTCTATCCTGGTGGATTATTAACAGAACAGACAGGCTAGAAACGAATTTGCCATATTTTGAGTAAGAAAAAACCCCACTCTTGGGTCCAGATGCTTAGGTAAAAAAGGTTTTAGTCAATGATCAAATAATAAAGAGCTCCTTAGAAAGTCAAATGTGAGCTTGAAATTAATGTCTAGTCTATACTGCATTATGTGATTGAAATAATGCAGAAAGAGGTAAAAATATAAAATCTTTTGGTTAGTAAATGAAACTGGATTTGCAGATCCATGAATAGTATTCTCAGTAATACATAAAAAGGAATAGCATTAGTCTGTAAGCATATATTTCCAACCTAAAGCGATGCAACCCTTTAAGACATACTTACTGTGTTATCTATTCACTATTACAAATCCATATTTACACCCTCTGGGACTTAGGGGAACTTTGGGGCTTGAATGGCAGCTTGTGCATTTTTGGAAAGACCATCACATCTGTAATAATTTCCTTCTCTGCCTTACTGCATATTTAAACTGCAAACACATGTCTATATATTTATGAATGTGTTTATGTTAAAATAATCATGCTTTCCTAATACACGAGTGTGCTAAGTATTAAGAGGCTGGTAAACTTGCTCTTTTAAAGTGGTGATCACTATTTGCATTAAATGAAGTACTCTATAAATACTAGAAGAACATCTACTGCTTTTCATCCCCACTATTAATATGACCTGTTTCCTTATATGTTGAACTTCCTGAGCAATGACCATGTAAAATTTTTTTGCCTCTTTGGGAGGCAGAAGGTGCATATGAACTTAAAGTTGGGTTTACATGACAGGGCACTCAAAAAAAATGTTTAACCCATTTCCCAATTAGTTTTTCAAGCTTCTCAAAACTGCCAATATCAAAATTGCTCTCTTTTTGAAAGTGACCAAATTTTATTATTTCAATATGTCACATAATAAAGCAACGTTTTTCAAAAGCAGAGTTGCTTTTCAATGTGAAAGCTAAGCAATTAGTAATTAAAAATCTGTAAGGCTTGATGAAGGCTTCTTAGTTTATATTTTTAAGGATGATTTATTAAAATCTACAAAGACCTAGGTCAGTAAACCTGCTGGACTTCACCAGAAATATCTGTCTATTTCCATATATTTCATTGAGTGCAACTCATGAGAAAAATCAGAGGAGTCATGATAAAAATAAATAGCAAAGATTCATAAATCTATTTATCCTACTTTACTATCAGGTAGCATCTTTTCTTCGGTTTCATCCATTTATGGGAAATGGGCACAAAAGGAAATATTTCTCTATATAAAGCTGCATCAAGATTCACCGCATCCAGCAAGCCACAGTGTAATTCTGTAGACATTATGCAAGTCTTTAAAAGATTAAGTGCACTACAAAACATACTATTTTGTGTTCTGAAATAGAAGAACAAAGAAATTCAAAGTACAGTGACATATCTTTGATGGTTCTTTGGCCTCTCCCATTTGTCCAGTGTGTTGATGGACCTATTACTCCTGTCATGATCCAACATCCAGCATGCAGCTGAAAACCTCCCAGATGTAAATTGTATAACTTCTGAATTACACTGTTTTAATTTCTGCCTTTGTTGGTCTACATTAATGAACCTAACATAGTGTTCATTCTGAAGACATCTGTTTGAAGTCCCAGACTTTATGCAGAAGACTCACAAATACGAGTGGCTATCCTGCTTATGGCTTTTTTGAGATATTGTTAAAGCACAGATGTCAAAAATTTAGCATTATAATGTATTTCGTGACCTACGAGTGTGAGCCAAACTCCAAAGAATACTTGAATCAAAAAAAAAAATAAATCAGAATTCTTCTGAAAGTGCAATAACATGTCCATTTACAATGAACATAGACAACAAGAACCATTAGATCTGGCATTCAGACTTTCTTGGTTTGTGCTGTAGTTAGTATTAAAATACTTGACCTGTTCATGTTCCTATGACTAAAGTGAAATACCATCTGTATTTCATGATCATTCAGTAAATAACTTCTGGCAGTGCAGTAAAAAGACTCATAAACTGTGTGATTTATCTTATAATTGAATAATGTTCTTCTTTGCAGACCTAGACTTTAAATTTGATTTTCCTGCACAGAATTTTTATAAGTATATATACACAAGATTGACCATATCTCAAACATACTCTGAAAGAAAGCGGGAGTGATGGGCTGAAGTAGAAACTTAAATTAGAAGCTTACATTGTAAAGAAAAAATAATTAAATGCTTTTTTTTTTCTGGACCATTCCACCCAAAGCAAAGACCATCACCTCATAATTGCTTTCATTTTTAGCATAATTCTGAGTACAATTTACCAAGAATGAGAGAGAGAACAATTGGTTTTCAAGTTATTTAAATACCACTTGGATTTTCCTATTTTTCTGGCTAGTAAAGAATCACTACACAATCTTATGGTCATTTTAATAGTATTAAAAAATAACTGCATGTGGGGAATTCTAGAATGTGAAATTGAGACCATGAAGCCTTACAGGCTTATGGTTTGGGCTAAATCTCTTATTTATAAACAAGTCAGAAGATTCTGAACAAGAAAAGGAAGACATTAAAAAAATCAACACAATAATTCTGTAAATTCAGATTTGCTCTTGAGGCCTATATCCACATAACAGCTATATGAGTTAAAAAGAAACAAATTGTCTTCAACAATCATACACTGTAAAAGATGAGACCACTTGATCAGTAGCTTATTGCAATTTATCGTATTATTACTATATCTGTGTGAAGCTGAGACATCTTAAATTTATTAGCATAGTATTTGGCCATCATATGAGATTAATATTTACTTCTGCTACACTTTTTTCTCCTCTTCAATGAAATCCTTGTGTACTGGGAAAAAAGGTCCTGCATGAAACTAATACTTCAGCTCACAATAACTTTGGCAAATCCTGGTATTTCTCTTGTTTTGAAGTATACTGGCTTTATAGCACAGACAGGTCTAGAAACTGAAGAAACAGAATTTGCCTTTATGTGTTGCTCTCAAGGAAGGCTCAAAGACCTTTTAGAAACACATGTTGACATAATAGTGTTTTCACTGTCAATCATAAGCATATTTAACCTGTCAAATTGGTCTAATCTACTACTTCCTAATCTTTTGAACTGAATAATTAACTGATTTTACAAATGTGCTTTTGTTGTTCCATTGATCTTGAACAAATCTTTTTTTAAAGTTCTTAGTGGCCATCAGAATCTAAAGCAATGGTTAGTAAAACTGTATAAGCAGTTTATGCATACAAAATATGTGTATTTCTTCACTTAGTTTACTAATTTCAAGCACTACTGTGGCAAACAGACATCCATAGATGTATCTAAATACTTGCAAGCTTGCACCCTGTCCTAATAGTGAAGTTCTGAAAAGCATGTTTTAACGAATCACTGTATTTCATTTTCAGTATAATTTATAATGCAAAGGGATGTTCTATAAACAATAGTCTGCTCTCATCATAAAGTCTGTCAGCCTAAGGGATTATCACAATTTTCACACACACAATATTCAATAAAGAGTGGACATTGATCAGTTTTTATTTAGAACATGATGCAGCTTATCATGATGAGGATAGAAATGATCAGATTATTGAGCACTGAAACAGATTGTATAGGGTTAACACTCCTGGGGGAGTGACCCTGAACCTGACCCTAGGGGTCTTGGCCCCTCCTCAGGGGTGGGCCACACTCCAGGTGATGGTTAGCCCACTCCCCCCACTTCCTGTGGTATAAAAGACAGGAGTTCTCCTGTCTCTTCCTCTTTTCGCCCTCTTGCTCACTACCTGCGTTCATGACCGCACACACACACTGATACTGTATACCAGCCACGAGGCAGAGACACCATCACACTACTCGGGTTGTATCCATCCCTGTTTTGTATTTTGCTGTTTTCCCTTCCTCATCCTTTGTAAACTCCCCTACCTCCAATCCCTTTTTTCTAAGTTATTGTTAAACTTTTCCTTTTTAACTTCCAAATCGAGTGAGATTGATTTATTGGGGTGTCCCTACCTTTTATCTCTCTCCCTGTCTTTTGAGGAAAGGAGGGGGAGGAGGGGAGGGCACTCTATAAACTCTATAAATTCTATAAATTGTCATTGGGTCTACCAAATTTATAAGAGTCTCTGGGAACTTGCATTTGAACCCAAGACAATTTATTTGGCGTCTCAACGTGGGGCTAGGTAGAAAGAATTCTTTCAGAGAAGATTTGGAAGTTAAAAAATGGATATTCTGAAAGTCTTAATCATTAACGCTTTTGCATGGCTGTTGTGGGGCTGGCTGTTAAAGTTTATAAGTTACCATGTCTTCTGGATTGTCATTGATATGCTCTGGGAATATTCTAAGCATTTGCCTGCCCGAGTCTATGCCTATTTCCTGAATTCTGTTAGTAATATCACTGTGTTTAGAAATGTTTCTGGAACATGGAATCAATCTGAGTATATGCATTGGAGCACAGAAGCTCCAGATATTTTGGGGGAAAAATGGTACTGGATAGCTGTTATTTCACTGTGTGTAAATTTGGGTTTGGGAATTAATAAGATAGCGGTGAACTGGGACACGTGGAAATATCGAGTGGGCGCCGCCATTAGGGTGCTTAGGGGGAGGGGTGGTCCTCACTGCCCCAGCTGCAACTGCGGGGGATGGGCGACAGGGCAGACCGCCCCTAGCGCGGCTCCGCCCCGAACTCCGCCTCCGGTCCCGCCCAGGGCAGCCCCCCGGACCCTGCCCCCTCAGCCCAGCCCCCTTCAC
The DNA here is from genome assembly GCF_015220805.1 of Pogoniulus pusillus. Lineage (NCBI taxonomy): Eukaryota > Metazoa > Chordata > Aves > Piciformes > Lybiidae > Pogoniulus > Pogoniulus pusillus. The sequence goes on from NC_087283.1 coordinate 14,010,766, forward strand.
CTAGCGCCAATAACCACGCGGCCAGCAAGATCAAATCAAAACCCTCCCGCAGATGCCGATCCAGGGCAAGGGACCTCTTCGGGAACCAGCACCCCCCAGCAACAGCAACCAGCTGGAAATGGACCTGATAATGGAGTGATCCTTATCAGCTCCACGCCCAGAAAGGAAATCAGGCACATAAGGCAGGAGTATGCAAGGGCAAACGGACAGTCCCTTTTAGCCTGGCTTTTGAAATGCTGGGATGCAGGAGCAGAAACAGTGGACCTAGATCACAGGGAGGCGAAACAGCTGGGATCCTTGTCGAGGGATGGAGGTGTGGATAAGGAGCTGGGAAGGCTCGATGGTACCCACTCACTTTGGGCCAGGCTTCTGATAGCTGTGAGGTACAGGTACCCGACTAAGGATGACATGATTTTCCATCCCCTTAGATGGACAGATATGGAACAGGGGATCTCATACCTGAGGCAAATGGCGGTTCAAGAGATAATTTATGGAGCCGACCAGAGGCCCTCGGACCCTGATGATGTCCGCATGAAGCCAGCCCTCTTAAAGAAACTGACTCAGTGTGCCCCTTCCACATATGCCCCCACATTGGGAGCACTGCTGCTGGGCAGAGACCCCAACAACCTTCCCACAATCAGGGAGTTTGTGAATGACCTGAGACAGTTTGAAGACAGTTTGTCGAGGAAAACCTTAATTGCCACTGTAGAGACCCTCACCCAAGAAATGAACGAGCTGAAAGCCTCTTTCTCTGAAATGCAGAAGGCAGAGGATGACTGCTCTTCACCTTCAGAATGGGTGCAAGTCTCAGCTGTAAGGAACACACGCCGCCGTCCTCCTCCTCCTCCCCGCAGGAGACCAGCCCAGAGCAGACAGGGTACACACAGGGGGTCACTCTGGAGAACACTGTGTGACCATGGGGAAAACATGGATAGATGGCATGGCCAGCCCACCTCAGCTCTATGGGCCAGGGTAAGGGAACTGCAGGGAACAAACACAGGGAATAACTCCTCCAGAAGAGGGGTTGCCCCAGTGTCCCGCAGGCAGCGCTCTCGCTCAAGGGGTGGTGAAGCCAGTAACTCAGGTCCATGTGCCTCATGCAGTCACACTGCTCAGAATTAGAGGTGCCCTGTCTCCAGCCAGGCGGAGGCCAGGGATAACAGAGTATATTGGGACGTGTTTGTGAAATGGCCTGGCACTTCTGAAGCCGAGAAGTACAGAGCGTTGGTAGACACCGGTGCCCAATGCACTCTGATCCCCTCCAGCCACAGGGGGACAGATACTGTTACAATTGCAGGAGTCACAGGGGGGTCTCGGGAGTTGACTGTGCTGCAGGCTGAGATAAGCCTCACCGGGAATGTGTGGGAGAAGCACTCCATAGTAACTGGCCCTGATGCACCTTGCATCCTGGGGATTGACTTTCTCCGGGAAGGGTACTTTAAAGATCCAAAGGGGAACAAGTGGGCATTTGGCATAGCAGCTGTAGAGACTGCAGACAAAGAGCAGCTGTCTATCATGCCTGGCTTGTCAGATGACCCTTCCGTGGTTGGTACCCACAAGGTGGAAGATGTCAAGTTACCTATTGCTTCTCGTGTAGTTCATCGCAGGCAATACCGCACCAACAGAGACTCCCTGCTACCCATACAGCAGCTGATTCGCCGCCTGGAGCAGCAGCTTGTCATCAGCAAGAGCCACTCGCCCTTCAACAGCCCGATATGGCCAGTGCGAAAGGAGACGGGGGAGTGGAGACTCACGGTGGATTTCCGAGGCCTGAATGAAGTGACTCCTCCAATCAGCGCAGCCGTGCCTGACATGTTGGAGCTGCAGTATGAACTGGAAACAAAGGAGGCCAAATGGTATGCCACAATTGACATTGCTAATGCTTTCTTCTCCATCCCCATTGCAGAAGAATGTAGGCCGCAGTTTGCCTTCACCTGGAGAGGAGTCCAGTACCACTGGAACAGACTGCCTCAAGGGTGGAAGCACAGCCCTACAATCTGCCATGGCATCATCCAGACTGCACTGGAGAAGGGTGGCGCTCCGGAACATCTGCAGTACATCGATGACATCATTGTATGGGGTGAGACAGCAGAGGAGGTCTTCCAGAAGGGTGAGAAGATCATTAATATCCTGTTGGATGCAGGTTTTGCCATTAAGAGAAGCAAAGTGAAAGGGCCTGCCAGAGAGATCCAGTTCCTGGGAGTTCGATGGCAGGATGGCCGACGCCACATCCCTATGGATGTGGTGAATAAAGTGGCCACTATGGTGGAACCCACTAACCGGAAGGAGACACAATCCTTCCTGGGGTTTGTGGGCTTTTGGAAGATGCACATTCCCGGGTACAGTCAAATTGTGAAACCCCTCTTTGACGTTACAAGAAAGAGGAATAACTTTGAGTGGGGACCTGAGCAGCAGGTGGCATTTGACCAGATCAAACGAGAGGTGGTCCATGCCATGGCCTTGGGACCAGTTCGAACCGGCCCCGGGATTAAGAACATTCTCTACACAGCAGCCGGTGAGAATGGTCCTAGCTGGAGCCTATGGCAGAAAGCTCCTGATGAGACAAGAGGCCGCCCACTCGGGTTCTGGAGCAAGGCGTACAAAGGCTCAGAGAGCAACTATACCCCCACAGAGAAAGAAATCCTAGCTGCCTATGAGGGAGTCAGAGCTGCCTCTGAGGTGATTGGGACGGAGTCACCACTCCTTTTAGCTCCAAGGCTTCCAGTCCTGACTTGGATGTTTAAAGGGAAGGGTTCGACTCCGCACCATGCCACAGATGCCACTTGGAGTAAGTGGATGGCTCTGATAACTCAGAGGGCTAGGATGGGGACTCTCGAACGTCCAGGCATTGTAGAGGTCATCACCAACTGGCCAGAGGGTACTGACTTTGGAAAGCCAGCAGAAGAGAAGGCAGTGACCCGTGCCGAGGAAGCCCCCCCATACAGTGACCTTCCTGAGGAGGAAAAGGCATATGCTCTCTTCACAGATGGATCCTGCCGCCTGGTAGGCAGCAAGCGAAGATGGAAGGCTGCCGTCTGGAACCCCACACGCAGGGTTGCAGAGGCAAGAGATGGAGAAGGCGAATCCAGCCAGTATGCTGAGGTGAAAGCCATCCAGCTGGCCCTGGACATTGCAGAACGAGAGCAGTGGCCAATGCTATACATCTACACCGACTCATGGATGGTAGCAAATGCCTTATGGGGGTGGCTGAAGGAGTGGAAGAGAAATGATTGGCAGAGAAAAGGGAAGCCTATTTGGGCTGCTGATCTCTGGCAAGACATTTCTGCACGCCTGGACAAACTGCCAGTTAAAATCCGCCACATCAGTGCTCACATCCCAAAGAGCAGAGCCACTGAAGAGCAGCAGCATAACCACCAAGCTGACCAGGCTGCCCACATCTGCCAGATTGACCTGGACTGGAAGCACAAAGGTGAACTGTTCTTAGCTCGGTGGGCACATGACTCTTCTGGTCACCAAGGAAGAGATGCCACATACCAATGGGCCCGAGACAGATCTGTGGACATATCCATGGAGGCCATAACTCAGGTTATCCATGAATGTGACATCTGTGCCACCATAAAGCAAGCCAAGCGCATGAAGCCTTTGTGGTACAGGGGAAGGTGGTCAAAGTACAGGTATGGGGAGGCCTGGCAGATTGATTACATCACTCTGCCTCGGTCTCGTAGTGGCAAGCAGTATGTGTTAACCATGGTGGAGGGAAGCACGGGGTGGCTGGAAACCTACCCAGTACCTCATGCTACTGCCCGTAACACCATTCTGGGCCTGCAGAGCCACATCCTGTGGAGACACGGAACCCCAGAGAGAATTGAGTCAGACAATGGGACCCATTTCAAGAACCACCTTGTAAGCAACTGGGCAAAAGAGCATGGGATAGAATGGGTTTATCACATCCCATACTACCCACAGGCTGCAGGAAAGATTGAGCGACACAATGGCCTGCTGAAAACCACCCTGAAGGCTATGGGAGGTGGAACTCTCAGAAACTGGGAGAAGCACCTTGCAGAAGCCACTTGGCTGGTGAACAGCAGGGGATCAGTTAACAGAGCTGGTCCTGCTCAGTCTGCCCTACTGCCCATAGTTGAGGGAGATGGAGTTCCTGTAGTCTGTGAAAGGAATCTACTGGGAAAGACTGTGTGGGTTGCTCCTGCCTCTGGTGGGGGAAAACCTATCAAAGGGGTGGTATCTGCAGAGGGTCCTGGTCACACATACTGGGTGATGATGGAAACTGGTGTTATCGAGTGTGTCCCTCAGAGAAATCTCTCTTTAGCTGAAAAGGTTTTGAAATCTCAGAGTTGATTCCATGTGTTCCAGATACTTTCAGGTTATCTTGTATTATAGTTGTATAATAGTTGTATCATAGTTGTGCAATACTTGTATCATAGTTGTGCAATACTTGTATTATAGTTCATAAGGGGTTACAAGTTGTTTTTTGTAGTTATACCCTCACCACTACACGGCGTCCAACAGAACCTACATGACAGCAGCAGCTATCCAGAGTCCTACAGCATCGCATCACACCACGGCGTCCAACCAGAACCCTGCATCTGATTCGTCACTGATGCCCTGCAGTGAGAGACTGTTCCTGATTTCCCTCCAGAGGATGTCTACAGCCATCTCATCTACACCTGTTCCCCTGATGCCAGACATGAAGAGACTGTTCCTGATGTTTTCTTCGCAGAGGGAAAAGACTCTTTTCCTGAGTACCAACAAGAACTGTTCCTGATTCACTGACTTTTCTTCCGTTCCTGCCCTGCTCACATCTCAGCAACCTGCACCGGACCAGAGGAACACATCGCCTTGGGATACAGCCGGGGACCAAGAAGGACTTCACGAACTCTTAACCCATGGACACTTTTCCCATCTTTGGAGAAGAAGACTGTTCTTAGGAAGGTGGAAGTGGTCTAACCAAGGGGTGGAATGTATAGGGTTAACACTCCTGGGGGAGTGACCCTGAACCTGACCCTAGGGGTCTTGGCCCCTCCTCAGGGGTGGGCCACACTCCAGGTGATGGTTAGCCCACTCCCCCCACTTCCTGTGGTATAAAAGACAGGAGTTCTCCTGTCTCTTCCTCTTTTCGCCCTCTTGCTCACTACCTGCGTTCATGACCGCACACACACACTGATACTGTATACCAGCCACGAGGCAGAGACACCATCACACTACTCGGGTTGTATCCATCCCTGTTTTGTATTTTGCTGTTTTCCCTTCCTCATCCTTTGTAAACTCCCCTACCTCCAATCCCTTTTTTCTAAGTTATTGTTAAACTTTTCCTTTTTAACTTCCAAATCGAGTGAGATTGATTTATTGGGGTGTCCCTACCTTTTATCTCTCTCCCTGTCTTTTGAGGAAAGGAGGGGGAGGAGGGGAGGGCACTCTATAAACTCTATAAATTCTATAAATTGTCATTGGGTCTACCAAATTTATAAGAGTCTCTGGGAACTTGCATTTGAACCCAAGACACAGATTTACACGCTGAGAAGCATGTTTCAGAACTCATACAATAGTACAGATACTTAAGAATCTGATAACTCATTTTGTGTCAGAGATAATAGTGAGCATAGAAAATGGTACAAATTAAATAATTCCATGTTAAAGATCAGAATATGCAATGTAATTGAGAAGCTCTTATTACTACAGGAATATAATTTTCCCAGTCTTATTTAAACATATATATTCACATTAATATATACTGCAATTTACCAGCAATTTATTAAAAAATAAGAAATCACAAATTGTCACTTGAATAATAAATACATAATCCTAAAGACACTTTAATATGAAAACTATCTAAATAATTCAAGATATGTGGGACGAAACAGGACATTTAACTGATATGACAGTTGTGATAGTTTGAAGATAGCTAGAATGTTTTGGTGAGATGGACTAGATTACAGGCTGTAAAAGGAAAACAATGGTGATATCTACTTCCCTCATAGGCTTGCTGAGATGTATAAGAACAAGAATCAAAACATAGATAAGGCACTTCTGCTGGGGAGCTCTGAGCTACATCTCTCTCTCTAACCTCTCTGCCATTTCTCTGATTAATCCACTTCGTTTCCTAACGCCCTGTCCGAACCGCCCTTCTTCCTTGGGACTGGGATAAGGTTGAGAGGCAGGGGGAAGGTGGAAAGCCAGTTGGAAGCCTCTCCTAGGGACTCAGGTTTCTGGGAGGGGAGTTGTGTTTCTGTATTACCTTCTACCTTGTGTACTTCTGTATATAACTGTATATACTGTAAATATCTGCTTGTATATTGTGCTAAGCTGTAAATAATAAGCTTAATTCAATTTCCAGAGCCAACTGAGTCTAGTCTGGGTGATTTTGAAAGCGTGGGGGGGTGGGGAACACTCAAACCATCAAACCATCACAACAGTGCAGGAAGTTTTCCACCTCTACAGCCTAACTATCAAGGTTACTTTCACACATACATTTTATATATATTATATATATATATATATATATATATATATATATATATATATATATATATATATATTCTTACAGTATAGAATTTCTTGGGAATAAAAAAAATTAGAGTATTTATTAATTAAAGGTAACTGGAGACCAGTAACTGTACTGTTTGAGGTGTAGTGTACTTCTGATCTCAATTTATGAGCAAAAGTCAATGTAATTGAATTTCTGATACTTGTTTCTCTTTCTCTCACATTTCTTCTTTCCCAGTCCCAGCTGGCTTCCATTCCAAAATGAACAGCTCT